>NC_138866.1:78192980-79392980 GCF_965194805.1 Balaenoptera borealis
GGGATGTGAGAGAGGTATTAGATGAGAGGCTCTCTTGGGTAACCCAGTTCCCACTCCTAGAGAGTTCAGTTTCTTCATCTGTAAAACAAAAAGCTGGACTGAGTGTTCTCACATCCCACCCAGCTCTACTCTTCTCTATTCTGTAAGGGGCACGGGGTAAAAGGGGAACTTGGAACTAAACCAGGTGACATGACTGACTCTTCCAGAAAGGCATAGAGCCTGGTGTGCAAGCAGCATCTGTGAGATTTGCCTAAGTTTTTCTTCCAAACTTGTTTTTCCCAGTAGTTTCCTGTAGCCTCTCAGGAAGACTCCCAATTGACCTGAAATGTTCACAACTCAACCCATTAGGAAGGATTACTTCAGTTCTACCTGAAGTATCCCCTGCATTTGGTAGGGATGGAGAAAAGAAATAAAAATAAATTAGTGAAGGAAATAAATAGGATTGTATTACCTGCAAAAGACAATTTGGAAGCTAGATGAGGATACACAGGGTCTATCTCACTACTGTTGCTATTTTGTGTATATTTGAAATTTTTCCTCATAAAAAGTTTTTTAATAATATCTGAAAATTGATCATTGTAAACCAGTGATAAACTTTTTTTCACCATGATCCACAAAAAACATTTCATGTTGCAACCTAGTGCATATACATAGAGACTAAACAGAGCTCCACAAAACATTATTTACCCTCACTACATACAGTATACTTTGATATTTTCTATTCTCTGTCCTTCTTGGGTTTTTTGTTTTTTTGTTTTTGTTTTAATACTAGCCGAAACCTACTCAACTGATTCAAAACTCATTTAATGGACCATGATCCACAGCTTGAAAAACACAGTTCTAAATGGTGTCAGATCATCTGGTGGGCAATTAAATATTTTCCTGTTGTCCTGAATCAAGAGAAGAGTAGTGACTATTTTGGGAGTGATGGAAGACAATCAGTGAACATTTGCCTAGCCTTCTTGGAAAAGCCTGACCCTCATCTGGCAAAGGGGTGTCATCAAGCTTAGCAAAATGAGAGAGTTTCATAAGCTACCACTTCTTTGTACCTGGGCCCATTGCCCAACTTTTCTTACACAGGTTTGATTCTAGAAATTGTACAGCCAGCTAGAGGTCATGGCCTGGGCTGCTCTGAGCAGCTTTTCTTCCCACCTGTTTCCTGGTTTTGCCTTCTCTGAGGTTCAAGTCTGTCCTCAGCATTCCTCTAACTTGCCCTGGTTATGAATTTATAGCCTGTCGTCTCTTCCACCTTCTCCATCCCCAGATGGTGACTGTCCTCCCTAAACTCAGTGTCATCGACGAAAGCAACATCTTCCAAAGAGGAGGGATGAGGATATGGCTGAGATTTGCTCAGTACTTAAATCCCATTAATGCAAAAGTCAGGCCCGGCAAGCAGGGAACAGACAGAGCACCTGATGTCTGGAAAAGAGGAGGTCAAGTGTACGTTGACTACAGCATTTAAGAGAGAAATGTCAGCTGTTCAGTCCTTCAACAAGTAGTAGTTGAGTACCCACTGGGCAGGAAGATGAGAATTTCAGGATGGAGTCATTAATTCAAAGGACATGAAGAAAATACAGACTAGACAGTACCTTGATCTACTCTAAAATAACCTCAGGGATGCAATTTTACAATACTGTATGAAGGTGCCCACAAATCCAGGAGTATAATCCATGCGAAATTGTCACTGACTGGAAGCAGATGTTAGTATTGGATGAACGACCTCCTGAAAAGCCCATCTACTCAGCTCATGCCAATGTCGCTATTTGAGCTGAGAGGAAGGGCATTTCTGCTTCTCCTGCCGCAAAAGCTGTATTTCTTTCAATATTAAGGTTAATGAGGGCTGGGGCCCTGTAATCTACATGAGTAGGTTAATTCTCATGTGTCCTAGATAGTGAGAGAGAAAGAGATTTAGAACTTGGGCTGAAGGATGCACACACTGCCAAAGCGGAAATGAAAGCACACAAAGGAAGCAGGGAAAAGCAGCCGTAGAAGGGTCTCTGTACCTCAGCTCCTGCATCTATAAGGAAGAGATGCTGAACACGACCCCTTCCTCTCCTGTGCATGGATGAGAAAGGCCAGTTTACAGGTATGTGATTTGAAGTTTGATTACATTATAGTGAGAGAAATAGCTTGTCAAAAATTAACAGAGCTGCTATGATATTGTTGGTAGAACACAAGTCTCGGGTATTTTTCAGAAGTAGTGATATGGTTTGAGTTGATCTCATATCTTGTTATCAAGGGCATAGATTTGCAAGATGCCCTTAAAAATGTCTTCATCAAGGAAGCTGAAAGCTCAAAGTTGAAAGCCACAAAACAAAAGAATGAGACTCTTCCTACCTGTTCATTCAAAATGGTAACACATTTTGCCCAAAGGCAAAGGAACGTGATTCCTAACACAGCTTTCTCTCCCATTCGAGGCTACCTTTGACATTGTTGTGATGCAAAAGGTGGGGCAGGGAAGGCAAGAAAGCAAAAAAGATGAATAAAAGACTCTTCTTGTTTGTTAACCCTCATAATAAAATCCTCACTCTTACAATCAAATATTTACATGCTTCAGTTTTTTAAGTTAAAGCTGATAAATAGAATGATTTGGGATTTATCCCTTCTGACACTGGCCCGGTGCTAGAAAATCAAGGTTAAAAAAAAAAAAGGTCTGGGGCTTCCCTGGTGGCGCAGTGGTTGAGAGTCTGCCTGCTAATGCAGGGGACACGGGTTCGAGCCCTGGTCTGGGAGGATCCCACATGCCGCGGAGCAACTGGGCCCGTGAGCCACAATTGCTGAGCCTGCGCGTCTGGAGCCTGTGCTCCGCAACAAGAGAGGCCGTGATAGTGAGAGGCCTGCACACCGCGATGAAGAGTGGCCCCCGCTTGCCACAACTAGAGAGGGCCCTTGCACAGAAACGAAGACCCAACACAACCAAAAAAAAAAAAAAAAAAAAAATTCTGGTAAAAGCAGTGGACCTACCCCCTTTACCAGAAAAAAAAAAAAAAAGGTCTGGTAGAAACAGAAGAAAGAGATAAGCGAACAATTTAACTTATGATTATTATAAAATTTGAGGATAGAGAAAATTAATCCATAATGACAAAAAGTGTTGCCAGGAGTTGAGGTGGAGAGGGTTAAATCTGGAGAAGCAGGAGGGAATTTGGAGGGTGATGGTGGAATGTGCTATATTTTGATTGGGGTGGTGGTTACTGGGTATATGCATTTGTCAAAACTCATTGAACTTCATGCTTAAAATGGGCACATTTTATTGTATTTAAATTACACATCAATCAAGTTAAGTTGAAACAAAAGGTGATATAATACAGGATATGAAAGAAACAAACCAAGAGTGGAAGTGAGGTGGGAGTCCAACTGAGGTGAGTATCTCAAGAAGTCTTCTAAGGTTCTCAGCCGCGAGGAGGAAAGAGGCTGGTGCAGAAGGAATCACACGAGCAAAGGCCCTGATTGTTCTCTTTATGCTTCTTGCAATAGAGGACTTTATTAAGACAAGAATCCCAATTTTACTCTTCTCTGGAGAGATAGTATATGCAGCCAGATCATCCCACCAACTCCTTCCATGGGGGCGGAACAAAGGAGTAAGAGCTAAAGGGTCTGAGGCTTTTTCTTTTCTTTCCTTTTCTTTCCCTTTTCTTTTCTTTTTTAGGACCGAGGCCTCTTTTTAAAGTGATGAAAATGTTCTAAAATTGACTGCGTGATGGTGGCACTTATCTATGAATCTACTAAAAAACAGTTGAATTGTATTCTCTAAATGAGTGAATTGTATATGTGAATTATATCTTGAAGCTTTAAAAAGTTAGGTAATATAATTCCATGATGAGGCCAGTTCAGGTGCAAACTTTAAACCTAGACGAAAACAAAGTAAGCTGGATGAAACCCTTCATTTTTACCTTCTTACCATCCTACTCACATGTTGAACCAACAAGATATATCTAGAGTAACTTCAGATAGATTTTCTATTTCATTCACATGCCAAAGAACAACAAAATTCCATGCCCTCCCCTCCAAAAATGGAATAAAATTACCCAATACTAAACTTCCATTTCTGACAGGGTGGCATTTTGAACACCCTGAACAAACGTCCCTACTGAAATAACAAAAGTCCTGGCTTACATTTATTATTTGAAATGTATTATTCAGCTGGCATGAAATCACCTCAGAGCCCCAGTGCAAAGTGAAATCCTGGGGAGGTGAGTGAAAAGCTGGTGATAACAGTCAGAACAGGCTAAGTTATGCAGTTGTACCAAACACAATCTCAGTGGTTTACTTTAACAGTTTATTTTTCACTCATGCTTTCTGTCTGCAGGGGGCGCTGCTCATTCTAATCCTGTGGGGACCCAGGCTGATGGAGGCCTCAATTCAACATATGAACACTGTAGTAGATTTTTTAAAAAATCTTTCTTTCTTTCTTTGGCTGTATCAGGTCTAAGTTGCGGCCCTCGGGGATGTTCATTGCGGCATGGAAGATCTTTCCTTGAGGCTTGCAATATCTTTCCTTGCGGTGTGCGGACACTTCGTTGCAGCATGTGGGCTTCTCTCTAGTTGTGGCGCGTGGGCTCTAGAGCTCACAGGCTCAGTAGTTGTGGTGCGCAGGCTTAGTTGCCCCGCAGCATGTGGGACCTTAGTTCCCTGACCAGGGATCAAATCCGCATCGAATCCTGCATTGGAAGGTGGATTGTTAACCACTGGACCATCAGGGAAGTCCCTGTAGTAGATTTTTGATTCCTTGTATCATACTTCATTCTCTTAGAGTTTGAATACATATTTTATATCCTCCCAATTAAGATTTATATTTGGAGTAAACACTCATCAAATTCTCCCTGCTGAATCCCTTATCCCTACCAACCTACAGTTTTCTTTTTAAAAACTGGAATCCTCATACCATATTTCAGTGATGGAGCTTCCTTTTATGTATTAAAATCAAACCAGTTATTATAACACAACGGAATTGACGCTCCAGGGTAATGGGTATAAAAGAGAATACGGCCACCCTTTGCTGTAGGATTTAAACAGTTTTAAAATAAATTCCTTCAACTTGAGAGGAGGCTCCAAGTGGTATTAAAAAGTGCTTCCTACCCTGAGAATTCAGGAATCCAATTTAGATTTTCTTAACAGTCCATGTAATGTGAGGCCGTGGTGATTATTAGTCAAACTCTTTAAACCCTATATCATGAAGCCATACTTCTCCTGACTTCTTGAAGCTGTTTAGGTCAGTAACTCCTTTGACACATGAAGGAGAATCTAGCTCCACGGTCTCAGCCTTTGGAGTATGTGCTCCCTACATTCTCTACTTGCTCTTGGACTACTGGGTCGTTCAGTAAGGATCTCTGCTCACTAAACCATTCTGGACCCAGATGCCAGAATTCACCTTCTTTAAATATCATTGAATGAACCGCTTCTCAGGAAATGTCATCACAAAAAACGCATACCCTTTCATATCATCCGAATTCCTACATTCGTCTTTCGATTCTTCCACAATATACACACACACACTTGTGTTTAATGTATAATATAAATGATATATGCTATATATAAATATATGTACGTATAATATTAACAACAATAAGTACAACATTAATAACAACGATTATTGAACGTTAATTAATGTTCCACTATGTGTCAAGGCCTGAGCCTAGTATCAACTTTATCCCATTTAATCCTCACAGCAACTTCAAAGGGCAGTTCTATCATCATTTGTGTTTTATAGGCAAGAACACAGCCCACCTGTGTCTCCTAAACCCATGCTCTGGCCCTCACCCTACAGGGTCCCAATCCTCCTGACTGCTGTATCCCAACACACACTCCCTGCCCTAGTCAGCTCTGCCCACCGCCTCCCTGTCCCCCAAACCACTTGTGCTCATTCAGTCTCCCTCCCTTTCTCCCAGAAAACACTTTCCAAGACCCAGAGCAAACCCCGTTTTTGAGGTTTGAGAGAGCAAAACCTTCCTCTCCAATGTTGGACTGAAGCTGCATTTGGATTACCTTGAAATTTTCACTTCCTTGAAAACACATGGTCCACTCAAGCCGGCAGCCTGGGCAGCCTCTGTGGTCCTGCCCTCTTCTTGCCTGGCCCTCTGCAGACCACCAGCACACCCTGTCTTTGCTGCTTATGAGACCCATCTGGACCATGTCCACACTGCACTCCATCTTCACGGCTTCCCCCGGGTCCGAGCCCCAGGGTCTCCCACCTACATCAGTGGAAGAGCCTCCCGGTGGTTTACTTGCCTCCACTCTTGCTTCTCCAATCCAGTTTCCACATGGTACCTAGAATGAGTTTTTTAAATATGTTTTATATTTCCATGCTTTAAACCCTTTAGCATCACTCTATTATACTTAGAATCTAAACTTTCATCACTGTCTAAAGGCCCTGTATAATGGCTGTTCTGACTTCCCTGCAGAATTGCGTACTCTACTCCCCCCCAGGCCCCCATCACTGCTCATTCACTTGGGTCCTCTCACGTCTTTGAACATGACAGACTCTCCTACATCCGGGTCTTTGCAGGTGCTATTTTCGCTGCCTGCTTTTTTCATTCGTCAGGTCTCAGATTTAATGTTACCTTTTCAAAGAGGTTTTTCCTGACAGCCTTATCTAAGCAGAATTCTCCTCTCCACCAGAATCTCCTTTCACTGCACTCTTTTATTCCTTCCTATGGGGGGTGTTATTCCACCCAAACTCCACCACAATAAAGATACTGCCTTACGCATACACACATCCCTACCCACAATCCCTAAACACAAGAGGTGTGTTTAAGCAGTCGTGTTTGTTCCCTGAGCTGTAACAGCCCTGTTTTCTCACTCCTCTCTGCAGGTTTTAGTTTTCTCAACCCATCTTGGCCACCACCTGCTCTGTGTCAGTTCCGAAAACCACAAACAACTAACAGCCCTGTCTGTGCCTCTTCAAACTAGAGAGGGAAAAAAATGTCTGATTGGTTGCTGGCCCTTAGATGTCCAAGTCCTCATGTCAGATCTGTCCTCCTCATCCCATTAGTCTTGAGGGTCATGCATGAAACACACCTGTCTGTTGAGGGTCATTCCTTTGGGAGGAGTTGTGTGAAACACAGGTCAGGTTCATGGAGAAAGGCCACTGAAGGGATAGAGAATGCCCTCAGCTCCTGATGGCTTTCTAGTTCTAAGTTCCCATTCCCTATGATGTCCTGCCTTATTTTATGTCCTCAGGTTCTAGGAGCTCCTCTATAGATTTTTAATAAACTCCCTTCCTAACCTGAGCTGGTTTAAGGGAGGTTCTGTTCCTTGAGGTTAGAAGGGCACTGACCAGAAGCCGGGGCCAAAGAACATAGAACCCAAGGCCCTAAAGAAGACAAGAGAAACTTGGTGAGGCTGAAACAAGGCGCGGAGCCAGGAAGCTGAGTGGGGGTGGGATGGGGACAAAGTTTCTCCCTAAGTGCTCACTCCTGCATGGGTCTAGCTGGCAGAAAAGGAGTTACCTGGAAGACGGGCCTTGTGGGACCAAATTCTCTCACGTCAACTTTTCGTGAAACAGTTGTGCATCTGTTTGTCCATCTGTGCTGATTCTATAGATGCAAAGTAAAGAGTGGAAAACCAGGCTCTTGAATGGGGATGAGAAGAAGGGGTGAGGAGGGCGGTGGGTGTTGAAGAGCACAGAAGAACAGAAAGGAAATCCTCTTCACACAGCCAACAGCCTGGCTCTCTGTTGATTGCTTTCACCTGCGTTCTGTGTGGGAGCACACACACCTGCACGTACACACACCCTGCCCACGCCACGTCTCTCTTTAATTTGTCTTCCAAGTATCCAGGGAAGAAATTTGGTTTCCTCTTTGCCTTCCTTCATTTCCTTATACGAATCTGCTTTAACTGTTTTCTCTCTTCTGTGCTTTCTAGTCCTTCATTTTTCCTATTCTGATTCTTTGGCTCAAGAAAAACTCAGGATCTATAGAAACACAATGCGTTGTGAAGAGATATTTACAGCTCACCTCCCCCTCTACCCACCCAACCCAGCCTCCAAAGTCCATGCTAGAAAGGAAGAAAGGGGGAGGGAAGGAAAGTAAACTTTCTTGTTGTTTATCTGGAGCACGAATGCCCTTGTGCTGTGCCCTGTGCTTAGTGTCTTAAATGCATGATATCATCACATTCTCACAACTCTCGGACCACGATTTTAGTTAGCCCCTCTGTTCTGAGGTTCAGAGAGGCTAAGTAATTAATTTACTTAAAGTCCACTCGGCAGAGCTAGGATTTGCACTCTAGGATCTTTTTGACTGAAAGCCCATGCAACATCAGTCCTTTAGGTTAGTATAAAAAACTATACATATACAGGAAAATGATTGTTAAATTATGAGTATGTTCTCTAGTGGGAAAATAAGTTCTAACTTTTCCCCAGGAACATAGATTAGGTAACTAATATCTTAATTAGCATAGTCTGCTCTTGAGGAATGCATGTAAAGGACAGGCAAGTAAAAAAAAAAAAAAAAAAAAAAGATATGAGGAGTAGGAAGACTGTCGCGGGTAGCCACTATTGGGTGGAAGGCACTGGAAAAGAAGTCCAAACGGTAGATCGTAGAGTTAAAGATACCTTGGGAAAATTTCAATATCTGGCCTAAGGCAGGTTTGCTTTTAAATTTCCCACACGTGGCCTACTCCATCACATCCTACCCTATAAGATGTCACCATCCAGTAGTATTTCCAGAGTTCTTCAAATCATCTTTCTGTGTTCAACACTAAACCTGTGGACTGAATTTCTTGTTACCCTTGACTCCAGAGTCCACTTCTCATCTACTATTAATGCCACATTTTAGTTCAGCTTTACTGCAATCTTCCCTTGGGTCTGGTTTCTCTCTGCCTCCCCTCCCCAACCCTGATGCCCATGGAAGCTGCAGTAAAACAATGCAGAACAATCAGCAAAGCTGCTGAGGGACGTGCAGACCACCCCTGCTTACATCTCACCTGACTCGGCTGGCTTTCCCGGGCAGGAGAGAGGGCCCAGAATCACGAGGACTCAGCTACGCTTACATGGAAGTTCTTTATCCTCCTAGTCAATCTTGCTTGCATCTATTGCATGCAGAGCTGATGAGTGAACTGCAAGGAACATCTTCTAGCATCAGACTCACCAGTGACCAGAGGTATACTTTTGCATTCTCCCCAAGAGCTTTTCCCCCTATCTTCCTAGTGTGAGCTTGGTTGCCATAGCAACAGCCAAGTTCTGCCTGAAGGAGAGATTCCTTTTACTATGAGCCTGGAAGACCTCAAGTTGAATATAGACTTTTGCTATAACTTTTGCTATTTTAGGCCTAAAAGACTCGAAATTTCTTCACTACCTATTAGTTCCTAGGAAATATTTATAGTATTTATATCATTTAATTAATAAAGTGAATCTGACTTCTTATTTCCTTTTCAACACCTGGCTAATCTGGTCATATAGAGATTGTTGGGTTTCTGGATCCCCGGGCCACAGTGGAGTCTGGAGAGTGTCTGATCAGTCACACATATCACCATCCAAAGCTTCTTAGTCTTGCCCCTAGTTTTGTTTGGGTGAAGTCATTGCTCTTCTCAAGTCTTTCTCAAGGCCTGTTAAATCAAATAAAACTCCTGAACTGGAAGTTAGAGCTCTCCAACAATCGGTCCCTCCCCTACAAACTGCTGTGATTTTTCTCCTGCTTTAGATCATTGGGAATAGAGTTTATGCTGTTTTGTTCCCTTCCTTTGGAGAATTACCCCTCCCCCACTCAATAATATTGATTGGTTTCTATGGTGGGAATGGTATGACTCAGTCCTCAAGCCTGGCCAGACTGAGGCTCCCTGGAATTTTTGTCAGAACTATATGGAAAGATACACTTTTGTTCCAGAGGCTGAGAAATTCAGACCATGAATCTTGGGCCATCATATCCAATACATGGAAAAATCTTGTATTAGTCTGCTTGGGCTGCCATAACTTAATAGCACTGGGTGCTTAATAGACTGGGTGGCTTAAACAATAGAAATGTGTTTCCTCACTGTTTTGGAGGTTAGAAATCCAAGATCAAGGTGCTAGCAGGGTTGGTTCTGGTGAGGCCTCTCTACCTGGCTTGCAAACAGTCACCTTCTTGCTGTGTCCTCACCTGCCCTTTCCTCTGTATGGACACAGTCCAGGTATCTCTTCTTCCTATAAGAACACCAGTCCTGTTGGATTAGGGCCCCACCTTTAATGACCTCATTTAACCTTAATGACTCCTTAAAGGCCCTATCTCCAAATACAGTCACATTAGGGGGTGAGGGTTTCAACTTACGAATTTGGGGAGGACCTAATTCAGTCCATAACAGATTTCATAGAAGAAGTGGAGAGAAAGCCCAGTGACATTGTTTTAGGCCCTGGGTATAGTAAACCAATCCTACCCCTCTAAATAGTCCATTTTCTTCAGTTATTTTCCTTTTCTCTCTAACTCTACTCTCTTAATTATTTAAACACATCTACATAATAACCATTGCTAAGAAGGGAGCATTGTTAAGGAAAATAAAGAAATAGTGTTTGGGGGTGTTAGAAATTAATAAAAGTACCCTTTTCATTATAAATTGAGAAAAATATCATGATCTATATAGGTTCATTACATTGCATCGTAACTAAAGATCTATTGACTGTAGACATCTCAATTACTTTATACAATGTGAAGGTGGCCTTAAGAAAACCCTATTGCCTTAATACCTTTCTTAAGCACAATTATTACAAGAGTCAGTTGTTCTAATATCTTACACCCTGTCATCAAGCAGAGATGAGAAAACCTCAGAATTCAACGAGAACCTGTGTGCTTACCACTTCTGATACAAATATCAGAAGCTGATTCCGAAAGCTTCTCCTTTTAAGTAGAGACAGCAATACCCATTCCATTTACACTGACACATAGAAAGAACCACAGGTGATACCCCAGCCAGCTGTCTAAACCTCTAGTATTAATAATGTATTTAGAGGATAAAATTCATAATACTTAACATATTCAATTTGAGAAGTGAGGAAAAAAGAGACACAGACACTGGCTAAATCATATCTCCCCATATATGCTCCAAATCTGTCTCTGGCTGATACTTAGCTTTTTAAAATTATTCTTATTATTTTTTTAATTAATTTATTTATTTATATATATTTTTTGGCTGCGTTGGGTCTTCATTGGTGCACGCGGGCTTCCTCTAGTTGCAGTGAGCTGGGGCCACTCTTCGTTGTGGTGCGTGGGCTTCTCATTGCGGTGGCTTCTCTTGTTGTGGAGCATGGGCTCCAGGCGCACAGGCTTCAGTAGTTGTGGCACGCGGGCTCAGTAGTTGTGGCTCATGGGCTGTAGAGTGCTGGCTCAGTAGTTGTGGTGCACGGGCTTAGTTGCTCCGCATCATGTGGGATCTTCCTGGACCAGGTCTTGAACCCGTGTCCCCTGCATTGGCAGGGGGATTCTTAACCACTGCACCACCAGGGAAGTCCTGACACCTAGCTTTTAAATCAATCTATCTGTGCTACAAGAAATAGTTGCAGGAAAAAATGAAAATCTCCAATAAAGTTTATCGTATCTAACATAAATGTCACTAAATTAATTTATTCTTTAACCCTTAATGAAGAGAAGGCTCCCACCAGCCTGCCCTGTGCTTTGTATGATGGCTTCTGCCCCGTTGCCGTCTGCTGAGATTTCCTCCCTGCTCTTCTTACCTCTCCAGTTCCTAACCATTCTTCAAGACCCAGTCTCATATGTCCATCTCCTTGAAGCCTCCCAGACCACACACACTGGGGGTTTATGAGTAGTGTGTATGTGAACCCCTCAAGGACAGAGCACAGTAGATTCTTTCGGATGCAGCACTATACCCAGCATACTTTGCAAAGAGCCCAGCACGGAGTAAAGGGAATATTATGGCTTTCTGCTCCCCTTAACTCCTCAGGATTTTATAGCCTTCACTCCATTCGACCCAAGATCCCAGGATTTCAAAGAACTGAAGAGACTGAAGACGTCTGTCCCAGAAGTTAGTCACTGATTAGGCAAAGGTATCTGGTGCCTGTTTCCTCACATTTGTTTTGAACATGCCCAGTGGTCTTGATTTATTTAGGGAATATTTGGAATGGGACATGGCTGGGCTTATCTGTCAGCTGGCCTCCGTGTTTCACCGTTAACATGCATGGCCCTCAGGAAGATAATTGAAGAGACCGAGAATTGAGAATTTAAACTAATCTGCTTAAAATAATCTTTGACTTTCTCATTACCGATATCTACGTGGTTTCTGCAAAGTCACAAAAACAACTGGAACATGTGCTAAAACAACAATTTGCAGTGTCATCATAGAAGCTAATCTTAGAGAATTGTGTTCTCCAATTCTGTTTCTCGCTTATGTGGAGCTAAACCTAATCTGCTTTTCAGATACGAAATCTCTTCATGATTCTGTCCCAAACGGTAAAATCAAAATTTAATATTGTAACTCCCAGCTAAAAGTCACACTAATTCATCTGATGAACTTTGTGGTGCTGTGATATTACAATGCTCCTGGTGTCAAGGCCGCCAATAAACGAGCTCACAGACTGAGTACACAAACATTGGCCCCATCCTACTCCTACCCCGAACCCCAAACCCCAAAAAGAAATAAGAGAGGTTTGCTTTTGTAGGTTGCAAGTCCTGGTCTGGTTTATTTATAAAGCAATAAATATTAGAAGCACAAATAAATTGCACGTGTGTAAACAAACTGTACAATGATTGATGAGAGATGAGGGAGGGTGGTTCAGAAGATTCCAAGAAGCATCATACTGTCATCCTGAACATAAGGTAGACTAAGAGAGAAGGCACCTTAGAAGCATTTGCGGTGGACAATGGACGGTCCTGCCTCATCATACTCTTGCTTGCTAATCCACATCTGCTGGAAAGTGGATAGGGAGGCCAGGATGGAGCCCCCAATCCAGACAGAGTACTTACGCTCAGGGGGAGCAATAATCTGCAGAATGAAAACAAAAACCACCAGTGAACTCTGAAGTTCCAAGCAACAGAGCACATGTTGAGGAGATTCACAGAAAATATATTGCTGATCAATTCACTGTAATGTGATACTTCATTCCCACAAATGAATATGGCTGAGTCAAGTTTAATGCATTTCCTCTATTTCATCATTTCCATTATCAAAGTCGCTATAAAATAGAACTTCCCCACTTCTCTGAAACAGAATATAATGTGGCAAGAAGCTACATGCATGGTGGAGGCTAGCCCGAAAGCTGGGGTCTTTTAAAATGTGTTCAAAGATTTAGGTATTTTTTTTTCCTTCAAAGATTTATTTTTATCCACTGCTTGAAAGTGTTTTCAAGTCTCCTATCTTGGGAAAAGTGCTAGAAAAATCAGAAAAAGTGTTAGAAAAGCTAAAAGTTTATGGGAAATGGGAAGCTAAGCAGTGAGGGGAAAGGAGTTAGGAATTCTGCTTGGAATACAGAGACCTGCCTTGCTTCCCCCACTCACAGAGGTCCTTTACCTTGATCTTCATGGTGCTGGGAGCCAGGGCAGTGATTTCCTTTTGCATGCGATCAGCAATACCAGGGTACATGGTGGTACCTCCAGATAAGACATTGTTGGCATACAGGTCCTTGCGAATATCAATGTCACATTTCATGATGCTGTTGTAAGTTGTTTCATGGATGCCAGCAGATTCCATACCTAGGCACAAGTGTGAAAAAGAAAAATCACAGTGCACTCAGGCCAGGGGGCCAGGGTAGAGGGAAGAGAATAGAACTCCTCTATGTTGGTAAACTGTCACCATTTGTCTCTGAAACATATGTTCCGCTATAAGATACATTGCAGGGTTTTGTGGAACAGGTGTCTTAAAAGTGCAGACAGTAAATCCACAACAGACTGCCAAGAAACAAACAACTGTGTTTAGCACCTGTTTGGAGGGAACACTTGCTGTACCCATCAGAGTATGGAGATGTATTAGAAAAGGATGAGACACACATTTATGGTAAATTAATGCAATTCTTATTTATGGACTAAAACAAGATCCTGACAAGCTTCCATCCTACCAAGATGTTTGGTGACATACAAAAGTCCAGTTATTACTATGAGTTGGATTGTTGTTACACTTAATAATGAGTGATGAAAGTGACGTCTAGCTCCTTGGTGATGGAACCTATCAGAATAAGTCAGCACTCTTGAGTCATCTTCTCTTCCTTGCAGATATGGATTATTCAGTTACTACTCTGTCTCATTGCTTATTTTGAGATGAAGCCAGTGTGTCATCCTTTATCATATCATTGCTACAGAGCAGTGATGGCCATCGCTGTAAGAAGCCATCGGGACCTGAGGCTGAACTGTGTGGGACTCCAAGCTATGACTTCTTTTAACACAAGGGCCCCTTAATCATTGTTGATTATAATAGCTTTTACCCTGGGAGCCACCAAGCGGTGTTTCTGCACCAGACCCTACAACTCACCAATGAAGGAGGGCTGGAAGAGCGTCTCAGGGCAGCGGAAGCGTTCATTGCCAATAGTGATGACTTGGCCGTCAGGCAGTTCATAGCTCTTCTCCAGGGAGGAGGAAGAAGCAGCCGTAGCCATCTCATTCTCAAAATCCAGAGCGACGTAGCACAGCTTCTCTTTAATATCGCGAACAATTTCACGTTCAGCTGCAGAAATAAAGGGTGTCAACAGTTAAGCTCTGAAAGATGAAGTCAACCTTGAGGAGGTAGGTGGGTTCGCTGGGGGATGGAAAAAACCAGACACATACTGTGGCAGATGAGATACACACACACTCACCGGTGGTGACAAAGGAATAGCCGCGCTCAGTGAGGATCTTCATGAGGTAGTCAGTGAGGTCCCGACCTGCTAGATCCAGACGCATGATGGCGTGGGGCAAAGCATAGCCCTCATAGATGGGGACGTTGTGGGTTACGCCATCCCCAGAGTCCAGGACAATGCCTGTCAGGGGAAATAGACAAGAACAAGGTAAATCTCTGAGGACACCACTGCTTTAGCCATGTCAAAGCCTACTTCCAATCTTGGCTGAGAGATACTAGTGCTGGGCAAGGACCCAGATAAAATTAGATCCCTTACACATGAAGAATAAAAATGAGCATAATGGATGCCAAATCTGAAACCAGCGACAGTTCATCCTTTTAAATATTGTAGTAGAAAAATTTTCCCAGGACACTTTCAAATGACCATCCCTCTTACCAGCTATTAGCACCTTATGCAAGCAACCAGGCGTGTTTTTCTTTCCTCTCATCTAACTTACACATGTTCCTCTCTTGTTTGACTCAGACCCTGTAGGGATGTTTGCCCAGGGGCTGTGACGGTGTGAACACACACCAATGACTGCTGCATTCCAGGTTGATAGTTTGTGCAAAGCCTCAATATGTGACATCACATACTTTAGGCAATGGGTGGGTCTAACTCCATATTCTTTCAGTTCTTAGAAATAAGTGTGCTCTGAAACCAACCTCAGGGTATTATTGTTACCCCTCTCCCTTAGCAGAGACACCTTCCCAGGTGAGCGTGAGGAAAGGGATCATTCCTTTCTCACTGGGGAAACTGATTCCCAGCAAGGTCCAAGACTTGGGAATGTAATTAATCGGGGACTATCTCACCATCCCAACACACCTGTGGTACGGCCAGAAGCGTACAGGGACAGCACCGCCTGGATGGCCACATACATGGCGGGGACATTGAAGGTCTCAAACATGATCTGGGTCATCTTCTCACGGTTGGCCTTGGGGTTCAGTGGGGCCTCAGTGAGCAGAGTGGGGTGTTCCTCAGGGGCCACCCGGAGCTCATTGTAGAAGGTGTGGTGCCAGATCTTCTCCATGTCATCCCAGTTGGTGATGATGCCGTGCTCAATGGGGTACTTGAGAGTCAGGATGCCTCGCTTGCTCTGGGCCTCATCGCCTACGTAGGAGTCCTTCTGACCCATACCCACCATGACTCCCTACAAGAAGAAAGTAATGAGAAAATCGAGCTTCCACCGTGTCAGGAATATAATCAATGCCTTATTAATTTCCATCTAACTGCCCAAGTCAAGTGACATCTTATGAATACGAGAAATAATAAATAATAGGAATTTTTCCCAATTCAGAAATATCATTTAAAGTTAACCTTGTACCTTCTCCCCACCCCACCCCCAAGAGGTATAATTCTATTGTTTAGAATATAACTAGGGATGGGGAGAAATGGAGCTATTTCACCGAAGGAGCAGAGCCTCACCTCATTTTGAAAATACCATAATGCCTTCATTAAATTATTAAGCTCATCACCTATGTCAACTGGAATATAAATGACTACATTGTGGAATGACTGAATTAATGACACATTGTATTTCTCCTAAGAAAAGATTTTGACATTCATCAAGTAAACATAAAAAGATGGACTGATACGCTATTAACTTCCTGTCCGGGAAATCCAGCCTTCCTAGAGCTCTCCTGGAGTACCCACGGTCCACCAACACTGAGGAATGCCACTCTCCTCCCTGGCAGCCTGTCTGGGCAGGCACTGTGGCAAAGCCAGAGAGCGTGGCATTTCTTTTAATAAACAAGGTGGTATGTCACTATCACCATGGCACTTTACTGCCTCTGTCATGCCTGGCTTCTAAAAATGCAACAGCCAGGAAACAGATGGATTACATTTTGGGAGCCCTATAAACTGGCTGTGAACAAGAGGGAGCAATGTGGCTTGGCTCCTGGCTGATTGGGATATGTTATATTATTATGAGTTTTGAACAGGACTGAAAAGGGAGGCCAAGGAGTAAAGTGAAGTGTATAAGAGCTAAAGATACTGAGGACTAAAAATGCAGGTCAGGAGTGGAAGAGAGAAGCCGCTGCCTCTGCACAGGAGGAAGTTGGACCCCTGGCAGAACTGTGTCCCTGAAGTGGACTGGGGGGGGGGGGGCGGGGCGCTGCACGTTTCCTGGTATGCTGGAGGGTGTGAGTATTGCTTGTCTGGGCTCAGATTGGAAGCTAATCCAGCGTTTCCTATTTGACCTAATGAGTTCATGGAACGGGAGGGGCAGGTGAGACATTTCCTCGATTGCTGAGCTGAAGAGGTGGCAGGAAGGGGTGTGGAGTGGGGCTGGGGACTGCTCCAGGTGAGGGCAGGCTGTGCGGGGCGGGAAGTTTACCTGGTGGCGCGGGCGGCCCACGATGGAAGGGAAGACCGCGCGGGGCGCATCGTCGCCCGCGAAGCCGGCCTTCACCAGCCCGGAGCCGTTGTCGCACACCAGGGCGGTGGTCTCCTCCTCGTCGCACATCTTGGCGCAGCTTCAGTGGGGTCTACGGATGGAGGAGAGCAAGGCGGCCTAAGTTCAGTGCCTGCGGAGCTGGCCTCGTCTGCGTCCTCGGAGGAAGGGACAGGGCAGAAAAAGGAGGGCGGGAAGAACCTGCCGAGCAGGGGAGAGGAACCACCCAGGCTCCCAGGCCAGGACGCTCCTCCCCTGCCCCAGTGCAAGAGGGACGGTCACCCCTTAGCAGGTCCTCCCCGGCCCTTTACATTTTCGCCTTCTCACGAACCGGGAAGCCACTTCGGCCCCCTCCACAGCCCGATCCATGCTCGAGCCCCAGCTGGAGGGAAAAGCACACGGCAGCGGGGATCCCAAAAGCCCCACTGGGGCCCAAGGCTACCCCTCCACGCGCCCGTCTCCAGTGAAGACCGAGACCCAGGACAAAAGAAGTTAGAACCAAATGAAAAGTTTGGTCTTAAGGGGAAAAAAAGTGATGGAGCGGCGGGAGCGCGGGACACCGGCTCCAGGCGCGGGGCGGGAGGATGGGCGCGGAGCGGGCGCGGCTGACTCACCGTCCGCGGGGCGGGCTCGGCTCGGCTGCTCGGGCGGTGGCAGGCGCTGGTGCCCCGCGCGGGGCGCGCGGCTTTATAGCGCGCTGATGGACGGGGTCAGTTGGAGCTGCCGGGGGCAGGGGTGGGGGGCCCGGTCGGCCACCTTGCCTTATTTGGTCGCCTTTGCACCACTGAGGAGCGCCGAGGCCATTCATGGAGCCAAGGGCAGGGGAGAGGATCAGCCAGGGGGCCCCCCAGACCATGTAAGGAAGGGGAGGGGGCAACCAGGGGGGATGGCCAAATAGGGAGCTAGGGAGGGGCAGGCGGTGAAGGGTAGGGGGCAGGGGAAGACTGAGTGACGCCAGCCCACCCCCTTCCCCCTTCTTGGGTGGAGGTCCTCCCTGGGTATGCTGTGGGCTGGTTCCTCCGCAGCCCCGCCAGCCTAAGAGACAGTAAGCCACACACACGTGGGAAGGCTTGGCACCCCGCCCTCTGCGGAGGGGTCCTGACAGCTGGGCCAGGGCAGCGGGGGAGTGACGGCAGCTTCTCATCTTCCCGGGCTGAGAGCTGGGGGAGCTAAAGCCCTGGCAGTCCTCATGGGCCCAAAGGGCACCACAGCAGTACATTTGGGTGGCCAGAAAAGGGGTGCCTGGGACAGGGCACCCTCCTGGCTTAGTCCCCACCAACCTGCATGACAACTCAGAGAGCTGGGGCTGTGCAGAAAGCTGAGATTAACCAAGGCTACCTTGGTCCCCAATTCATGCATGGCTCAGGGGCTGGTTAGGGAAGAGGCTGGAAACAGCTGCTGTGAGAGCCTGCCCAGTCTTGCTGGAGGAGAGGGCAGGTTTACCCCAGCTGGGACATCAGGGAGCTCTCCTCCATGCTTCCAGGGTTTTGCTCAAACTCAGACTCCTGCCTTTAGGCCAGGGAAGACTCCCCTGCTGCCAAAGGGAATGAAGGAACAAATGCCAAAGGTTGCTTGTCCACTTGCTGGTGGAGAGATGAACATCCATAAACTGGGGGCAAAAGCGTTTATTCCAGACAAAGACAAGACTGAAAGAGAAATATTCTTGTCAAGAAGATAACAGCAACTTCAACCAACTGAACGTATCACCGGGATGCACAGTATGGTCATAACCAGGAATGAATTAGAAAAGCAGTCTCAGGCCCCACCCCAGAACTATTGAATCAGAATTTGCATTTTAGCAAGATGCTCAGTTGAGTCATATGTATGTTGAAGTGTGAGAAGCATTGGTATAAATGATATCAGCTTCTTTGTGGAGGATCTTGAGACTTTGGAGAAAGGGATTCCTTGAATCAAGGAGAAGAGAAAGAAACAGAGAGACATAAGAAGGACACAGGGGCTTCCCTGGTGGCGCAGTGGTTGAGAGTCTGCCTGCCAATACAGGGGACACGGGTTCGAGCCCTGGTCTGGGAGTATCCCACATGCCACGGAGCAACTAGGCCCGTGAGCCACAATTACTGAGCCTGCGCGTCTGGAGCCCGTGCTCCGCAACAAGAGAGGCCGCGATAGTGAGAGGCCCGCGCACCGCGATGAAGAGTGGCCCCCACTTGCCGCAACTAGAGAAAGTCCTCGCACGGAAACGAAGACCCAACACAGCCATAAATAAATAAATTAATTAATTAATTTAAAAAAAAAAAGTGATATTAAAAAAAAAAAAAAAAAAGAAGGACACAGATCACTGGTTTGCCCTGAGTTGCCCTGTATTCTCAGTTCTTGACTGGCACTTTGATTTTTAATGCTTGTGTTTTTCCTCCCCTTCACACCAGTTAAAAATAGAAACTGGGCCCAGGCATCCATCTCTGGAGTGGTCTTGGATTGATATGCTAAGGACGCCTGCTGATTAGATACTTGTCCAGACTGGGGAATGCTGGGCCCTCCCCGCTGAGCTCCCCAACCATGTTTGGGTTGGTCTGGAGAAGAAAGTATGAGGGCAGCTGGGTGATGGAGCCAGGTGGGGGTCACGCCAGCTGGAATCACCCTCTGCCACACGGTAGGCCTTTTTCAGTGAAAATGCCTGTTGACAGGATGCAAAGAGCAGAGTTCTTTTGGCTCAGGCAGACGCAGAAGAACCAAGAAAAAGGAGAAATGGGACGGGTGTTACAGCCCAACATCCCTAGGTTTGAATCCCGCCTCTATCACTTACTACCTATTTTGCTCTTGGGCAAGTCACTTCACTTTCATAAGCCCCAATTTTCCCCTCTGAAAAAGGACACAGTAACTCTTTTCAGGCAGAGGTTATTAGTTATTGTAATAATTAGAGACAAGTGATATAAGCCACATAGAAGATACAAAGCAAATTGTAACTATTACGATTCAGTAATAATGATACTTTTGGGGGCCGCTATAGCTCTCACTTTTGAAGATTTGGGTCAATGTCATTCACTTACTGATTCAGCAAATATTTATGGCACAAGAACTGTGCTAGTCGCTGGAAGACAACAATAAAACAGAGCAGGACTCATACTGCAGAGCAGCTACAGACAAGTCAGAGACAGTTACGGTACACGCTAGGAAGAACAAGGAGGGAATCATTGGGATAGTCACAAAAAGAGGGATTCAAAAGAGGGTTCAGAGAAAGCCTTCCTGAGGAAGTATTTCATTATTTTTAAAGTACAGTAGGACTGAAGTGCATTAACATTTGTGTGAAAGAAAGAGTTTCTCCTTGGGAGTGACTGGTGGCACATTCCCACATTCACTGCCATATGTGTAAAGGGAACTCCTGGAAAGTCTAGCAGATCACTGAACACCACGGTTTTTCCCTGAATCCTTTGTAAATACTTCCAGGGCTCAGGAGGCCAATTTCAGTCCACCGACCTAGGAATCAGTCTGCCCGGGAGCAGGGGTGGGTAGGTCAGTGGAATACTGAGACCAGTTTCATGAAATAATCTTCACCCTTAAAATGTTTAAAAACAATTTCATTTTTTCCCACTTAGAACAAAACATATTTTCTTATGCACTACATTTATGGTAAGAACACTTTTTTCCCCTTCAAGATCTATGATGGTTCGATATTTGTTCATTGCAATACTGCTCAATTTCCACGTTTTAAAACTCTAAACCCTATTTTTATATATTTACTTAAATTATAAGTCAATGGAAAATAAGATTCAATGACTGATTTTCATTTGACACAATTTTTTCAGGGATCCATTTAATTTGAAAATTGAGATTGGCTTCTGTTGTGTCTACTTAAGTATATAAAAATGACTTCCTTCTGTGGTGTAGTCTAGACATTTCTCTTTTTTTTTTAAATTTTGGTAAAATATACATAACATAAAATGTACCACCTTAACCAACTAAAATTGTACAGTTCAGTAGCGTTAAGTACATTCACCTTGCTGTGAATTGTGACTAAATTGAGTTCAAAACCCAAGAAAGGCTGTGCCCTGCAGTTTGAGAAAGACTGGTTTGCATCCTATGAGGTAGGGAGCTGTTGTGCCTGCTTTGCTCAAGGTCACACGGCTGAGCAAATGGAAGAGTAAGACTTCAGATCCAGGCACCAGACTACACCCTGTTCCTACCCACCACCCCAAATGCCTTCCAGCCCACTTGGACTGCTGTTTCTCCAAGTAGAACGCTAGAAGCACTTGCAGCCAAGTTACCTCTAACAGCAATTCAGATTCCCAGGTTTCATCCTGGAAGAGTGCATGTGCATTTTAAATAAGCCACCACCCCTCTTCCCCAGGTAATTCACAGAGGGAGAAACGCGGCGACACTGCCTGCCTGTTCTTCCCCAGGCCCGCGGAGTCTTGCTGAAGGCTGCCCAAGCTGCCAGCGCTGGCCCGAGTCCAGCTTGGCTGACCTTGAGCATCCCAGCCGGACGGTAAAAGCCAAAGCCGGGGCGTGTCCCCAAGGCTCTCGAGGGCCAGCGAGGCCCTTCTGGGCAGGGACATGCCATGAGGGAGACGTGCAGGGCTGGCTGAAGGAACAGAAGGTGGGACAGTCCCTGCTGCCCTTGCCTCGAGGGAAGCCTGTTTCATCCACCATCTGCTGGGATCTAGAAGGGAGAGGCAGGCCTCCTCCTGGCACTGGGGGATTAGCAGTCACTTTTCTCAGCTGTTCTTCCATTCGGAGGTGTCCAGTATTTACAGAGAAGCCAGAAACATACCGAACCACACTTAATGCCTCCCCAGGAGCCCTCCCGGCTCCTCTTGCAGCCCCTCCTGCATTCCATGGGCTAGGAAGGAGGGGGTGGGCTGTTTCTAGCCCAGACCAGGGGTCGGGGAGCCAGCCTTCCTAACCATTTCTATTTTCTTCTCCTACACATTTGTTCGCTCCCACTGTCCTCTGGCAGGAGCTGGGTTTCAGCTTTCATTAAAAGAAGAAAGTGACGTGGCTGTGAGGGATGCAGGCCCACACACATCCTGGCGCTCAGAATTCAATACCAAGGCGATGCCTAACCTCCACCACATGCTGCCCCGTACTTTATGTGCAACCACCGAGGCGATTAACCCAGGGGGAGGGTATTTCAAGTCCAAATGAATTCTGTTCTAGGCAGATTCTGGCAGTCACTGCCTTCTGACATGATAGGACCAACTGTGATGAACCATTTAATGAGATTTAGAAAAAGAGGGCAAGACAAGGAGGATGAGGGAAGGGGAACAGAATGTAGGAGGGAGATCCTTCTGGATCTTGGAGTCACCTGGGACTAATGAGCGAAAAGCCAAACCTTCACTCTCTTCTATCCTGGGAAATCACAAAGGACTTCTCATCTTTTTCACTCCTTAAAAGGAGTTTGAATCCTCCTAGAATGAAGTGCTGAAGCTTGCAGGTTTGTGCTGGGAAGGTATTCCACTTAGCTCAGATTTGGCTTGCTCCCATACTGGCAGTAACTATGGAGTTTCGGCTTTTCAAGGGTTACCTGGAGCAAGCCTGTCTTCCCTAGAGAGCCCAAATGTGGCATCACCCAACTTGAACGCGGCTGCATTTTGAGATCACACAAGTGCATGGGAGGTGAGAGCTGTGAGCTCAGAGATGCTCCTGCCCACCAAGTTCACTCTGCTGCATGTGTGGAGCCCATCTCTTCCCCATCAAAAGTAGGCACACATATGACACGCAACAGTGTGTAGCAATAATACTAATTGCTTACATTTATTAAGTACATACTGGGTCCATGCACTACCCTGAGACTTCATATGTGTACATGGTCAGCTTCTAGATGAAGCTGGACTGACTGCCAGCTGCAGAATCCATTTTTACAGACCTGCTTTTAAATATGATGTCACCAGCCTACATGGGGGGGTTGTGTAAGAAATAGGTCACCGTCTCTATTGCAATGATGTTGTCACGGGTGTTCATCACAGTATGAGCTGTCTTCTTTATGAGCCTCTTAGAAGAATTTCCTGTCTGGCTCTAGTTCCAAGAACAAAGGGCTTCTACCAAGTAAATGGTTTGTTTTGATCCCGTAGATCCTGAATCTAGTGACCAACCAGATTTTTCTTTTGGCAGTGGCCAAGAAAAATCTTAGGAAACTAACTTGTGGCCCAATTGTTAACATGATTACAAATCATTATCGTCTATCTTGCACACCCACATCTATTTTTCATTTTCCTTTTTCTTCCACTTTTAAATTTTATTTGTCCATCTATCTCTGTAAGCTGCCATACATCTTTTGTGAGAGAAAACAAAGGATGGATGGATAGATAGATAGACAGATAAAAATGAACTCATGGGGACCATGGAGAGAATATTTGAAATTGAAATTGGGGTGATCACTGTACAAGTATCCAAGAGCCCAAGATGTCTTGCGTATGTCTGCCGGTTTCTTCCATCCCAATGCAAGCATATATTGCTTCATGAAAACACGCTTTGTCTATATAAGGTACTGTATAAGGGATCATATCATTTTAATTTTCGTCTTAACGTCATGGTACATATAACTGGGCATCTAAAATAACCTTTCCCTCACTATGAAAATTGTAAGTGCTTGTTGTGGTGAACTAGGAAACACTGAACAGAGAAGGACAAAGAAAATGACATGTTTGGTTGAGGCTTTAAAGCCCTCTATTTTAACCTCCTTAAAATAAAATTAAATGTGACATAAAATTCATGAGGCCTTGCCTTCCACATCTACTTACAATCGCTGGGCTGAGAAAAGACAGCCTCCTATTCTGGTCGTTTGCAAGAATGTCCACTTGCTTTTTAAAGAGAGACATGCAATGCAAGGAATTTGCATTAAAAGCATTTTTTGGTTTTACTGTTATAATCTAAATTATCTCTAGTCAACAGCTGGAACCAAAGAATGCCAAACTGGGAGCAGGCTCTGCCCTTAGGATTATAGCATCCACATTTCACTTATATATTTTAGAGGGTGGGTTTTAGTTGCCAACTCAGCTGTTGAACTGTTTCAGAATTACAGTCTAAAAAGAGGCATCTGTCATGAACATAAAACTAAACCACGTAAATGTATTGCTGTAGGCTTTGTCTTTCTGTGGAGAGTCTGAAAGCGGTTGTTTTAGGGAATATTTACAGCTATTTCATGATGAGTATTTCCAAACTCCTCTTGGTTAGGTCTACAAATAACCAATTCCTCTTACGTTTACAGACTCTAACTTAATTTCATAAATTAAAAAATAATAAAAATAAAGGCTTTCCCTAAAGCCAATCACCTGTGTTAACCAGAGGCAGGAAACCGAGATCGTTCCTCCAAAATAAGAACAGCTGAAAAGGTGTCTCGAGCTGTTACTCGAATGAGAATACTGGCACTCACGCAAATAAGTAGGTCTCCATGTGTGTGGCATTTCAGAGAGACGAGCCAACCTTTGAGAACTGAGAAAAGAATCTGTCATCGACCCCTGATGTGGCTTTGACAAGTGGTCAGAACAATCATGAGCATGACCCGAAGGATGTAACCAGATAAAGTATCGTATCACCCAAGAAGTACCTGCAAGGACTGGGTAGTCCTCAGGTGAGAACATTCTTTATGGGTGAACAGGAAGGGTGTCCTCTGTTCAGTTAACCCTTTTGCAAACTCTATTTAAATATGTTATTTTCCAGGGAGAGGTTCCAGTTGCTGTATAATATTGTGGCTCAATATTTATAACTGTCACGAAAGATTCATGCTAGGCTCATCTCTCCACCAGTGGGTATAGCCATCTTCACTCTGTATCCTCTGTCCAGAGCCCTACTCCTGAGGGCGCAGAAAGGGAGCCCTTAGACTGGCACAATCAGTCCCTTCTGTGTCCGCTCAAGGATCAGATCACTAAACTGCCAGCCCAAGGTGGTGGGAGAGATGAGGAGAGCAGGTGGGGAGATGGTGATGGGGGTACAGACCTGTATCCCCTCCACCCTTCCCATGAGTTTCTATCCGAATAGAAAACTGAAAATGATCAATCGGAAACACATTGTAGATACTGGTACAAGGGCTGAGGCTTTGCTTCCACACCGGGCAATGGAAAATTTTAGGTAAACTGTGCTCATTTTGTCCAACTCACGGGTGTGGGCCCCGAAATGGTAATGGAAGTGGCAAAAGCGATCCCAAGAGGCAGAAACCCTTGTTTATTAGAACAGCTCCAGTGTTCTAGAAGGGTCCATGCTTCAGGCCTAAAGAGCAAACCCTAAAATATTGTTCCATAGTTTATATCTTTGTGTAGTCAGAGTTTTCTTTGATCTACCTGGAAACTAACCTTTATTCTGACTAAATATGAAAGCTTAAATGTTAAGCTTGCCTACTTTCTCACGTGGAACACATTTACGTGAATCTGAGAGAATCCATCATGAGTAAAAGTTTTATTCCTTCTGTTTCCTCTATTTCATAGGGAGATCACTGTGGGGAGACCAAGCACACCTTCCCAAAGCATCTGCTTCAGTTGCAATCACGGAGACAGAGTTTTTAAAAAGTTGGTGTTATATACAAAACAGAAATAGACACACAGACATAGAAAACAAACATATGGTTACCAAAGGGGAAAAGGTGGCAGGGAGGGATAAATTAGGAGTTTGGAATTAACATATACACACTACTATATGTAAAATAGAAAAACAAGGACCTACTGTATAGCACAGGGAACTATACTCAATATTTTGTAATAACCTATAAGGGAAAAGAATCTGAAAAAGAATGTGTATATAACTGAATCACTTTGCTGTACACCTGAAACTAACACAACATTGTAAATCAACTATACTTCAATAAAAAAAAAAAATTTAATTTAAAAAAAAGTTGGTCTTGGGCAGTGGTTAAGACTGAACAAATGTTCTTTGTTTCCTCAGATATTTGTGGGAGTAGAAGGTCTAGTTAACATTTCATAATGTCACCACCCTGAGACTGTGATGTGTACCAATATACCTTTCACCAGAAAAAGTGTCTTGCTAGGAAAATATAGTACCCTGTTTTCAGAGCTTGTGTCATTTCCAATAAAGTATCTTTTACCCTCCTAGTCTCTCTGAACACTATTTTTTTTTCCTGAACACTATCTAAATTCTCAGCATCAATCAAGAAGATATTCAGTTCTCAGTGACTGATTCTGAACAAAGGACTTCAAATAATTTTGGGGAGATTCAGGCTTGCTTTCACCTGTGTGGAAACTCAAAAGTGTTCTTAGTCTTTCATTTTACAAATCACTTACCAAAATATTTTAAAGGAATAAGCTCTCTGATTTGAAAAAGCATTATTTCTAACTAAACAGAATCAAAATAGTGTTGCTTATTTTGCAAATGTAGATATGAACAAGGGGAAGAATCCAATTTTGTGGCTAAATGGGGTTCCCTTGAAATCAAGATGTGGTTTATTCAATCAAGGCTTTTGTCTTGCTTAGCCAGTGGATATTTCTACATAATAACCTCCACATACTTGAAGAAAGACATTGCATCTCTGAGTGTTGTTTAGGATCTTTATCTTCAGTGGTGCTATTTTTAAAACTGTCCTCATATTTGGTCAATTATCTAACTCTGCTCCAAGTTTTCCATGTGCAATAAAATCTTTTAGCCAAATTGGTTCGCTATTCGGTTTCTTGTTAAGTGGAAAACAACCATTGTTTGGAGAATTAAACTCATCTAAGTAACCCACACAAAACTACAGAGAAAATTTAATTTTCTTTGATGTCTCAGGAGTTATTTACAGAATAGTCTCATTTTGAAAATGAATTCTTGTCACTTACTATGGCATAATATATATGACAGATGTAGAGTACTGAGTGAAACTAAAATGATAACATCATGAAAAGTTGCTTCTGTGAATTAATTATTGGTATCAACATACCTGTTATCTATTTATTCCTCTTAAAAATCAAGTATAGATCAGACTTCTGGTTCTAGCCAAGATGGAGCATCTTATTCCTCCCAGGTCCTGCCTCTTATAACTGTGGACATAACACAACAAGCAAACAGAGGAAGACTCCAAGGAGGAAAGAAAAAGGTGGAGGGCTTCCCTGGTGGCGCAGTGGTTGAGAATCTGCCTGCCAATGCAGGGGACATGGGTTCGAGCCCTGATCTGGGAGGATCCCACATGCCGCGGAGCAACTGGGCCCGTGAGCCGCAATTGCTGAGCCTGCGCGTCTGGAGCCTGTGCTCCGCAACAACAGAGGCCGCGATAGTGAGAGGCCCGCACACAGTGATGAAGAGTGGCCCCCACTCGCCGCAACTAGAGAAAGCCCTCGCACAGAAACGAAGACCCAACACAGCAAAAATAAATACATAAATAAATTTATAAAAAAAAAAAGAAAGAAAAAGGTGGACTGCTAGGGATTTTGGGACGGTGATGAGGGATGAGTTTTTTTGGTTTCTTCATTGCCTTCCATAAATCCCAGACAGGAACTCTAGTGGCCTCCATCCTGGAACTGCCAACAGACACAGATAAAGTAAGCTCTAAGAAAAGTCTGTTCCTCCAGTCAAGGAACCAACGAAAGAGAAGCCTCACGTGGAAAGCCTTTGTGGCAATGCCCGCCCTACCCTAGCCAGACCCTAAGGGGAAATTTCATCCTGCTCACCCTTCATTTCATTGGGAGATGATCTTCCTCCCCACCCCATCCATGCAGAGTCAGGTGGTGGTACTCCAATTCTCCTGCCCGGTGGTGTTAGTAGGACTGATCTGGAAGCTGATCTTACATTTCCTGCCTGTTGGAAGCAGGCAATGCTCCTATTCTCCCACAAGGGTGGTGTCAGCAGGGTGGCATGAGAGATCCTTGTGATGGAAATGTTCTGTATTTTGGTGGCCATATCAATCTATGTGTGTGATAAAATTACATAGCACTAAATACATGCACAGACACACACATGAGTGCATGTAAAACTAAAACTGGTGATCTCTGAATGTCGTTGATGGATTGTATCAGTGCCAATTTCCTAGCTGTGATATGGTTCCACAGTTAGTTCCACCGGGGGAAACTAGATGAAGGTTATGCGGGCTCTCTCAATTGTTTTTTATAATTGCATGCAAATCTAGAATTATCTCAAAATATAAAAGTATTGAAAATAAAATATAAGGTACATCCACCAAAATCCAGTTTTTTCAGTTTTCCATTCAGTCTGATTCTGAATGAATTAGTTCCTATGTTCATGTTACCATAGTTATGAAATTTAAATACTAGCCTCACTAAATATATCTCATCCCCTATATTTATAGCAAGAATACTGGCTGGTCCAATTTATAGATATGGCAGGTGCAGTTAGGCGCCATTTAGGCTGAAGAGGTTCCAACGTCCATGGGCAGGTCTGATGAATAAGATGCTGATGACAGTAGGCAAACCACAGTGTGATGGAGGAGCTCCAGAAAGAGGGTTTATACCTACTTAAGGTGGAATCTGGCACAACGAGAAGGCTCAGCAATAGGACCTGAAGATTGGAGAGGAGAGATGCTCCTGATTAATAGCGTGGCAGCCCTTTAAAACATCCCAGCTGAGCTACTCCAGGAGCAGGTGAACACCTTGAACTGAAAGGCCTATTTTGCAAACAAAGAGAGCCATCCCACAATAAAAGAGCAGAACTTAGAGGACGGGAAGCCAGTTTCCTGCTCTGGTCCAGATCCACCACTGAGCAGTGAATGGTGTTTAGCCTGAGATGCAGCACCAGGACAAGGCATCTATGAGGCTGGGATGTTGGCAGCTGGGAGCAAGTGGCACAGGCTGTGCAAATGATGGCCAGGGTAGACTAGGCGTGGCAGTAGCCTGAGAGCATAGTCTATACTTTACCCTGAGCATCTATGAGATACCCCCAGGGACTGTTGGGAACCTAAAAAAGGTGGGAGTGTGTAAGGGATAGGGAAAGGAACTATCAGTTTTGTGGATAGGGGCTATCTAGCAGACAAAAATCCAGGCCAGTTGTTCTCAATCTTGTCCACACATAGAATCACCTGGGGAGCTGATAGCTGGGTCTTGCCTCCACAGATTTTGATTTAATTGGTCTGGTTGCACCTGGCATCTGGGTTTTTTTTTTTCTTTTTTTTCTTTTTTTTTCGAAGCTCCTCAGGTAATGCTAATGACTAGCCAAAGATGAGAACCACTGATCTACTTGTGTGCTTCTCAAACTTAAACTTACAGCAGAATCACCCAGAGAGCTTGGTAAACCTCAGATTGCTGGGCCCCATCCCTAGAGTTTCTGATTCAGTAAGCCTGAGGTGGGGCATGAGAATTTGCATTTCTAAAATGTTCCTGCATGATACTGATGCTGAAGGAACACTCAACACTCTGAGTGGCACTGAGCTAGGGAAAATGTTTCTTGAGATAACATTTATACCCACCAGGTGGTGTGGATGTCGGGGACATTGGATAGTGGGAAGAAGTTTAGAGTAAGAGTCAATGAATAGGCTCATAAAGACCTGAGCCTCACCACTGCCTCTGCCACTCAGTAACTACTTCAGCTTAAATAGTTTACTCAAATTTTCTAGATTTAAATTTCCCCATTAGGAAAGCAAGAAAAATTATGCCATCTACTCATAAGATTGTTGTAATAATTAGCATTTTAAAAGTGCTTTTATCAATGATAAACGCATTGCATATGTGTCAACAATTTAATCCCCAACCAGGGCTCAGAGAAGTTAGGTTACTTGTCCAAAGTCACACAGCTAGTTAGGACGGGATTAGAATTTGAACATTAGGCAATCTGATTCCCAAACTCATACACTTAAGTATTACACTATACTAGTGCAATGAATACTCACTATTTTGGACAGTAATCACATTAAAAATTACATGTACATGGAATTCCAAAAACTTCAGATCAGTTTCTTGTTTTCATGAAATAAATATAACACAGCTGAGTAACAGTAGACCTTGGGAATTACTAGGGTTAAATCTACAAACTAGTGTTTCTCAAAGTATATCTTCAGATTACCTGCAAAGGAATCATCTGGAAATTTCCTACTTCAAATCTATGGAATCACAAACTCTTGGGGGCAGAAGTCTGAGTTCCATGCTTTAAATTGAACATATTTTGTATTCTCCTATGTCTTAGACTGTTCTAGTGTTCCTCTCAATGCTACTTTTTATGAATTTATAATATATTAGATGGAGCAGCTCAAGTACAATGGCCTATAGTTTGAGAAAAACTATGTCTTTCCTTTAAGCTTTCATAAGTGTGCAATATGAATAAGTGTGCAGCTGGGAGCTGCACACAATAAGTGTGCATGAAATATCTGGTTTAAAAACTAGACCATTACCATGTACGGTAGCTTGAGAACCCAACTTAAATAAAATAGGCACATCATTTCATTTCAGAGAAAAAAAATGAAAGTATAGCTACATTTCTGACCTCCCTGTTGTACCTCCTCAATTTAAACAGCCGAGGAGTTAAGACTTCTTAACATAAGGTTTATTGACACGGTGACATTTCATAGAAAACCATTCCCACCTGAAAAATTCCTCTGATTCTATGTTGTCAATGAACACTTAATTGCGAATGATATAAACCTCCACACTGGCTATGATGGACTAGCATGTTCCCATCCAGCACAACTAGGAAAGTTGGATAAAGCATTTTAAAAAAACATTTATTTGACGGCACCGAAGAACTATCAAGGCAGGGCAGACTTTAGGGGCCAAGATCATCAGAGAGAAGGGAAGTAAAGAGTGTAGCCTGATATTTGTTGCTGCTTTTCCCCTTGAGGCCTTTGCCAATTTGTAAGGGGTGGGGAATGGCAGATACAGCAGAAGCTGAGAAGAACGTGGCAGCCAGAAGCTAAGAACTGAGCAGAGATGAAAACAGTCTCCGTGGGCTGGGGTCGGGGAGAGGCAGAGTTGCAGTATAGGGTTTGCCAAGGAAGACTGGCCCAGGTAAAAGTCTGGGCCTCAGCTGAGACCCACAGGGAGGTACTCCTCAGGAGTAAAGCCAGACTGACAGTAAACAGACTTTGAGTCAGCTCAGTCCTGGGATAGTTTAAAGTGACTGGCCTTACCCTATCTGTCAAAATCAAAAGTCAGTAACGTCTGGAGGAAGATATACTACAAAGCTTTAAATAATCTCTACGGTTTTTCATACATAATGTCTGGTATGTAATAAAAGAGTACTTGGCAAGACCAAATCATTGAAAACCCACAAGAAAAAAAAATAGACAATGGAAAGAGACCATCAGGAGATCCAGACACTGAAGTTATCTGACATGAATGTTAAGTATATTTTAAAAAAACTGATTAATATGTTCAAGAAAATAAATGGCAAAATGGAGAATTTCATCAAAGAATTGGAATCTATGAAAAAGAATCACATGAAATTGTAAAACTAAAACACATAATAAATATAATAGGGGCTTCCCTGGTGGCACAGTGGTTGAGAATCTGCCTGCCAATGCAGGGCACACGGGTTCGAGCCCTGGTCTGGGAAGATCCCACATGCCGCGGAGCAACTGGGCCCGTGAGCCACAATTACTGAGCCTGCGCGTCTGGAGCCTGTGCTCGGCAACGAGAGGCCGCGATAGTGAGAGGCCCGCGCACCGCGATGAAGAGTGGCCCCCGCTCGCCGCAACTAGAGAAAGCCCTTGCACAGAAACGAAGACCCAACACAGCCATAAATAAATAAATAAATAAAATTTAAAAATAAATAAATAAATAAATAGGATAACTGGGATAAACTGAAAAGCAGATTGACACAGTTGAAGGAAGGATTAACGAGCTTTAAGATAGAGAACTAAAGCATAGAGAACAAAAGAATGCAAGGTTGGTTTAACATTTAAAAATCGGTTTGTGTAATTCAGCACATTAATAGAATACAGGAGAGTAATCACGTGATCCACCCAATATATGCAGAAAACACATTTGATAAAAGTTAACACCCATTCATAATAAAAGCTCCTAGTAAATAAAGAATAGGAAGAAAACTCTGAGTCTAAGAAAGAGTATCTACATCAAAGCTAAAGCAGACAGCACATTTATGCCTTGTTCCCTGAGACTGTAAAGAGGACAAAGATACCTGGTAGCATCACTTCTATTCTACGTTATACCAGTGATCCTAAGCAATGCACTAAGGCAAGAAACAGAGTAAAAGCTATAAGAATTGGAAAGGAAAAAACAAAGCTGTAATAATAGTGACTGTAAAAAATATGAAAGAATTTATGGCCAAACTAATTTAATAAATGAATATAACAAAGTCAGTGAATTAAGGGACAATATACAAAAATCAACTCTATCTCTACATGCCAGCAATAAACAAATGAAAAAAAAACATTTAAAATATGACATTTCACACATGAAAAGATGCTCAGCATCACTAGTTATTAGAGAAATGCACATCAAAACTGCAATGAAGTACCACCTCACACTGGTCAGAATGGCCATCATCAAGAAGTCTACAAATAACAAATGCTAGAGAGGGTGTGGAGAAAAGGGAACCCTCCTACACTGTTGGTGGGAATGTAAATTGGTGCAGCCATTATGGAAAACAGTGTGGAGGTTCCTCAGAAAACTAAAAATAGGATTACCATATGATCCAGCAATCCCATTCCTGGGCATATACCTGCACAAAACTATAATTCAAAAAGATACATGTGCACCCCAATGTTCATTGCAGCACTATTTACAATAGCCAAAACATGGAAACAACCTAAATGTCTATTGACAGATGAATGGATAAAGAAGATGTGGTATATATATACAATGGAATACTACTCAGCCATAAAAAGGAATGAAATAATGCCATTTGCAGCAACATGGATGCAACTAGAGATTATCATAATAAGTAAAGTAAGTCAGAAAGAGAAAGACAAATACCATATGATATCACTTATATGTGGAATCTAAAATATAGCACAAATGAACCTGTCTACAAAACAGAAACAGACTCATAGACATAGAGAACAGACTTGTGGTTGCCAAGGGGGAGGGAGGTGGGGGAGGGAAGGATTGGGAGTTTGGGGATAGCAGATGCAAACTATTATATATAGAATGAATAAACGACAAGGTTCTACTGTATAGCACAGGGAAATATATTCAACATCCTGTGATAAACCATAATGGAAAAGAATATAAAAAGAATGTTTATATGTGTATAACTGAGTCACTTTGCTGCACAGCAGAGATTAACACAACATTGTAAATCAATTATACTTCAATAAAAAAATTTTTTTAAATGAATAAAATATGCCATTTAAAATAGCATCAGAAAACATCAGTACCTAGGATTAAAGCCAATTAAAGATATTTAAGACCTCTATACACAAAACTAGAAAACATTAGTACAATAAGTTAAAGAAGACCTACATAAGTATTATCTCTAATCTTTCCTGCCAAATCGTTTCTCCTTTTCTTCTACTCTGTGTAGGCATCCCCTTTCAAAAGACCTTTCCAGCACAACGCCAAGCCAGCTTGATTCCCAACACTCCTTCCTGTCTGTCACCCCTAGCCAGCCCCTGCTCTCCCATCTTCTAACGGATACAGGTTGCTTGTTCTATGTTTATTGCAGGTCATAAACACATGCACTTCAGTCAGATGTCTTTAATAACTTCTTTGTGCTTATCCATTTTCTTCTTTTGAAATGTTGGCTTCCAAAGTCCAGGAACCATAGTGTATTATCTCCCTCACAGCCTGCTAATGAGGTATAGTTTTGATTGAGTGAAGCTAAGAAAAATACAACAGTTTTTAAGAATGTTATTTTAATCTGTTTTAAGGAGGAAGTTTTATTTTATATTTTGACTCTTAAGGATATTTGAATGTGAAAAAACTACTTAAGAATTTAGTTGCCTTTGCTATTGGTTATTTTCAACTTACTTCTTTGATGGTCTTGAAAAACCACCAAAGGATTATAAATTTTCTGAGCAATGAACTGAGAAAGAATTCTTATCCTGTGATAAATTATCTCCAGGTTCTGTTGAGTTGCTCTGAAAAAAAATTAGGGTATGTGTAAATTGGGGGAAGGGAAGGAAGGGGTTTGTAACCTGGGTGCTTATGTATAACATTGTGTCAGTACAATATAGAACAAGTTAACCTTGGCCAAACAAAGGAGGGGAAATCATGAGTGTATCAGAGACTTGTACTGGACTTGTCCCTCTGCCCTGCCTTCAGAGTCAGGGAGAGATTCCTATCCTGTGCTAATTTATGGATTTTCTCTAATAGAAAGTAAGATGTGAATCTCACCTCCAAAGTGAATTTGAGATATTCAATTTAGGGACTGCATGGAAACAGAAATAAAAAGCAACCAACTGACAACCAAAGTTTTTTTCATTAAAGTGTCAGCAAGTCTTCAAAGCTGATGTCTCCTATTTCATACAAATAAAAAGAAAATCAGATGACATGAGGCCTAGAAAATAAACACCATGTTTTTGGTTTTTTTTTTAATTTTTAAATTTTTTTTATTTTTTATTTTTTTAATGCTATTCTTGTCTGCTTACATTCTTTTTATTTATGTATGTATGTATGTATGTATGGCTGTGTTGGGTCTTCGTTTCTGTGCCAGGGCTTTCTCAGTTGTGGCAAGTGGGGGCCGCTCTTCATTGCGGTGCGCGGGCCTCTCACTATCGCGGCCTCTCTTGTTGCGGAGCACAGGCTCCAGACACGCAGGCTCAGTAATTGTGGCTCACGAGCCCAGTTGCTCCGCGGCATGTGGGATCTTCCCAGACCAGGGCTCGAACCCGCGTCCCCTGCATTGGCAGGCAGATTCTCAACCACTGCGCCACCAGGGAAGCCCAAACACCATGTTTATAATTAGCTCTTCCAGAGATCTGGTCACGTCCATGTGTGACATGATCCAGTCTTAGTATTTCATGAGGCACCAGGAGGCAAAAAAAAATCCTCTCTTCAAGGAAAATCCCTGTACATGTAAGAAAGGTGCCTACACGATCAGGCCTCCCTACTACCTAACTGTGTTGCCATGGGGGTGTCAGGGAGGGGGTCTGGGAATATTTGCCCTGCTCCCTTCTCCCAGTTCTCAGAACTATATTCCTTTCTGTTTAGCTAATTAGAGACTCAATTGGGATTATCAAGGTATTTCTTTTTTCCCTTTGCCCCAGTGAGGGTAAGCCTATTGTATTATAAAAATGCATTATTCTTGTTTACTTAAATTAGGTTTTATGTTATTTGATCATCTAAAAGCAAAGATTTAGATTGGAACCAAAGTCAGTTGATCCTTTTTGCTGGCTTGAGCTGGCTGGTATGATGAAAGGAAGGGCAGCGGTGCCACTGGTATTGTCACAATGTCTAGTTTTAGAACAACAAACAGACAGAAGAATGATAACTGGCACAGGGGAGGCATGCTTAGAAGACTATTGAGGAACTTGACAGTGGAGAGAAGATTTGTGAAGGGGGAAAATGTGTATTATTTTTATCAAGTGCCCTCCTGAAGGCAACTGTTGACTGTCATAAGTCTGCATAGCTGGAACTCTGCAATGGATAGACCATACCTCTTGATATTCATTTGAAAAAATAGAAGACACAATCCCCAAGGACATTGTCCAGACAGTTAGTGTTGAATGGAGAAAGAGTTTACTACAGGCTGGAGTGATCAGGGAAGACTTCCTGGAGGAGGTAGTGTTCGGTCTTGAGGTTTGAGTAGAGTTGACAAGGAGGACAGGAAAGGGAGTGGCATCCCAAACAAGAGGCACAGAAGAAGCAAAGCCTTAGAGGTGGGAAAGTTCAAGACATTTTCAATGGAAACTAAGGAACGTGGCCTGGCTGCAGCAGAGATGTTTGGGGATATAGTTTATTAAATGCATTTGACAACTTAATTAAAAGGAGAGAGAGAGATGCATTCTAATGACACGCTTCTTTATCAGAAACTTGTTTTTTAACCAGAAGTAATGATAATATCAGAAGCACAAGGGGTACATCTAAGTCACCAGAAAAGACTAGTTTGGATGCAAACATAATAAGAATGAAACACACATCAATGTGATTGACAAAAAGCCCCCATCCTAGATGAACCCACCATGCACCTTCTCCAGGCTTATACCCCAGCAGATGAAAACTTACCGGGACCTTTTACCCACATAGAGCATTAGCTGCCCAGCCATCTTTATATGTTTCTCTAGTCAGTTCATGACTTTAGTCTCCACATTAGTTCACACCTTTTCACTTTCTTCAAAGCTTCAATGAACTCCCACTCTTGAGACAGGCCTGTGAAAAGGACTTTCAGAAGTGAGGCTAGTGGATGAATCCCAGTTACCACCAGGAGTTTGGAATGAGGGACCTCTGGTAGCATCATTTCCTAGGATTTCACTTGTCTTCTTCCCTGAATTTCTCCCTCCACACTTTACATGTACTAACTCCTGGACTTTTTCTCCTCCCACCTGTACTCTCCCACAGTGGTGTGCTGCTAAACTGGCTCTCTGAAAGAAATAAAGCCTGGATTTGTTAGCGTTTGTTGATTTCTGTGGTATAAAGATTCCCACCACAGCTGCTTTCAAGCTACCACCAGCTTGAAATATTTAACAACCACCAAGACCCCGGGAGGCAGGTCTGGCTCTCTGGATCACCTGCGTCACACCGGGCTCCCTTCTCATTCCTCAGACCACTCTTCCCAGGGGCCTCTACTCTCTGGCCTTTGTAGGGGTTTTGTGCTTCATAATGGGGTCGCAGCAACCAGGATCAGCTGGCTGAAGTATCCTGAAATCACTGACGTTAGACCTGTAGGATGCTAAACCACATCTTTTACTGTTCCAGGGGTTAGGGCTCACCTTTCATCTCTCATGAAGTTCAGTATTCTAGCAGGACCAGGCAATGTTAGGGAAGCATTTAACAACAAGAAGCATTAAAAAGCCTCTTCCCTCTTCAACGAAATCCTGGTTCCTTACATTCTGGGCATAGTTATTTTGCACACTGACAGGAGGCAAGAGCTCTTATCCCTGATGAATTCTCCTTCAGTGCTTCATACACTTCAATGTTTGTACAATTACCAGGGGACCTTGTTAAAACGTAGATCCTAATTCAGGAGTGGGAGGGCACTGAGCGTTTGCATCTTTAACAAGCTCTGAGGACCACACTTTGAGCAGCAGCAGACCGGATGACCTCTAAGGTCCTTTCCAACTCTGGTTGGAGAAGGTTGGTTGGCCTGTTGAGTAGGACTCTTCATTAACACTCAGCAGTTCTAAGGACTCTTAGCGAGGTCTGCCAGCCCTTCAACTCTGTGACCCCACTGCCCTCACTTTTTGCCACATCTTGGCTAAATTGTCGACTAGTACATCCCACCCTGGCAAAGCCCACATCCTCTGCTCCTCACACAGTCACTTTCAAAGCATTTCTCCTGCTCACCCCTTCCTTCCCACCAACCCACCTCCGGTCCCAGCTTACACTCCCTGGTTCCAGGTCCTCTGTCCAGTTTCCGCAGTGCCCTTAGCACATGTGCATTTTTAACTGGGGCTATTTACACGGTGTCCCTTTTCCATTTGTGTTCTCATGCACATAATATCTATTTACATCCTCTCTTGAGTCTTTAAGAACAGAAGTCGTGACTTTTCTCCCTTTTGTCCTCTGCTCGGAGCCAGGTATGTAGCTCCACACAGGTCGTCCCAGGGAGACAACATTCATAAGTGTCAACCAGTGTCTTCTAGTGTCTCATCTTCCCTGTTCCTTTTTTTAAAAAATTTTTGCCTGTCCACATAGATAGGTTAATTTTCAAATGCTTTTTATTTTATTATTATTATTATTATTTTTGGCCGCTCCACGCAGCATGTGAGATCTTAGTTTCCTGACCAGGGATCGAACCTGCACCCCCTGCATTGGAATCGCGGAGTGTTAACCCCTGGACCACCAGGGAAGTCTTCCCCCTGTTCCTCTTTAAGTCCTTCCTTGACAGACCTTCCTTTTTCTATGCTGTAAACATATTCTTCCTCTGCAATGTGGTATTACTGAAAACGCCAGGGACGCTGGGTCATAGAGAACCACATCCTTCCCAGCTTCAGCATGTGAAGCAGCACAGTGTGAAGAGCCTGTAAGTGGGGTGAGAAGGTCCTGCCTGAGTTCAAATCCCACTTGCTCCCCTGATTAGGTATGTATGATCAGGTAGGTGATCTTGCCTCTCCAAAATGATTTCTTTGTAAAAAGGGGATAGTGGTGCCCAACTCAAGCAGTTGTAAGGGTTTAAGAAAATAATTCATGGGGAGCACTTAACACTGTCTAGCATGGAGTAAAAAATGTGCGACCTTAAACTCTCTCAGTCTTGGCTCCTTGTGGGCAAAATGAGAATAATAGGACCCATCATACAGGGTATTTGGGAGGATAAAATGAAGCAGGGTGTGCGGAGGGCCTCAACACTCCACCCACAGATGGCCCCCCTTGCTTCTCCTTTCCTGCCAGGTGGGCAGGCTCCTGAGGTCAGCCTTGCTCTTGGCGCTTTTTCTCTCCTGCCCCTGCTCCCATTCTCTCAGGCTTCCTTCCTTCTCTTCTTTCCCTTAATAAGTGTTCATTGACTGTAGTGACAGTGTGAGGGGAGAGTGGCATAATGTTATTGGTCCCCCTTAAAGAAGTGTAATGGGGAAAAACCATGAGCCTACAGGTAAATGGGGATAGAAATATAAAATAATGACCACTTCTACATTAACTTTTTATTCGGTCATTGAAAATTATGTTATGTGGGAAATATCTGACTCTGTAAGACACAGTCCTTCTCTCTAGATGCTTATAACTACAGGTATGAGCAACAACAAAACGTTTACTTTAAATAAGATTAAATTGTGGAAAAATTCAACCTCAAACAGAAATTCTATGGCCTAAAAGCCAATGACCACGACTTAAAATGATATTCTCAGCTGACTAAAATCAGTCTTTCTTTTTCTCTCCTGTTTCAATTTTTACTTTGTTGATTGCTTAAAAGAAGAAACTACTAGTGAATTTTGTGTTGCATTCTCTCATCTTACAACGGATCCCAGGGGATATATCTTAAAGAGGGAGTGAAGAATTCGTATTCAGGAATATGTCAAGCTACTGGAAAAGAAGAAAATCCTAAGAAATCTTAAGTCCTTTGCAGAAGGGATACAACAGATGGAAATTGCAATCTTCTTAGATTCTCAACCCTGGCTGCGAAGTAGAATCACTTGGGGAGATTTTTAAAATTATCAAAATCCAGGTCCCAACCTAGACCGATTAAATCAGAATTTCTAGGCATTAGCAGCTTTATAAGTTCCCCAGGTGATTCCAATGTGCATCCCGGGTAGAGAAGTGCTCTGTTAGTTGACCAGCAGGAAACACCACCTGTTAAGCAGGTTGGTAAAGGAAGGTAAGAGTCCAACTTCACCTGAGAGCATGCTCTCACTCTTGTTCTGACCTCCAGCCAAGGCCTTTTTTCAATTCTCCAAATGCATCAAAACTTCACAAAGGCCCTCTGCCTAGAATGATCTTAATCCCTCTCCTTTTTCATCCAGCACATTCTGGTTCATTCCCAAGGTTCAGCTCAATGACTTCTCAAGGAAGCCTTGGCTAACTTAGACCATAATACCCTATGCTTCTCCTCAGCATATATTGTAAGTAAATGAAGTACTGTGTAATTAATTGTGTTTTACTTTTATGCCTTCCTAGAGCAGGAGTTCTCAAAGTGTGGGCTGTGGACAGATAGCATCAGCCTATCAACTTGTTAGGAATGCAAATCTTCCAGCCCCACTCCAGACCTACTTAATCAGAAATTCTGGGGCTGGGGCTGGGTTTTAACCAGCCCGCAGGGTGATTCTGATGCAAACTGAAGTTTGAGAGCCAATGGGCTAGAGTCTTAACTCCTTGAGGGGCAAGGATCACACATGCTTTTTTTTTTTTTTTTCTACTGCTATATCCTCAGTGTCTGCCTCAGTGTCCTGTGCCAGGTACGCACTTGATAAAAATACTTGTTGGATGAGTGTAAGGCTCAAGAGTCTGAGGTGGAGGTCTCTATGCCTGGCAGTAGGGAGCATATTCATTTAGGTTAAACTCTCTGCTACATAAATCCATGTGCATCGTGGGAACTTATTCATCCTCAGCTGACGTTGTTGGCAAGGGCCAGCTCACTTAGGGCCTTACGTGGCCTTGTTAAGGATGTTGGTCTTTATCTTAAGAGAAATTAGAAGATATCAAAGGATTTAAACAGTGAAAGGACAGGTTTTAGAGGAAGGAAGAGGGTACTATAGCTTCAAAGAGGGAGGTTGGTTACAAGAGAAAGGGCAGCAATGGTGACAAGTGGAAAGAAAGGACTCTGGGTGAGTGTGAGAGGAGGGTAGCTGCCCCTCTGATGGGCTGGTGGCAGAAGACCTCAGGGAGAAACCAGGGCAGGTGGAGGGATGAGACATTTGAATAAAAGGTTTGTGGGAACTGGGGATCTGGGGGATTCTCTGGAGGCACAGGAAGACTCTGGAAAGGAGGCAAGGAGAGAGGGTGCGTGCTGGGAGGAGCAGCATGAATAACCCAAGCTCAACAGTCTCCTGCAGGCAGCTCGGCCCTGGGCCTAACCGAGACCCATGGCTTGTGATGTTGCCTGGCAGGCAGCCGCAGTTTCACATAGAGTTGTTTGGGGCCCATTTAATTTCTAATGAGGAATTTCGAGTAGCTCAGCATCAAGCGGGGCCTCGTGTTCTTGTTCTATGAATAGTGCCTGGGTTCTGTCTGAGAACCTTATTGTCCAGATCCAGCACCGTTTTTTATCCTCATAAGTTGCTGGATAAGGTTGATTTTTTTCTTCTTCTCAGTCCTCCCTTCATTCATCTACATACTATGTGCCTGGTAGTACTCTAGGAACTAGGGGTTAAATGTTCCTCTGGAATCCTATTCTCATGGCTGGGTTCCCTCTTTCTATAGCCAGATTTCCTTGATGACAACTATCAGGCAAGTGACACCCACTGTCACCTCCAGGAGCAGTAGTCCCAGGCTGTTAACCCACTCCATGGTTCAAAGTCATCAAGAAAGACACAGTTCATGCAGGAACTGGATGGAACAACGTTTCCCTCAAATAGAGGAGAGAAAGAGCAAGATCAGCTTCAGTGGTTGGATACTGGTTCCCCCATGGCCAGTGGGTCTCGCCCTGCCGCTGATGCAGGGTGATGGTCTGCACACACCCTTCTCCTGCTGCAAGAGAAGGACCTGGGCTTCCCTGGTGACGCAGTGGTTGAGAGTCTGCCTGCCAATGCAGGGGACGCGGGTTCGAGCCCTGGTCTGGGAAGATCCCACATGCCGCGGAGCAGCTGGGCCCGTGAGCCACAGCGACTGAGCCTGCGTGTCTGGAGCCTGTGCTCCGCAACAAGAGAGGCCGCGATAGTGAGAGGCCCGCGCACTGCGATGAAGAGTGGCCCCCACTCACCGCAACTAGAGAAAGCCCGCGCACAGAAACGAAGACCCAACACAGCCAAAAATATAAATAAATAAATAATAAAATTTAAAAAAAAAAATAGAGAAGGACCCGATTCCCTCCTCACCAGTAATGACTATAGTAGAGGAGTTAACCAGGTGCCATATGACACACAGGCTTACACAGAACAAAAGGAGTACATTTGAGTCTAAAACAGGAAAAGATATTCCCGCACAAGGCAATAGGCCCAGCACAGGCTGTGAGGGCTTTTTATTTTCTTAAGGAAGGTTTCCAGGGCCAAGGCCCATTCTTATGTGGCTGTGCAAGAGTTGAAAGACTGCATTTCTCAACAACTATCTCACAGAATCTTGGGATTCTTAGCGTTGAAGGAGATCTTTGGGGTCATTACATACGTTCCCCCATCCGCGCTACTTTGTCCGTTGTCTACGACGTAGAATTTGGCTGTCAGACGTCAGGATGCTCCATTACCTGTCCCAACTCGCATGCCATGTCCCAGTGAACCCACCCAGTTACCAGCCATTCCTGGGTCTGATTCAAACAGCTACTAAGCCAAAACTCTGACATTTGAGGGAATGAGTATGTAAACAGACAACAGTAAAGTAAGACAGTATATAGGACAATAGACCCACAAGGTCTGCAGCAACCCATCCAGGAAGCCAAACCCCAACCTCTGTAGCCATCGGCCCAGAAGGATCAGGACTTGGACAAAGACTGCCAGCTTCCCTACCTTTAATCCCAGCTTGCAGTGCAGGACCAACCAGAGAAAGTCCAATATGCTCCCCAAGCCAATCACGTAAGCTGCCCCGCTTCTAGTTAGCCTGCGTCCAGCTTTCACAGGTGAACAGCCTCCAATCAGCACATACCTGAGGCCTCCTCCTTTTTGTACTATGAAGCTTTTCTACTTCCTACCTGCCTTTGAGTCTCTGCCAAACACCAGTGAAGGTGGCTGAGTCCCTTACTATAGACAGCTGTGAAAAAAATAGCCACTGTTCTCATTTGGGAGTTCTTTATGTATTTCCACACATTAGTGGACAATAAATTAAATAAACTTGGAATTATCTCCTAGCTGTCATGGACTTGGTGAAATAAAACTCATAACTAGAAGATGCTGAAAGTAATCTGAGGGGACTAGAACTGCATTTTTATATTTTTCAGTTTCATTGAGTTAAAATTGACATAAAATATTGAATTAGTTTAAGGTGTACAACATAATGATTTGATATAGGTATGTATTGTGAAATAATCCATGTTTAGTTAACATCCATACAAATTTTTTTCTTGTGATGAGAACTTTTAAGATCTACTCTCTTAGCAATTTTAAAATATACAATACAGTATTGTTAACTATAGTTGTATATAACAAGATAAACACTGTATATTTGAAAGTAATGTACATGCTGTACATTATATCCACAGAGCTTATTTATCATGTAACTGGAAATGTGTATCTTTTGACCACCTTCACCCATTTCTCCAACCTTCTACCTCTTACCTCTGGCAACCACCAATCTGCTTTCCGCTTCTATGAGTTAATTTTCTCTTGGTTTTCACATATAAATATCATACAGTATTTGTCTTTCTTTGTCTGACTTATTTCACTTAGCATAATGCCCTCAGGGTCCACCCATGTTGTTGCAAATGGCAGGATTTCCTTATTTTTTATGGCTGAATAGTACTCCCTTGTGTGTATATATATATATATATATATATATATACACACACACACCACATCTTCTTGGTCCGTTCGTCCATTGTTGGACACTTAGGTTATTTCCATGTCTTGGTTATTGTAAATAATGTTGCCATGAACATGGGGGTGCAGATATTTCTTCAAGAAAGCAATTTGTTTCCTTCATATATATACCCAGAAGTGGAACGGATGGATCATATAGTAGTTCTATTTTTAATTTTTTGAGGAAACTCCATACTGTTTTCCATAGTAGCTACACAAATTTACATTCCCACCAATGGTACACAGGGGTCCCCTTTCCTCCATGTCTTTGCCAAAACTTGTTATCTCTTGTCTTTTTGATGACAGTCATCCTAACAGGTATGAGATGATATCTCATTGTGGTTTTGATTCACATTTCCTTGATGATTAGTGATGTTGAATACCTTTTCAAGTACCCGTTGGCCATTTGTATGTCTTCTTTGGAAAATGTCTATTCAATTCCTCTGCCCATTTTTTTTTTTTTTTTTAATTTATTTATTTATGGCTGTGTTGGGTCTTCGTTTCTGTGCGAGGGCTTTCTCTAGTTGCGGCAAGTGGGGGCCACTCTTCATCGCGGTGCACGGGCCTCTCACTATCGCGGCCTCTCTTGTTGCGGAGCACAGGCTCCAGACGCGCAGGCTCAGTAATTGTGGCTCACGGGCCCAGTCGCTCTGCGAGCATGTGGGATCTTCCCAGACCAGGGCTCGAACCCGTGTGCCCTGCATTGGCAGGCAGATTCTCAACCACTGCGCCACCAGGGAAGCCCTCTGCCCATTTTTAAATCAGATTTTTTTTTTTTTTTTTTTTTGCTATTGCATTGTATAGAACTGCATTTTTAAAACATATTTAAATCACATGGAAATCCATGGTCATGGATAGTCATACAGCAGAGAACACTTGACTAGGGATAAAAGAAAAGAAAAAGACACATGCTATTTTTGCAGGATATGCTACAGACCATCGAGCCAGAATAAAGATAAGGGTAATATTTTCATGACATAGATTATAAAACTGGCAAAAAGAGAAAATTCTAGTAAAAGATGTGACTATGAAATGTCTGCTAAAAATCTAATTCTTTCCAAAATAGAGAATCAGATGCACTTCTGACTTGCTTTGTTAATATTTCAGGAATAAAACAAACCACAAAACCAAAAAGATTATGTGGAAGTGGAGGAGGAATCAAAGCTAACAATCTCATTAGAAAGTTCTGAAAATATGGGAGGAATGGAATGAATTGAATTGAATGAACTGGAGAACGCACAGCTCTGCAAGCAACAGACGAGGAAAGATGGCTAGATCTTGGCAGAGTTTTTCTAGAGTCTTGTAATAGTCAGCTGGATCACTGTTGGAAATTTAACAGCCTGTTTTTTTCTTCTATTCAGCATTACAGCTAAGAGTCCCCACATTTACATATAAAGCAGCGAGGTCTGAAGTGACGTTATTTTAGCATAGGGTCTTATTTCTGATATGCTAATATTGGTAGATATTTTGGGCAGTTAGGACTACACACTGAAATAAGAAAAGCCACCACCTACGCTCTACTACAGTTATATTTCCCACTTAGAGTGTTTTCAGACTGCCCACACTTCATTTTAATCAACTTCTATTACTTTGCTGAATCAACTTATGAAGTTTGTATTAAAAAACAATATTGCTCATGATTTCATCAGCTCAGTAATCAGCTCAGTAACTCAGTAACCCTAACTAGAGTGGAAGAAATGAATCTCAAATAAGGGGCCAAGTCTTAGGTCCTCCAGATGCACTTCTCAGCATGCATGCATTCTAGAATTTTCAGCTATATCTACATTTTAATGTAACGGCAAATACTATGAAGAGAGGATACAGGAAAAAGCATCTCAGATCATATCTGCATCAAGCAAAGTGTTAGCATTGCAGACTGATTGTTTTTCATTGAAAGATTGAAATTCTTCTTCTTTTTTTTTTTTGAAATTATTCTTTTTTGACAGCTAAATATAATTCACTAAATAAATATTTGCAATCATTAAATAAATACTTGTATATCAACTATGTGCAAGGCACTGTGCTTGCTACTCTAAAACAGGTTGAATGAAAGGTGGAAGATTTATTCTCCAAGTTTATTAAGTTTTAAAATGTATTTCCTTGTTTCTATCTATCAATGTTTCTCTTGCAGGCATCCAATCTATATATCTTAAAATGCCATAAAAATGGTTACACATTTGTTCATTTAACCTAACTTCTTTGAAGAAACGTCGGTCAAACCAATTGACCTTTAATTAAAATAAGTATTTCTCAAGTGTGGTATTTTGGGGGGCTTGAATGATCTGAAAAGCATGTTTGAAGTAGTCCCCAGAAAGCACAACCTGACAAACAGAAAATGTTGAGTCTGTGAAATTCCCCACTGGTTTAGTAGGTATGAGCATCTGGGCGCTAATGAAATGCATGCTTGGACGCCACCCCTTCCACCAAAAGTCTCAGTTCTCCATGTGTGCACACAGTACTCCCATGACCAGGAGGCTATCGATTGTAAATCCACCATCAATTCAACAATAGATATTTGGGAAAAAAGAAGCCACTCTATAAAATGTATACATGGTTATAAATGTTAAAATAGAGAGAAAGGTACATCTTAGAATCCAGCTAATATAATTTTCTTATAAACATACATATATATATCATACATATATAATGTGTATTTTTTCTCATAAGCATACCTATATATTTTAATATCTCTCCCTCTCTCAAACACACACACACACACACACACACACACACACACACACACACACACACCATCGTCTTCATTATCTATGTGGGAAAACCTCCAACATCACAGTAAATATATTTCAATCTCACATCCTGATTAACACATGCCATCAGTAGATGCACATTTCTCACATAAGTGGAGCAGTTTTCACAGTTTGGGTGCCATTCTCCCTTCTTTAGATATTACAGTGCAAATGAGAATTTCAGTGCGATGATATCATGGTTAATTTAAATTTACGGCAGTCAGGAAATTCCCAAAGCAGATGAAGAACTTCTAAACGTCACATGTGAACACAGCTAAGTATAAATAGCAGTGGTGATCCCAACACTGATTTTCATTGTGTTTAGAGGCATTTAAATCATATCACATACGGGACTGGATTCTTTTTATGTTGATTTATATAATTTTAATTATTTAGGAACAATCACTTTCTAAAACTCAATAAAGAGGTTAGATGGGACATTTGTGGGGGAAGTTAAACATGGCTCCTAACCACAGGAGAAAAATATACAGCAAAGGAGAAAAGATAAACAAGAATAGAAGATGACATAGCCATCTGTCAGCTCCCAAAGGATATGTTGGTTTTCATGATGGTGTTTTCTGTTTTCTTTTTCAATGCTTTACCCAGCAGCATGCTGTTCAGTAAGCAACATTCAGGTATAGGATTGAGACAGACACTACTGATAATAGGTGACTGCCTTTAGGTATCCCTGATATATAACCTGGCTTGTCCCCTAGCAGATTTTGGACAATGGTTTTAAAGCACATGTTTTAATCCAAGATAAGAAGCTCAAGGCTACTAAAGAGAAGATAGACATTTTACATATAAGTGTGTGTGAGTGTGTGTGTGTGTGTGTGTGTGTGTGTGTATATATATATACATATATATATACACACACACACATAAATATGTATATATAATATATTTCAAATGCAAGGCAAAAGATACTACAAAGTTATTACAGAATGTAAAGACTTCTGGTTCCAGCAGATAGTGTACCAGGATAATCTTAAACTAACCTAGGAAAAACAACTAGAAATGTTGGATAGAAAATAGGAGTATTTTTTTTAAAGTGTATAGAAGTCTTTGTAAAAAAAAAAGAAAGAAAGAAAGAAAATCTCCAGATGCTAGAAAGGAAGAGTTGGGGGATGGGGGGAAGAAACGAAAAAAAAAAGCAAAAAAAAAAGAAAAAAAGGAAGAGGCAACTGAAAACCTGAGAGGTAAGAATGTGTTCTGATGAAGGGGCTATTCTAGAAAATGCTATCCACTACAGTAACCTAAGGGCCTGAGTAATTTTTTTCCTTTTAGGCTGACTTAAAATTCTATAAATTTTCCTTAGAATTACAAATCTGATGTGTACATATTTTAGTGTGTAGCTTGATGAATTTAAAAAATGTTTACACCCATGTAACCAGTACCCCCAGTCTAGATACAGAACACCTCTATCACCCCAGAAAGTTTTCTTAGGCCCCTTCCAGTCAATCTCTATGCCCACAAGCAATTATTGTTCTGATTCCTATCACCACAGATTCCAGTGACCATGTTTTTGAATTTTATATAAGTGGAATCATAACATATGTATTCTTTTATGTAAGGCTTCTTTCCACAATGGGGTGAGAAGATTTAGCTATCTATAAATAACTGTGCCTAAAAGGATTGCTTACCTCTGACAAAACCTAATGATAATGACAAAGGGTATTTTTGGAGAATTTCAACCGACACCCTACTGTACTGTAAAGGGAACACAGAGGATTCCAGTATCAATCTCATGTTCTGCCTCATGAAGAAGCTGCTGGTAACCCTTAACCAGTGTGGATGGGGAATGGACTCTATTTGGACCCACCTTTATTTCTGTCATGCAGGCATGGATCTGTGTGCGAATGCTGACTTTTTCTTCAAGGATCATAGTTTCCAGATTTAGTCTTCACAGGATGCACTTATTTATAGACGTCTTCAAGCACTGAGTCATTATTATTTTGTTAACCTGAGTAGTCCTGCAGCTTCACGTTTCTAACACGGGCATGATGGGTCTTCTCCTTCTCGGGAGCGGGGGACAAGGCAAGTTTCATTCTGTTTTCCTGGGACAAAGATATGGGAAGGCCTTCACATCTAGTTTCCTCATAAAAGTCTCTTTCTGTTTGAAGAAGCTTTTGTGCAGCACCTTGATGCTTCCTCAAATCAACAATAGCACAGAACTTCTATTTAATTTACTCCCCAGATTGCATGGATTACATACACTGCCAGCAGTCTGGAGCAGTGAGGGGCTGTGAGAGGGACCCTTGACCGGTTTCCTCTCACTCTTTCTAAAGGTGGTGGTGATGACAGTGGCCGAGAAATATATTATGGCCTTTCTTTGGCTCTCCAGCTATGGGAATGAATTTTTTTTAATGACTGGGGAGAAGCATAGATACCCAAGTATAAATTCCACCACTTCAAGATTTCATTAGCACACTACATTCAGGTGAGCGAGCATTTGGAGCTTACTAGGTAATGACCGAAGCTGACCGTGAGCAACTATAAAGCTGCAGGACGGCTGGCATCCTCAGATGCTCCAAACACACGGCCACAGGATCAGTGCACTGTCCCTGTTGAGCTGTTACATGGGGCTGTGCTAGCTTCCCAGGCTTGAAAAGAAATTCAGGCGGTAACATCCCAGCAGAGCTCGGCGCACATGCCACACAGGTGACCTTAGCTGACGCGCTTTCTCACAGCTCCTCTCTCCATGCGAACGACTCTGTCAGTATGTGCACCACTTTCCTCCCAGCGGTCAAATGTTTGACGTTTTAGTTCGTCCGTGATGGCAAAGGTCTTCTTTGTTCGAAACTCCAGGCAGGGTTTAACCAGAGCAGCTCAGGGCACGGCCACTGGGATTGGATATGTGCTTTGTGATGTCTTCATCTAAATGCTGTTGGACAGCTTCTCCACCACAGCGAAGGAAGGAGAGGAGAAAACATTTCGGCTGGGCCAAGGTGGGCGTGGGAAGGGAAGGAGGTGAGCACAGGCTCCCTGCCCCGTGCAGGAATGCAGGAGTGGAGGCTCCACCAGAGGGTGGAGGAGACAAGAGGCCGGTGAGCACGGTGACTGGGATGGGCCTGGGGAGCGCAGTGAGGTGTTCAAGACCTCTGGCACTGGAAGTCGCAGCAAGTGTTGACAAGGAGGAGGGGAGAGGGACCCAGGGGAGAGCCTGGGCCGTGAGAAGGCTTTGCGCGCCCCCCCGGCACACGCCACCTTAGTGGGATGCGCTCCTGTGCGGATGCCTGCGGCCTCCCTCTCGGCCAGGCACTTGCAGCTGAGCGGTGAGTCAGCGCTGGGCGGTTGTGCATCCTTTTTTGAAGCCAAGTCTCTAGTCATTTCTGAAAAAAGAAAAATGATGGAGGAGGAGCTGATTTTTCCCCTTCAGAACAGATGTGAGTGAACCCATTATGTGTTTTACTAATAAAAGCAATCACATCTTAAGAGCAGCGTGGGGCTGGGGAACGAACGCTCCTTGAATACCTTTTGTCCGTCAGTGATGTTGCCGCCCATGGTGCCAAAGCACAGGTAGAGCTTGCCCAGCAGCAACACGTGAGGCTCTGCCAGGGCACCACCGCCACTGGAAATACATTTCAGAAAGCCAAGGGGTGCTTTTGCTCATTTGAGAGGCCAGAGTGAGCTGCTCACCCACTACACGTATTTCAGGAACAGATGAAAATGGACTCCGTGCCTGCTTCCTCTCAGCAGGCCCCTCTCCACACCCCCAGAGCCTCCACCTTGTTTCCTGGTGGCACAGAGCTCTACACACCAGCCGCCCCCTCCCCTTTCCCGCAACGTGGGTCTGCCCTTCTGGGTAGCACCCCCACGCATGAGCCAGTCACAGTTATAGGGCCTGTACTCAAATATCCTGGTTCAAATCCTGGCTCCACCACTTATTGGCTGGGTCAACCTTGAATGGGTTTCTTAATTTCTTTAAGCTTCGAAGTCCTCATCTATAAAACAGGAAATCTATTACCCTGGGGTTGTTGTGAGAATCAAATGTAACCATCTGTGTAAAACACGTATCGCGGGCTGCCCTGGTGGCGCAGTGGTTGAGAATCTGCCTGCCAATGCAGGGGACACGGGTTCGAGCCCCGGTCTGGGAAGATCCCACATGCCGCGGAGCAGCTGGGCCCGTGAGCCACAACTACTGAGCCTGCGCATCTGGAGCCTGTGCTCCGCAACAAGAGAGGCCGCGATAATGAGAGGCCCGCGCACCGCGATGAAGAGTGGCCCCCGCTTGCCGCAACTAGAGAAAGCCCTCACACAGAAACGAAGATCCAACACACCCATAAATAATAAATAAATAAATTAAAAAAAAAAAGTAGAGGAATTTAAACAAAAATTCCTAAAGAAACTCAACATTTGAAAAAAAAAAAAAACACGTATCGCAGCATCTGATGTATAAATACTCAATAAACACCATCACTGTCATCATCTCAGGTCTTTTCCCCAGATCATGCCTGCTCTGCGTCAGAGCCAGACGACAGCGGCCCCGTCGCATGTGTTGTTCCCTGACATTGTTCTGCTAAACCAAGGTATGACAAAAGCGGAGGGTTTGGACACTGCCAGGACTGAGAAGGAACCTTCTTGACCAGATCTTTTCAACTACTGAAAACCATGCTCAGCAGGTTCGGACGCACATATTTATTATACTACTGGTCTGTCTGACGGAAGGATGTTGCTACACAGTAAGGATGCCCTAAACATTTTTAGCCAAATAAATGATTCCTGAAAAATTTCTGTCTAGCAAACCAAGTCACATATTCGTTCTTTATAGCAGGTGGCTTCTAACCTGCTTGAAACCTGCCCCTCTGGAATCCAGTCTAATGTGGGAGAGAAGAAGATCCCTAAGCAAGGAACTATAACATCATGCGGTAACGCCACCATTCAGGTAGATGATAATCATGGTAATGACGGCTATGGTTTACCGCGTTCCCACTATGGGTCTGGCATTATACTAGTCAATCCTGTATCTCCACATACTTAATCCTTATAACAACTCTTCAAGGAAAGTCTTATTACCCCAATTACGCAGACGAGGAAACTAAAGCGATGTGGTTCAGGGTCACCCAGTGAGCGAGCGGCAGAGCTCCTTCAGGGACTTCTAATTTAGGTCTGCCTGGCACCACACCCCCCCACACCTGTCTTAAACACCTGGGCCATGTCCTGGGTCAGGGCCTTCCAATGCTATTCTCTCTGCCTCACTCTCTTCCAGCATTTGCTCAGTGGGGCCTTCCCTCACCAGCGTGAGTGCCTAGGACACAGGAAGACAGTGAAGGTCACAGGAGCAGGTGTGAGGGTGGGAAGCTGACGAGTCATTCTGCATGTGAGTCTGAGGAGCCAACAGAATCTGAGTCACACAGATCAAGGATGAGTATTCCCTGAAGAAGGGCAGACGGTCACCAACAGGCCTGGCCCTGGGCAGCATTTGGAAACAGGTGAACTGCTCTCTAACTCCAGGTACCACAGGCCTCAGGTACCCTACATCTTTTCAAATCTTCTCTCAGGAAATGTGCTAATAAACACTAATATGTGCAATGCGTTGGCCAACCCAAGTACTTTTCGTCTCACTGTGGGAACAGGTCCTAAGCCACAAAACTGAATCTCTAATGGTGGATTTCTATATGTCAGTGACAAATCTGGTGAGGACACACTTCCCTACTCCTGCCACCCCCAATACCTCATAGGTGGCTTTCTGATCTCCTTATGAGCCTACCAAAGCAATTTTTTTTTCTTTTTTTTAAAAATTATTTATTTATCTATTTATGGCTGTGTTGGGTCCTCGCCTCTGTGCGAGGGCCCTCTCCAGTTGCGGCAAGTGGGGGCCACCCTTCATCGCAGTGCGCGGGCCTCTCGTCATCGCAGCCTCTCTTGTTGCAGAGCACAGGCTCCAGATGCGCAGGCTCAGCAATTGTGGCCCACGGGCCCAGTCGCTCCGCGGCATGTGGGATCCTCCCATACCAGGGCCCGAACCCACGTCCCCTGCATCGGCAGGCAGACTCTCAACCACTGCGCCACCAGGGAAGCCCCCAATGCAATTTTTGAAAGGCATTCAGCAAAAGATGGACAGAAAAGTTCTTTGTGACTAACTCCCCATTACTCAGAAAATTTAAGTGGATCAAACATCCCATCCCCCTTCACCCTCTGAGCATGTTGGTAATCACAATGTTACTGTATAATGTGAAAATTTCCAAATAGAACTAAACTCAGGTCTATAAATATACATGATTAAGGTTTCAAATATAGCACTGCTGTATTTTCATGGGGGTTATTTCTGTGTGGTGATTGCCTGGCTGATTTGCAATTTCAGAATACGAATGGCTTTTCTCCATAACTAATGGGAAACTTGGCAGGGTGCTGCACATGCAGGCCCTGTCTGAGAAAAAGTCTGTTGAACAGTGGTAAGTGCTCTTCTTTCCAGTTACATAAGCAGAGCTGACAAAAGGCAACAGTACGACTCCAGATCCTGCTAAGATGAAATAGTGTTTGTTTGGTTTCTCTTCTGGTGCTAGAGGAATACTGACTCTTCTGGTAATTAATAATGAAATGATCATGAGTCTGTATCCCTCTATGATATTTTAAATTAAGCACACTATGGTACAAGTTAGGAATAAATGGCAATGGAGAGTTCTCTGACACTTGATTCACAAATAACTAAAAAATGCTTAAATACAAATGATGTAAATAAATTCATAACCATGGTGACTGAACCAAAGGGGACCTGCCTGAAGCAAACTCTATGGCTGTTATAAGCAAAACATTATCATCTCCAGCAAACGGAGAGAAAAGTAGATTTCCAACGTGTCCTGAACTCCACATCATAAAGCAACGTTTCCAGTATTGTCACAGACAATACAACCTACCTCTGAGCCAGGCCTCTGTGGTTATATTCTGAAGCAGTTTAGAGAATGATGGACTTTGGAGTCGAAGCTCAAATCCCAGTTCTCTCACTTATAAATTTTGTTACTTTGGACAAATAAGGCTTAGAGAAGTTTTCACATCTGTACCGAGGAGATTTCAAAGTAATACCAAAGTCTCAGGGTTATTGAGAAAATTAAATGAGAGAAGGCATGTAAAAGCACAGTATTTGGCATATAGTAAATACTCAGTAAACATCTTTAATATTTTGTCTGAAAGTCAATCTTCAGTGTCTCCCATTGATTCTGAGCCTCCTTTTCCTGGCTCCATGGTTCTTCTTTCTGGAGGACCTTAGGACACTCCTTCCTGCCAGCCACTTTCAGGGAAATAGGCCAGGTAAAGAAATAGAACCCAACTCCATGTCAGGACCCCAAACCTTGTGTGAAAGAAACAATTCTAGAGTAGTTGCTCCTTAAGATAGGGGTTTAAATATGGTGGAGAAAGAAAGCCAGGACCAAAAATTTAAACCAACACCAGAGACAGAGTTAGTATGAAGCTAATGAAGGTTAAGTTTCAAGACTCCTCTCTTGCATGGCCCCTTCCAAAACCTTATACCTAATTTTGTGTTCATAATTTTGCATCCTTTTTCTTAAATATGGCTCTTCAATTTGTATACACTTTGGGCCCACCAAAACCTGGAACTGCCCGTGTCTAATGAATATGCTCTGAGCCCATCTGGTAGCAGGGGTGACCTGAAGCTGTGGATCTTTCTTTCACCTTCTTCTAATGAGTCCCAGGATTGGTCAAAGGTCAAGGATAAGGCTATACCTGCAGGTGGGGTCTAAACATTCCTTGATGAAAAGAAGAGTCAGTGGTTATCAGGAATGAGGCAGAGTCTGATCAACCTGAGGATTAATGGTAATTCTCTAGAGACTTAGAGTTCAGTAAGGGAAATGAGACATTACAAAATAGGTACAGAAAGGCATTAAATCAGTGTTTTTCAAATGTGGTCCAGTCCAGCTGTGATGGAATGGCCTGACCAATACTCACCAAGAACAACTGAAAAAGCTGGATAGAAATAGAGAAAAAAATCTGTTTGAAGGCACTAGAAACCTGCTGAGATAGCCAGGGCTTGAAGGGAGGCGACTTATTGAGGTGATCCCAAGTTTTTGCACACTGCTTTACCCCTAGGGGCATGCAATGGACTGAATGGGTATACTCGCAAAATTCTTATGTTGAAATCCTAACTCACAATGTGATGATATTTGGAGGTGTGGCCTTTAGGAAATAATTATGAGGGTGGATCCTTTGTGGATGGGATTAGTGCCCTTATAAAGGGGACCCCATAGAACATTCTTGCCCTCTTTCCAATGTGTGTGGTCACAGAGAAAAGGTGGTCCTTTATGAACCAGGGAGTTGGCTCTCACCTGACCTAAATCTGCCAGCACCTTGATCTTAGGCTTCCTAGTCTAAAGAACTGTGAGAAATAAATGTTTGTTGCTTAAGCCACCCAGTTTCTGGTATTTTTGTTATAGCAACCCACATGGAATAAGACAGGGCATTTGGCAATTCTCGGTGCAGGGCAAATGGCTGAGAAGTTAGCAGTAATTTGACGGGGCTGGGAAGATAAAAATTGAAGTTTGAAGCTGCCACGGCAATTAGGACATGTAGAATCAAGATCCTAGAGAAGAGGGGTGCAAAAATGTGATCCCAACATCAGCATAAGTTTTCTTCAAGTTATTTACTGATTAAGTTGTGCAGGCAAGAGGCTTAGAGCCAAACAGAAAGTGGGTGAACAAGCAAAGCAGAATATTTGGCAATTTCATAATGCTATGGAGACAAAACCTGAATTTGGAACCTACCCAAAAGGACTGATCCCCCCAAAATATCTCAGGCCCTCAGCTGGGATGTCTAGATGGTTACACCCTAGGAATAAGAGTGAGCCAGAACTAGACTGACCTTCCCAAAGACAGCACACCAGCCTGGGAGAGGTGTGGCCCCAACTGGATTGAGGTGATCTGCTTCCAGGCTGCCTGTGAGAGCAGAGGATAAATCCTCTCTGGAAGGAGAAAACATCACCCAGAGCCTGTGCAATGTTTCACATACAATGTCAGACATTCATTAAAGTACTGCCAGGCATAGCAAGAAACAGGACTGAGAGAAAAACAGGCAACAGAAACAGAGACAGGTAATCCAGATACTGGAGTTATCAGACACACCGAAACCACTGTGATTATGTTCAAGAAAATATATTACAAGACAGAGAAATGGAATGTGTTAAAAGAGAATAAAGTGAAAATTATGGAGGTGGAAAATGCAAAAACTAATAGTAGCACTCAATAGGTAGCTTTAACAGCAAATAGAGCAGAGCAGAAGATAGGATTAGTGGGGTGGAAGGTAGATGAGTAGAAAACCACCAGACTGCACACCCTGGCACATCCTAGGCAAACTGCTAAAAATCAACAACAAAGCTAGAAATTGTAAAAAACAGCTAGAGACAAGAGATATTTTGAAAGAAGCAACAAAAGACTGACACCTGACTTTTCCAAAGAGAGATGGAAGTAGAAGAAAATAAAATATTTTTTATGTGCTCAAAGAAAATAATTGACAGTTTAGATACATGGGAAAATATCCTTCAAAAACAAAGGTGAAATAGATAAACAAAAACTGAGAGAAATTTGTCAGTAGCACACTTACACTAAAGGAAATACTAAAGGGATTTAATTCTTCATAAGGAAAGAAAATTTTCCAGATGAAAAATAAAGATATATGAAGGAAAGAAGAGCAATGGAAAGGGGAAATGTATGGGTTAATCAAAATAAATATTAACTTGCAAAACAATAATAATGTTTTTATTGGAGTATAGAAAAATTTCTACAAAAATTTATGTAGAAATAAAATGTATAACAATAATAACAAAGTAGGAGGGGTTTAATAAAATGAGTATTACAAAGTATTAGTATCATGTGAGAGGTAGAACAGGTATTAATTCTTAGTAGACTATAATAAGTCAAGAATGCCTGTTGTACTTTTGAAGATAACAGGTAAAAGAATGTATTATTGGGAATTCCCTGGGGGTCCAGTGGTTAGGACTTGGTGATTTCACTGCCAAGGGCCCGGGTTCAATCCCTGGTTGGGGAACTAAAATCCCACAAGCTGAGCAGTGTGGCCAAAAAAAAAAAAAAAAAAAGTGTTATTAACAAACTAAAAGAATGGGAAAAATAAAATAATAACGAATACATTATATATCCAAAGAAAGGCAAGAAAGATGAGAAAAAGTGAACATAAAACACAGGAGAGTAAAATGGTTAAAATAAACCCAAACATATCAATTATATAAAATTAAAATGATCTACTCTAAAGACAAAGATTATTATATTAATTATATATGTTGCTTACAAAAGAAAAAAATTAAATATAAGGACACAGAAAGACTGAGTAGGGATGGAAAAGGATACAGCATGAAAAATCTAACCCAAGGAAAACTTGGTGTAGTTAAAATTAATATACGGGAAGGTAGACTTTAAGGCAAGAAGCATTACTAGAGTTAAAGAGGGACATTCTTCATGATAAAAAAGTCTGCTGATCAGGAAGGTATGATGATTCTAAATATGTATATTTTTAATAAAATAGTCTCAAAATACATCAAAGAAAAATTGACAGAATTACAAGGAGAAATAAATAAGTTCAGGGTATCCCAACACGCTCTTGGTGGGTGTGTCAAGAATACAAGGCTGCTCTTCACTCAGGTCATTTCCGCAAAAGGGCTGAGTTTACAGCAAGAAACCCTGAGGGGTGAGGACACGCCGCCCTCTGGGACAACAAACAGGTTTGCTTGCTGCTTACGGTAAAAGTGGGGGATTCCCCAGTGCTCCTTCCTATAACGCAACCCATGACTATGCAGGGACGCATTAGGGCCCTCCATGTCACCTCTGTGGGACTTGGGGTGCAAGAGGAACTGTTGCAAACAAACATGCTGACGCCCATGCTCCTTGCTGTTGTGTGAGTGCTGCAGTCTTCTGCTTCTCACCCAGAAGCCTTGTGTCGTCAACTTATTACTTATAAATAGGTAAAGTCAAACCCTAAACCTAAGAATATGTTACTTACAACAGGAAAACCCTAAATATAAGGACCTGGAAAGTTTAAGTAGGAGAATGGAAAAAATATGCCATGCAAAAAGCAACCAAATGAAAGCTGGTATAGCTATATTAATGTTAGACAGGGTAGTCTTTAAGGCAAGAAGCATATCTAGACTTAAAGAGAGACATTTCTAAATAATTGAAAACAATCCATCCATCAAGAAGCTATAATAATTCTATGTTTGTATGCTTTTAATAACATGGTCTCAAAATACACAAAGCAAAACTTGATAGAACTAAAAGAAGAAGTAAGCCTATAACACACTCAGATGTTTTTTAAAAACACACCTCTCTCAGTAACTGATAGAACAAGCAGACAAAAAAAAAAGTGAGAATATAAGGGATTTGAACAAAATAATTAACAATTTATTAACACTAATTTATACGTGTGTGTATATACATATGATGGTACCTAACTTCTACAGAATACACAATCTTTTCAAGTGCATGTGAAACACGTACCATAAAAGTCCTGACAAATTTCAAGGGATTTTCATCATACAGAGTATGTTCTCTGACCATGGTGGAACAAAGCTAGAAGTTAATAACAAAAAGATAAGAAAGATGCCCAAATGCCTGGAAATTAAGAAACCCACTTCTTAAAAGGCATTTTTGTTTTTTTTTTTAAATTGAGGTGAAATTCACATAACATAAAGTTAACCATTTTAAAGAGAACAATTAAGTGGTATTTAGTGCATTCACAAGTTTGTGTAACCACCACCTCTATTAAGTTCCAAAACATTTTCAAAGAAAATGAAAAAATGTGTTTGAAAAAGTCCCAATGGAAATTAGGAAACATCTTGAACTGGATGTTAATGAAAACATGATATGGGATGTGCACGATATAGCTAAAGCTGTGCTGAAAAGTTATTATACATTACTTTTGCCCATATAAATTTTAAAATTCAGCTTAAATGGACAATTCCTATAAAAACACAACTTACCAAAACCAACAAGAAACAGAATAGTCTTACACCATTAAATAAATTAAATCTGAAATTTAAAACCTCACAAAAAAATCTCCAGGCTTAGATGACTTCACTGGTAAATTGTTCCAAATGCTAAAAAAAGAAATAACACCACTTTTTCAAAATCTCTTCCGGTAAAAGAAGAAGGAGAGAATACTTTCAACTCAATTTATGAGGTCAGCATAATCTTGATACCCAATCTGATAAAAGTAATATCATCATCTTAATAATTATAGACCAATCTCTATAATTCTCACAGATGCAAGAATCCTAATAAAAATATTAGTAACTTATTACAGCAATTATTTTAAAATTATTAGGAATGTGAGGTCACTTTAATATTTGAAAAACCAATCAATGTGAGAACCTCTGCTTCTGCTCATGAAATAGTAACTCATCATCCCACTACAATCAACTAGAAAACTGGACAAAATATACGAGGCAACTATTTTCAGACGTTGAACAACAGGCAGCAAAGGTCTTTGATCCCTGAAAGAAAGGAAACAAAACAAAACAAGGTGAGCCCTGTGATTGCCTTGGCTTTTTGCCGAGAGGTAATTTCCAAACAGCAGCACAGGGAAGGAGAACCTAAGTAGAAGCCCAGCAGTCTCACCAACTTTAGGAACTAAAACGTGAGGAGGTTGAGCTGGGTGGAATTTGGGGGCAGAGTCTATGAAAGGAGAGAGTTATGCATAGGAAGAACTCCAGAAGTCTGAAGAGGGGTCCCCTCAAGTCTTTGGCTGAATACTAATCTATACATGCACAGTGTGAAACTCCATGAAGTCAATCGAATAACAACTACCTGGGAGCTATAAGCTAAACATTTACCAGAGCTCACATGAAAATCAAGGTTTAAATTTCTACCAGACCGAGACACCTCATTGAACACCTGGGGCAGTGACCACAGAAAGGTCACAATTTAGTGACAGAGCTAAACTAGTCCTAGAGTAAAGTACTCTACACCTGTGTAACAAAGCTTAAAAACAAACATCAAAAAGGTCAACTAATACCCACAAGTCACTGCCTGCTAAAAGAGACTTCAACAGTCTTTAAAGGAAGACAACAAAATCCAAACATTCAACAACATAGCATTTTTAATTTCCAGTATTCAACTAAAAAGTTATTCGGCATGTAAAGAGTAGCAATTTTGGCCCATGACGAGAAGAAAAAAAAAATCAATAGAAAAATAAACCAAGGGACTTCCCTGGTGGTTAAGAATCCGCCTGCCAATGCAGGGGACACAGGTTTGAGCCCTGGTCTGGGAAGATCCCACATGCCGCGGAGCAACTAACCACGTGCGCCACAACTACTGAGCCTGCTCTCTAGAGCCTGCGAGCCACAACTGCTGAGCCCGTGTGCCACATCTACTGAAGCCCGTGTGCCTAGAGCCCGTGCTCTGCAACAAGAGAAGCCACCGCGATGAGAAGCCCGCGCACCACAACAAAGAGCAGCCCCCCCGCCACAACTAGAGAAAGCCCAAGCGCAGCAACGAAGACCCAACACAGCCAAAACTAAATTAAAAGAGAAAAAAAAAAGGTTGAAAAATAAACCAATGCAATTCACCACATTAACAGAATAAAGGAGAAAAAGCTTATAATCATGTTGAGGATACATTGAAAAAGTATTTGTGAGATTTCAACATCCATTCATGTTAAAAACAATGACAACAACAACACTTGGCAAACTAGGCATAGATGGAAACTCTCAAAATCTGGTACAGGGTGTCACAAAGACCTATAGCAATAGGTGAAATATTAAAAGCTTTGTCCCGAAGATTGGGAGGAAACAAAGATACTCATTTTGATTGCCTCCATTCAACACTGTACTGGAGGTCTTCAATAAGCCAATAAGCAGAAAAGGGAAGTAAAAGGCACAAAGATTAAAAAGGAAATAAGAAGTATAATGATCAAAGAAGAAGAAATAAAACTACCATTATTCACATATGACATAATTATGTATGTAGATAACCCAAAATAATCTACTGTCATACTATAATAAGTGAATTCAACAAGATCGCTACATACCAGGGCAACATACAAGAAAGATACTGTATTTCTATATACCAGTAACAAATAATGACAAAACATAATAAAATGTAGTTTTAAAAGTACCATTTATAGTAGCATAAAAAATCAAATACGAATAAATTTAACAGAAGACGGCCAAAACCTTTACCTAGAAAACTACAAAACATTGAGATTAAAGGAGGCTTAAGTAAATGGAAAGAAACACCATATTCCTAAATGATAAAGACATCAATTTTCCTCCAAATTGATCTATAGAATCAATACAATCCCAATAAAAATCCAAGCAAGTCTTTTTTTGCTTTTTTTTTAGAATTGACAGGATGATTCTAATGTGTATACACAGATTAAGAGTGGCCAATATCTTGAAGAATATAGCTAAGGGAGAATACACAACCAGATGTCAAGGTTTAATGTAAAGCTACAGTAATTAAAACAGTTAAATGTTGGCACAAGAAAAGAAAAATATACCAATGAAACAATTCCAGAAACAGACCCACACATATACAATTACTTGATTTATGACAAAGATTACAGTATAGTGTGTTGAGGGAAAGAACGATCTAATAAATAGTGCTCAGTTAATCTTGATCCCTACCTCATGTCATTACGATCTATTTGAGAAGGCAGACCAAAAAAAGCACATTTTGTATGATTCCATTTTTATGTAGCTCAAAAGCAGGCCAAACTACCCATGCCCAATATTCATAGTACCATGTCAATTTAAGAGAACCACTTGACCAATTTAATTTCTCAAGTGTCAATGACAGTTGACATTCATGAGTCTTTTCACCAAAGCTACGACTGTATTTCTGCAGAGGAAACACATTCTCTACTTGCTCAGATGAGCCCATTCATTTAGTGAGCCCAACTAGACCAAGAGTTGCAATGGCCACCTCTAAAAAACCGCAACGGATTTCCGTAATTGCGTAAGAGCATCTTGCTTTGAGTTGTTTTAGAAACAGACGTTCGCTCCTGGGAACTTGAGCTCACACAGATGTTCTTTTCAGCTCCCAAACATGCTAACGTTGGGTGTGCGGCAGGTAGAGTTAAAATGGAAGGCTGAACCAGGCATTCCTCATTTTATTGCACTTCACTTTATTGCGTTTTGTAGATACTATGTTTTAAATGCAGTGAAGGTTTGAAGCAACCTTGTGTTAAGTCTATCAGCGCCATTTCCCCATTGGCATTTACTCACTTTGAGTCTCTGTGTCACATTTGGGTAACTCTTACAATATTTCAAACTTTTTCATTATTGTTATATTTATTACGGTGATCTGTGAGCAGTGATCCTGTGTGTTATTACTGCAAGAAGATTATAACTTGTTGAAGGCTTAGATAATGGTTAGCTTTTTTTTTTTTTTTTAAGATTGATTGATTGATTGATTGATTGATTGATTGCTATGTTGGGTCTTCGTTTCTGTGCGAGGGCTTTCTCTAGTTGCGGCAAGCGGGGGCCACTCTTCATCGCGGTGCGCGGGCCTCTCACTGTGGCGGCCTCTCTTGTTGCGGAGCACAGGCTCCAGACGCGCAGGCTCAGTAGTTGTGGTGCACGGGCTTAGCTGCTCCGCGGCATGTGGGATCCTCCCAGACCAGGGCTCAAACCCGTGTCCCCTGCACTAGCAGGCAGATTCTCAGCCACTGTGCCACCAGGGAAGCCCAGCATTTTTTTTTTTGCAATGAAGTATTTTTAAATTAAGGTATGTATGCTTTTTTAGACATAATACTATTTAGCATACTTAATAGGCTACAGTATAGTATAAAAATAACTTTTATATGCACCGGGAAACTGAAAAAATTAGTGTGACTCTCTTTATTGTGATATTCAATTTGTTGCAGTGGTCTGGAATGAACCCACAATATCTCTGAGGTTTGCCTATAATAGTAATTTAAAGTGCAGGTCTTGGTAAATTCTAACTTTTCCCTTATCATATATTACATTCTTTTAAAACTGTTGTTATTTAACCTGTTCTGACTTGGTCTAAAACTAAAACAGCTTTAGGATAATTTGCATTTTGGCACTTAAATACTACTTACTATAGCCTCTCCCCATTATATGTTTCTCATACCTTTTCCAATCCAAAATAAGTATTAATTTGGCTTTCACCTGTAAGTATAAACACTGTTAACATTAAAGCATATTTTTTCATAGACCTCTTATTTCCTATCCTGATTTTGGCAACCTGGTCTCCTCTCTGGTATTCTAAGCCTGAGAGGAATTCTTTAGTAGGCTTGCCTTGCTCATCTGTGAAATATTAAGTGTGGCTCCTTCTACTTTGATTTGTTTCAAGCAAATAAGTTTAAAGAACAGCAAGGTAAGGGATTTGCCTGAATGTCAGATGGTGGTTCTGGTCCCAGTTCAACTAACCATAGTCTCCTAGGCAAACCACCCAATGCCTCAGTGTTCTCACCTATGAACTATGGCATTGTTGCCTGACATACAGTAGGTACTCAGTCTATGAATGCACAAGAATTAGTTTCAAAGACATCTTCCAACTTTTTACTATTTTTAATTCAATTCACTTCTGTGAAAAGTAGTCAACCAGCAAAATAAAATGCAAATTAACTAGCTCTATTCTTGTTCCACTACTATTCTTGGGGAAGTCTGGGATTAGGAGAAATCAGCACTGGAAAGTGCTACTAGAAGAAAAGGGGTAATGAAAATACCATAATACAGTAACCACATTTATTGTAAATAACTGAACTAAAAACCAGAAGAAAACTCCCCTCAAAATGAACCAATGAATGAGAGTAGAAAAAGATAATATTTTATATGACCACTTCTTATCAAGAACTCTTGACTTTTTTAAAAAGGTCAATAAAATCAGTTTCTCAAAAGAGCCATTTATATTAAACAAGGTATCTCCCAAGGAGAAGCAGCTACCATTGAGGTTCTTGCACTTAGATTTACTGCAAGAAGAGTGTTGGGTAAATGTATGATGTAAGTCAAAGATAGAGAGAAAGAGGATGGTGGGGACCATTTTTTCTTCTATTATTTCTTGTCCACCCCTATTTACCATACTAAATCTTTTCCCTTTTTGAAACAGACTTTTAAAGAAAACAAACATTTAGAGAACTGAGAAAACAAGACACACTGGAAATATGGACTGTTCTTTTACTGCACAGTAAGAAATGAGAAAAGGTTAGTGTGAAATCCTGGACTCTCAAATTAAAATGTAAACAGAGAATGCTCAGCGACCTTTTCTTAGAAGGCTCACACGAACAAATGTCATGGTACATTGATCAAACTTGTATTCATTTGTATTTTCAGGATGTTGCTATTAATACCATGTGACATTCAACAAATTACACTATAATATGACATTCTGTCCAAATCACTTCACCTCTACATTCTTCTTCAGCTGTGTTACTTTAGCCTCTTGTTACTTACGGAAAAACGATGTATTAAAGTCTTATTTTTGTAGGGGAGGGAAGACTTTACCTTCTTAGGTCTGTACCTGGGGTCTGTGAATTAAACTGTCAAAAGACAAATTAATAGGAGAAACAGCATGCAAATTTAATTGATGTTTTTAACTTTACTTCCAGGGGCCTACACAGAAAAGTAAAAACTCCCCCCCGAAGCCGTTAGGCTTTGAAGCTTATATACCATTTTAACAAAGGACAATAAATTATGGAGAAGTAAATAGGCACAAAAAAAAGGGGGGGGAGTTTGGGCTTTTAGGGGTGGAAAATTGTGGGAAAGTAAATACTCGGGGAAATTAATGGAAGATAAGGGTCATTTTAGTAAGGTTTGTTTATGCAGACTCATTTCATAGCATCATCTCTGTGTCCGGTGATAAGGGTTGGTGTCTTCTTCCTGGTACAGGAGAGAGGGGACACCTTTACAAATGGAAATTTATGTCATCTTTACAAAGGGAAATTTATGCCCTGCTTTTAGGCAGAAGCACAAGGACAGAGAATACTTCCTGTATCTGCTGTTTCTCAACTGCCTTTAGCTCAAAATAATCCTTATGACAAAGTAGCATATTGGGGCTGGTATATTCTTATCCCCTTAATTTTCTAAGGGGGAATCAAAGTTCATTTACTAATGTAAAAATATTGGCTCCCAAACTGTTCTGAGGAACTAGTTCTCTAGAATGTCTTATTTTTAAAAAAAGAAAAAGAAAAAGAAAGAAAGAGTTCTATGGTCAAATAAGCTTGGGATAATCAAATGCTAGATTAAACAAAGTTAACATGATTTTTTCCTGCAGGAAAGAACCTTTAATTAGCTAACAATGCATTGTTATTCTGCAAATGGGGAATGATAATTAATTGTGTTCCTCAAACTTATTTGACCATAGAACATGTTTTTCAAAGTATTTTTGAAGACAGGTGGTTTTGTAACATATGTTGAGAAATACTGGGATTAGCCATCTTTTATACGTAAGTGCAAAAGTTTAAGTAGCTAACGAAGTAAGTGTAAGCCAAAAGGTAGAGCTGGCAATAAAGCTGGCAGTCAGCTGTAACTGTGCTGCATTCTGAGTCATGTTCCAGGGGACTGAGCTCAGGATTGTCCCTATGAAGAAAAAAAGTGTCCAAAGCTTCTGGCTACTGCTGAATTAAAACCCCTTCTCGGGCACTGAAGAACAGCAATGGGTAAAGAAAAAATGGTCTCATGTGCTCATTTCCATCCTTGGCTCTGTACAGCTCCAGTTGTATTATTCTTAAACATCTATTAACATGATTGCTTCATAATTACAAAGGCTAACTGCCAAGCATTTTCCACAGGAAGCAAGGCACTGCTTGTTTTTAACTGCTCTTCTGGTGCATGCAAAAGGGTCAGCGTTTTTTAAAAAATCTTTTTAATCTTATTTTAATTGAAGAAACATCTCTAAAATACCATGTGAGTGACTGCAAGATAAAAAGGAAAAAGCACATTCAAGCTAGGTAAGTGCAATAATATAGATGATCTTGGGGTGGGGGAGTACAGGATACGGAATTGATGTTATCAATATATCCCAAGCACAATGGTACCTACTATCTCCATCTGGGTAGGCTGTTCTGCTAGAAATTTTAATTTCAGCAGAGACCATCCTCAATGCTGCCATGGGCTGATTTCGAGGTTTCCAATCAGTAAATTTGACCCTTGATCTTCAAAAGTCAACTGCCACCATGTGTTCCCTTCTTAATCCTCCTCCATGCTCCCTGGATAGGGGCATAGCTACGCACTCAAGTCAGAGGACTGGCTGGCAATATCCTACACTGTCTCAAAGATTTGGGGGAAAATGGAGAGGGTGGGACTGGTATTTACCGAGCACCCAGGTGCCAGATGTTTTCATAAACATTACCCCATTAACAAACAAACAGATCTTTCCCCCATTTTGTAGATAAAACTGGGACTTAGAGAGGTTATAACACTTGTCAAGGTCAAACCAAATGCTGATGAGCAAATTACGTAAAATCTGAGTCAGGTCTGGATGAGTCCAAAGTCTGTTTTACAATATCATGTTGTCCCCTGATCATAAAAACTTCATTTTTTATAGGAGCACAAATGGCCCATTTATACCATTTCTCTCAGTATCTAGCAAAATATCAACTTTTATCATCGCACTAACTTCAAGAGACCTGATAATATTTAGATCTTCTCATTCATTTGCCCAAATCAATAGAGCTATTTATTCTCAACTGCTGGTAATGTACTTTCTTAACTCAGCATTTTGTGAAAAAAAGTCTAAATACTTGAATTGCTTCATTTCATGCTCTTTCTCTTGGCATGTGTCTTTTTGGCTTGCTTTTAAAAATAAACTCCAAAATCATGACATATTCAGATATGAAAAACAGGATGGAGAGCAATGGGAACACTAATCTGAAATGGTCACCTGGCTAGAATAACTGTGTCTGTAGTAATCCCAAATTAAATAGAAAAATTTTGAATTTATGAAGCAATTACTCATGTGTGGTTGATTTAAAAAAAAAAAAAAAAGGCACAAAACTGTCCTGGACTATAGATTGGATTCTACTCCAGTCTCCCACAGTTGCCACCCTGGTTAAGACCATCTGATTCAGTTTCCTCATTATTTAAGATTAGAAAAGATCTCTTAAGTTCCTTTAAAAATTCCACAGTTCTATAGTCAACTGCAGTTCACTGGCCTTTCCAGTGAATAAACAATTTAAAATAATGCAGGTCCCACTTTCATCATCCCTTTCTTAATTTGACAAAGGCAAAGGAATTATTCATCTTCCAGTTACAATTTTCTTTTTAGTGTGATAGAAAATCAAGCAGCAGAGAAAAAAGTTCAGTCACCCAGCTAGACAGAGTGATATACAGTGTTAGGAAAATGGTTTATTTAAAGAGAAAGCAGCACAGCAGTTTTGCTTACTTTGGTTGCAGGTATCATGATTCATTTCCTCTAAAGGGTAGAGGGAAAAATCAGTCTTTTCCAGGAAAGACAGTAATATGGTAAAGCTTCTTTCCCTCTTGCTTAGCCTGATACTATATATTCACAAATGAAAATAATTCTGAGTGCAAGTCCTCATACAGATGCCCATAACACCTGCTTTCAAATTCTTATACTCAGAGAAATTATGTAGCAGACCATTTGGCTCCATCCTAACTCTGATAACAAACAGACCTAGGTTTCCTACGTTCGTTTCCTTGGCATTTCACTCCCCTTATTATCCCATCACTTTCATCTTCCCCTTCCCCACCCAACACAATTGTTGATGCTGCAAGGAGCACTGTAAGACAGGAAGTCTAAATTATACCCACCACAGACTGGTAAACTTAAGCAAACATTAGTCACTCAAAAATATCATTGACTTGACTTTCTGGGTTTAATTTCCTTATGAATTCATCATTGCTTCAAAATATCAAGATGAGAAGCACTGGTCTTGTCATTGGCAGTGTGCAATTCTTGCTTAATTCTTCAAAAGTTCGTTGGACACGGTCAAGCCTAAAGGCAGATGCACTAGATTTGGGGAAATGCTCCCCTTAGCCACTCTAGCAGATGTGGGAATGGGGAAGAGAACTAGTGGGCAAGTTCACCCTCCCCACATACACATATTCATCTCTTCTCTGGTCACCATGCCCAGGGACTTATAAGCAGAGGTCCATTGTCAGAAAACAGTCATACTCACTGTAAACTCTACCATCATAGGATCACCATTCTACCTCTCATTCATGTGAGGACAGCACAGTAATCTCAGTACAGCGCTTCTAAAACTACAAAGTGCATATGAATCACCTGGGGACTTTGCTGTAATGCAGATTGAGATTTAACAAATGTGGGGTAGAGCCCAAACTTTTCCATTTCTTACAAATTTCAATGCAACACTGATGCTGCTGATATGCAAGCCATACCTGAGTAGCAAGGTCCTAGTACAGATGCCTTCTCAAATCTGGAGCACATTTTACCTTAAGGTCTCCTTATGGCTGGTTATCTATCAAGAGAACTAAACAGGGCAGAAAACTCAGAAGCTCTGCATTGGAAGAAATCCATCCTGAATACAGGAATTAATTAAGTTCACTGATTTTCACTGCCCAGACCCTGGACCTTTGTTCCTGCCCAAATGGATCTGCCAGATCCTTCCTGCTTAGATGAATGACAAATCTTGGCCCAGCCTCACCAGCCTTATCTGATATCATTCGGCCAGCAACTCAAACATTAATTGTGTAGCACCTGCAAAAATAAAAATGCAGGTTCCTAGGCTCTAACCCTGAGATTCTGATTCATTAGGTCTGGAGTGGCCCCCAAAATAAAGAGACATTCTAGGTGATTTTACACATTCTGAGATTTGGGGGAAGGAAATGCATGTCTTCTTTAATGGATCAGAGCAACTTATATCCTATGGTGTAGATGCCTTTCCATCAAGGAAGACAGCAAAGAAAGGAGGGACAGAAAGAAACATGACTTGAGCATCTTACATTATGGTAGAAGAAATGATTTCCTCCCCAATTTGGACACTTGCTTGAGGTAATTTGTATTTAATTCCAGTATATTTTGTCCTTTTCTTTAGAGAAGTTCACTAAAAATGTGAACTATTACTCTGTAGAAAATTCTTTTAATGTAGGTATGATTACAGATATAGTTATTTAATAATCAAAATATCAAAGGAATGGTTATTTACTCTTCTGACTGAACAAATAAAATTGGAGTTGTTCACACACATTCTTTTTTCATATATACAAGAAGACATTGAGATCAGCTAACAAAAATAAGGACTGAATATTAATTAGTGCCATTAAAATGGCAGAAGCATATGTAAAATACAAAAGGTAACTTTACCTAGACTTTATAAATGAAATGTCCTCCCTAAGAAGGGCTACAGTTTGGCTACTTGGTTTCTCTGGGGGCGGATGTGGCATCTTGAGGGGTGTTATTCTCCGCTGGTACAGCTACAGGTTCTGCCACAGTAGCAGTGATCTCGGATTCAGTAGGGATGGCCTCTGAACTGGAACTGGCTCCTGTGTGACTGGGGATGGTCTCAGTCTGAGAGGCTGAGGTTTCTTGACTGGAGCTGGCATCTGTTAGACTAGGTACAATGTCAGCTTGAGCAGGCGTGGCCTCTTCTTCTGTTTCCAATTCTGTTTCCTGACTTTGAACTTCTTCACCTTCTTCTACCATAGCAGGTGGTAGCTGTAATAAAGTCTAAAGAAAAAAAAAAAAAAGAAAGAGAGAGAGAGAGAAAACATCAATGAATCCAAATAGAAAGACACTGGCTTATAAAGTTAAGTTCTCACATTAACATTATCTTCCTAATTGATACTGTCACTCTAGAATTCTCCAAAACACTGCTGGCCATTTTCTATTACAGATGTAACAACTCTGATGATAATGGCCTAAGTTTTACTGACTCCATGGAATATGCCTGCATAGATATCAGATAATAATGATGAGATCATATATTACATCCTCAGGGAGAAAAACAATATCAAAAGCTATTAAATTTTTTAGCAAAGGAATTTATTGTAACACTCTGGAAAAACAGTGGCTGATTAGGACTGACTGCCACACCAACTCAAGAAAGGACCAACTTCAATCAAGGAGCCCTGTGAGGGGTGAGAAGGAACCAAGCTTTGAGACAAGGCCATGGCAGGGAGAGAGCAGCAGGGCACAAGGCTTCTGTCCCACTTAACCAGAACACTGGAGCAGCTCTATATGCCTGGCTTCCCTTTTACCCCATGGCAGCCTGGAGCTAAAGCTGGGCTTCTCTCTTCAGGAACTGTTTCTCTTGTTGGAAACTGAAAAAGTTTTAAAGTAGTATTCACAATGGCAGCACAAAATATGAAATACTTAGCAATAAAACTAACAACATATGTATAAAGCCTGTATGCTGAAAACTGCCAAACACTGAGGAGGGAATTCAAAGAAGACCTAAAGAAGTGGAGAGAGAGATCATATTCATGGAAAGAAGACTCAATATTGTTAAGATGTTAATTTCCCCAAATTGATCTTAAGCAGTAATACTCCAAGATCCTAATCAAAACCTCAACATGCTTTTTCTGGGGGTTGAAATAGACAAGCTGATTCTAAAATTTATACAGAAAAGCAAAGGAACTAGAACAGCCAAAACCATTTTGAAAAATAACAAAACTGAAGGACACACATTATCTTATTTCAAGATTTACGATAAAGAAACTCTAATAAAGGTAGTGTAATAAAGGCAAAAAGGAAAGATGCAAAGATCAAAAGAACAGAATAGAAAGCCCAGAAGTAGACTCTCACATACGTGGTCAATTGATTTTTCTACTAAGACAACAAGGTGAGATCCTAAAAGTTCTCAACATAAGAAAAAAAGGGCTTCCCTGGTGGCGCAGTGGTTGAGAATCTGCCTGCCAATGCAGGGGACACGGGTTCGAGCCCTGGTCTGGGAAGATCCCACATGCCGCGGAGCAACTAGGCCCGTGAGCCACAATTACTGAGCCTGCATGTCTGGAGCCTGTGCTCTGCAACAAGAGAGGCTGCGATAATGAGAGGCCTGCGCACCACGATGAAGAGTGGCCCCCACTTGCCGCAACGAGAGAAAGCCCTTGCACAGAAACGAAGACACAACACGGCCACAAATAAATAAAGTAAATTAATTTAAAAAAAAAAGAAAAACAATGTGTAACTCTGTGTGGTGAAGGATGTTAATCAGATTTATTGTGGTGATTGTTTTGCAACATATAGAAATAGCGAATCATTATTTTATACACCTGAAACTAATATAAAATTATGTCAATTATGTGTCAATTTGAAAAACTGCTTTTTTAATCTCAAAAAAAAAAAAAATGACAAGGCAAGTCAACAGAGGGAAAAAATAGCCTTTTCAGGAAATGGTGCTAGAACAACTGGATATCCACACGCAAATGAGTAAAATGCAACCTTACCTTGCACCATATAAAAAAAAATTAACCCACAATGTACCATACCTCTAAATAGCAAATTAAACTATAAAACTTCTAGAAGAAAACATTAGAAAAAAAAAAACTTGAATTTTGGGTCAGGCTAAGTTCTTTTAGAACATAGAAAGCATGAATCACAAAAGAACAACTTGATACACTGGGACTTTGTCAAAATTTAAAACTGTTGTTTTCTGAAAGACACTTAAAAATGAAAAAACAAAAAAAAAAAAAAAATGAAAAAACAAGTCACAGACTAGGAGAAATTATTCGTAAAACAAACATCTGATGAGGAACTTGTAGTCAGAATAAATTTTAAAACTCTCAAAACTCAATAATAATACAACAACCCGAAAAAGTGAGTGAGAGGCCTAAACAGACACATCCTCAAAGATATGCAGATGGTAAATAACCACATGAAAAGATGGTCAACTTCAATTGTTACTAGAGAAGTGCCAATCAAAACCACAACGAGACCATTACACACCTACTGGAATGCTAAAATAAAAAGACCAAACGTAGTAAGTGTGTGTGAGCTCTCATACATTGCTGGTGGGAATATAAAATGGTACAACCACTTTGTAAGACAGGTGGGCAGTTTCTTAAAAGAAGTTGAATACATACTTACCATACTATCCAACCATTCCACTCCTAGAAATTTACCCAAGAGAAAGTACAAAGACTTGTAGGAGAACGTTCATAGTAGCTTTATTTGTAGTAGCCAAAATTGGAAACAACCCAAATGTCCATCAGTGGATGAATGGGTAAACTTGGTAATCTGCATAATGGATTACTTATTCAGCAATAAAAGGAAAAGGACTACTGATACATTCTGAAACATAAATGAATATCAAAATAATGCTGAATAAAAGTAGGAAAAAAAAGTACATGCTGTATGAGTCTATTTACATAAATGTCTAAAAAATGGAGACTAATCTATTGTGACATAAAGTAGATCCTTGGTTTCCTGGAGAAGGTGGAAAAGGAACTGGTGAGGGACGAGAGGGATTATCAAGGTGTACATGGAAAACTTTTGGGGATAATGGACATGTTCATCATCTCGATTACGGTGATGGTTTCATGGATATATACAAATATCAGAACATATCAAATTGTATACTTTAGATATGTGGAATTTATTGTATGCCAAATTATATCTACAAAAGATGTTTTTAAAATATGGATGTTACATGAATAGTAATCTACTTTGGTTTAGCTGGTTTCCCGCAAGGAATCAAGTACGTTAAAGATTTATTCGGCAACAGAGAAGATTCTACAGCAAGAAAAATAAGAGTCAATTTTGAGAAAACTTACCTGATGATAATGATGTGTGGTCTGTATCAAATGCATATACATGTTGTATACAAAGTTTGCCATCTGGGGCATATTCTTTATTATCTGTACTTCATGAGATGGTCTCTCTCCATTCTAGAAGACGGCAAAAAGAAAGTTAAGTATAATCATTTATATGTGGAATCTAAAGTATGACACAAATGAACTTATCTGCGAGACAGAGAAACAGACTCAGAGACATAGAGAACAGACTTGTGGTTGCCAAGGAGGGGGTGGGTAAGGGAGGTATGGATTGGGAGTTTGGGATTAGCAGATGCAAACTATTACGTATAGAATGGATAAACAACAAGGTCCTACTGTATAGCACAGGGAGCTATATTCAATATCCTGTGATAAACCATAATGGAAAAGAGTATGAAAGAGTGTATATTTGTATAACTCAATCACTTTCCTGTACATCAGAAACTAATGCAGCATTGTAAATCAACTATACATCAATAAAATAAATTTTAAAAAAAAAGAAAAAGAAAGTTAAGTATAGAGTGAAAGACACTGAAAGCTAACACTTCAACAGAAGCCCATGTCTCCATCTTATGTATGAACACTATTTGACTATTAGGGTTTGGAGGAAATAAGAATAGTAAGAGGACATTAACATGTAAGTGTTTGTTAGAGTCAAATAAGGATTTCATGAAGAGAAGTGATTCAATTTAAATTTAGAAAAGGTAGAGATGATGAGAGAGCTAAGAGTCACTAGCTTTTAATATAATTTCAAGTTGGTAAGTAAAACATGAGTTTTGGTCTACTAACTAATGTAGAAGAATTTATAAGAAATAAGCAATGATTTGAACAGAAAAAAAAATCAACATGGTCTATAGTAGTGGTCTCCAATACCACATATGCTCCAAAGGCAATTCTCAAGGCTATTCACAAAGAAAATATTAAAATTATTCTTCCCATTTATGCTTTCCTAAAAAATAAGAAGCTATCATTTATTATTACTTAATATATAGACTGTTAGTCATGAGAGTTAATATTTGCCAGTTTTCTTTTTTCGGCCATGCCATGTTGCTTGTGGGATCTTAGTTCCCCAACCAGGGATCAAACCTATGCCCCCTGCTGTGGAAGCGTGAAGTCCTAACCACTGGATCGCCAGTGAATTCCTGCAAGATTTTTTTTTCTTTACTAATAAAGCGTATGGTCAAAAATGTTGGCAAATAGTAGTCTAAGGTGTAAACTTTGTAGTATCCATCAGAACCATGTGGAGAAAGTGTTAAATAACAGAGGCCTGGGTTGTAGCCCCCAGTGATTTTGATTCAGTAGGTCTGAGGGAGAACAAGGTGATTCTGATGCAGTAGCTTCTGACAACAATCTGAGAAACACCACTCTATCGGTGTAGGTAAAGTGGTAAAGCAAATGAAGAAAACAGAAAATCTGCACTTCTTCTAAACCATCTGAGAATAAAGATTAAGAACTTTCCTATTTAAAGTCAGTTGTAAAATTTTTATAAAGTCTCATCCTTTTTTACTGTACAATTCAGAAAATCATAGAGGTAAAAAACATATCAAGAAAAAGGATTTTACCTTAAAGTGACAAATTATTTAAAGCACATAAAGTTAGAAATATTTAGTACATTAAATAGCATTTCTCAGAATTAAGCAGGACGGTGGTATTGCACATAAGCAGGTGTTCTTTGGATGGTGGTCACTTTCTGTTACGGTCACAACTTCTGTGTGCAAAGACTGCCATGCTGTTACAACTATGGAATATTGCCTTTAAAGCATGGAAGTCTTTCTGTTTGTTTGTATTTACATATTATCTGGCGGCTTTGCTGGAAGCAGCCTCTCCTGAGATTCAGGGCTGCTCAGTCCTCCTCACCCCTCACACTGTCTCCTGAGCAGAGGATGGGGAGATGTTCCCAGCCTTCAGCCCCCAGGGCTTGAGTCCATGGTACTGCCTAGAGCACCACTTTCCAAACATTCTGTTCCTTGGTATTGCCTCCAGGTGTGTCTGCAGCCCTTGGCTAGAAGCACCTGGAGAGTGTGTTAAACCTGAAGATACCTAGCCTCTGTCCCAGACCTCTCATCAGCAATGTGCCTGTTTAATAATCAGTCCACAAAAGACTGAGAACCTCATAGCTATAGGACTGTGTCCAGACCTCAGAGCCTGACACTCAAGGCTGCACATGGCCCCATCCCATTGTATCGTTCCATCCTTTCCCTTCTATTCCTCCACAGCAGCATTTCTTTTATTTAAAGGGAAAAAAAAAACAATTAAAAAAAAGTTCTTAACATTATTACAAAACAAACGCACAGAATTTAACTTTATTATTTTTTTAAAAGAGGGGTGGGGGGAATACCCTGGCAGTCCAGTGGTTAGGACTCCATGCTCTCACTGCCGAGGGCCCGGGTTCAATCCCTGGTCAGGGAACTAAGATCCTGCAAGCCACACAGTGCGGCCAAAAAATGAAAAAATAAAAAAATAAATTTTAATTTTTTAAAAAATAGAAAAAAGAGAGGTGGGGAAAAGAAGTATACTGTGAACGTTTAAGACAGTTTTATTTAAAATTCAATGGACCACTAAGACATTTCATTAAATTAAAAACACACACAAGCCCAAAAGTCTATAGTATGCTGACCTTCATGTAAGAAAGAAAACAACGTAAGAAAATAAAGTTACCTGCTCCTTTGTGCAAAAGTAAGGCTAAGCCAGAAACTGAAGAGATAATGTTACCTCTGGGAGCTGAGGGTGGGAAAGGGAAGAAAGAAGGGGAGATAGGAGATGGGTAGCAGGGATGAGGAGAGAGTGGCACTTCTCTGAGTTAAGTGTTTGTGCTGTTCCCTGACACCTTCTCCCAGAATGCAAGCTTCTTGAGGGTTCTCCAAGAGCTAAACCAGTTATTACTGTTATCAAGTAATTAGCTAAGTTCTCCTTACAAAGCTGAAGAGAGGCAGTATAGTATGATGATGATTAACATGGACTCTGGAGTCAGGCTGCTTGCGTTTTTAAATCTTGGACTCTCCATCTACTCAGATGCGTGGCTTAACTACTTAACTTCTCGGATCCACAGTTTCCAACATATGGAAAGTGAGGTTAATAAGAAAACCTATTGAACAGGGCTGTTACTGAGATGAAATAAGATAACGTATGTAATGTAACATTTATTGAGTACCCACCATGTATCAGGCTATTAGCTTTGACATACATTATTTTATTTCCTATTGGTAACCTGTTCAATAGGTTTTCTTATTAACCCCATTTTCCATATGTTGGAAATTGGATCAGAGAAGTTGCCTGATATGTGGTGAGTACTCAGTAAATGTTAGCTGGTGTCATTATTTTTACATAGAAAATCTTAATTCAGTTCCTTAGCATAAGCAGCACTCTAAACCGGTGTTCAGATGATTTATGTGATGATGCTCTTTGCTAACGTGGTCACCTGTGGTCTTACCTTCCTACTGGTTGGGAAAGGTTCTGTTGGAATTATATGCAAATGAAGTGGGCGGGCTGTGAGCTGGCTGAAAGCTGGAGTTAGTTCAAAACAGTTTTGGAAGAGGGATACTCTGGCGAAGATATAAAGTCCAAGTCTGGCTCTAGACATGGCCACCACTAAGCGACGGACATCCCTTTGAGAAACAAACAAAATGAATTAAAACATATCAAGATTAGTAATATATTTATGCAGCCTTTTATTTTTAAAACATATTCCAGTAAATATTCCTGTTAAGCTGTGGCAATAAAGAGTTAAGCTTCTTAAAAACTTAACAGAATAAACATTAAGTTAATCAATGCTATGTAACTAGTTAACCAAGTAAGAAGTTAATGCTTTATTACCAACTTCTATGTTTTTTTTTGCGGGGAGAGGGTGGGGAGAATCACAAAATAACCAATGACTGATTAAAAAGGTTTAAGTTGCTATACTAGTATTACGATATAGTTCGGTTGTCAGTTACCAATTTACTGTATCACCACCACTGAATCAATTCAAACCAGCCCTTGCTCCATATCACCTACCAAATTCCCATGCTCTGTCAAGGTTAATGGGTCAAATTTTACTTCCTAGATAACTCTTATCGTACTGTTTTATACTTATTTATAATAATAATTACAAATACAAACAGAAATACAGTATGACGAATGATATAACATAATAATACCATCTCTTATTCACGCATTTACTCTAGTACCTACGCCCAATGGCTGGACTATAATAGGTCTCAGTGTTCACATAACAGTAATAAAAATGCCAAAATGCATGATCCAGCTATACATGTAGCTGGCTATCTGATGAATGATGGAAGTTTTCTTTATCTTTCAGAAAGAATATGTTCTTAAAACTTTATCTGAATTTACTTGAATCAAATGAACTTATTTACAAAACAGAAACAGAGAATGAACTTATGGTTACCAGAGGGGAAGTGGGGTGGCGAAGGATAGACTGGGAGTTTGGGATTGACATGTACACACTGCTATATTTAAAACAGATAACCAACAAGGACCATGTAAAAAAGAAAAAAAAAATTACAAAAGAGTGGCTGTATGTAAAAAGAAAAAAAAAATTATAAAAGAGTGGCTATGTAAGTTTAATTTCACTTCACTATTAGTTAGAATGTGTTTTAGTAAGAAAATATAGTTTTGGTTTCAAATACAGAGGACAGCTTGTTTTCTTGAGATGTTCTTAGACGGCTATTTAAATTTGCGAGTATTCTACAAAAGAGAAGACTTTCATGAATAATAATAAAACCTGGTACAGTCATCCCTAACTCCTGAAAGAAAGCGTTAAAGAGTGTTACAGAGATCAAATGTAACAAAGATCATATAATAACCAGACAGAGAATCGGGAATTGGAATATTTATCAAATGGCTTTTCTTTGTCTCTGCATAATGCAAGGTATTTGGGGAATACCTCTAATTCAGCCTCATTTTCTATTGTGTTTTGTGGCCTTGATAAGGATCTAGTCTCCCTTATCAGGAGGGACTGTGCAACATCATCTATAATAGCAGTTACGTTGAGGGGGTATCCCCGCCTCCCAGCAACCCAAACTAAGAGAAGTTCATTTAGGTATGAGGAGAAAGCATACCCATTTTCAGTAGCTTTGAGGAATTTCTACGTTTGTGACACCCTGGATTCACGAAGGAAATGTCACCTTCTAGGTCACTGCAGGCCAAATTGTTTTTACTTCCTCCACATCCCTTAGAAGCCCGAGGGGTCACGCTATAGGTGGGTGGTTCCAAAACTAGTAACTGGATGTACAATGCTGGAAATACTTAGCATGAGTTCTCACCTAAGTATTATAAACTTAATAAAAACACTGTTAAAACAATGTTGTCAGGGAAAAAGGTGGGGAGGGCATGGTGGAAGGAGGTGACCTAAGCCGTTGTTTTCATGGTAATCCCTGTATTATGATATTCGGTTCTCCCTTTCTCATCCAGAAGGCTCTATCTCTAGGCAGAGCAGTGACAATGAACCTGTTCCTCTGAGGAACTTCTCCCTCCAGTCCTTAGTACTTAGTACTTAGTACTGTAGGCCAGTTAAGTGGCTCTACTAAGCTCGATCTCCACTGTACATGAGGAGAGTTAGACTAAAATCTTCTGCAGAATCAAATGTAGGTATTTTCCAAGGACATGTTTAATGTCTCCTCCACTGGACTCTAAGCTCCATGGGGACAGAGATAATGAATGTTAGATTTACGACTATATATCAAGAACCCATCGCATTGCCAAATAATAGGAGGATCTGGGAACGTCTGTTAAATGAATGACCAAACACTATAAACATAACAAACTACCAGGCAGAAAAAGTAAAGGGTGGCAGCATGAAAAGCCAGGGTTCCTTGGAGCTGTATCTTGAAACCAGGGCAATGAGAACTACCAACTTCTTTCATAGTCCCCAGAAGACGGCTGGACAGAAACAGCACTGTTAAACAACAAGCTGTCACTCTGATAGAGCCCCTACAAGGAGACAACACAGGAAAGTTACAGTTCCACTGCTTTGCTCTGAACAAGTCACAAGCATTTCTATTTGTAGCTGGTCTATTCAAGTCAGTAGGGACAAGAACAACGAATGTTGGAAAAGGAACCAGAAATGTCTCACTATTCTAGCTTCTAAACAGCTCCACAGTGTCCTAAAACAGGTCTCGGGAACGGACGCTGGACGCTGAATAGCCTGGCTCCTAAACAATCACCTGATTAGTCTATCCTGGATGAAAAAAAAGATGTGGGTAAAAGAAGAAAGTCAGGCACTTGGGAAAACGGCTTAGCAGTTTCTTAAAGGGTTAAACATAGAGTTACTATATGACCCAGCAATTCCACTCCAAGGTCTACACCCAAGAGAAAGGAAAACATACTTCCACACAAAACTTGTGCATGAATGTTCACAACAGCATTAGTCCTAATAGCCAAAAAGTAGAAACAACCCAAGTGTCCACCAACTGATGAATGGGTAAATAAAAAGTAAAAAATTCACACAGAAAATAATGAAATATTATTTAGCAATTAAAAGTAATGAAGTACTGACACATGCTACAACATGGATGAATCTTGAACACATTATGCTAAGTGATTTCATTTATATGAAGTGTCCAGAATAGGCAAAGCTATAGACATATAGTAGAATAGTGGTTGCCAAGGGCTTAGGGGAGAGGGGAGGGGAATAAATGCTGACAGGTATAGGGTGATAAAAATGTTCTAAAATCGTGATGGGGTGATAAAAATGTTCTAAAATCGTGAAGATAGCTGCATAACTATGAATATACTAAAAATCATTGAACTGTACACTTAAAATAGGTGAATTGTATGGTATGTGAATTATATCCCAATAAAGCTATTATTAAAAAGAGAAATATGGAAGAAAGTAGGTTTCCTTGGTATCTTGAAACTTGAAAAACAAAATATTTTACTACTTCCTAGAAAAAGAAAGATATGAAATATTGTATCTACAAACCAAAAAATTCTATGAGGAGTTTGATAAAATTCTAGCTAAGATACCTAACCTACCTGGATAGTTGAATCGTAAATCATAGGTCAATTGACTTTCTCCCCTCTATGCTTTAATAACACTACCACCATCACCAGCAGCCCCTGAAGAAGAAGCTAGACTTCCAAAAGGGAAGTTGGCAAATACAAGGAAGACTAATTTATCTGGATAAAGAAAATTTAGATATGTAAGACAACAATGAAATCAGGTTCTTTTTTAAGCCTTCATTTATAAGCATTTTATTATCATCATCTTTCTCTTCATTTTTTTTTAAGTTTCCAGAAGTCAGGTAAAAAACAGCATAGAAATAAAGTCATGGGAATGTGAAAAAGACAAAAGCACTACAGAGTAAGAAAAAAGGTGGGAAGGGGAGGAAGCAGTATTCACGTATTCATACTGTGAGTTTGGGTAAGAGATTTTAATTATGTAAATCATAATGATACCCTATGCAGCAGCAGCTATAAATTTCAACGTGGAAATGGAACCGCTTTTTAGAAAAGTTAGTCTCCAAAACATGTTTGACACTTAAGTAAAAACACACTGCATTTTAGAATGCTATAGTATTGAAACAGTTTCTTGAAACATTACATCATTGTTTACTCTTACATAAAAGTTATCGGTCTAATGGAACCTGATCACTCTGGGTTAAGCACCAAATAGATCTTGACTTAATGACAACATTATGAGAGCTTGCAGAATTTTCTTTTTATATCCATCAAATAAAATAATAAAATGAACTCTCCTTATAGTTTTGCTAGAAGTCATATGAGATGAAGGTTTATATAAAACTAAATGGCTGCTTTTTAACAAGGAGACATTATTCCCATAAATCTCCAGCACATAAATATATCACAATAAATGATAAAAATATATTACTGTTTGTTTTGACAATTCTTAATCCTGGGAGAACAAATGGTTCCTTTATCCTAACACTGAAGCTAAAAGACTGTGTAGGGGAAAGTGAGAAATCCTGTGCAATGAAAAGTTTACTCTTAGACTTTTTACCACTTTACCTCCTTTAATTTCTGACATTAAGTTTCAAACAGACATAGGAGATACATTACATACATATATATATATATATATATATAATGATTAAATGCTATCTCTGACTGTTCCTGAATAGTAAAAAAGTTAAAATTACTAAAACATTTAAGATTCAAAAAATTCAGAAGCAATGGCAATGATTAACTAACTATATAAAGAATATGATACTGCTACAGTCCAACAAAAAGCACCAAAAGTTGCCGTAACAATTATTTACACTTTCAACATAAAATTTAAAACTACTTAGCCACAGAAGCTCAAAATTAAAGCATACAGTAAAGTTCAACACTATTATGAAAATGTTTCCTTACATACCTCAGATGGCCCACTGCCCTGGTTCGTACTAGAGAAAGAAGAATATAATCATTCTGTTGACCTTGAAATCTGTCAACGGTTGTCACCTGAGGCAAAAAAAGGCGGAATATGGTATATTTTCAAAAGCAAAAACTCTAGAGAGATCATTTAAATAAAGTGCTAGAAATAAAAATCTTACCCTTAAAATAATCAATCCCAAAAGAACATGACTATATACTTGGAATTGAAAAAACAAGTTAATGAACACTATGAAATAAACCACGGTAACCAGATTAGGCTATGTCCCTATGTTATTCACATTTACAGCACTCATCTTTAACTCTGCAGATACCTAAGTAACTATTATATTTGTGGAATTAACAATCTTCCCCCTACTAGACTACTCAGCTCCATGAAAGCAGGGACTGTTGTTCAGCTAATTATATACCTGATATCCCAATCTGACGCCCAGCAACATTTTAAATGTACAATTTGATAAATTTTGACAATATATACTCCCAAATAACCACTACCACAATCAAAATTTCCATTACCTCAGTCCCTTTTGTCATCAAATCTGTATCCCCCAGCCCCAGGCAACCACTGATCAGCTTTCTGTCACTATAGATTATTTTGTTGCCAGTTCTAGAATTCCATAAAAATGGAATCATAAATTAGAAGTTCATACCTTTTTACTGGTGAATAGTATTCCACTGAACGAATATACTACAATTTGTTTATTCATTCCCTTGTTCACGGAATTTGGGTTGTTTCTAGTTTAGGGCTATTTTGAATAAAGCTGCAATGAATATTCATGTATAAATATTTTTGTGTAAATATGTTTTTATTGCTCTTGGATAAATATCTGGGGGTAAAATTGTTGGACTGTGTGGGTGTTTCTAAGAAACTGTCAACCTGTTTTCCAAAGTTGCTGTACACACATTCACCAGCACTGTTCCAGTTCCAGAGTTCTAGTTGCTCCACATCCTTGCCAACACTTGGCATACTGTCAATCTCTATAACTTTAGCCATTCTAATGGATGTGTAGTGGTCCATCACTGTAGTTTTAATTGCATTTTCCCTGACAACTAGTGATGGTAAGCATTTTTTCATGTGCTTATTGTCCATTTGTATGCTGCCCAATTCATTTGCCAATTCTGTATTGGGTTGTCTATATTTTACAATGACTTTTATAGGAGTTCAAATATTCTGGATATAGTCCTTTGCTCTTATGTGTGGCTATTATACCTGGAAATTCTGTTGTCATCCTGACCATGTGGAGAGCTTGTCTGAGAACTGGGCTCACAGACTGAGGACAGCAGAGCAGAAAGATGAAATGAACCTTGGTCTTTCATGACATCACTGAGTCACACTGTAACCTAACCTGGAGCCACACTACTTTCATCTTCTTGTTATGAGAGAGAGTAACTTTCCTTATTGTTTAAGTTTTTCTGTTACTCATAAATAAAAGGACTCAGACACTGAGGTTCTTCTATTTCTAAACTTCCTATATTTCAAAGTTATTAGTTTCTCATTTTCACTGTCTATACCCCTTATGGAGTGTTCTACAGTGTCTGTTCCTCCCCATTCCTTTTAATTTTGTCTCCGTTTCTTTGATTTTGTTTTATTTTCTGCCAGTTCACATTTCATCTCTTCCTGGGTTCTTCAATTTCTCTGTTTTGTAGCCTTCCCTCACAGAAATGGGTACTTCATTAAGTATTTTAAAATTCATACCCAAATATGCATTCAAAATTTTCATCTGTTCTGGGCCAACATGTTTTCTGGAGTATGCTATCTTGTCAATTAGTTTGTTCGGATGCTCTTTCCCTCATTTATAAATTGAGCTTGTGCTAGTTTCCTTTTCTCCTCTATTTTACCACTGATTAGGCGGGTTTCTCAGATTAGCTATGCACAAGAGGTTAGGTTAGGGTGAGCAGAACTTTCTTCTAAAGGCTCAGTGATTTTAACAACAGATGGTTCTCTTCTCCACTGTTACTATAGAGACGGTGTATTTTTTTCAGATACAGCTCATCTGTACTCTTCTTTGAATCAGTCTGGAACCAGGAAGGCTTCTGCTCACCCCAATACCCATATCCATTGTTGAATAATAGGGATGTGGCTCTTATACTTCAAAGTATGCCACCACTTTCAGAAAGTGTGTTTTTGCTGGCACTTTCAAGACTGGTCCCCTAAATCCTCTTCCCATTTTTTCTTCTTGATCTTAGTCACATGTCCTCTCACTAAAAATGGAATTTGTTTTTTCTTCCTCCCATTTTTCTCTTACTTGTGGATGATTTCCAAGAAAAGGTAAAAGAGCTTTTATATAGCTATGTTCACAACCAAAGTCCTAACTGCATCATTACTAATACTATATTTATGTTTTGTTATTCTTTCTAATTTTTCAAACCTGTATTGACAAAATCAAGCATCTTCATTTTTATTTGCTATTATTCCATCATATCACATAAAGAAGTATAAAAAAAATCCTAAGGTCTGAATGTACTTTATGATTTTCCTTTATCCCCAAGAAAAAACACCCCCCTACACACACACACAATAAGAAGCAGTACAAATTATAACTTTGTAAAACAAACAAAATAAAAAAATACTACAATTCCTATTTCTACTATAAAGGACATAAATAGTTTCATTAGGCATCATTTTACCAACAAAAAGTTTCAGAAACATTTATTTCTGATTACTGTCAACAAAAATCTTCAGTGTGATAGTTGAGACAGATGTTCACAGCAAACCAATAACACTGTCAGATAGAATTGCCAGAGAATAATTTATAGAGTTCCTATTGTTTCATTTTCTCACCTATTTTAAAAGGAGATAGCAAAGAGACAAGGTAGAACAACATAAATAACTCATAATAAATATAAATCTTTCCATCTTGCCAACAACATGAATAAGAGAACGTATTATACTTGTAAAATTACCTTATTTGGTCTTCCAATCAATGGATTGCTCCCGCATCGTCTATTGATGATGTCACGAATAAGATGTTTTTGTCCATTATATGTTGTTAGAATGCTAATCTTGTCAGCAGGGTAACCAAGTAAGCACATGTACATAAAAAGTGCCACTACATATTCTGCCTCTCCAAGATTCTGTAATGAAAACATTAATCAGATTGTGCATTTATTTCCCTTTATAGAAAAAACAGTTAACTAGCACAATTTGTTCATTTATCACACCTCAAGAAGTGAACAGTTAATATCTTGGACAAGTGAATACCTCTCATAAAACTGAGCAATAACTTATCCTAAATTAACAATGATAAATAAAAATAGAGTATGTGGTAATTACTTCCCTTTAACATTTGTAATATATTTGCAATACATGGAACAATCATAAAATAAGAGGCTTAGTATTTCTGGGACCACAACAGTCACAATACAGATCAATAATATCCTGTTACAGTATATTGCAACTATAGTTAGGGAAAGAAATATTAACATAAAGAAGAAAGGTAACTATCTTAGAAGCCAGTAGAAAATCCAGTCTAACATATACATCCAGCAGTACCGTAGTTGGCTCTCAATTTTTACACAATGTTTTTCCTTTTTCCTTCATACTTCTTAGTTTTTTTGTGTGTGTATTATGTTTGTTCTCTTACTAATGGTTGCCACCTCTACCAGACCACTTTAGATGGGAAGAGGATGTGGCCTCAAATTGATCATTCTGGCCTGCTGTGACCTTAGAGGGTCTAGGTAAAGATGGATGGGAAGGAGTTTAAAATCAAGACTTAAATACACTACTTGAGAGTGAGAAAGCATACACAAGCCTGCTTAGTCCAGTTCAACAGAGACTAAATTGAAAGTAACAGATAAGAGAAGAAAGTAAAATGAGAATATAAACATAACAAGAAAATCAAAAAAGACAAGAAGCTGGATTTCATGTAAAGGCAACAGGAAAACTACAGGAAGACCTTGAGAAAAATCACTTGTATTCTGGTGACACACAGCTTCAGTTAACTCTTCATCTAAATTTTCTCGTTCTTTGGAAGACAGGAGCCACATGACTGTGTAAATCTTTCCATTTTCTATATTGATAACAAACTACATTTATCTAAGCATCAGCTAATATAGATAAAAGAACAAATCTTTTGGTGCATGTGCTGCCAGATCTTTTTGTAGAGATTATCTGTACATATTTCTATACGTATGTTTTGCTTTTTAAAAAGCAAAACGGGATACTATAGACACACTTTGCAAGCTGATTTTTTCATTAATATAGCATAGAAATTCTCCCTGTCAGTAAACCAAGTTATAATGTTACTCTTAGTGGCTATTCAGTATTATATGGAATAGGTAAAAGTGTAATTAATCCCTACTGATAAGACATTTAGGTTGTTTCTCCTTTCAAAAATAATTTGCAATACAAAAAAGATGTGATGAACATTTTAGCATATAAGTCTTTGCAAATTTGTCTGTTTTTTTTAAGGATAAATTCCTAGAAGTGAGAGTACTGCTTTTAATACATACTAACAATATGTTCACCAAATTACTTTCCTACGAGCATTGCATGAATATAGTTTCCCAAGCCTAACCCAACAGAGGTGAAAATATATTCCAGTGATTTATACTTGCTACAAATCTGTATCTTTTTTTTGTGAATTGCATATTCTAGTCCTTATTTCATTTTTCTGTTGGGGGGTTGATTCTTTTATAAGTGATTTTAAAGAGTTCTATACACATCCAGACTTCAACCTGTTGTTTTTTAAAGGCTGAAAATAAATTTTGCTCTCAATCAAGCAATATTTTTCTTTATGATTTTTGATTTTGGTAATGAGCTTAAAAAGACCTTTCTTACCCCAGAATTATATATTCATCATTATTTTCTTCTTTTTTAGTATGTTTATGTAAGTTTCTTTTCTTTGGTGTATATATCTTTAATCCATCTGAAATGGAAATTTGTGTGTTGTGTGTGAGGTGGAGATCTAACTTTGCTTTATTTAATGGTTTGTCCAAGTGGTTCAGTAATACTGATTTAGGTAGTAATTCAGCCAGGAAAATGCAAAATAAACTTAAAAGTTTCCTATTTTTTCTTACCTGATAAAAGTAAGGATTAGGCTCAGATTCTCCAACTCCCTGAAAATCTTCAACATTAATGAGCTGGAAGTCATAAAGCAAGCCAGCATTTGCTGTACTAAACTCCGGCAAGAGCTGCACATGGGGTAAGTTTCCTAGATTCTTATATCGCCAGTTGTAGAGGTTGCACAAGCTTTCAAAGACAAATCCCCCCCAAAACAGGAAATATTAGCATTGTAAATCCCCTTTTAATATATATAAGGGGGTTTCTAAGGGATGGGCTCTTCCTGTTAATTTTCATATTATCCACGTTGTGCTCTTCTTTTTAGCAATAATACTTTTGCAACCTTTGTCTCCCTGTAAGTAACCAAATCAGAAGACTGATGATATTTCAAGAAATGATAGCTCCATTACGTTCTCTGAGGTAAATGCTACCTTTATTCCTTAAATAAAAAAATCAGGGAAGAGTCTGCACAGTGAAAAAATTTTTGAGGCAACTATGAGAGGGGACCTGTACATTTTATGAAGTAAGAATTAGTGTGTTCTCCTCTTGTTCACCTCTAGCTTTAGATTTCAAAATGATATTAATCGTGTATCTTTTGGGGGCATGAAGAAAAGGGAGGTGACAGTGAAAAGAAGCTCTTAGTTTATAAGTCACTTAAATTAATCTCAATAAATAAAATGAATGATATAATTTGGTCAATTCACACCCCATGCTGAAGGTAATAAAGGTACTTTCCAATTTGTAGATTTGTATCCAAGTTTCTGGATAACAGATAAGAGTCTATACAGAAGATGTTATAGAATACCTGGATCATCGAAATGATGTCCTTAAATAGAAGTAATATCCCTAACATCCACCCTCCCTGCCCCCCATTGCCCTGTCTCCTTTACCTTGCTCTGGCCCTCCCTTGGGCATCGAGGTCCACAGTAGGAACTCCAACTCTGACAAAGCGAGTGAAGAGAGATTGCTCCATGTTTGAATACTTCTGAAAGGCCATGTTCTTAATGACTGGAGGTAACTGGTGATGATCACCAATCATAATCCAACGTTTCAGTCGGCTAAAACCATCCTGAGGATTCTAGAAATAAAAAGTGAGGAAATGGCAAAATATTCTAATATATTACCCTGTTAATCTCCAATTTATTGCACAAGCTTCTTGCTATTCACAAGATGGCTTTAACAGCTTATTAATTCCTGCTCTTCCCCAGTTCCACAGAAGAGAATCTGGCAAACTTATAGAGCGACTTGTATGGGTACCACTGCTCTTGGCTGACAGTGTGTGAGGGAGGATGGAGGGATTGAGGGGCAAGCATGGAATTACCGTACTTTAATATGCAGGGTAACCCAAAAGGGTCTGGGAGACTTAGGTCATAATTAGGCAAAGGGTGCACAGAACGAAACCGATGCCCAAGCAGGGAAACGGAAAGATGTCAACGTAAATACCTTGTATCACAATTACGCCAAGAGCCAGTTTGCGAACCCCCCAAAGCAGTAGAAATTATACCTTCTTTAATTTCCTACACTAATACTTCAGTTTCCTACTCTACCTGTCTCCTTGTTCCTTGTAACATATTCTGATAAAATACAAGTCCCAAATAACTTGGCTTTATAAAACAACTTTTGGAACCCAATTTATCTATAAATTAGAGTAGTCTCTATTCTTCAATTAGGAATTCCACATTTTGTTTTTTATGCTCCATAGTAAAGACTATTGTACAATAAGAAAACGTTCTTAAACATCATCATTTATCTAAAAAAATTCAGGCACAAAATAAAGAAAAGCAATGTACCCAGGGATCAAAAACAATTCCAGAAACAACTCTAAATAAAAGAAATGAAAAAGGAGCTCATCTTCCCTCCAAACTGCCTAACAATGTAATTTTCTTGATTAAAATTACTAAGTCTTTTCAAAACTTAGAGATAAACTATGAATTTTTAAATAGTGCTCCCAAACAATACAAACTACTCAATAACCAGTGAATAGATTAAAGGAAGTTTACATGCTTAAAATAGAATACCAAACATAATGAAGTTAAGGAGAACACATAATCATAGCAATTAGCACCCCCAAACTGTGTAGTTTTCTGATGCTACCCCCCAGAATTCTTAAAACTCTACTTTTTTTTTTATAAATTTATTTTTGGCTATGTTGGGTCTTCGTTGCTGCATGCAGGCTTTCTCTAGTTGCAGTTGCAGCAAGCAGGGGCTACTCTTCATTGTGGTGTGCGGGCTTCTCATTGCGGTGGCTTCTCTTGGTGCAGAGCACAGGCTCTAGGCGCACGGGCTTCAGTAGCTGTGCCACACGGGCTTAGTTGCTCCGTGGCATGTGGGATCTTCCCGGACCAGGGCTCGAACCCGTGTCCCCTGCATTGGCAGGCGGATTCTTAACCACTGCGCCACCAGGGAAGCCCAAAACTCTACTTTCTTTGTCTCAATCTCAGTATCTTACCTGTAGAAGAAGAGGTATAAAAGTTTCTATCTCCAGAATCTGAGCAGCCTCTTCCATTAAAATGTTGTCATACTGAGAAAGGGAGAAAAAAGAAAGCTTGTCAAAAAGAGAGCTTGAAAGCCAAACAGCTACCACCATGACGGTAATAAGCATCCCAAAACCCCTCAAATAATTCAGATCAAAATAACAACAAATTATTCAAACAGAAAGTTCATGATCTTCTTTACCATTATGCTATTGCTTCTCCAATTCAAGTCTTTAACTTTAAGGAAGTGCCCTAAACATACAACTCTACATTAAGGAAGCCTTGTTTATCATTTCTTGGATTGCGATGATCAATTTAGTTATTTTCAGTTCAGTTTTGAAGTTCTATATAAGCAAGAATCAACCTATGATTATATATGAGGTCATTTCCACTGGTACTCTTATCCTAGGTAGTATTTTGCAGTAATTTTTTTCCCTTATGAATCCTACTTGGCACTCAACAATCTCCTTTTGTTCCCCACCCCCGGCATTCAATCCATCACCAAAGCATGTCAATTTTACCTTCAAAACTCCCTCTAGAATCTGTTTGTTTTTCTACATTTCTACTACCACCACCACTCTAATCCAAGCTGCTACTCTGACTACTGCCAGCAATCTCTTTACTAGTCCCTCTCCTTCCTGTCTTGCCTCCCCTAAACCACTCATATAACAGTCATCACATCACGTCACCTTCTGGTTTCTAACCCTTCACTGGTTTCCACTTGTCCTAGGAAAAAAGGACCCTTAATGTGGACCGTAAGAGATGTGTTAACTAGGGCCTGTATTCAATCTGGCCCCTGCCTTCCTCTCATACTTTACATGTCACCTTCCTCCTTACTCACTAAGCTTCAACTACATTGACCTATTTCATTTTCTCAGAAATGGTAAAACCATTCATGCTTCAGGCCCTCTGAACATGCTATTTTCTCTTGACTTTTTGTCTGCTTGGCTCTTTCTCATTTTTAAAGTATCAGCTTAAAACCCACTTTATCCATGCCTTCTCTGACCTCTCACTCTAAAACGGGTTTCACAGTACTCTGTGCCTTTGTCTCACGGCACATCACAATTTATAATTCTGTCTGTATATTTATGTACTTGTTTAATGCCTGAATCTTCCCTCTAGCCCAGTTTCCAGGAATGTTAGGCACTGCACATTTGTAAAATAATGAAAAATCAAGTCTTTCTCCAACCTAAGGAAATTTCATTCTTTCTTTCATGTACCTCCTCTTCTATGTGCCCAATTTTCTTCTAGATTTATTCTCAACAGGTTTTATCTTTTCCCTTCCACTTCTAATTCTGATTGTTACTTATGATAGTATAATATCCTATTCCTTGTTTTATTGGTAAAATACTTTCTTTGAGACTTTCACTAAGTACAATTAGAGTTCCTTTGTTTTCTATTTTCAAAGTCTTCTCCCCTTATTTTGTTTTCCAAGGAAGTGGAAGGTAGGGGGAGCATATTTGCTCTTAATACTTAATTAACTCTTTTAAACTAATTGTTCATATATCCTCTAATTTCTGTGCTACTCATTTTACCAAAATATGCTTATATTTGTTCAAGACTGGTAGCTGAGCTGGATTTCCACTGTACATGATAAAGTTAAGGTTCAGTTCTGCACTGTTTCTATCGAAACTACCTGAAAGTTTTAGGCATGTGGATGGGTGTCTTCTCTAGCTCTATCTAATGTTAAATTTCCCTATTACAATGATTAATTAGGTCATCCTGGTGGGAACCTAGGAGAAGGAGGGGTTCAAAAAGCCATGTTTTCTCAGAAGTTCCCACGTGGACTCTGAAGGTGATAGACACAATATGGAAAACAGAGTGGGAGCAGCTCAAAGACGACAGCTTAAAGAGCCTCTTTCCTGAGAAATAATTCTGCAAATCTAATGTGATTTAACTTATAAAAATATATCTATAGATTCTATTAAAAAGGAGATTTTAATCACAAAGCAAAATTATGACACAACTATACTGGGTGTTTTAAGGAAGGAAAAGAGTACACAAACGTGCTTGCATGTCTCCATGGGGACAGCACAGAATCAAAACATATGCCTAATGGAAATTTAACATTCTTTATTGATATCAATGAAAGGACAAAGGAGATACTACAAGAGTTGAAAGATTAATTAGAGAGCAACAGGGGAGTAGGGGACTGCCTTTTTTTAACATTAAGTAGAGCTACAAAGTTTTTAAGCTCTTACATCAGATGCATGTGTTAGTTTGAAAAAATAAAATTTCAAAATTAAAAATATAAAAGATGTAAGGGATACTATCAGCACTCATGTTAACTACCTTTAGATGTATATAGCACAATGTAAGAAAATGATCAGTGAAAATGTGATAAGCTACAAGTAATGTTTTGTAGAATATGCATGTGAACAGCTGCATGAAAGCATAAAATGCTCTATTTAGACTGCATCATTTCCCTGTATTATTAAACTGATATAATTTAATATCAATCCAAAGTATATTTTATGTGTCAGCCCCAAGAAAAAAATATTTAGGTGAAAAATTCTCACTAATTTACAAAAGGTAAATTCACACCATTAGGTAAGTTCACACTACCTTTTAATAAATTATCATATTTGTCCTACCTTGCAAATGAGGAAACTTTCATCCAAGATAACAATAATTCTATCACCTTGAATTTATTTAGCATTTATCTTCCAGTGAGCTCATAACATTTAAAAATTGTCAGTTATTTTCATCAACAACAAATGCTTTGCTAACTTTAAATTCAAACCAGTACACAAACACTATAAGTAATGACAGATAAAACAGTTGCAGGGAAGTTAAATGATGTGCATTAAAATCAGAGTTTAGTCAGTATCAATAGCAAAGTCACAAAGTGTCTGCAAATTCAAATTTACTGCTCAATTATTACATTCCATTTCAACTGAGTAACAAGTAACCGGCTGTCTTGCCCTTTAGCTCTCCAGTCCTTATCTTAAGATGAAGTCATTTAAATATCTCCTTTGACAGTCTAAATAACTGTATTACACATCCTCACATAGATGGCTTTTTATTTACTGAATGAACAAATAACTGGGAGTGGATGTGTGCTTAAAAGGTAAACAAGTGTACGGATTTCTAATAGGTGAAAAACATTGTCAAATATTATTTGTATAAAGCTTTTACTTCTGTTTGGAGATTTTTTTTAACATAGTGAAAATAAATTAATGTACCTTAACAAGTATTAGAAGTTAGTTAGACAATCATATGGTTATAATGTTACTTAAAGGACATATGTCTGATAACTAAATTTAGAAAAATTAGATTTAGATTTTACTAATCATATAAACATGGGAGGTTATGATCACTTTTAAAAGAGGCATTTTAAAGTAATTATAAATGCAAACTTCAGTAAGAAGCAGATGTCCAAGGGAAATGGTCTAGGGAAGGGAAGGGAAGGGAAGGGAAGGGAAGGGAAGGGAAGGGAAGGGAAGGGAAGGGGAGGGGAAGGGAGGGGAGAGGAAGGGAGGGGAGGGGCGGGGAGGGGGAGGGGCAGGGGCAAGGGGAGGGGGAGGGGAAGGGGAAGGGAAGAGAACTAACAGCTGCATAGATGAATTAAGGAACTAAAATATAAGTCTTTACCTTGAAGCCTAACTTGACTAAATCATGTCGTTTTAAGGCAGCATGAGTACAGGTCATAGCAATGATTTTGGCTTCTTTCACCAAAAGGTATTTAGATCTGTCTAGTCCACTTCGAAGCAGTTCGGAGGCTCTAAACTCCTGTGGAAGTGGGGGAACAATGAGATACTATTTTAGGAAAATAAACAGTTCATGCATACATTCATACAATCCAGTTTATGAGACAATATGAGAAATTAATATAAATATCTCATAAACTAAGCCTAAAGAATCGTAATTCTGTCCATGATTAATAAGGTACTAATTGAGTTCAAATAATAACTGACAGTCAAGCTACAATTTGGACTGTTTTTTTTGGTATAAGATAAAATATTTACAGTATCAACAAAAATACTGAATAAAATATCAATCACCATTGTGTCTATATTACCCAAGGTCTCTCCAGGAAAACAGAAACTACTTCAAGCACTCATAACAAAGGGAATTTATTGCAAGGAGCTCGTTATACAGGTGATGGAGAAGCAGAAAAGCCAACCAGGGAATGGCGAAGTAACCCAGAGATTGGCAACAGCAGGAAATTATGACCATTCCTAGGCTAGGAAGGATAATGAGGAGGAAGTGTTATCAGAGCCCAGAAACTGGGGTACCAGAATAAGCTGGAACTGCGGTGGGCCAGGTCAGGAGAAACTGGAGCCATGGAAGAGACGAAACCGCAGGCCGAGAGAGCTGGTACAGAAATATCCTGGCTTCTCTCTCTTTATTCTATTTTTGCCACATTTCTCATTGGCTAAACCCAGAAAAAAGTCAGCTGACATGAGAGGCTGGGAAATGAAAACTCCAAGGACCAGTCTCAGCCCTGACCACGGCACAGGATCCCCCATAGAGGAGAGGAGGGGAACGGACAACAGGTGGATGTGAGGAGCAAACAAGCCCATGCAGAGCACCTAATATCAAGTTTTATCAAATCGGAACATTATATCATACTTACTTCAGACTTTTAAACGTTTTTTTTTGTTTTTTAAAAAATAATTAAAGCATCACAGGTACAGGTGGAGGTACCCTGTATATATCCTTCTTCCCACTCTCTCCCCAGACAGCTATTATAAATTATATGTTTTTATCCTTTTACATTCTATTTATGTAATCATAAACATACTATAATACTGTTTTGTAGGTTTTAAAATTTTATAATTATCATACTACATATATACTACATATGTATATACATTATATATTTATTATTCTGTACCTACCATCCATCCATTTCTACCCACCTACTCACACCATACATCAGTGTTTACTGAACATCTATTATGTGCCAGATATTGTTGTAGGAATAAAATCATATCTAAAAGGTACAAAGACTTTAAAAAAGACACAGTCTTTGTCCTTTTTATCTGAAGTAATCCTAAACGTTCTTACTGAGGAATCTGAGCCTGAATGCGATCTTTTTACAGCACTGCTGTAGTCTTCCAATGATGTTTCCAATAAGGAATGAAAAAACTATGAAGCATCCCGGGGCTCCCTGGGTTCCAAACATATTCTCTGTCCCCTTTATATAGTGGTGATTCTTATTTCACCTTAATAATCAGGAACCGTCATCCTGGCTAACATAGCAACCTCATTTTTTGTTTACAGATCAAAGGCATAAAGAACTTAGAATAGCCAAATTCCAAATCAAAGAACCATTGTTAAATCTCCTAATGAAAGCATTCCTTTCTTAAATACTAAGACTTTCACACCAGAAAAGCCAGAAAAATGGGGATTCAATTCATATCTTAATTTTTACTTATTTCTTCAACTAGAAAAATAAATGCTTCCAATAATCTCACTTAAAAAGTAATAATCTGGTTTGCTAGATTTGAATATTCCACTTACTACATTTTAAAAAAAACAACAAACTAAGCTTAAAACCTTTAAAGGAAAGTTAAAAGAACTTGAGAACCCTTACCTCAAGCTGAGTAAAGATTTTCTTAATATGCCTGAAACATCCTTCAGCAATTTCCATGTCTTCTTCATAAGACCGGCCTTTAAAAATGGGTTGAGGGGCATTTGCAAAGTACTCATGAAAAGGGAAGAAAGTGGAGACTTCAGTGACATCTGGCAACGTGTTACCTTTATTTTTCACTTTGCTGATATACTCTTCCCAACGAGACATTACCTGTAAGAAAAAAAGAGACCTGAGGTTAAATTTGCCAGTTCTTATGTTTTAAATAATAAAATAAAAAACGAATTGAGTAAAAATAAGATTTGGTAGGTAAAAGGAAAAGGAAAAGAAAAGCAACCTTTGACCCAACAGGACTATTTCTTATCCAAGTCACTGATAGACTGCCCTTCTTCTTTTATAAAAGTAACCTTTAAGACTGTAGGAAAAAAACCTCTTTGATAAAAAATGTACGGATGGGATGGGAAAGAACCTCAGGATCATCTCATGGGACTTTATCTCAGACATTTCAGATTTTCTATGCATATTCAAAACAATTTATGATTGATGATCAAAAAAAAAAAACCTCTCTGGACAAAGAAATTCCTCATTTTTTCACTATTTCAGTTTCTCTCCATATATGGTTAAGTTCAGCTCTAGTAGCTTTTTAATCAATTTAGCACTTGTCAACCCTTATCCTAGACCTTCATAATTTTTCCAATTCTCTTTAGTATACTTATAAAGAACTTCTGGTTAAGCTGCGTATATATTTGAAAGCTCATTTTATGACTTTTGTGACATAGGTAGTTCAATTACCTCCTGCTATAAATGTTAACTATGGCTCTACTCAGTTCCTGCTTAATGTCCATTTTTGTAATTCTTTCAGTTTTTCTGTTATAATTTCAGTGTTTCTCAAAGTGTGGTCCTTAGGCAGAATATCTGAAAAGCTAAATAAAAATGTAGATACCTGAATGCCACACCTTACTAAAACGAAGTCTCTGGGGACAGAGCTTGAGAATTCCCTTTTTAAACAACTTTCCCAATGTGATTATTGTGTGTTCAAAATTGTGAGGCCTTATGAGGCCTCAAGTTCATATTTCTCAAATTTATTACCTAAGGTTCTATAATTTATATATTATTTCTATTACTTTTAAAACTAGTTTTCACTGAGAGCCTAGTGATTTTTATTTTGTGACAAACATGCATTTAAGCATGATCTTTATTCCATTATTCAAAGTTCTTAACAGTCTGAGTCTAATGCAGACAACTTTGCAAGATCAAGCATATGTCCTGTGTTTCACAAGGAACCATGAAATCAGCTCATTCTGAACGGACTCAACTGGTTTATCTGCTTATAATGAGCATAAACTCTTTTTTTCATATACATTTTACAATTTCAGTGTATGATTTATACCTAAAATATACAAATAGCATTAGAACAAAGAGAACAAATACAGTTATACAAAAATCTTCATTATTTATGTTTAATCCATTTAAAATTATTAGTAAACCAGTTGACTTTTAAAGTTTATTTTTATTTTATTTGGCTTTACATTTCTCATTAACTTTCACACCCCCCAAACAAAAGCAAAAACATGCCTCTAAATTGAAGTCAAAGAATGTTTAACTTAAACTCCTACTTTGAAATTAATTCTAAAACAAAATGTACTTCTAGAAATTTAAAAAGAAAGTATGTTTTTCTTCATTACTTGATTAATATGCATAGCAAAAGTAAGTTAAAGAACTGTATTTGTTACCACTGGGTAGCTAGACTGTTTGGTTATAGTTCTATAGTAATGAAAACAAAACAAAAAAAAAAAAAAAGAGAGAGAGACTAGAAACTTTGTCAATAGCAAGAAAAAAAAAAAAAGAAAAAAGATTTTAAAGTAGCAACATTGGCCTTTCACTGAATAAGTCATCAAGCAAAGTTATTTAGCAAACAAAAGTGAAGATAACAGGAAATACAAACATTTAACACTCACAAACATAGCTTTGGCAATAGCATATATTTTAATCTACTCAACAAAAAAGTAAGCTTTCAAGAAAGGATCTCCAGAACCCATCCCAGTTTCCAACTGAAGACCATATTATAATAAAGTATGATTTAAAAACCCTTAATCTCTTACCTGATATAAGAAGAAATAGCCAGCAGTTTCACAAGTATATGAAGCATCTCCTGGAACCCCTAGACTCTTCTGCAATCGTTTGACTTCTTCTAAAAGTTCTATTCTTCGAGCTAGGACATAATTAACTCTTCCATACCTAAAAATTTCAATTAAGCAAAAAGGCAAAATTACATAATGAAGAGACTTGCAAGGAAACTGTCAGCAAAATATTTAAGAAAATCATAATAGAAACGATAAATGGCCAAAGAGAAAAAAAGAACGGTAGAAAACATAAGTTTATATTTACTGTAAGTGACAGTTGTTGAGTTATTTTATACTAAAGCTACTTGAAATGTACCCTGTGGATCAGGGCTGATCTGCAAATGTGTTAGTGGTCTGTGAGACAGGAAAATCAACTACATTACTAAACACACCTCTGGTTCAGCTTTTTTTTTTTTTTCTTCATAAAATGACCTTCACAAAAAAGGAAACACTACAGTGCATTCCGGTGCTAGTGCATCTCATAACAGACCAGAATATAGTTTACAGATTGGCTACTCTGAATAGCACCATCATAAAAGTAGATTAGCTCTAAAGGTTTTGAAAAGTAATTTTAAAACTTATTTGATCATTCTTTGGCATAGAGCATGGAGCTTGGCATCTGGACCAAGTATGTTCATAAATGTTTGCTGAACGAGTAAGAAAACTAAAATTTGGAGAGCACCCGGCCCAGAGATAGGTAGTTAAGAAAAAAAGTGGAACCAGAATTGGATCCCAAAGCCTATGTATACTCTTTCCACCATAAAAAGTGCCTCCTTCAATCCTTTAACACTAATTAAAAAAAAAAAAAAAAAAGCAACTTACAATGGAATTCTATGTAATATTTGCTCAATTATTCTGTAAATCTAAAACTATACTAAAAAAAAGTCTACTAATTAATTTTAAAGAGCAAGGTACAGGAACACCTCATTTTATTGTGCTTCACTTTATTGCACTTTGCAGATACTGCATTTTTTACAAATTGAAGGCCTGTGGTAACCCTGCATTGAGCAAGTCTATCAGTGCTGTTTTTTCCAAAAGCATTTGCTAACTTCATGTCTCTGTGTCACATTTTGGAAATTCTTGAACTATTTCAAACATTTTCATTATTATTACATTTGCTATCTGTGATATGTAATCTTTGATATTACTATTGTAATTGTTTTGGGGTGCCACAAACCATGACCATGTAAGATGGCAAACTTAACTGATAAATGTCGTGTGTGTGTTCTGATTTGCTCCATCAATTGGCCATTCCCCCATATTTCTCCCTCTCCTCAGGCCTCCTTATTCCCTGAGACACAACAATATTGAAGTTAAGGCCAATTAATAACCCTAAAATGGCCTCTCAGTGTTCAGTTGCATGTCTCACTTCAAATCAAAAGCTAGAAATGATTAAGGTTAGTGAGGAAGGCATGTTGAAAGCTGAGACAGGCCAAAAGCTAGGTCTCTTGCACCAAACAGTTAGTGAAGTTGTGAACGCAAAGGAAAAGTTCTTGAAGGGAATTAAAATTGCTATTCCAGGGACTTCCCTGGTGGCGCAGTGGTTAAAAATCCGCCTGCCAATGCAGGGGACGCACGTTCGAGCCCGCGTCCGGGAAGATCCCACGTGCCGCGGAGCAACCAACCAAGCCTGTGCACTACAACTACTGAGCCTGTGCTCTAGGGCCTGCCATCCACGACTACTGAAGCCCACGCACCTAGAGCCCGTGCTCCGCAACAAGAGAAGCCACCGCAATGAGAAGCCCACGCACCACAATGAAGAGTAGCCCCCGCTCGCCACAACTAGAGAAAAGCCCGTGCGCAGCAACAAAGACCCAACGCAGCCAAAAATAAATTAATTAATTAATTAATTTTTTAAAAAAAGTGCTACTCCAGTGAACACACGAATGATAAGAAAGTAAAACAGCCTTATTGCTGATATGAAAAAAGCTTTAGTGGTTTGGACAGAAGATCAAACTAGCCACCACCTTCTCTTAAGCCAAAGCCTAATCCAGACAAAGCAAGGCCGTAACTCACTCTCTTTAATTCTAGTAAGGTTGAGACAGGTGAGGGAGCAGCAGCAGAAGAGTCTGAATCTAGCCAAGGTTGGTTCATGAGGTTTTAGGAAAGAAGCTGTCTCCAAAACGCAAAAGTGCAGCGTGAAGCAGCAAGTGCTGATGTAGAAGCTGCAGCACGTTATACAAAAGATCTAGCTGTGGTAATGAAGGTGGCTACACTAAACAACAGATTTTTAGTGTAGAAAAAATACAGCCTTCTACTGGAAGAAGATTCCATCTAGGATTTCCATAGCTAGAGAGGAGAAGTCAGTGCCCGGCTTCAAAGGTTCAAAGGACAGGCTGACTCTCTTGTTAGGGGCTAATGCTGCTGGTGACTCTAAGTTGAAGCCAATGCTCATTCACCATTCCAGAAATCCTAGGGCCCTTAAGACCTATGCTAAATCTACTCTGCTTGTGCTGTGTTAATGGAACAAACCCTGGATGACAGCACATCTGTTTACAACATGGTTTACTGAATATTTTAAGCCCACTGTTTGCACCTACTGCTCAGGAAAAAAGATTCCTTTCAAAATATTACTGCTCATCGACAATGCACCTGGTACCCAAGAACTCTGAAGGAGATGTACAATGAGATTCATGTTGTTTTCAGGCCTGCTAACACAACACCTGTTCAGCAGCCCATGCATCAAGGAGTCATTCGACTTTCAAGTCTTATTATTTAAGAAATACATTTTGTAAGACTATAGCTGCCATAGACAGTGATTCCTCTGATGGTTCTGGGCAAAATAAACTGAAAATCTTCTGGAAAGGATTCACCATTTTAGATGCCATTAAGGACATTCGTGATTCACTGGAAGAGGTCAAGATATCAAAATTAACAGGAGTTTGGAAGAAGTTGATCCTAACCCTCCTGGATGACTTTCGGGGGATTAAGACTTCAGTGGAGGAAAAAAAACTGTAGTTGTGGTAGAAGTAGCAAGAGAACTAGAATCAGAAGTAGAACCTGAAGATGGGACTGAATTGCCTCAATCTCAAGATAACACTTTAACAGATGAGGAGTTGCCTCTTATGGGAGAGCAAAGAAAGAAGTTTCTTGAGATGGAATCTATTCCTGCTGAAGATGACATGAAGAATGTTGAAATAACCACAAAGGATTTAGAATATTACATAAATTTAGTTGACAAAGTAGCAGCAGAGTTTGGTAGGATTGACTCTAATTTTGAAAGAAGTTCTATTGTGGGTAAAATACTACCAAGCAGCATTGCCTGCTACAGAGAAATCATTCGAGAAAGGAAGATTCAATCCACATGGCAAATTTCATTGCTGTCTCATTTTAGTAAGTTGCCATAGCCCCCCCAACCTTCAGCAACCACCACCCTGATCAGTCAGCAGCTATCAACGTTGAGGCAAGACCCTCCACCAGCAAAGATTACAGCCTGTTGAAGGCTCAGATGACGCCTAGCATTTTTTAGTAATAGAGTATTTTCTAACTAAGGCATGTACATTGTTTTTTTAGACATAATGCTATTGCATACTTAGTAGACTATAGTATAGTGTAAACAATACTTTTATATGCACTGGGAAGCCAAAAAATCCATGTGACTCGCTTTATTGTGATAGGCACTTGATTATGATGGTCTGGAACTGAATCTGCAAAGTCTCTGCGGTATGCCTGTACACAATTATAAATAATAGCATAGTTACAGATGATTATTGAAAAAGAGACTAATAAAAACTTGTTTGGGAGAAGTAGCATTATGAGTGATCACTCCCTCTCTGCTATCTTACTAGATACAAAAATTTTTCTTTAGGGAAAGTGATATTAATTTTATTGTGAAAAAATATTCACTATTTTTCTTTTTAATTATGACAAAGAGAGAAATATGAAATAAATGCACAATCAAACAAGCACACACATTATTAACAAGATCTGGAGCTTGACTTGCCTATCAGAAAGCAAAAAGTTCTTTTTTCCTGAGAAACTTGGTAGTACCTGAAATCATTTTAAAAATTCTGCTGCTTTTCTATTATAATATCTTTAAATACCAGAAATTGAACTGCATCACACTTATAATTACACTATTTAGCATTCCATGAGCACCCATACATTCAATGAATTATGCATTGGTAGATTTTACAGTTGAGCCCACTGGTGTAAGTTAGGTTTAATAAGAAATACCCATGGGAAGAATTCAGGGAAGCATTACAAGCTGATCCAAAATTAAGAATCTACAGCCCTAAATAAATTAATGTGTGTTGATCTTGCCCTCTGACTTTTCAAAAGCTAAAAAATTTTGGGAGGGGGACCTTCAAGATGGCAGAGGAGTAAGACGTGGAGATCACCTTCCTCCGCACAAATACATCAAATATACATCTACATGTGGAACAACTCCTACAGAACACCTACTGAACACTGGCAGAAGAACTCAGACTTCCCAAAAGGCAAGAAAATACCCCCATACCTGGGTAGGGCAAAAGAAAAAAGGAAAAACAGAGACAAAAGAATAGGGACAGGACCTGCACCTCTGGGAGGGAGCTGTGAAGGAGGAAAAGTTTCCACACACTAGGAAGCCCCTTCACTGGCAGAGACGGCACGTGGCGGCAGGGGGGAAGCTTTGGAGCCACGGAGGAGAGCGCAGCCACAGGGGTGCAGAGGGCAAAGCGGAGATTCCTGCACAGAGGATCGGTGCTGACCAGCACTCACCAGCCTGAGAGGCTTGTCTGCTCACCTGCTGGGGAGGGTGGGGGCTGGGAGCTGAGGCTCGAGCTTCGGAGGTCAGATCTCAGGGAGAGGACTGGGGTTGGCTGCGTGAACACAGCCTGAAGGGGGCTAGTGCCCCACAGCAAGCCGAGAGGGAGTCCGGGGAAAAGTCTGGAGCTGCCTAAGAGGCAAGAGACCACTGTTTCGGGGTGCACGAGGAGAGGGGATTCAGAGCACCGCCTAAATGAGCTCCAGAAACGGGTGTGCACCGCGGCTATAAGCGCAGACACCAGAGAAGGGCATGAAACACTAAGGCTGCTCCTGCAGCCACCAAGAAGCCTGTGTGCAAGCACAGGTCACTGTCCACACCCGCCTCCCCCTCCCAACCCCCGGGAGCCTGTGCAGCCCACCACTGCCAGGGTCCCGTGATCCAGGGATAACTTCCCCAGGAGACCACATGGCGCACCCAGGCTGTTGCAACGTCACGCCAGCCTCTGCCACCTCAGGCTCACCCCATATCCAATTATAATTAGCACACCTCTCCCTCCCCCCAGCCTGAATAAGCAAGAGCCCCCTAATCAGTCACTCCTTTAACCCCCTCCTGTCTGGGCGGTGAACAGATGCCTGAGGGCGACCTACACGCTGAGGTGGGCCAAAATTAAAGTTGAACCCCAAGAGCTGTGCAAACAAAGAAGAGAAAGGGAAACTTCTCCGTGAAGCCTCAGGAGCAGCAGATTAAATCCCCACAATCAACTTGATGTACCCTGCCTCTCCGGAATACCTGAATAGACAATGAATCGTCCCAAAATTGTGGCAGTGGACTTTGGGAGCAACTGTAAGACTTTGGGTTGGCTGTCTGCGACTGATTTGTTTCTGATTTTTATGTTTATCTTAGTTTAGTGTTTAGTGCTTGTTATCATTAGTGGATTTGTTTACTGGTTTGGTTGCTCTCTTTTTTATTTTTAATTTTTATTATTTTCTTTATGTTAATAACTTTAAAAAAATATGTTTATTTATTTATTTATTTTTTCTTTCTTCCTTTCTTTTTTCCTCCATTTTATTCTGAGCCATGTGGCTGACAGGGTCTTCGTGCTCTGGCCTGGTGTCAGGCCTGAGCCTCTGAGGTGGGAGAGCTGAGATCAGGACATTGGACCACCAGAGGCCTCCCAGCCCCATGTAATATCAATCGGCAAGAGTTCTCCCACAGATCTCCGTCTCAACACTAAGACCCAGCTCCACCCAACGGCCAGCTAACTCCAGTGCTGGATGCCCCATGCCACACAACTAGCAAGACAGTAACACAACTCCACCCATTAGCAGAGAGGCTGCCTAAAGTCATACTAAGTTCACAGACACCGCAAAGCACACGAATGGACACGGCCCTGCCCTCCAGAAAGACAAAATCCAGCCCCACCCACCAGAACATAGGCACCAGACCCCTCCACAAGCCACTGAACCAACCTCAGCCACTGGGGGCAGACACCAAAAACAACGGGAACTATGAACCTGCAGCCTGCGAAAAGGAGACCCCAAACACAGTAAGTTAAACAAAATGAGAAGACAGAGAAATATGCAGCAGATGAAGGAGCAAGGTAAAAACCCATCAGACCAAATAAATGAAGTGGAAATAGGCAGTCTACCTGAAAAAGAATTCAGAGTAATGATAGGAAAGATGATCCAAAATCTTGGAAAAAGAATGGAGAAAATATAAGAAATGTTTAAAAAGCACCTAGAAAAACTAAAGAGCAAACAAACAATGATGAACAGCAGGATAAATGAAATTAAAAATTCTCTAGAAGGAATCAACGGCAGAATAACTGAGGCAGAAGAATGGATAAGTGACCTGGAAGATAAAATAATGGAAATTAACTACCACATAGCAGAATAAAGAAGAAAGAATGAAAGGAATTGAGGACAGTCTCTGGGACAACATTAAAAGCAACAACATTCAAATTATATGGGTCCCAGAAGAAGAAGACAAAAAGAAAGGGACTGAGAAAATATTTGAAGAGATTATAGTTGAAAATTTCCCTAACATGGGAAAGGAAATAGTCAAGTCCAGGAAGCACAGAGAGTCCCATACAGGATAAATCCCAGGAGAAACATGCCAAGACACATATTAATCAAACTATCAAAAACTAAATACGAAGAAAAAATATTAAAAGCAGCAAGGGAAGAGCAACAAATAACATACAAGGGAATCCCCATAAAGGTTAACAGCTGATCTTTCAGCAGAAACTCTGCAAACCAGAAGGGAGTGGCAGGACATATTTAAAGTGATGAAAGGGAAAAACCTACAACCAAGATTACTCTACCCAGCAAGGATCTCATTCAGATTCAATGGAAAAATTAAAACATCTACAGACAAGCAAAAGCCAAGAGAATTCAGCACTGCCAAACCAGCCTTACAACAAACACTAAAGGAACTTCTCTAGGCAGGAAACACAAGAGAAGGAAAAGACCTACAAAAACAAACCCAAAACAATTAAGAAAATGGTAATAGGAACATACATATCAATAATTACCTTAAATGTAAACGGATTAAATGCTCCAACCAAAAGACATAGACTGGATGAATGGATACAAAAACAAGACCCGTATATATGCTGTCTACTAGGGACTCACTTCAGACCTAGGGACACATACAGACTGAAAGTGAGGGGATGGAAAAAGATATTCCATGCAAATGGAAATCAAAAGAAAGCTGGAGTAGCAATTCTCATATCAGAAAATATAGACTTTAAATACTATTACAAGAGACAAAGAAGGACACTACATAATGATCAAGGGATCAATCCAAGAAGACGATATAACAATTGTAAATATTTATGCACCCAACATAGGAGCGCACCTCAATACATAAGGCAAATGCTAACAGCCATTAAAGAAGAAATCGACAGTAACACAAAAAAGTAGGGGACTTTAGCACCCCACTTTCACCAGTGCACAGATCATCCAAAATGAAAATAAATAGGGAAACACAAGGTTTAAAGGACACATTAAACAATATGGACTTAACTGATATTCATAGGACATTCCATCCAAAAACAACAGAATACACTTTCTTCTCAAGTGTTTATGGAACATTCTCCAGGATAGACCATATCTTGGGTCACAAATCAAGCCTTGGTAAATTTAAGAAAACTGAAATCGTATCAAGTATCTTTTCTGACCATAATGCTATGAGACCAGATATCAATTACAGGAAAAAAACTGTAAAAACTACAAACACACGAGGCTAAACAATACACTACTAAATAACCAAGAGATCACTGAAGAAACCAGAGTGGAAATCAAAAAATACCTAGAAACAAATGACACTGAAAACACAGCAACCCAAAACCTATGGGACGCAGCAAAAGCAGTTCTAAGAGGGAAGTTTATAGCAATACAATCCTACCTCAAGAAACAAGAAACAACTCAAATAAACAACCTAACCTTACACCTAAAGCAATTAGAGAAAGAACAAAAAAACCCCAAAGTTAGCAGAAAGAAGGAAATCATAAAGATCAGATCAGAAGTAAATGAAAAAGAAATGAAGGAAACAATAGCAAAGATCAATAAAACTAAAAGCTGGTTCTTTGGGAAGATAAAAAAAATTGATAAACCATTAGCCAGACTCATCAAGAAAAAAAAGGGAGAAGACTCAAATCAACAGAATTAGAAATGAAAAAGGAGAAGTAACAACTGACCCTGCAGAAATACAAAGGATCATGAGAGATTACTACAAGCCACTATATGCCAGTAAAATGGACAAACTGGAAGAAATGGACACATTCTTAGAAAAGCACAACCTTCCGAGACTGAACCAGGAAGAAATAGAAAATATAAACAGACCAATCACAAGCACTGAAATTGAAACTGTGATTAAAAATCTTCCAACAAACAAAAGCGCAGGACCAGATGGTTTCACAGGCGAATTCTATCAAACATTTAGAGAAGACCTAACACCTATCCTTCTCAAACTCTTCCAAAATATAGCAGAGGGAGGAACACTCCAAAACTCATTCTATGAGGCCACCATCACCCTGATACCAAATCTAGACAAAGATTTCACAAAAAAAGAAAACTACAGGCCAGTATCATTGATGAACATAGATGCAAAAATCCTCAACAAAATACTAGCAAACAGAATCCAACAGCACAGTAAAAGGACCATACACCATGATCAAGTGGGGTTTACCCCAGGAATGCAAGGATTCTTCAAAATATGCAAATCAATCAATGTGATACACCATATTAACAAATTGAAGGATAAAAAACCATATGATAATCTCAGTAGATGCAGAAAAGGCTTTTGACAAAATTCAACACCCACTTATGATAAAAACTCCAGAAAGGAGGCAGAAATGGAACCTACCTCAACATAATAAAGTCCATAAATGACAAACCCACAGCCAACATCATTCTCAATGGTGAAAAACTGAAACCATTTCCTCTAAGATCAGGAACAAGACAAGGTTGCGCACTCTCACCACTATTACTTAATATAGTTTTGGAAGTTTTAGCCACAGCAATCAGAGAAGAAAAAGAAATAAAAGGAATCCAAATTGGAAAAGAAGTAAAACGGTCACTGTTTGCAGATGACATGATACTATACATAGAGAGTCCTAAAACTGCTACCAGAAAACTACTAGAGCTAATCAATGAATTTGGTACAGCAGCAGGATACAAAATTAATGCACAGAAATCTCTTGCATTCTTACACACTAATGATGAAAAATCTGAAAGAGAAATTAAGGAAACACTCCCATTTACCATTGCAACAAAAAGAATAAAATACCTAGGAATAAACCTACCTAAGGAGACAAAAGACCTGTATGCAGAAAACTATAAGACACTGATGAAAGAAATTAAAGATGATCCCAACAGATGGAGAGATATACCATGTTCTTAGATTGGAAGAATCAACATTATGAAAATGACTATACTACTCAAAGCAATCTACAGATTCAATGCAATCCCTATCAAACTACCAATGGCATTTTTCACAGAACTAGAACAAAAAATTTCACAATTTGTATGGAAACACAAAACACCCCGAATAGCCAAAGCAATCTTGAGAAAGAAAAACGGAGCTGGAGGAATCAGGCTCCCTGACTTCAGACTATACTACAAAGCTACAGTAATCAAGACAGTATGGTACTGGCACAAAAACAGAAATATAGATCAATGGAACAGGATAGAAAGCCCAGAGATAAACTCACACACATATGGTCACCTTATCTTTGATAAAGGAGGCAAGAATATACAATGGAGAAAAGACAACCTCTTCAATAGTGGTGGTGGGAAAACTGGACAGCTACATGTGAAAGCATGAAATTAGAACACTTCCTAACACCATACACAAAAATAAACTCAAAATGGATTAAAGACCTAAATGTAAGGCCAGACACTATAAAACTCTTAGAGGAAAACATAGGCAGAACACTCTATGACATAAATCACAGCAAGACCCTTTTTGACCCACCTCCTAGAGAAATGGAAATAAAAACAAAAGTAAACAGATGGGACCTAATGAAACTTAAAAGCTTTTGCACTGCAAATGAAACCATAAGCAAGACGAAAAGACAACCCTCAGAATAGGAGAAAATATTTGCAAATGAAGCAACTGACAAAGGATTAATCTCCAAAATTTACAAGCAGCTCATGCAGCTAGATATCAAAAAAACAAACAACCCAATCCAAAAATAGGCAGAAGATCTAAATAGACATTTCTCCCAAGAAGATACACAGATTGCCAACAAACACATGAAAGGATGCTCAACATCACTAATCATTAGTGAAATGCAAATCAAAACCACAATGAGGTATCATCTCACACTGGTCAGAATGGCCATCATCAAAAAATCTGCAAACAATAAATGCTGGAAAGGGTGTGGAGAAAAGGGAACCCTCTTTCCCACTGTTGGTGGGAATGTAAATTGATACAGCCGCTATGGAGAACAGTATGGAGGTTCCTTAAAAAACTAAAAATAGAACTGGCATATGACCTAGCAATCCCACTACTGGGCATATATCCTGAGAAAACCATAATTCAAAAAGAGACAAGTACCACAATGTTCATTGCAGCACTATTTACAATAGCCAGGATATGGAAGCAACCTAAGTGTCCATCGACAGATGAATGGATAAAGAAAGATGTGCCAGATATATATAATGGAATATTACCCAGCCATAAAAAGAAATGAAATTGAGTTATTTGTAGTGAGGGGGATGGACCCAGAGTCTGTCATAAAGAAGTCAGAGTGAAGTCAGAAAGAGAAAAACAAATACTGTATGCTAACACACATATATATGCAATCCAAAAAAAAAAAAAAAGAAGAAAAATGGTTCTAATGAACCTAGGGGCAGTACAGGAATAAAGATGCAGACATAGAGAATGGACTTGAGGACATGGGGAGGGGGAAGGGTAAGCTGGGACAAAGTGAGAGAGTGGCATGGACATGTATACACTACCAAATGTAAAACAGATAGCTAGTGGGAAGCAGCTGCATAGCACAGGGAGATCAGCTTGGTGCTTTGTGACCACCTAGAGGGGTGAGATAGGGAGGGTGCGAGGGAGACGCAAGAGGGAGGGCATATGGGGATATATGTGTACATACAGCTGATTCACTTTGTTATACAGCAGAAACTAACACAACACTGTAAAGCAATTATACTCCAATAAAGAGGTTAAAAAAAAACCTGTTGGGTGATCTCTTTAATACAAGGACTCAAAATAAATGCAACATAGTAAGTTAACACTCTTTTAGCTCTTTTGATGTCTATAATCTATTTAGTCAAAAGTAATGTTCAGTAGTCAAAGGCTGTATTTATTATGTACAGCTGTTAATTATACCTATTGACTGAAATTATGCTTTAAAAATGAATTTAAATATAAATGAAATGAGCTAACATAAAGCAACTTTAAAGGAAAAAAACCAAAATACTAACAGCAGAAGAAATTTGACTTCTAAAGTTTTAGTCACCTTACAATATGTAATATTAAGCTTAAAGTCCAGCTAAACTGGCAATAAGTTCCTGAAATAATACTTACAACCCCAAAGCTTATACTATCATTAATCTCCAACTGCATTTCATTAAATGAATCCAGCTAATTGGTGCCTAAAATAAATGCAAATTAAATGTGTAGATGAAATGTGAAAAGGAATTGCGTAACGTACGGTTTGGGTTTGGCAACGTTAAAAATTACTTCAATAAACAGAAAGCAAATGGATATCTGCAATTTTAAAAAGATGAAAAGATAACTCTCTTCACTGAAATAACTGTATGAGGAAAAAAATAGCATAAACATGCAGAACTGGAGCAGAGGGAAATCCTGAACAGACTCTGGGTTCAATTAGTATAGCCTAAGTAGGTTACACTAGAACCCTTCAGAATTCAGTTGGATTATTCATTGCTCTCTTTTCCTGTTCTTTATTAAAGAAAAAGAGGAGAAGGTTAAAAATTCTTTGTATACCGTTTCAAAACTAATCCCCATTTGCTCACCTGCTGAAATCTTTCTCCGTCTCCAGCTCTTCTTCTCCATGACCAAGACGCAGGAGGTGACGCTCGTCAATGTCTAAAGCCATGATTTTCTCAAACAACTGGTTCAGGGCCTGGAAAATAAAAAAAAAAAGAATGATGGAGAATTTTATAGAATCAGTAGGCTCCTTTAAAAGTAACAAAAACTAACAATCAGAAGGATAGAAAAGAATGAGCATTGCCCAGTCAGATAAGAATCAAAGTCAAAACACAGAAGGAAACATCTTATATTAAGGCCATTTATAATTTAAACAAAATAGTATTTTTATTGATTTCTGATATTGCTACATACGTGTACTTTGTCAAATTAGTAACTGGAAATCATAAAAACCATCTATCCATTACATCTCTGATAATTTATGAAAAGAGAAGACTTTGGCTCAGTATGTATTTCTCTCAAGTAGTAAAAATTACTAAAATAATTAACAATCACATTAAGTCTCATTTTATTTAACAGAATTTCCATGAGTTGCAGAAAACTGAAAAGTTTTTGTGGTTGGAGAAGTCCTCTTAGGAGATGTGTGGGTAGAATACTTCAAAAGGATCACAGAGAGGAAAGGTAAAGTGCATCATTCAAATCTTAGACTGAAAGTCTAAATTAGCTCTCTATACAATAAGAAGCAGAGCACTCATCACAAACTGTTCTGATGAAAGCCACTTACCTATGAAATGTTCGTATTTGGGGCTCCCTGAAATCCTAGTATTTACTATCTGAACATCTGCAATTATAAGGTTTTGCAGAAAGGCAAAAGTTTCATTGCATGGAAAGATATGCTAATAAGATGACATTTAAAAATTAGCTCCCACTCAAATATTTCTCCCAATTTACCATTAGTTTAACCCCACCCGTGAGGTCAACATCCAGTCTTGTAAACATCCAGGCTACATAAGGTATACAGATATTCTTTGTTATCAAAATTCTAGCAATTAGAGCTCAGAAACTGATGAGATAAACATAAATCTTCAGGAAAAAAATTCACACAATCTAAATTCTTGATATTTTCCATCTAAAACTTGAGATGCAATAGATCAGACCACATGGCATTACTCACTGTCCAAACCTTTCCTATCCAAACTCATGAACCACATAGATTTAGGGGACAAAAAATACTAGCACATTGCAATCTCAGAAAAAACTGCAAGATTTCATCATGAATTAAAGTGATGTTGGAGAACTGCTTGAATTATAGATGGGAACCAAGATCTGGTAAAGAAAACAGTTGTGAAAAATCAACAGTTTGAGTTAAAGAGGATGGTCTGATTATCAAAGGAGCAAAGAAGTCTTTGGCTATTTTTGCAAAATAACCTTCTCTATAATTGTGCTACACAAGACAGTCATAAGTAGAGGATACTATAGAAAGTCATTATCAAGTTACGACAAAATTTACTAAAAAATATTATGTTAAAACAACACTGAATAATTCCTTATTCATTCTAAGAATCTGCAAATAGGTAAAATTATTACAGACTGAATTTTATTAAATAGAAGAAAAAAGTCTTTACACAGTTTGTTTCTTTTATCAAGATAAAGTCTTAACCCTCTCTTGCGCACAATTTTAGTACACCAGGCCAGTTACTTATAAACTTTAAAGAAATAAAAACATAAGTGAATGAATTGGATAGTATTAATTTTAAAATCCTGAGATTAAGTTGATGAATAACCGTAAATAACATTTAGCCTTCTAAAAACTCAAGTGTTTCTTTGTAGACCAACTTTTTTAAAGAACTGGTCAACTGAAATCACTATTGTTAATATGTATTCAGAGAAAACAAGTACCTTTGGAGATTTAGACTACCATGTGAGTTTCATAATGTGTTTCAGAATGTTCTGAGAGCTAGCTCCCTGTCACATTTTACATGAGTTAATATCACTTGTTCTTTTTCATTTCTATGGTAGTGACAGCTTCAGAAAAACTACCTCGGCACACATACAGATGTAAAAACCATTTTTCATCCATTATTTACAAGAAAGGAGTTTGTTTTGCTTGTTTTAGCTATTTATAAATGCCTTATGTATTAGACCTGCAACCTAAAATTGTCCTTCCATGTAATATACATATTCATATGCATATTTTATAAGGATTTAAAATTCAATCCAGTATTAATATGATCTGGATTTAGTCTTTTAGGAATATCCATTCTACTAGTAGAAAAATACTACTAGTAAGGGGTAATGCTTTTGATCTCAAAGTAAGCATGGATGATGGGAGAAAAAGGCAATTACCACATATCCAAATATTCTTCTCAGCTTTTCCACATTTGGACTGCCTCTATTCGAAATAAAAGAATGTTTTTATATTTTTCTCAATATGGTCTGGTTATGACCAGTGATAAACAAACACTATGCTCATCAGCCTTTCCTGGTATTCTGTGAGCTCATAATCAGGTTATCATATAAGCAGAAATCTCCATTGTGCTTTCATGCATCTCCTGCTCCATACACGCATGTCCGCTTCATACATGCATGCGTGCACGTGCGTGCACACATGCGTGCATACACACTCTCTCTCTTACCTGATTGGAATGAGTAACAATCAGAGTCCTCTGCTCTGGGAAATTGTGGTAGATGTTGGATATGATTTGGACTGCCACATCTGTTTTTCCTGTACCTGGTGGGCCCACAACCTAAAAAGCAGATGAACACATAGCAAACTACTAAGTTATCACATTGCTAGAAAATGGAGATTTTAAAACTGAAAGGTAAAATAAATTAAAAAATTCGCTGGGTAAGTTCAAAGCAGAATGGACAAGACAGAGTTAGTGAACTTGAAGACAAATCAATAGAAATCACCCAACCTGAACAACAAGCAGAAAAAAAAGATTAAAAAAATAATACACACAGCCTTGTGAATCTATGAGGCAATATTAAAAGGTATAACATATCTTTCAAATCCTAGAAAGAGGGGGAAAAGCATGCAGTGTAGAAAAAGTATTTAAAGAAATAATGGCTGAAAATTTCCCAAATCTGGCAAAAGACATAAATCGCAGATTCAAGAAGCTCATTTAACCATAAACAGAATAATCCCAAAGAAATCTAAGGCCAGACACATAATAATTAAATGGTTGGAATCTAAAGACAGAGAAAAAAAATCTTAATAGCAACCAGAGAAAAATGATATATTACATATAGCAAAAAGATGTTTCAAATGACTGTGGACTTCTCATCAGAATCATGGAAGCCAAAAGGAAGTGGAATAACATTTTTAAAGTGCTGAAAGGAGAAAACTATCAATGCAATATTCTTTGTCCAGTGAAAATATCTTTAAAGAATGAAGATGAATTAGAGACATTCTCATATGAAGGAAAACAAAGGTAATTCACTGCTAGCTGATCTGCTCTTAAAACTGGTAAAAGAAATCCTTCAAAGGAAATGATACCAGAGGATACTTGAGATATCAGGAATAAAGGACAAATGGTAAATATAACAGACTATTCTTCTCCTCTGGAGTTCTTTAAAATATGTTTGATGTCTGCAAGAAAAAATTCTAATATTGCCTGATGGTATTTTCAGTGTATTTACAGGTAAAACATATGACAACTACAACATAAAAGGGGAAGGTAAAGGGACCTATACAGAAGCAAGGATCCTCCAATCAATTTAAGAGACAGAATACTGATTCTAAGTAGGCTGTGAAAAGGTAAGTATGTACACTGTAATTCTCTAGAGCAGCCATTAAGAAAAACCTATACAAGAGATATAATAAAAGAACAAAATAGATAAATATAAATGAAACACTAAAAACTATCCAAATAACTCAGAAGAAGGCAGGAAAAGGGAAACAGGAACACACAAAAAAGGGAACAAACATAAAACAAATAATAAAATGGTAGGCCTAAACCCAAACACATTAATAAGTACATTAAGTGTAAATGGACTGAACACACCAATTAAAAGCAGAGACTTGTCAGAATGGAGAAAAAAAAACATGCACCAACTATATGCTGTCTATAAGGAACTCACTTCAAATATAATAAGTAGGTTAGAAGTAAACTGATGGGAAAAGATATATCATGTAAACACTAATCAAAAGAAAGCTGTGGTGGCTATATTAATATCAAAGTAGACTTTAGAGTAAAGAAAATTACCAGTGATGAAGACAGACATTATACATGACAAAAGTGTCAATTCACCAAGAAGACACAACAACCCTGAAAGTGTATGTACATATCCATAAAGCTTTAAAATACATGAAGCAAAAATGGACAGAACTGAAAGGAGAAACAAATTCACAATAATAGTTGGAGACTTCAATACTCCTCTCTCAGTCAGTAACAGCAATAGTAGGTGGAATACCATCAGCGATAGAGAAGTACTGGATAACAGCATCAACCAAATGGATCTCATTGACATAAACAGGACACTCCACCCAAGACAACAGAACATACATTCTTTTCAAGCACACACAGAATATTCACCAATAGATCATATCCTGGGCCATAAAACAAACCTTAATAAATTTTAAAAAATTGAAATCATAGAAAGTATGTTCTCTGACCATAATGGACTTAGACCAGAAATCAGTAACTGGAAGACAACAGGAAAACCTTCAAATACTTGGAAATTAAACACATTTCTAAATCCTTGTCAACAGACTTTTTCTGTACAGGGCCAGCAAGTAAACATTTTACTCTTTGTGGCCCATACAGTCTCTGCTGCAAGTACTTAAACTCTGCTGTGGTAGCACAAAAATGGCTATAGGCAATACATAAATGAATGGCCACAGCGAGGTTCTAACAAAACTTTATTTATGAACGTTGAAATGAGTAGCGTCCATACACATAAGATGCCACAATTACTTATAAACACTTAATTCAGTTGGGTTTTTGGGCTTAAAACAGAATACACTCTGAAAATCTGACACTTCTAGTCTGAATCCATTTAAGAACTTGCAGAACAGTAACTCTCTTACCATAGTTAGCCCAGGCTGCATTCCAGCACGGATGGCCTCTATCTGTGTATGAGTGAACTGAATTGTATTCCTGCAAATAAGAGTTGATAAGAAGTTTGTTAAAAATAAAGATGGATGACGTTAGTAAGAATTTAGACAACAATGACCAGAGGTCTGAACATTTGCTCTATATTTGCCCCTTGTTTCCCAATTTCTTCCTCCTCCCAATCCAGCCCTTTCTGTGGGTGTGTGTGCAGTAAAAAGTACATAAAATAAGATATACCCTCTTAACAAATTTTAAATGTACAGTACAGTGTTGTTAACTATAAGCCCAATGTTGCACAGCAGATCTCAAGAACTTTACATCCTACATGGCTGACCCAATCTCTTCTGAATGACTCTCTTTACCTCCGCCCCTCCACAGACCAATTAAAACTGAATGAATTTTGTGGAAAGAAAAGACTACAGTTATTTTTCAATATGTTTAGCCCAGACCAGATCTTAACAGGAGTGTCAAAATTCTAGTTCCAAATCTAACACCAAATACAATGCCACTTTATTAGTCATGGCACACAAGCACAAGGGTAGCTGCTAAATGCAACACATGGTCATGAAGTAAGAACCCTGTGCTCACATTAAGGTAGACTGCTAATATTTATTTCTCATAGTAACTGAAAATGTTTCTTTTTGAAATATTACTACAGAGTGGCCTAAAATATTACTACAAATGGCCAAAACTAACAGACGAGAAGTAAACAGGGTCCAGAAACAGAAGTTTCTAAATAATTTTTAAAATCAGAAAAATTTTTAAATATTACTAATCCACTTGAAATAGCAAACTATTATTCATTATTACAATTAGCAGAAATAGTGAAATTACCGTTTGGGCTGGTTGTAAGGATAAGGACCTCTATTAGGAATAACATGAGGTTCAACAATTAAGGTTTTTGCCTCTTCAGTGTCTTCATCTTCCTTCTCTGCATCTTTCCTTTTCTTCCCCTTTCCACTTCTTACTGGAAAAGTTATCCTACAAGACCAAAACCTTGTTCATCTTTACAATTAACAACAATTTACCAAGCACCTATCTTGTGCATGACATTGTACAGAGGATAATCAGATGAGTAAGCATTTATAGTTTAAAGGAACTTACTATCTGCATATAAATTTTGAAAAAAGTATATTTAAAAGCATTAAAATGTAGTTAAGGGTGTTTAGATTAAGAAAAAGTCATCTGATTAAAGGAGAATCAAAGAAGAAACATTTATTTATATATTTACTTTGTTTTTTTTAGGGGAAATAATTAACTATTTTTTTAATTGGAGTAATACTCACATAATATAAAATTTACCATTTTAAAGGTTCAATTCAATGGGTTTTAGTACATTCACAATGTTGTATAGTCATCACTACTCTCTAATGCCAGAATATTTTAATCAGTCCAAAGGAAACCCCATGCAATTAAGTAGTCACTCTGTATTCCAACCTAAACCCAGCCTCTGGCAATCAGTCTGTCTTTATATTGTCCTATTCTGGACATTTCATGTAAATGGAATCATACAATATTTGTTTTCTTCTGTCTGGCTTCTTTCACTTAGCATGTTCACAAAAGAAAATTTATATACTTACGGCACATGCACTGTAAAGTGCCTTACACACTGTCCTTCATTTAATCAGAAAAGGCTTTATGGGAAAGGTGGCATCTAAAATGAATTTCAAAAGACATTCCAGGAAGAGAGAAGGAGCCAGTTCTGCTGAAGTGTAGGATACAATAGAGAAAATAAGGCTAGAGAGAAAGGCTGGAGCCTTGTTCTGACACCTTTGGAATATCAAGCCTTTAAGGCAGAAGTTCTTAGCCTGGGGTCAGGGAAACCTCAGGAGGCAACTTCCCATAGGTACCTGAGGAAGTCAATGAATACCCTAAAATTAAACTAAAAAATTAATTCTCTCTCTGTACTTTTTCCAGTCTTTGTTCACATTCTGAAAAAACAGACAATACTAAAAAAAAAAAAGAAAAAAGAAAAAAAAGCTAAGAACCAAAGCAGCTAAATGGTCAGCTCTTACTCTGATAAGCAACAGGAAAAATCAAATTTTTAGTTAGACAGTGGAATGACTCTAGCAGTAAGGCATGTAATGGGTTTAAGCAAGGAGACAGAGGGAGCAAAGACATTGCCATTATAAAGACTGAAGTGTTGAGGGTTTAGAGAGGTAGCAGTCAGGACTGACATTTGAAAAAAAATGTACCTTTAAGGCAGAATCTGTAAGACACAGCAGGAGTTATGGGAATAGAAAGATTACAAAACATTGCTGAGATTTCAAGATGATTTTGCCATTAACAAGATGAGGAAAGTATGGAGGAACACTAGGTTTGGGAGTTATAAAGCATACATGCTTTTAATATGCAGAATTATTATATTTATATATAACAGTTAACTAAAAACGTTCTAATTCGCAACTAAGAAAGTAATTAAGTCCTCTGCTACCACCAAGGTATACTTAGTGCTTCGCCACTAATCCATATGATGGAATTCATGAAGCAATCAGCACTTCAGGTACTTTGTTCTTTTTCTACTCAAATTAAACCAAAGCTCCTTTAACTTTGAGTATAACTGTATTATGAATATTTAGAATTTGTAAAAGCAATCAGGGTTAAAAGAAAACAAGAGAATTTTTTCCTAAAACGAAAGAAAGTTCAAAATCACATGGCTATGTGTATTCATTAGCACGTATTTCTTCAGTCGAACGCTACAACTACGTTTATATAGTACTCTTCAGACAAAAAGCATTTACTGAACCCTTGTAAGACATGAGGCTACTTTCACTGTGGTCTTAAAATAGCTACTACACAAAGAATTAGAAACAGAGTCAAATAACATAAATTTATCCCAGTGATTATATGGTGAGGGTAAAGACTACCCAAACATAACCCAGATATGATGCTCAAAACTTACTTTAGCTACAGTCCTGATGGCCTAACTCAGACTGACTACAGAAAGCTTAAAAGGAGTATATCCAGTTTTGACTTTACCTGAAAGGGGGTATCTGTAGAGCTGGGTCATCCACAGTTACTTTAACATTATGACCAGGAAAGCTGGTTTTTAAATGCTCAATGGAGAAAAACGTATCATTGAAATCAAGGGTGGCGATCTGATTGGGCATTTTGGAATAATGTGCACTACTTGGATCCCCGTAACCTAAAATGATGTCATGCAGCCAGTCAGGTACCACACAATCAGTATTCATCAGGTTCCGAATCGTCTCCAGCACAGCCTGTCAGTAAGAGGACAAAAACGGATTTTGTGGAGAAGACATCTCAAACATTTGCACTTCCATGGAATGCCGAGGGGGCTGCACTAACCAGAATTCCTGAGTGTTTCAGGGCAAGAAGCTATTTTCTGCTGACAGGTGCTTGGCTAGACTGAATCAACAGCTATATTTTCAGCTGATACCATACACTGAGTTAAACAGAAGACCAAACTTAGCAAGAACAGTTTATCCATTAGTAGTTCATTTAGACAGAATGTCATAGATGAGTTTACCACTTGACTTCTGTTGAGCAGGATGAAAATCTGATCAGGTCTACACATTATAGACCTGATGTGGTCTATAATTATAGACCACTATAGAACAAACCCTTAAAAAATGCTTCTTCTTAGAAGTTACTGGAGTTTTCTCCTCTTTATAGCCCATAGTTCCTCAATGCTAAGACCACGTACAACCAGAGGCACATTAATGTATGCCTCGATTGTGAAACACACCACGATTTAGAAATACTAAAATTAACACTGCTAGAAAAAAGAAATAAAAAATAAAGTGAACAATGATAAAAATGAAACGTCAAAATTTCAGAATGAAAGAATCAGAACTACAATAAAAGGTCATTATAGCAGTTAATATATACATTGTCAAGAGTAACTGCTAAAAGCTAAGGCAAATTCTTAAACTTTCCAATAATTATTTCAACAAAGTGATCTATGCCACATATGGAAATCAGAAGGCTAGGCTATTAATTTCAAAGAATAAAATAACCAAACCAGACATTTTTATATCATAAATGCTATACATCTAACAAGGTAATAAAATAACAGGATAGTGTATGTTAATCACACTTATATTGCCTTATTTTATTTTCTTGCACTTACCTCTACCTAAAATTCTCTTAGTCATAAGAGAACTGGTTACTTGTTTATCATTTGTCTAATCCCCATCAGAATACAATTTCCAATGAGAGCAGGGATCTAGAACAGCTTAAATACGGGATAGGTAAATGGACAGATGGACAGATAAATGAGTATGTTCACATAATTGAGCCCCCAGATGAGGGATCTACTCCCTAAGGTAATTACGATTCTAGTAGGGAGATACAATATGTCTTTCACAATGATACAAAGCAGCAGAAAGTGGCAAATTATAAAGAATATTACAAAATACAATAGGAATACAGTTCAAAGTGGGTGAGAAATGGATGTAGTGGAGACTTTTGACATTAGGAAAGGTTTCAAGCAGGACAGTGGCATTTCAATTTAGTTCAAGTAAAAGATTTGTGGAAGAGCTTATTTCATCATTAATGGATAGTCACAGAAATGTTTTGAGAAGCAGAGTGAAATGATCAGTAGAAGTGAATGTAAAACAGGTGACTGACTATGAGGAGAATAAGAGTAGAGACACAGGAGGCTATTTAATGCAACTACTTAGGCAAGAGGTAGAGTATCCGGGTTAGGACAGGATACTGAAAGAGAGAAGGAAATAGATGAGGGATGTTGCCCAGCTATACAGTGAAACACCAAAGATACCAAAAGAGTGTTCTTCCTTTTCCCAACATAGGCAAGTTAATCATTCCCTCTCTTCCTTGAATCAGAAACTGAATGCCTCTTTTGAACGTCCATGCATCCTTCTTATGACTTCAAACCTGTCACAGTAGTTACCTGTTTATATTTCTAACTTCTCTTATTAGTAGTCTAAGCTCCCTAAAGGTATAAGCTGTGTCTTACTCATCTTTATTAGCTCCATATAACTTATCACAATACTAGACACACAACAGACATTAAATAAAATGGTGAAAGAAATGAATATAAGAAAGGAACTATTTTTCTTTTAGTAAACTAACTGAAATTCACTCATTACTGAGCAATAAAACAGAGACAGACCAAACAGAGGCCCTGCCCGCATAAGTTTGCATTCTAATGCTAGAGAAATAACAAATATAAAGTCCTTCTAAAGTCAGATAACTAACAAATATATAATCATCAGGTATAATAAAAGCTGTGAGGAAAAATAAAGATAATTGGATAAGGAACGATGAGAAAGGGAAATGCTACTTTAGATAAGGTTGTCAGAGAGGACTTCTCTTAGGAGGTGGCATTTAAACAGAGCTGCCCATGTAAAGTGAAAGAAAAAACCATGTAGATACCTGGGAGAAGACTGTCTAGGTAAGCGGAAATACCACGTACGGAAGCCTGCATTATTAAAGAGGAGCAAAAGTGTCAGTGTGACTGGCATGGAGTGAAGAAGGAAAAAGTGTTAGAAAATGGTGTTGGAGAGGCAGCCAGAGGACAGATAATAATGGGACTTTTGGATTACGGTAACAACTTTCTACTGCGATGGGAGACCACTAAAGGGTGTGAACAGGGGTACCAAGGTATAATTCACATTCAGTCACTATGTGGAGAAGAGTAGAAGGGGAGGAGCAGTCAAGAAGAGAAGCAGGCATGTGAGACATGAAGGTGTCCTGCACATCGGTGGAGGTGGTGAGGTAGTTAGACTGATTGATGGATTGGATGTGGAGTGTGAGATAGAAAATAAATTCCTTTGTATATGAGATTTTCTTTTTTTAAAAACTGTAATAAAGTGTTGATGTATAAGAAGCACTGTTTTGGGGGAGAGAGAAAAGAAAGGCATTTGTGCAAAAGCTAGTGTTATCACATGCTAGAACTGCTCAATGTTTAAGTTTTATAATATAGTTTCAAGTAATACTTCCAAATTCTTCCTTACTAAAACTCCTTTTCTCTCCATAAAGTTATTATAAAGGTAAAACTCTCTAGCCCGCAAACTTCCCTTTTCCCACTAATGAGTAAAGTATAAATACAAAATATCACAGAGTAATTTAGAACCCTGAGGTTCCACATCTGTACTCTTAAAAGTAATTTGAAAATACACCTACATTTGATTTAAAAAAGAAGTCTCAGTAAACAAACAAGCAGTTTTCTTCATCTCAGACTGAAGCATAAACTGAGTATCTAATATACAAAAAGCAAGAAGGGAGGCTGAGTTTTAAAATAACACCTGGATTAATTTATATTTTAAGTTTCCAAACTCATCAAAAGAAAAAGTAAGATTTAGCAAATAAATTTACTTAAGTTTTTAGATTTAATCTATATGTTAAGAATTTAAGAGATTTGTTTAGAATCTAAACAAAAGCAGTGATCGTTATTTTAACAAATCTTTTTTAACCTAGGATCTATATATTTATGTCTTAAAAGTTATTCAAATTATGAAATACTACTTTTAGTTGACAGCCCCCAAATTACCTTAAAGTTATTTTCCTTCGGTTTTCTCCTCATTATTATATTGAAAGTTTCATACACATCTTCTGCTCCATTTTGTATCGTATTGGTCATATCTTGTTGATACTGGTTTGGATCCAAAAACACTCTAAATGTCCTTGATTCTCCTCTAAGATTGGGTCTGGGTTCAGGTCCTAGACATTTTTTTAAAGTTTGTTAAATGAAATATATTCTTTTCAAATATCATAGTAAGTTAGCAGAATTCCTTTTCTAGAAATGATGAGTAAAGAGTCCAGATTTAACTCCAGCAATTCCCCCAACTAGAATGCCTTCCACTCATCCATTTTGAGTTCCAAGCTGAAAATATTTTCTCCTTTCTCTAAACTGTCACTATTTCTTCCCAGAACAGTCATGTGATGTTTACGGTGCCATGCCATGAATTGCAATTATTTGTGTATGCCCTCAACTAGAATAGGATCCTTAGAGGTCAAAGAACTTTACTTGTGTCAGTGACTCATAGCTCCTCCTATCGCCTTACATGTAGTAGGTACTCGGCTGATTACTCTTTATGTCCTTCCACATTCCATGTGTAACATCACTAGTATAACAGGAAATTTCATATACTAATGGCTGAAAGCTCAGAGGCTTTTTCTTGCCCCTTTGCCCTCTCTCCTCTCTTTTTGCCTTAGACCTCCAACTCTGGTCCCATGACGTGGCCTTATGTTTATTCTACCTCTCCTCCATTCTCTTCTCCTATTTTCTTTTATTCTAGTGATAAGAGTAGCCTAATTTTCAGCCCCTTAGCAATGATTTGATCTTGAAATCACAGGTAGTAGAAGCTGATTCAAGTTCTGAGAGAAGTTTCATAAACAAATTGTAAAATAAGCACTGGACACAGATGCAGTTATAATTTAATAGTAAGTATTATCAAAAAAAGTCAGGACAACAAAAGAAAGAATTTCAAAAAACAATCAGTTAAGTCTAAGAAATCAAACTGCGTTTCTAAATAGGGTAATGCTGGCATCTTGGGCAGGACAGTTCCTTCTAGAAGACAGTTCTGCTTAGGTACTCAACATCCCGGACCCCCATCCATCAAACCCCAATAGCTCACCATCCCCTTCCTCTACCCCAGTCATATGACATACCACCATGTATTCTGAAACACAGGGTAGCGCTGTTTCCATTTGAGAACCACTGCTATCATGAATCAAATCAGTAAAACTTAAAAAGGAAAAATTAGAAAAATATATCACTGAACAACTATAAGAGGTGCTTAGAGGTTTTTGAAAGCAATATTGTAAAGTGTCACATAAGGAAGAATTTTAAATATAGGCAATTTCAAAAGATCCTGTCCAATATCTAAAACAGAAGTTTAGAAACCGTATTATTTATTTCTAAAGCCGGGTGGTAGGTACCCTACACACTTCTATATATAATTCTTTGTGTTGATTTAGTACATAAAACAACTAAAATAAATCACCTAGGACACAAAAAGGAAAAAAGGCAAAGAAATTTATCATTATGTATACACACTCTTTCAAAAACACAGATCAATCACCATACCGTCTTCAATGACACGCCCTTTATCATCCAGCATGCCCTGGATTTCACAGCCTCTGACATAAACCAGGCCGACCTGTTCAATAAAAGGTCTCCTCCGGTCACACTTGGTACCGTAAGGTTTTGTGGGACGCACGGTGATTAAAAAGCATACATCATGCTTCCGAAGTCCTAGTAAAACACAAAAGACATTTTCACTTCTTAGAATGACATTGCTTTGTCTCCTGTTGGCAAATTCTCATCCTCTTATCTTTTGAAAAGGTATAAAAAAAACATTTAAAATATCAGAGGTGATCAATGATTACATGCGCTTTGTAATACAATTACGGGTTCTCCTATAACCTTCAATACTCAATGTTTGACAGCAATAATTAAATAAAAATTTCTCTTTATATTAAAATTAGAAACTTCTATGCCGTATATACATTACTGAATAAGACCTCCAGATCATGCTACAGCTCCAAAACTGGATGCTTGTCATCATTCTTATTTATAACATTCTTAGTAAGTAACCAAAAATATGGTTGGCATATAATCCATCTATAGCGTAGTTAGCAGGTTTCTAACATCAGTTTAAATTACCCATCAGTGTCATTTCAACAACAGTCTAACTGTATTTCACCAAAAGAGGTCAAGTCTAGAATAATTCATCAAGGCACAAAAGCATTGTTTATAGATAGCATCTTGAGAAGACAGCTGAATATATATTGCTTCAGTTGGCAAATGCTGAAATTTTTATAAGCAAATGTCAAGAAGCAGGAGACTTGTGCCAAAGTCTGTAGTTTCTCAGTCATTGGCTCAAATAATGGATTCAACTGGATTCCCAGCTCTATTAAAAATACACACTGGAAGACGAGGGACACAAAATTAGACCACACAGCACGTAATGTTACACCACTTAATCTTCAATTTTTTCCCCCGATTCATTTTTCTCTTTAGTTTTCTTTTTTTCTTTATTTAATTTTTGGCTGTGTTGGGTCTTTGTTGCTGCGCGCGGGCTTTCTCTAGTTGCAGTGAGCGGGGGCTACTCTTCGTTGTGGTATGCAGGCTTCTAATTGTGGTGGCCTCTCTTTGTTGCAGAGCACGGGCTCTAGGCACACAGGCTTCAGCAGTTGTGGCACGTGGGCTCAGTAGTTGTGGTTCACAGGCTCTAGAGCGCAGACTCAGTAGTTGTGGCGCATGGGCTTAGTTGCTCCGCAGCATGTGGGATCTTCCCAGACCAGGGCTGGAACCCGTGTCCCCTGCATTGGCAGGCGGATTCTTAACCTCTGTGCCACCAGGGAAGTCCCCCGAGTCACTTCTGTTAGTCATTGTATAGTATAAATGCAAATTTAAACAGTCTGCTTGCTCATAACCTTGGTAATAAGAGATACAACTAAATCAAATCAGCCATGTGAGTGCTTTACTTATAGTATTAGCACCATTCTGGTTTGTTTCAATATGGAATAGGGTTTAAGTGTGCTAGAAATAGTAACTGATTCATAATTATGACTTGATTGTTTACTTCCCAACAAATTCTATGCAAAGAAGCAGGAGAACAATGCAAACTAAGGGGAAATGATCTACTATGTGAGTTGTACCGCTTATATGACTTCTGATCTGCACAACTCATTAAAACTTCCCAGTCTCAGAGCCAAAGAAGTGGGCCTGAGAAGTAATTTAATCCCTACCAATGTTACCTTTTGGCATCACAGAGGGATGCTGTGGGACGTCTTACATCCACATTAAAAATACCTGTATTACAATAAGCTGAACTCTCCTTTCAACCATTTGCATTTACTCCTGGCTGTGCCTTCTAGGGCAGAATCCAACATTTCAGTTTCACTAATTCTGTTTCCTTAATTTTAAATGGGGTAATGGAGAAGATAAGGGCCCGAGCTTCACACCTTCTTGAAGTGACAACAATGTTTTACAGTATTTAGCTTAAATTCTTCAAAAATTTTCTGTTTTTACAGGACAGTATTCCTTGCTATTTACAGAACCTCCCTCTCATTTTTTACTTGGTTGCTCTATCTGGAATCAATAAAGGGCCTGCATTTTGGCTCTGGCCTCCCAGGAAACACTCTTCTCCCCACCATGCCCCGGATGAATGGCTTGTCCTACAATACCCTACTGTTCCCTATCTTGCCCATCAAAATTTACCCATTCTATTTCTCATCTACCAGAGGCCTATGTTTAAAAAAACAAGAGAGACTATTTGATGGCCTTCTGATTACCAGTCTCCAAAGTAATGGAGGTAAGAGACTCGTAAGGGGTTTGGGGTAACAAATCCTTTTTTTTCCTTAACACCATAATGCAGGCTTGTCATCTGTCATCTATACATTTCTACAAACAAAGGGTCTTTTTTTTCCTTCAGGTTTTACTTCTAGCCATCATTGCTTCTAGGGGTGGCCAATAAGTTATTTCAGTTCATTACCCACTACATAAAATGGTGTTTATTTTAACACCTCTTTAAGCTCCAAGGGGCAATAAATGTAAAACCTTCTTCAGCAACTGAATGACTTTCTCACAATTCAGCAATAATAAAGGTACATATTATTCTAGATGTGTAATGCACCAGATGTGAACAATTTTGAAGGATACAAGAGCCACAAAAACAATCTGTCACAAACTATACCAACTATGGTGGCCATATGTTAAACATTTGGCCAGCTTTGTTGCTGGATTCCTTCAGAATTATTTGATAAATATATCATACAGTCCCTATGGTTATAAACAGCTATATCGAGAGCAATAATTTCTGAAAACTGATCCATTAAGGGACCATCCCTTTCCTTCTGGCATGCCAAGAAGGTAGAAGGAGATAAAACCTACCAGCTCCTGTTTCTCATAATGGGGCAGCAAGAGCTCTCATAGACAGCTGGGAGAAAAATACAAAAGTGCCAATTAAAAATCAGTTTACGTGTCATTTCTGGCACAGGTGGTATTGATGTTTTAACTCCATTTGACTTAGTAACTTAGAACATATCTGCCTCTAAATAAAATTGTGACATAGAACTCCCATCCCTAAAATCTTGCTTAGTAAAGAATAGGGAAAATAACTTTCCTGCAATTATTATTTATCCTTGAATACATTTGGTTTCACTGATTTTTTTTTATCTGACTTCTTCTCTTTGGTACAAATAAACTATTGCTTCTTTCTGAGTTGCTTTGAGTTTGTCTAATTTTGATTTTGCATCTGTATTTTCCACAAATTGTAATAACATCCCTATTCACTTTACTTTGGCTGCTTTTATCTCTTAAAAATACCAATTTTCCTTACTTGCTTTGCATGTGTGCAAGTTATATGTGGGTTTCCCCCCTTTCTTTTGTGAACACAAATATTTTATTCTTTTTATAGTGATCCTATAAATTCATAAACATTACCTTCCTAAATTTTACGATTTAAAATGCTCTCCTCTCAGCTCTGCCGACTGCAATTTTCAAAACACTGATATACGTGCTATTTTATGCTCTTTATCAGAGTATTAAGGTATGTAATTATTCTTGTATGAGCTTTGGTATTTTTACTAGTAATAACTATAAATCAATTGCCATTCTTTAAAACAAATTTTAAAGATAAAATTTAATAAATTTACAAGGGCAGTATCTGGTGAATGTGCTCTGCTAATGCTCTAAGCCAAAGTCTATAAATTGAAAAAGCAAAAGGTGACCACTTCTTGAAAGGCAAAGTTACCTTCCCACTCATCTCTGATGTGGTCTCTGACGTTCAGATGGATGGTGACGTCTGCGCGAACCCGGGTTGGCCAGTTCTCGCCTATGCTGGGTTTGGCAACCTCCACCACGGTGAACGCCACGATGGGCTGGGCCATTCGCGCCCAGCCACCGAATACCACCCCGCCATACTCAGACTGCCTGGAAACCAGAAGCAGAAGACTGATTACCCAAGCAAAAAATAACTTTTGCCCAACTTTGGACAAGTTAAACTAGTAACTAAGAATACATGGTTAGCTAGTATTTAAGCCCTAACATTAGTAACTCTTATTTCTAAACTCAAAAAAACCCCTAAGTCTCAATATTTGGGAAGTATATATGGTAGGATGAAACAGGCAAACATGGTCCAGAAAAGAAAGGGAAGTAGAGGAATGTCCCCCACATCCCCAGAAAAACATATAACTCTATGTACGTAAAAGCTGAGCCATTGTGTCAAAGAATGAAATAATCCAGCACATTCAGTTTTATTTTATATTCTTACCCTCTTCCCCTCTTCATCAGGATAGCCTCAACTGTTTACATTTTATCTTATGTATTATAAATATTTCTATAAGTTGCTTCAAAAATGTTTTAGAACAAGTTAGACTTTAAGAAATTAAAAACAAGCAAATGACAATATCTATGCAAATGCTTTCTTTCATGCATAATATTTAAAACACTGAAAAGACACTGCTATGGATGGGGGTGTGGGGAATCATCAAGCTAGCTGTAATAACCAGAACCACTAACAAGCAAATATTCATTCTTTCTTCTTATATTGGTGCTTTAGCTTTTACATTAAATAGTGTATTTGGGAAATCTGTAATATAAAAACTGCAGCAACACTCCAAAATTGGAAAGTACTGCCAAAAATGACATGCTTACAAAGATAAAGAGAATCTATATCCTAAGTAAAGGCTTTTGTAAACAACAAAAAATTATAAAACTTCATAACATCAAAGAGTGAAACTAATTAAAAATAAAAGTTCTGCAATCCAATGACTTGGTCAGTATTAAAACAATTTCTAAAAGGCATTACCTTGTGTCTAAAAGCTTTTGTAATAACTTTCTATCACCTCCATTTTTCACAACTTTACTACAATATAGTTTATATACCATTAAATTCATTCTGTAAATGTACAATAACTTTTAGTAAATTTACAAAGTTGTGCATCCATCACCACAATCCAATTTTAGAACATCTTCATCATACTTTAAAAAGATCCCTCTTGTCTACTTGCAGTCAACCCTTCCTACTCCCAAGCAACCACTAATCTACTCTCCCCAATTCTTTCCTCCTTTATAAAATCTACCTGCAACATGAGGCATTAAAAGAGTACAGATTTCTGATCCTTATAAGCACATCCTCTTTTACACTGCTCAGTAGTTTCAGCAGCCTGAAAAATGATTAGAACTACGCAATAAGTAAAAATGCCTCTGCTACTTTTCCACCTTCAAGACATGAAACAGAAGGAAGCCTTACCCCTTTAGATCTCATTTTTTAACAGTTTCCAATAATAGGCAATTAGGAATGAAAATTTAGAAAAATTTATTACCAACAGTTATCTCCAAAAAGTAACATTTTCTTCCACTAGCAGAAAATAATTAAAAAATATTATTTTATTAATAAACCATAAGAACTCCAAGTATTACTGCTTTATTTGGCATTTAAGTAAAATATAAATGCATTCTACTTGATGAGCTGCTAGTTACTAAGTCCCTACTTTGCAAAATGACCAAAATTAGGTCCAGAATCTGAGCATATAAGTGCAAGGTAACCATAAATTGTAAGGGAGCTTTCTAATCAAGCACTCCCCTGGGGTCCAAACAATGGGCAATAATTTCAGCAAAGCTGTGGGCAGAAACGATCAGCCAGTGGGTATACAAATTGTACAGTGCTAGCCTGCCCACTGATTCAACTGATTATTAAGTCAAAAATACTTTGTTGTGTTTTAGACTCTCACCCAGAATAACTTTTCACATAATAATTAATTAAAAATTAGAACTGTGTATGAAATAAAATATGGAAGTGAAAAAAACATCATAATCACAGTGTCCATGCAGCTCTCTGTAATTAGTAAGGAGAGAAGCCTGGAAGATACCTAAATCAGTTCACACTCAAAATATGTTAAGCTTTTCACATAGAATGCAGTATAATTGTACGTATGTATGCATGGTGTGACAAGAATGTAATGAAAATTCATTTTACAGAATTATTTTACCCATTTACAGTCAACTGTGATATATAACTTATCTCCAGTAATTTCATACTTAGAACGAAATAGTGAATGAAGGGCATTTACCCAAGGTTAGTCATGTCTAAAAAGCAAAACGAACCTTCACAAATCTTACAATGCAGAGCTGCCTACAACAGAAATGAAAGTCTTTTCTTAGCTAAAGGAGTTCCAGACGGAGGCTAGCAGGTGGAAAGTTGAGTTTAGGCAGAAAAGTTCTTCAAATAACGAAACCTACTCAACAGGCCCTAAAAGTAAATGCTGATGATTTAGTCTCTTCAGGGCAACCTATGGATGGAGGGCAGGGAAGATGTTCCAATGTTCCGCTCTGTGCAGTGTTCAGCTATGCCCCTCATCTCCCGCCAGGTCCTTCAGAGAGGCTGACTGAGACTAGTGGTGACAGCCACAAGAGCGGCTGGGGTAACAGAATGCCCCTTTACCATAAGCTTCTCCCAGGACTTAAACTGCCCTGCCTAGTACAGGCCTGCTGGCCAGCCCATACCCTTCCCTCTTTACCCTTCTTCTAATGCCCAACCTCCTCCCCCCTACATTTCTCCCTCCCGCCCCACTTCCCAGAACAATGACCTCTCCCTCTCTTCCCTTACCCTCAGCCCCACTTCCAACGACCCAGATACATATTTTCTATTTTAGCACTTTGGATATATCTAATTCACATTCAAGAACTTCCCAAAGAGTAAGTATCTCATATTTTAAAGGGCATCTTCACGACAGATATATTATTTCTAATTACACGTGTGAGGTTTCTGACAGAAGTATGTCAGTCACTGTTTGCATCTCTTCATTGCAAGTGGAACCAATTTACTAACCATGGCTTCATTCTGCTGACACTATCCTCGATGTCCTGCCTAATTTCATAAGTTGATTCTAAGCGGAAGAGATTAAAGTTCCTTAGGAGGTAATCATGAAGAGTCAAAAACTGCAAATTCAACTTGGGAAGAGCAAGACAACCTGAAAAGGAAAATAACATCCAGATTTGAATTATTTTTTTTAATTAGACATCTGCTTTACGTATTAAAACAAGGCAGCACAAATTTGTTAACAATCTAGTTTAATGGTGTCTAAAATACAGCATATTTGATAAGGTCGTGTTCTTACTTCCACACAGAAACTGAAACCAAGTTAACAAATGCCATCTATTAAGACTGGGAATAAAGGATGAATTTCATTAATACACGTAATCTGCACATCAATGACTCACATGCAAACAGTGCTTCTAAAAAGTATTTAAAGACACTTAAAACTAACACAAGTAGTTTAAAAATTCTTTCTTTACCACCTAATTTGTATTTGGCAAATCTCAAAGTAAATAATGCTGCCATAAACATAGCCCATGACCAAATTTACCACGAAAACTGAATTAGGATATTACCTTACACAACTCTGTCTTCAGTGATCACTACTGTGCTCTGAACCTTTGCTAGACTTTAAGGATAAGGCATTGATTGTATGTTATTCCTGGAGTTATTTCCCTTCTCTGACAACATTAATGAACCACATTCTTTCCATTACCTTCACCTAACACTATTTCCCTGTGATAATAAGTAACCAAGCACTCAGCACCAATATCAAAAAGGTCAAAAAAGAAGAACCCCAGGGACTTCCCTGGTGGTCCAGTGGTGAAGTCTTCACCTTCCAGTGCAGGGGGTGCGGGTTTGATACCTGATCGGGTAGCTAAGATCCCACATGCCTCGCAGCCAAAGAACCAAAACATAAAACAGAAGTAATACTGTAACAAATTCAATAGACTTTAAAAATGGTCCACATCAAAAAAATCTTTAAAAAAAAAGAACCCCCAAACACATTTCACTAGCAAATCATATTATTTTCATCATCCCTATCCATACTTTACCAAAGAAACAATGCACCTAAAAGCAAGAAACATCAATGTACAAAAATTTCACATCATTTGTTAGTAAACTCTGACTTATAATCTAGTTCAATTTCTTTCAAGCCAGAAGCTGAAAGCATCTCTTTTGATAGCATACTTATATTAAAAAAAAAAAAAATTAACATATCACTATTTTGTAACCCTCCCTGAATTAACAAATCTAGGTATTAAAGAGCAATATCACAAAAAGAAAGACAATCAGACATCATGTGCCTCCTGATGAAAGAATACACCACCAACAAGGATCTTGCCAAAGAGAGAATATCTCCGCCTGATCAAGCCAATTTGTAGAAAAAATAAAGAGCAGAGGGACATGTTGAACTGTACTGTGAGTAGTCAATTAGAAAAATCTAGACTGTGGAAAACTGTACAGATCAAACAACTCAGGGTCTTCAACAGAAAGAAGAGCAAGGGATACAGTGGGTACCTGTAAAATAAAAGGCATCTTAAAATGTACAGGACTGACTATGGTGTCTAGGGATGCACAATTGGGTGATAAAACTATGAAGAAATAGTGAGACAGTGATTGCTATAGAAGTCAAGAAATGGTTACTTTCCAGAGGAGGAAGAAAGCAGTAAGTAGGAAGGGATACACAGGAGGATTCTGGGATAGCTGACAAGGTGATTATAAGGGTTTTAGGGTATGTCCCTTAAGATAATTAGTAAAGCTCTATCTTTATTTTGTGTGGGTTTTCTATATTTGTGTTTATTTTACAATAAAAAGGCAACACTTTACAAAGACTTTCTTTACAATTCTTATACTATATTTTTAAAATATCTGTCCCAATTCCACACTTATTTTCTCTCCTTGGGAGCTGGAAGCAGCTTACATAATTGTGCTGGATTAGCTCTGATCTTTGCCTATCTCACAGCATTGAATACCGTGCCCCAAAAGCACAGTTTCACCCATGGTCAGTGAAGAACCATGGCAAGACAAGATGCAAAGACAAATTTTGAGAAGTCATTCTTTTCATTTAACTTCATTAATCACAGGAGCAAAAAGAAAAGCAACACTTTATACTAAGCAAAATATGTTTTAAACTCAGACCAACATCACTGAATAGTACCAAAAGCTAGACATAAGACTGTTTACATTTTCAAGGACACAAACTTTTCATTAAAAAGACAAAATATTCTTGGGCTTCCCTGGTGGCACAGTGGTTGAGAATCTGCCTGCCAATGCAGGGGACACGGGTTCGAGCCCTGGTCTGGGAAGATCCCACGTGCTGCGGAGCAACTGGGCCCGTGAGCCACAATTATTGAACCTGCGCATCTGGAGCCTGTGCTCCGCAACAAGAGAGGCCGCGATAGTGAGAGACCCGCGCACCGCGATGAAGAGTGGCCCCCACTTGCCGCAACTAGAGAAAGCCCTCGCACAGAAACGAAGACCCAACACAGCCATAAATAAATAAATAAATAAATAAAATAAAATAAAATGACAAAATATTCTTAAGTGATATTCATACATATATGGTCACAAATGCTTTTAGTATGAACAAATTAGAAAAGTGAGAAAACAATGCATTAATCACTGTCAGAATATAGAAAGATATGAAGACTGATTATTCTGAAATCTAGTACAATTTTAGTGTACTGGGTTTACTGGAATTATGGCTCCAGGATATGACTCTGAAGAAACAATTTTCTTTTAAATAAATATACCAATACCTATATTGGCGATCTCTTTAAAATAGCCACATCTCTACTAATCATGACACTGTTGTTCAAAAATCTTCCAGGAATTTTTTTTTGAAATATGCCTTCAAAATGTGTCAGAATGCACTTTGGCATATACTCAAATGTGGCAAATTCTCATCATTAGAGGATGAGCATTTAGAAACAAATCTGTTGAAAGAGGTAGATGAACATACTAGGCAATACTACTCTGGATCAAAACTAAGGGTTTATCTTAACTAATGACAATGTCTTTCTTTTGGAGGTCATTAGCTGGCTCTACAAGGAATTCAAAAGAGCCTCTAGAAAAGGCTTTGAAAAATAAAACACTACCAAAGCCTGTTAGAGTGACATAATGAAAGCTACACTTCTTGTATTATTAGGTCTCCTGAAAACACAGCTTTACGGGCACATTTTATACAGGATGATACACACACACACACAAACCCATATTCATTAGGCAATGCTTAAATTTAATAAAAATCCTTAATGCTAAGCATTCAAAACACTGAATAGTTTCTAGCTTCTAAAGTTGAACTTGAGGGTACCAGAAAATTACCCTAATGTATATAGCAGATAGGAGTATGTTCAGTTATATATGATGAATTCTAAACTAAGTTTCATGTTACATCTGAATACTGTACTTCGTTACCATACCTTCCCCAGAGTAGTACTCAGTTGGGACAATATTTTCATCCCATATGATTTTCTCGGTTGGATACAAAGGCATCTGGTTCAACTGCTGAATCTGAGAAATTCGACGCTCATGACGCGATACCTAAAGGAAACAGGTTTAGAAAGAAAGTTAGAAGCATCTTTTTTCAATCAAAATAATTTATGGAGAAATTCAACACAAAGTATGGAATGAGAAGTTTCATGTCTTTGAGTTATTGTACCACTTAAGAAGAGATTTTTTTTTTCCTTTTTTCATGTTCTCCACAAATCAAAGAAGAAAGAGGTACTGATTGTGATGGACTTTGGAATCAGACAGATCTGAGTTCAACTCCTAGCACCTCTACTTATGGGCTACGTGAAAGCTGGGCAAGTTACTGCAACCTCCCTGATTTTAGTTTCCTTTTCAGTAAAGCAGATTAAAATGCCACTCCCTTCTTAGGTTTCTTATGAAAATGAAGTGGAATATTGTAAAATAATGTCAAAGTGTCTGGCACATGCCAAGACCTTAAAACCCACAGCAACACAGCATTCACCAATGTAAGAAAAAAAATGGGAGCCCTAAGTCCTAGGTTACAGTTTTCATTCTTATACTAACTAGCTAAATAATCTGGATAAGTTTATTAATAACTTGGCCTCAGTCTTCTTTGTAAAACGAGAGAGTTGTACTTGATGTTCTCTATGTACCCCTCCATTGTTAATACTACAGTGATCTATCTCATATACAGAAATAAGTTAGTTACCTAATTAAGAGATGCTAAAATAATGATATATTTGAAAAATGTGTCACATTCTTTTCAGTAGAGATAGCATTGTTTTAGGAAAGAAGACAGTGTGATATCATCTAAACAATATGCATAGTTGAATTTTTTAATCATATTTGGTTGGATATTAGAAGAATCCAAAGCCTGAAAAAATCCTTTAAGAGGGGGAGGAAATGAAAGATAATGCTGTAGCACTATAAATTTTTAAAACTGCTTTCTTTTCACATAACTATTTAAATTTTAAGGATGAAATCTTAGCTATAAGACCCTAAAAAGCATAGATAGGATCAACTTTATACTCAAACCTATTTTACATTAGAAAGGTTCCTGGAAAAGTCCTCATTTCTTTCTATAGTAAGGATTTATTATTAATCTCCGAAACCTGACTTACCAGAGAAGATTTTAACATTATCAGAAAACAGGACAAGGAATTTTTAGAAAGCACTTGTAGTCAGAGACAACAAAAAGTGATTTGTAAGAAGGAAGGGAAAGATAGTGACCCAAGACATACATTTCATGCAAGTAAATATATCAATAAAAAAGTATTTTCTGTACTTGAGTTAATTTAAAACCCTTCCCAAGGATTTCTCTCCAAATGGCACTTAAACACCTGTCACCAGGCTTAAAACACCTGCTACAAATAGTTTCCTGTTACTACCCCAAAATAAGCATATTATCTTCCTCTCTACAGTAAGGAACTGTATTTTATACCCTGTATTAGAAGTATTAGCTTGAAATATGTTACAAAAACATGTGCCCGTTATTGTTCCATATGTGTAAAAAAAATGTATTTACAAATCCATGCAGTGTACATTTGTATAGGTATAAAAAATGTCTGAAACATATAAAAGACAACTCAACCTTATAGCAGTCAGCAAACAAAAAATTGAAACAAGTTTTTTTTGTTAACCCATGAGACTGGCAAAACTGAGGCGACTGATAGCGTCCAATGCCGATAAAAGCTTAAGGAGACATACTTTAATACACTGTTGATGGGAACATACAGCTTTTGGAGGACAGTTTGGCTGCATCTTTTATCTTTTAAATAAGCACATCAAATAATTTCACTTCTGGGTACCTCTCCTAAATGTCCACATATGGGCACAAAGAGGCATGTATTAGGACTGCATCATTATCTGTACTAGTGAGCATGCAAACAACCTAGATATTCTTAGTGGCGTATGGTTAAATACTCATCCACTTTATGAAATATCTCACGGAAGTTTAAAAAATAAAGTTTATCCCTTCCCCTCAGTTTTGCTATGAACCTGAAACTGTACTAAAAAAAATAAAACCTCACACAAAAAAGTATTAGTTTAAGAGTTGATGCTCAAACTAATACTCATTTCCCAAAATGATTGAGAAATCCCTTAGAATTCTTAAACCACTAAGTCAGTAATAACTTTTTCTAGTTTTAAACATTCCTGAGCTCGCTAGTGATAAAGGTATGGCTTAATATTCAAGGTACTATATTTAAATAATAACTTAAAAATAAACAGATAAATAAATATGAATATATACGTATTATCTGTGTGTGTATGTGTGTGTGTAGGTATAACTGTGATCTCTTAAAGGCAGGAACAGTGTCGGCCATCTCTGTATCCCCAGTGCTTGAATCCAGTGCCTGACACAGATGTTGCTCGTAAATATTTGCATGGAACAAACCCATGCTATAAAGCAGTTTTAAGAGGTAAGAGACTTGAAAAAAGAAATCTAAGAGATGAAAAAGAAATCTGACAAAATCAAAAGATGATATAGTTCCCAAACAAGTAGGCATTACCTACCAATTTTTTAGCCCAAAAAAAAATCTGTACCAACCTACATCTTTAAGAATGATTCAAAAAAGTAGGGAAAACCACATGCAAAATTCAAAGAACATTAATATTTACCAACAATTCTAGAAGAAATTCTTTATCAGAAGTTGTGTCTTCACCTTTAGGAAGAGTTGGTAACAAGCAGAGGTATGATGCCACCTGGTGGAGTGTATTTGAACTGCAGAATAAAGAATATTCAGATCAGAATATTTTATTGCAACTTAATGCGTTTTTGAAACATAATTTTACAGATGGCTTAAAAATTTTTACGTAGAAAATATAATCCTATGACACAAGCAACAAATATATGAAATCAGCAAAGAGTTAAACCCCTAATACAGGATTCTCAAAGTGTCTTCTGCAAACCTCTCATGGTCCCCAAGATTGTTTCAGGGAAGCTACAAGGACAATACTTTTTCATATTAATAGCAAGACATTATTAAGTTTTTTTCTCACTGTCTTTACATATACAGTGACAGTGCAATAATGGGTAAAACTGGTGGCATGGATCAAGGCAGTGGCACCAACCAGTACAATAAGTGGTCACAGCATTCCTCACTGTGACACACAGTTATTAAAACAAACAAAAAAACCCCGCCAGTTTTGTTTAAAAATGTCCTTGATGAAACAGTAAAAAATTATTAAGGTTATTAAATTTGGACTTGAGTATCTGTTTTTTAAAAAATCTGTGTGACAGAGTGGGAAGTACACATTTTGCACACAATTTTTACTTGTGTAAAAAGAACGTTTGTCAGAACGACTGACAAACTAGTTATTCAGACTTGAATAATAGCAAAAAATCTGAACAAAATAAACCTAACCTTAAGGAAAATAACGGACAGTATATGTTGCCAAAGATAAAATTTGAATTTCAGAGTGAAAAACTGAAAATTTGAAAAACTTGCATTTGCCACTACTTACCTGACAGCTTTCAACCACTCAAATACAGTTTCATTACCCCCCAAAGCCCCTCAAACTCTCTATCCCTGTCCCTGGTAACCACTAATGTGTCTTCAATCTCTATAAATTTGCTTTTTCCAGAAGGTCAAATAAACGGAATCATACGTTATGTAGCCTTTTGACGCTGGCTGCTTTCACTCAGCATAATACATTTGAGATTTACCCACACTGTTGTGTGTATCTGTAGTTGGTTCCTTTTTATTGCTGAGTAATATTCCATTATATGGATATTTCACAATGTGTTTGTTTACTCACCAGCTGAAGCATATTTACATATTCCAGTTTTTGACAACTATAAATAAAGCCACTATATATATTTCTGTACAGATTTTTCTGTGAATGTAAGTTTTCATTTCTCTTGGGTATGTCTGTGAGAACACTAGATCGCACAGTAAGCGCATGTTTGTGCAAGAAACTATCAAATCTTTCCAAAGTGGCACTACCATTTTGAATTCTCATCAGCAATGTATGAGAATTCCAGTTGCTCCATATCCCGGTCAAGAGTTAATATACTGTTGTTTTTATAAACAATTCTAATAGGTACATAATGATATCTCATTATGATTTAAATTTGCTTTTCCTAATGACTAATGATGTTAGGCATCTTTCTATAGGCTTATTGAAATCTATATATCTTCTTTGGTGAAGTATCTGTTCAAATCTATAGCCTTTTTTTTACTAAGTTGTTTTCTTATAATTGAGTTCTGAGACTTCCAGATACCAGTCCATCATCAGATATGTATTTAGCCAATATTTTCTCCCAGTTTGGGGCTTGTCTTTCATTCTCTTAACAATGTCTTTCAAATAGAAATTTTTAATTTTGATGAAGTCCAATTTATCAGTTGTTTCCTTTAAAGACTGTGCCCTGGTGTCTACAGAAATCTTTGCACAAAGCAAAATCACTAAGATTTTCTCCTATATTTCCTAAGTTTTCATTTTGATATTTAGGTCTATGATTCATTTTGAGTTAATTTTTGTATAAGATGTGAGGAATGGGTCAAGTTTCATACTTTGCATATGGCTGTCCAATTGTTCCGGTACCACTGCTGAAATTATCTCTTTTCCAGAGTTGCCTTGGCACCTTAGTCAAAACCCAACTAACCATATGTATATGTGTGGTCTATTTCTGAACTCGACCCTGTTCCAGTGATCTATAATGTCTACCCTGTTTTCAATACCACAATGTCTTGATGACTTTAACTTTATATAGTAAGTCTTGAAATTAGGTAGTGGAAATCCTCCAATTTTGTTCTTTTTCAAAATGGTTTTGACTATTCTAGTTCCTTTGCCTTTCCATATGAGTTTTAGAATAAGCTCGTCAGTTTCTATAAAATATCCTGCTGGGACTCTGACTGGAACTGAATTATATCTATAGATCAATTTGGGCAGAATCCACACCTTAACTGAGTCCTCTCATCCATGAACAAGGTGTACCTCTCCATTTTTAAAGTCAATTCACTTTAATTGCACAGACTTCCTTAACATGGTTTCAGATACCACAATGAAACTAACTTTCAAGAAATCTACCAACTGTCAAGTTTTGATATGTATCAAAGAATAATATTCCTAATTACTTGAAAAAGATTTTAAAATAAACTTCCCTCTGTGTAAGAGTGGATTTTCTTCATTTACTTCAGGCAAAATAACATCTTACAACAAACTGAAACCAACAGTAGATCTGCAAATCCAACTGTCTTTCATTAAGCCAGACATTAAAGAGATTTGCAAAACTGTAAAACAATGCTGCTCTTCTCACTATGTATCTATTTTCATTTTGGAGTATATATTTTTCATTAACAATATGTATGAAATATACAATGGATTTTACTTGATTTTTAAAACAAATTAAATATTTAAAATTCCTCTACTTTTAATTTCTAATGTAGTAAATATAATGGCTATAATCCACATTAAAAAAGTTCTCTGTGATCCTCAATGATTTGCAAGAGTATAAAGGAGCTCTATGGACAAAAATAAATTTCCTGGACAGACTATACAGCTATTAAATTAAATGTAAGAAAAAAAATCTACGAAAGTGCTTTAAAAATATAATATTTTTGTAATCTTTTGGTGAAGAAGGCCTTCTAAATAAAACATGTTATTGTTATTAAAAAGAAGATTGAAAGATGTGATTAAAAATTTAAAACATCTGTAATAACAAAATATACCATAAACAAAGTTTAAAAGGGAGAAACTGAGACAAAATAATTGCAACAGAACTAGACAAAATATTAATATCCAGAATAAAGGTTCCTTATTTAAAAAAATCAATAAAATGACAAACAATGGAATACAAAATAGCAAAGGATGACAACCAGAAAGTAACATATAATCACAGAATGCAAGTAAAACAATGAGAATTTTTTTGTCCTTGGATTGGCAAAAATGAAAAATGAATTTACCTAGTGTTGGAAGGGAGAGAAATAAATCCTCATACACTATTGATGTAAGTGTATAATTGGCATTTTTTGGGAAGATAATTTAGCAATATGTAACAAAATTTAAACACATAACCCCTTTGAATCAGCCATTCTGCTTCTGGGAATCAGTACTAAAATTTTTAAAATAGAAGTAAAAAGAATGTTCATTGTCTAATTGTTTGTTATAGTCAAAAATTTAAAAATTAAAGATCCGTCAACAGGCGAGTGATTAAAAAATAGTATGGTAGACCTGTTCAACAGAACTCAATGCCGTTATTTAAAAGAAGGAAGTAGACCTGTGTATTATTATAAGTTATTACATATCCTCATATGAAAATGAATGACCAAACCAATCTCAGTTCGTTTCAGTTTAAATAGCCAATTAACTACACATAAATTCTCCCCAGAGTTAAGGAAAATGAGGAGATAACAGAGCACAGTCGTCAAAAGTTAGGGCTCAGAATAAAAAAGAATGAAATCTTGCCATTTGCAACAACATGGATGGACCCTAAGGCCATTATGCTAAGTGAAATAAGTCAGAAAGAGAAAGACAAATACTGTATGGGTCACTTATATGTGGAATTTAATGAGTCACTTATATGTGGAATTTTAAAACAACCCCCCCCCCCCAAAAAACCAAGCTTACAGAAACAGGGAACAGATTGGTGGTTGCCCGAGGCAAAGGTGGGTGAAATGGTAAAGGAGATCAAAATGTACAAACTTCCAGTTATAAAATAAGTAAGTCATGGGTATGTAATTGTACAGCATGGTGACTATAATTAGTAACAGTGTATTGCATATTTGCAAGTTGCAAAGAAAGTAGATCTTAGACGTTCTCACCACAAGACCAAAAAAGTTCTATATATATGGAGATAAATGCTACCTAGACTCGTGGTGATCAATTTCACAATAAACACAAATATTAAATCATTGTGTTATACACCTGAAACTAATATAATGTTGTATGTCAATTATACCTCAAAAAAAAAAATAATTAGGGCTCAGAAGTCAGACTACCTAGGTTCAAATCCTATCTTTGGGGCTTCCCTGTTGGCGCAGTGCTTAAGAACCCACCTGCCAATGCAGGGGACACGGGTTCCAGCCCTGGTCCGGGAAGATCCCACATGCCGCAGAGCAACTAAGCCCGGGCACCACAAATACTGAGCCTGCGCTCTAGAGCCCGTGAGCCACAGCTACTGAGCCCGTGTGGCACAACTACTGAAGCCCATGCGCCTAGAGCCCATGCTCCGCGACGAGAAGCCACCGCAATGAGAAGCCTATGCACTGCAATGAAGAGTAGCCCTCACTCGCCGCAACTAGAGAAAGCCCGCGCGCAGCAACGAAGCCCCAACGAAGCCAAAGATAAAATAAAATAAATAAATAAATAAATTTATATTAAAAAAAAAAATCCTATCTTTGCCACTTACTTGCTGTGTGACTTAGTCAAAGTACTCAACTCTTCTGTGCCTCAGCTACCTTATATGTAAAATGGTACCTACTCCTCTCACATGAATATTTTGAGGATTTAATTATTTACATACTAGTAGAGTACCTATCACAAAGTAAATAAATGTATGCTATTATTGCTATTTTCAAAAAAGTATACTCACAGAGATGCCAGAGAACATTACAATTTAATAAATTTTAAACATGCAAAAATTTTCTTATGCCTAACCTCTAACATCACATAGGATGAATATTTACTGGTTTCTGTTGTATGTTATTTACGACTGATGGGATACCAGCTTATATTCTACTCTAAAAAAATTTAAGATCTAGGAAAAATATATGTTACAAAAAATAAAAATTTTACCAAAATAAAGAGAAGATGTATAATTATATTTAAGTGACTCAAAGATAACAAATGCTAGAGAGAAGCACTAGTTCTAGTTGTCAATAAACAGTAGTGCAACAAGTAACATCACCTAAAGTAGTGCAAAAATAACTAAAACCAAAAAAGAAAATTAAAATTCAGTTGTCCTTTCATATTGCCTTACCTAAGAGGTCCAAAAAACTTGATCAAGGATTCCCGAGTATCTACTTCTGCAACATTTGAGAGGGCAAAATCATAGAGTTCAGGGAAATGTGCAAAAGCAGCTCTCTAGAAAATAACAGACTTAATTAATGCCTACATATTAATATAATAAATTACAACTTATATACTGCATAATGGAAAAAAATTTTTTTTTAATTAATGCAATTCTCCTTCTTATATGCTTCTCATATGTGACCTCTGCCTTATTCAAAAGCATTAGATACAATGGGGAAAAAACCCAGAGCTGTTCTAGCCGGAGAGTACAAAGAATCAATGTTCAGTTTTTGATTTCTAAAACTGTATTTTGAATATACAAGAAAATAGCCAGGAAGTCCAGCTTCACTGACAGGAGAAGAGAAAGAACAAAACAAAACACTTTATGATCAAGAACTGGCCTAACAAAACTATAAGAAAGTCTCAAGGGCAACTCCCAATGAAGAGGTATCTCAAAGGAGAGGCCTACAGCATAGTATGCTTGTGCCCTGCTTTACTTTGGAACTCTGGAAAGAGAGAACCTCGCAGGGTAACACCTCCAACCAACGTGGGGTAAGCTGCAAGAAAACAGAAAGAGCAGCATGATGCTGACTTGATTAAGTGTGTGTGAAAGAACATTCTTAGTCTTCCACAATGCTCACGTGGCACAGGGAAGATCCACAAGTTTTCATGTGCTCTGTACTGGATGACACAGAAGGTTGCCAAGGTTATCGATGAGCCTGCCGTGAAACAACTACAGGCAATGGCAAAATGACCCTGAAACCAAGCCTGAAAGTGAGCTGCCTGAGCTGGGAAACGAAGGCGAGTCCGCTCCCAGGGGGACTCCAGCACCATCAAGAACAAGGGCTGGGGCCTTGTCAGTAGGCTGACAACCCAGCTCCGAGGCAGCAGTCACTGTGCCTTGCTGGTGGCCATGAGAACAGCCACACACCACACCCGCTGTGGTCACTTCAAGGGCAGAGGCAGAAGGACAAAAACACTAATGTTCTGAGAAAAGCAGGAAAAGATGTCTGAGCTGATTATGAAAGACAATTTGAACTTAAGTTTGGCTGAGTCTTTACCCAAAAAAAGACTCTTTAAAATGTAAAGAACTGAATTACTTTAAATTGAGAAATAAAAGCTGCCACCAGACAAAACTGAGTTCAAGAGCAAAATGAGCTCAGTAATAGAAACAAAGGTACTTTTGGGGCATACCTGAGCTGCATTTGTAAATTTCAGTCCCATTACATGTGTTTATCTTTAAAATGTACAAAGCACTTACACATACTTTGTCAAGTTGAAATACTCTTTCATAAAATAAAACTGATACTTCAACACACTAAACTGGCCCAGTAACTAATATTTTTTGAGTGTCAAATATCAATATACTGATTCTCAAGATTGAGAACTATAAAAGAAAGCATTCTTTTTCATGAATCCATCAGAATTAGCAATATTTTAAAAATTCAAGATGAACACACTATTAAATTAGTATCTTTCCTATTTGTACTATATAAAACCTAAATTATTTATGACTCAACTTCATGCAGCAGACGCAAAGGCTATAATGCATTTCAATTACCTGTAGAGAAGTAATTCTATCATAGTGAATCGTAGTCATCTCATTCTCTGTCAGAGCGTTTCCAGTCTGATCATTAATCTCAAAACCAGTATAGAACTTAAGCATGTCCAAAAGCTGAAAGGATACATTTAAATTAATAAACTGTGTAAACATGAGAACAAGAAAGCAAAAATAGACAGTATTAAAAATAATAAACAAGTCCACATACCTTCTTAGAGGTACTGAAAAGCTTTGGAATGTAAACATTGCAACAAACATTTCAGCACATATACAAACGTGTTTTATTTATGTGAGCATAAAGTATATGCCTTGTGAACAAACTGTTAAGTCTATTTCATACACATGGTCTACTTCTACAGGAAAGAACTTCAACTGCAATCCCAATACTAAAGAGACATTAAGGAACTAATCAAAGGAAGTCAATCATTTTAATGGAAAAAAAAAATCTATCTACATAGAACTATACCATTAGAGGGAATTCCTGAGGTCTTATGCCACTTAAAATTTTCTGACGAGGGTTTTGCAATTCACAATTAGAGATACTCTTCTCTATGCTTCTATTAGAAAAAACAGCAAGGTGGGAAAAGCTAAGTTATTCATTCCTCTCTTCGGTCTCCATGGCCATCAAGCTTTCTCTGGCTTAGTTCCTGGTGCTTTAAGAAGGCCTGCTTTCCCCCTGTGCTGGCAGTATCAACAGAATCAACAGAATTTGGGGCTCCATTTGCTCCAAATTTTTATTATTCTTAATTCTAATCTATGGCAGATCAGATATTAGGATTTTTTAAATTAATTTTTATTGGAGTATAGTTGATTATCAATGTTGTGCTAGTTTCTGCTGTACAGCAAAGTGAATCAGTTATACATATACATATACTCACTCTTTTTAGATTCTTTTTCCATACAGGTCATTACAGAGTATTGAGTAGAGTTCTCTGTGCTATATAGTAGGTTCTTATTAGTTATCTATTTTATATATAGTAGTGTCTATATGTCAATCCCAATCTCCCAATTTATCCCTCACCCCCCACATATTAGGATTTTAATGTATTTTAATATATGCAACAAATCACTGGGTAAAATTTAATAAGAGAATAGGAAAAAAAAGGAATGCTCACAGATACAAGATAAAAGGATTCTTAGGACAGTGCGCAAATACACACACGAAAATTTTATCTCCAGCTGTGATCTCACTGAAAGGCGAGTGTTAGATGTTTGTTAGAAGACTTTTCTTCTGGATGACATTACAGGAAATGGGAAACCTTAATAGTGTGTCTTCCTACCCAAGGCAGTAAACAAAGTTCACTTGCCTTCCAACTCAAGGCAGCAGTCTAAGTGTATATGTACTTCCACACTATCAACTGCCTCTGTCACCATTGTCTTATGCAAAGAGAGCCATGATATTAGGGCATAGTTCACTCGAAATTAATGCTTATCATCTATTATAGTCCACAGTGGTTACTAACATAGAATCAAAATATATATGAGTATATGGGACTACATCACACATAATTTAGTCCAATAATAAAATCACATATGATTAACAAAACGTTTATTTGAATTACCTATTCCCCTCAAATTTAATAATGCTTAATTGTTTTACTGTTTACATTAATAAAATGAATATTCAGAAAAGAAAAAAAGGTTATAATATAAAATTAGTATAGGCCACCTATACAAGAAGGCATCCATTTTGTATATTAAGACTTGGTTTTACTTTAAAATGACTCATTAGGAATTTACATCATTCAATTCAATATTTAGCAAAATATACGTTGCACCATGCCCCAGTACTCCCAGGTGCATGGCAAAGAAAGCAAAGATTGACTTAGAAATGAAAACAATAAGTATGTTCAGATCCACCAGTGCTCACCTGGGAAAAAAGATGGCCATCCTCTTCTCTACGAACAAGACTGGAAAGGTAACAGTGAACCAAAAGATGGGAGTCATCCAGGATGGTATTAAACCAGCGTCTTGTGGGGAGTAGGGCCTAGAGAAAATAATCACCACAGCAATAAGTCTGCATGCTCTCCCAGCTACAGGTGAAGTCTACTGATACATGGCGCAGAAGTGTTAGTCACATACAAAGTACCCTCAGCCCCCCAAAAGACACTCTGCACAAAGCAAAGGGTCTGGTCCATGCTGCAAATAAATTCAGTGGTAATGTTTCTAAATAAAATCCAGCACTGGAAGAAATCTCAGATATCCTGGCCACTAGTTTTCAAACAAAATCCTATATGAAATCCCAATATGTATTGTGTGCAGGTTTAAAAATGGGGAAAAGGGAGTGGAAAACCCTAAATGGAGATTCCTTTCTCAGTTTCCTCTTCCCATATCATCCTATGACAGTCAGAAAGACAATACTGAGAAACTATGACAATCACAGTTGGGAAACCACTAATCTAGTCAAATACCCTCATGTTAAAGGGGAGGTTACTGAGATCCTCAGAGATTACAGTTACTGGCAGAGCTGGAATCTCAATGAGGATCTCATGAATGACTGATAGTCCAATACTCTAATCCTCATGTCTAGAAACCACCCTAGCTCTCCTGATAAGGAATGAACAGAAAGGATTTTCTTTCAATTTCCTGCATTAAAGAAGGAGAGGAAAGGAAAGGAAATGAATTCAATCTGAACTATACAAACTCTGCATCTGAACTTTGTATCCAAATCTTGCACCTAGTAGCATGAAATCTTTTTTAAAAATCTTAATTTAAAAAATTGACTATAGCAAGCAGCTGTATCTTTCTTCATCAATAAAATTAGGCACATTTAGAAAAGTGAGATTATTAAAGAGATGGCCATAAATCTATAACTTCAGCCCTTTTTAAAACTCTACGTAGGGGTATTAACTGTGACACAAAATAAATTGCCATTGCCGGACTCATGTTTAATAACTATACTAAATAATGTTTTTTATACAAATGCAGCCATTTGACAGTCATCTGAAAACTTCAAGGGTCAATCACTTTTGACTTTCTTCTCTATAAGACATTTTGAAATAGGTACAAACAAACTAAGGCCAGTTTGAGGTGATAAAGAAATATTTCATATATAGTCATAGGCTTAATCCTAGCCTCCTTAATGATAATGTAACAGAAAAGTCACTGTACACTTCTTACCTCTAGATCAATCATAAGTTCAATAAATCTTTCACAGTAATGAACTTTGTCCATAGTGACAGGTTCTAGACATAACAGAGAAAACATGTTAAAACTTTCTTACTTAGGGCGTTCTATGGTACTATATCTTAAAATTGGCAGTTATTTAGTTATTTAAACAAGGTTATTTGTCTCATTCATCAGGATTGGACTAACTATGGTTCAGAGCACAGACCTCACATATATTTCAAAAAGGGCAGGGCTTACCCTTACAGTAAGCTCTATAAATATGAGAAAATGAAAAATGTAGCTTAAATGAGAGAAACATTTTAAAAATCAGACCTGCAAAAATATTTTTAAAGTGTTAATTTTTAAAAATCTGTACCAAATGATTAGATTTTGAAAAAACTTGAATAGAAAAACTAGAAAGGCAGTTTTATCACAGTTATTGACCTACTTTCCTTATTTTCTTCACATACTAAACATCTAGAACTTCTTTCATATGCATAAACACATACATGTATGTGTACCTGTATACACACAAAGAGATATATATATATATATCTATCTTTAGAATGCACAGAAAATGGGTGGGGAAGATACAAAACAAACTAATTAAAGGGACAATTTTTGTGACTTTTTTTCACTGTACATGTATTAACTTTGACATTAAAATGTCAATGACGCATAGAACAATAAAATATTTTTAAAATCACTATCTTGTGTTATTCACGAGCATTAATGTACTATTTTTAAAAACATTTTTGTTTTTAAAAGAATTACAACCTTGTGACATGACATGCTTTCAGAATACAAATGTCTTTTTTTTTCTAATGTCAGAAAATGTTCTGCTATTTTACCAGCTGAAACCATCCTGACAAGACTGTTTCAATTGAAAAGGAGATAATTTCAGGGTCCCTAGGCTAAGGACTCCCAGCAGTGAATAAACCAGTGCTAGACCTGTAGAAGGCATCCTACAAATGCTTAAATAAATCCACTTTTTTACTTGTAGCATACAGGAAAACAGAAGGCTTTATGTGAAGAAAGAAATATGAATACTTTTGTGACTAACACATGCCCATAATCCAAACCCTAAAATAACATAACTATAGAATTTCACAGCTGGAAAAGACCTCGGAGAACATCTGTACTAGCTCTTCATTTTCCAGGTAAGAAACTGAGGACCAGATGAAAATGACTTGATAAAAGTATAGAACAAAGTAATGGCTGGTGAGAACTGGAATCCAGGTTTTCTGAGACACAGTCTAGGTCACACAGCCACTAAAACTAAAGAATTTAAAGGAGCGACTTTTAAATTAAATCCATTCAAATCAGTCCTCTGTTGTATCTTTTGTTCTTACTACGTCAAGGGAAAATAATTTTGTCCAAAATTTTAAAAGTGAACAAGAGCTGTATTTGTATTTTTATTTATTGCTTGAGAAAATTACTGGCAATGGCCTGTTTAAGATTAGAACGTGATGCTTGGTACTCAATTTCTGCGTTCTGGTGGATAAAACAGCATATTTTTACACTAATTGGCCCTACTAGGCATAATTCTTCAGAGCTGAGGCCCTGTTATTTCAGTTTCAGACACCAATATATCCGTATTGTTTGCTTTTTATGTGTACTGTGTATTTTTCCTTTCTTCTGATAGCAGTCCTGACATCTCAGACCATACTACACAGATTTCCTTTATAACAATTGATATGGACAGGTTGTCTGTAATGACCCTGTAAAATGAAACTACACACAATCTTTTTTACTCTCTTATAAATTAGTTTTCTGTTTCCTAACTATATATTTTATCTGTTTTTATGCCCTCTCTGAACTGGCACACTATTTTCATCACCTTGTTGGTTCCTTTGCCAGAAAGTTAACAAATTTTGATTAAAGCTCAAGATCAATCTAAGAAATTTTGTTTTCTGACAATATATTATGACAATGGCAACAGTTAGTAGTTTATAGGATATTAAAATTACTGCAGGCCGTATATTGTTGTATTTACTTGACTTTCAAACATTTCTATGTGACATCAATTTTTTTTTTTTGGCCACGCTGCGTGGCTTGTGGGATCTTAGCTCGCCGACCAGGGATCAAACCCAGGCCCACGGCAGTGAAAGCACTGAGTCCTACACACTGGACCACAAAGGAGTTCCCAAGATGACATCAATTTTTATGACCCTAATTGTTACAGACATTACTGGTTCTCATTATTACTATTTGTGCCAAGGAAACCAAATCTAAGTCCTCTTTCCAGGTTTAAGGTTCTTAACTGAAAGATTTAAATACACAAATATTAAGTGACTTAGATTACAAGCATACGACAATTTTTTCTTTATACTGATGTAGTAATATTGATATTATGCCCCAAATCAGGTACCATAAATTAGCATTTATAGCATTAGTATCTACTCGTCACTGAATTACAGGTGTGATTTTCGGTTGTAAACTATTACTTGCGGGGGGGGGGGCAACATTTATAAGTAAATAATTGTATTTCAGTTTAAACAAAGCTACAATCTGATTCATATATATGCTATAATCTCTGCTGCATATAAATATGGTACACCTACAGCATTGTTCTTAGATTATATTCCAGTTAGAAAATAAAATATTAACAACCAATGACATATCATACATAGCATACATAAATCCTTATAAAGATCTTGCCAACCCAGAATAATGTAATTAGCTCTTCCTGGCACATAGGTCTTTCTCACACTCACACACACACACACACACACACACACACATCTATCTATATACAGTATAATCATGATATATTTTGAAATTTATACTCTACATAGCATATATTTATATTTGTTTCATCAATAAATGGGGGCCACAATGGAGGAAAATCCTTCCCATTTCACCTTGTAGCTCGTATCTCAAAATAATTCTCCTCTTCCCCTCCTAACAATATTTGATACTGCTTGAAGACACTACTCAGCAAATTGTAAATGCCATGTAGATAGGGTCTGTGACTGTCTTGTTCACCATGTCCCAGAACCTTGTTCAGGACCTGTGGCTTGTAAGCAAGCTCCAAAAATAAATAAATGAACATTTTAATAACCATGCTGGTGCCCCTAAATTACGTGAATTTCTAAGGCAGCCACAATACTCAGACTGGTAACTTATTTGAAAAGGGAAGGACATAACCCCTTGTCAATATAATTTAAAATCATTCTGAGAGCAGTTTTTAGACTAAAGATTAGTAAATACTGTATGGGCATCTAAATGGTAACTTCACAAATGAGCTGAGAAGAGGAATATAGTTACCAGAAAGTGGGACTGATTTCAGCACAGAGATAAACTTCTGGATGAGTTGTGAAAGAAATCTTCTTTCTTGATAGGCTCTAAAGTCAGAGAGATAACAAACAGTGACCAAATTATTTTTGAGAAATAATTATTTCAAAAGTAAAATTTAAATGCTGAACAGCCTTCCTTACACTGTTCAAAATGTTCCATTTCTCTCTGAAACCAGGACCATAATTTAAACACACAGCTTCTTCTTTGAATGTAAATACAGCACTACATGAAGAAAAGAAGAGCCTCATTACTGGCCTAATAAACCAGCCAAGAAAGCATCTCTATCTTCTTACTGTAAAAGTTTTCACTGGTGTTTTAAAGGTCAGGACTAGAAAGTTTTCAAAATTTCATTTACAGTCTGCTCTTGAAACATTAAAAATCTAACATTTAAGTATGTAGTTAAAATGAGATAAGCAATTACATACTTTAATATGTTTAAACTATTAAACATAATAGAGTATTACAATTTATAAAAATTAAATGTTAGTTTAAAAAACAACTTTTTACTCATTACTAATTTAAGATGCACTATGTACCAACTAATCAAAAAACAATCATCAGGTACTGGATGGCTACAAATGATTATGCCAGTCCTGGTGGAAATAAAAAGAAGGAGAATGACTAAAATATACTTGAAATGACAAGTCATAAAATATAATTAATAGCACAAGCCAGCAGTAATAAAACTGGCTGACATTAACTGAGCACTTACTGTGCCAGGATGTGAGCTGTGTTAAGTACATCATACAAAATAATCTCATACTGACGACAGTCCTACGAAACAGGTACTACTGTCCTGATTTCACACTGAGGCTCAAGGAGGTGCAGTAACTTGCCCAAAGTTACACGGCAGGTGAGTGTAAAACCTAGTTAAGTCTGATTGTAGAACCTATACTCTAAACAACTATACATAGTCTAATCATTATGAAAAGAACTGATGTTTCAATAAGAAACACAGTCTGTTTTAGGAGTTCAGAAGAAGAAAGCACTGTGGCCTAAAGTAGTTGGTGTGGAAGAGCATTTAGAAGGTTACCCTTCAATTAAGTGGAGTAGAGTGGAAAGGGTAGTTAGGGAAGGAATGTTTACAAAACAATGAATAGTCTATCGGTTTGGAATTAAATCATATTGAGATAACGGGAAGAGAGAGTTTAAATTTTTTAGAAGTAGTCAAATAATGCAAAGATATCATGTAATTAGCCCAATCAAGAGGCTACTGGTTAGAAAGATACCATGGAAGAGATGAGACTGGAGTTCGAAGTTAAAGAAAGGATATTCCTATTCTGACCCTAATATCCTGTCCTTAGAGCTCTCATTTCCTTACTCCCAAACTTGTTTCTCTGATATCCAGCTTTTTTCAGTTCTTCTCATTTTCAGTAATCACCAGCACAACTCCAAGCTTCACTTCCTTTTGTCCTCAACCCTCTTTTCACAGTTTACATACTCACTACATAATCTCACTCATACTCATGACTTCAATTACTATCTACAGGTGTATACAGACTACTCTCCTAAGTGGAGGAAAAAATAGAGTCAGAAGAAGTTATCATAGGCCCAAGGGAAGCGAGTCCTAAGCATATAAGCAGAGGGAAAAAATAGTGAGTGGAAAAGAGCACTTAAAGATGAAGAAAGAAAAAGGATCACTGCTAGAAGAGTCAGAGAGTAAATAAGGCAAGAGCACAGTTAGATCAGCTAGCCTCAAAGAGAGAGAGGAACAAATCTCTTATGAGTAAACAGATTCTTCCCCTGTGTCCTAACAGCACTTTGTTTGATGAAATAAATGCTTGCTGCCAGCCTTTTATCCAATTGGTAATAATTACTATTAAAATACCCTGCAACCCTCATCTGCTTCCTTAATTGTGATACTTGATTTATTTTTCTCCTTAGCATGGACCACCATATAATATACCATATAATTCGTCTATTATTTGCTGCCTTCCCCAACTAGAATGTAAGCTCCACAAGAGCAGGAATTACTTTCCATTTTCTTCTCTGCCACAACCCCTATACCTATAATAGTACTCAGCAAAATAATAAACACTCAATATTTATGGAATGAATGAACTGTATAAAATGGAGTGTATTAGTCATTGTTAAGAGTGCAGGAGTGAGAAAAAGAAAGATAAGTTGGACTGACAGCCTGCAGATTGTGGAGAAAATTGAGAACCATCCACGACAGAGACTATGATGGACAACAGGCAAGGGGAAGACCCAGTGATACACTTATGACTGGAGCAGAGATAAGGGAAAGGAGAAAAATGTGGTGATGTTTTGGCTTCTCCCTTGGACCTCTGAGAAAAATATTCCTGTGACAGTCTAAGTGCTTCTTAATCATTTATTTGGTTCAGCAGTATGTAAAGGAAACGACAAATCAAGTCAGCAACATCTAAGACTCACAACCCAGCATAAGAAACCAACGTGGAACAAAGCTTTGGCAACATACTGTTCTCTTGCTTCTGGATCCATCTTTTCATCATTCTTTTTAATCAAGTTCCAGAATTTTCTTAGTTTAGGTGTCTTTTTTAATTCTAATTCCAATCGTGCCTGAAAGAGTGATGTGACATTAAATCATCAGTAACCCCAAAGCTTACAAGGATAAAGATTAGATCAACTATTAGGTAGTTTTCTAATGTATGGATATAATATAGAGCAATGGGATAAAACCAGAAAGTAACATGACAAAATCTGAAAACTAAGAAACGAATACCTATATTTCAAAGAACTGTTCAATTCGGACACTTGTTAATAGAAAAAAATAAGACAAAAGAAACTGCCTTTTCTAGTCAAGATTTTAAGCTCAATAATAAATTTTTTTCTTATTTCTAAAATTAAGGACTTCAATTTGAAAAATATGAGCATTAACATTTAGGAGCATTAAAGTTCAAAAAAAGGGTCTGAAACAATGAACATAAAACAGCTATCACAATAAGGAAATGTCCACACCACCACATTCTTTCTTACCGTACTTATCTATTTTTAACTTAGTATTAATTATTTATACGTGCCTGTTTTCACCTTCCTCAACTGGTACCTATGAATGAGCTTGCATATCTGGGCATCTACAAAACCACCCACGAGCAGGAAATGGAATTCTGAATACAGTATTATACTGAAATTTGATAGTTTTAACTTTATTCCCTAAGATCTGTTAATTTGATACTGGCACATATTATCCAACAAGAATTTGATGAAAAAAATGAAGTTGCTAATACTAAACATAATTCTGATCTTCTCCTATAGCTGTATGTACATTCCAATCAAGGAAATTAAAAAATTCAAGTCTGTATTTAGTCTCATCCAAAGACATATATACGAGCAATAATATTTTACTAAATTAACTCCTCTCTGAGCGCAATAGATATTACCTTATTTCACCTTACAATAATGAAATCAGGTGAAACATATACTAGCTTACATATAAAAACTTTAAAACTGAAAAAACTACATCTATGATAAGTTAATGCATAGTAAATTAGACAAATTTTGTAAGCAGGAAAGGGGATTTTTAGCTACCATTTTATATCCATATTAAAGCTACACAGTCTAAAACCACATGTTCCACTTATAAATATATGTAAGTTTCTGAAATTAAATACTTACAGGCTGTAAGCCCATCCACATTGGGAGGGAGATAAGCTGTTGTACTTGACTCCGTATCAAGTCTACTTCCTGTTTAAAGCATGAAGAAACCAAGTTTATAAACACACCAGTACTTTAACCTAAGTCTTTACATAAGGCACGTACTGCCTTTTTAAGTCCTGGGGGGAAAACATGCCATCGTACTTTCAAATTAATGATATTTTATTATTAAGAAGTTCAATATTTTTTAAAAAAGATACAGTCAAGCCTCGTTATTTGTAGGTTCCACATCTGTGAATTCATCCACTTGCAAAAATGTATTTGTAATCCCCAATTCAATATTCCCGATGCTTTTGCTGTCATCCATTGTCAGCACAGAGCAGAGAAAAATGTGAGCTGCCCAACACACACATTTCCAGCAGAGGATGGACAAGGTGATGCTCTGTCTTCTTGCCTCAGCTCTCATATTATACACTAGCATCTTTTTTTGGTCTACTTAGTGCTACTTTTTCACATTATTGTGTTTTTTGTTGGTGATTTTGCTATTTAAAATGGCCCCAAGCACAGGACTGAAGTGTCGTCCAGTGTTCCTGGGCAGAAGGCTGTGATGTGCCTTACAGAGGAAATATGTGTGTTAGATAAGGTTTGTTCTAAGTTACAGCACTGTTGACCATGAGTTCAATGTTAATGAATCAACAACATATATTACATAAGGTGACTTTAAACAGAAACACATAAAACAAAGTTACACGCTGATCAGTTTGTTGTGACCAGAGGCTTGCATGAACCTAACCCTGTATTTTCCCCAAGAGCAATGGTTCACTTATAGCTAATTCAGTGTTCGCAGCTACTTTATAGAGCATAGCTACCTCAAATAATGAGAACTGATGGTAAGCTGAAAAAAATAAAGTATTTCAATAATAAGCTAGCTTTTAAGTTAATTAAACCTAGCACCAAACTACTAATACTACTTAAATGTTGTTTTTGTTCAATTGCTGATTAGGAATCACATCTATTTATATTTGCTTTTTTTAATTTAATAAATGTTACAGAGATAATAGTGACATATCATAAATCTTTTTCTTATGTCTTTACAAGATCCATGTGAGGTACTACATGGAAACAGATAATAATCATCCATCTACCAACACTGTTTTCAGAGTAAGAAAAAACCCCATGCATTCTTCTGTATGGGTCTAAATGCACTATCAATTCAGAAGCACCTATCTTTAAATAAATAGGTATATACGTTCAGATAACCACAGTAGAGAAGCACGAATAAAATAGTAATTACTGTAAATATTTATTTTTTAGAAGATAATCCTATGAAGAAGGAAAAATGTGTCATACACAACCCAAGAGACTTTCAAAGATCATCCATAACCACCCTTAAACAGTCAACTCAAAACATAACTCTCCTGCTGACCTGCCAGCTTATGCATGAAGTATGACTGAGAAGTAATGAAACCATGATTTTGTGTATAGCTTACACACACAGATCTCATTACTCCATGTTCATATTTGCTGCTCTACGTTTGGAGAATTTCAGTTCTTATTATCATTTTACTTAGAGGCTAGATAGAAAAAAGGAGGGATCAAGTCCAAATCTATTAAAAAGCAAACAGATCTTATAAAAAGATTTTACTGAGAAGGGGCTGAAATCAAGCTGTTAGTATTACCCTCATTCCCCACTACTATGAAGAGTTGGCTACAGAGGTAATCTCATCTACATTCAACTGAAAAGAACAAGAAAACTTGAACGTTTCCCCAAAAGATAAAGTAAAATTACCAAACTATTGAAGCAATGATCAAGAAAAAGCAATAAGACTGTCTGTTCATGGAGTGAAAATTCACCATCAGTTTCAGCTAATGCCGCTTTCAAGATACACTTGAAAAAGAATGGGAAGTCATCTGGCTTCTTCTTAAAAGTCTGAAAAGAAAAATAAAAATTCATTTTGAAATGGCTTGCTCACCTCTTTTTCTCCTTTAAGCAAACACTGGTGGACTTTTTAGTAGTCCATTAACAATACCTAATAATTACAAAAAGATTATTTGCTTTCTCATTAACGGTAGCAAGTCAAATATAGGTTTCTGGCAGGACTATGTGAGAGTTGCAGAAACGTTCAGCTAATAAAATAATGGCTTCAATTCTTTTATTTTTTTCTTCAAGGATTAGGCTGGTAATTAGCTTAGGCTTTCTTTTCTTATTAAAGATCTAAAGTGTTTTAACTCTTCTAATTTAAACAAAAGAAACAACATCTTTAGCAAAAACTAAAGTCTTCCCACTCTAATCTCAAAGACAGCCTTTCCTTTATATTGTCTCTTTACTCTTAACATATAACATTAAAAAAAAAAAAGGTAAATAATGTAAATATATTCAAGCCTCTCTGTGATCTACCTCCCCACCTAGTTTCTTTCTGTTACCTCTCCCTTCTTTCACAGGCATGTGCTCCAAATGTGTGGCCTACACTAGTTGTTTTCACTTACTTCTCTACAACAGGTTTCCACCCACAGCACTCCCTGAAGTTGTTACAGCTGTCAAGTCCAAAGGACTCCTACCAACACTCAACCCCTTTTCAATGTGCTGAAGGCTCCTCCTCCTTTGTCACTTTACAGAGCAGTGTTCCTAGGGTTCTAGCCTCATTCTTCTTTTCCCCCTCCCATTACTTCACCTACCATATGCTAATGATTCTAAATACACATTTTCAGTCCAGGTTTCTCTAGACCCTTAGATTCCTTTGTCTACTAGACAATTTCACCTAGATGTTCCAAAAGCAATTTAAACTCAGTAAGTCCAAAACTCAATTCAATAATTTTGTACCCTCCAAAGTATTCCTCAACCCTCTTCTACCTATCTTGGTAAATGGCACTCTCATCTTTTACATTTAGTTGCCCAAGCCTGGAAGGTTATTGGAAATAATACCTCTCCCTGCTAAAGCTACTTCAGTTATCAAGTCCAATCAATTCTACTTTCCAAATCTGTGTGTAACCTCTTCTCTTTATCTGTACTGTCTTTTCTCTGGTTCAAGCTCTAATCACCAAAGTGGTCTTTATAACATGCAAACTGATCAAGTCATTCTCTGGCTTCCCTCTCCCTTCCTTTGGTAGTTCGAAGCAACTTCAAGAAATCCCTAAGATCTCTCAATAAGACAAGGCCCTTAGTTTACTCTGGGTTCTAATCTGCCATACGATGATAGTCACTTAATGAATATTTGAGTGAAGTGTCCATGGTTTTATCTTAAAGAATGTTAACACCTTTTCATTTTGGAGACCATCCCCTCAAAAGAGATGACAAGTATCCATGCCTTTCCTTCATTTAAAAAAGTACGACTGGAGGGAAAGAAACTCTTTTGATGAGCTGACCATTTCACGGTGGCCAAAGAAAGCCAAGATTTTGGACCTCTACTAGCTGAGATTACAATAAAGCCAAGATTTTGGACCTCTACTAGCTGAGACCTCTACTACAGTAGAGGTGCTACTACAGTAGCTACAGTAGCACAGTCAATTAGAAATGTCAAAAAGGGAAAACAGATCACAAATCAGAGACAAAGAGAAAATTGAAATTACAATATATCTGTATCGACTTTGGAAACACTACTTTATTCACATAAAACTACAAATATATACCCCCTGCTGTGAAACAAGGCACTGAAAAATATTATCTCATTTGAGCATTATCTATTGTGCTACTTAATATAAATTTTACTTTATCTGATGTAAAAGTCTATATAACTCATGCCACTCTGTTTTAAGTTCAAAGCAGAAAAATAACTCCACATTCATAATTTTTCAATTCACAGTAAATTAGTTTAAAGAAAGTATTGAAACCGAAAGAAATCTAATATTATTTTTCATACATCCATTCTTTTTCTCAACATTTATTATTGGATAAAGTTCTGTTCTAAAAACATTATTTATTATTGGTAAAAAGTTTGCTACTTTGTAATAGCTTAAGTGAGCACAGTAAGAAAGCTATGAAGTAATTTAAATCTGTTACCTCCCATGCAGGGACATTTTCTCTGAACTTCTCATTCACCATACAGCAGATTGACATTAAATAGGCTTTGCTGGACACTTCTGGAGAATAATTCATCCAGAGGTAATTTTCAAGATACTGGCTGTGGAAGAATGAAAAGGCATAGAATATTTCATTAGTTACCACCACTTCTTTGTAATATATCACTTCCCTGAAAAAGCCTAATTATTTATAACTTTTTGAAAATCTATATTTATAGTTTGAGAATCCTTCACAAATTTACCTATAATGTAGGTCAGTGCTACCTACTACAAACATATGTAGCAAATGTGGCTTTGGAGAATGAGTCTTAAACTTTCAAAGTAGGAAGACCTCAAAGGTTATTGACATATATAATTATCACCATTAGAGCACTGGATATTCCCTTATCTAAGGCATTTCGTGGGGTAAAAAATAAAAATATCTGACAAGTATCAGCTCTAAAATGAAATGATATGATGGGCAGCTTCACAGATAAATGTATCTGAGAAATTAACATGAACTCACATCAGGACCAAATGATTTCTGGAAACTAAGAGACTTAACAATCAAAAAGAGGATTTGTTACTTAATTTACAAGGTATTCAACATAAGTCAGTTTTCAAGGTAACTGGCATTTCCCCCTCAAGATGCCAAAATTCTTATTCTAAGACTTTGGTGAAAATATTCCTAAACAAAATAAGCATTTCTGATTTCTAAAACAAAGCTTAGCCATTTCTTATTCAGAGTAATTATAAACATTAATTACTGTACGGGGTTGTAAAATACTCTCAAGCACTAATGCAAAAAAGAAGGACTCCACATGCCCCGGAGCAACTGGGCCCGTGAGCCACAATTACTGAGCCTGCGCGTCTGGAGCCTGTGCGTCCGGAGCCTGTGCTCCACAGCAAGAGAGGCCGCGATAGTGAAAGGCCCGCGCACCGCGATGAAGAGTGGCCCCAACTTGCCACAACTAGAGAAAGCCCTCACACAGAAACGAAGACCCTACACAGCCATAAATAAATAAAAATAAAATGACTAATCCTCTTAAAAAAAAAAAAAAAAGAAGAACTTTTTGTTCCCATTTTAAATCACTCCACACGTATTACTTTTCAATCGGTTACAAGTGCACGGGCACATACATGCACACACAGAGTTATGCATTTTAGATTCTGCTGTAGCATATAATTTTTCTACTTTCTCTTATGCTTCAAAGGTCTGCTCACGTTGGTATTTCTACGGGTCTATCTTTAGCAATCATTCTTGCTTAATTTGCAAGAGCCTAGGAAACCGGTAAATAGTATTTTATCCTAAACAATGGCCAAAAGGCTCCAAGTTAGAGACTACTCTTTCATAAATAAAATGCATGAAACTTCGTATCATTCCTTTCTTATAAGCTTAAATTTTTTCCTGAATTATGCCCTTTAGAACGTCCATTACCAAGTCTGTTAGTGTGAATCTGTCTGAAATCTCTTCATTTCATGGCAGTTTAGCTGGTGATAGAATTCTTTCTAGGTTGATAGTTCTAATTTTTTTCTATGTACTAGTCTCATACTACTATCTTCTCTGTCATTACAATTGAGAAGTCTACAATCAATTTGTTCTTCTTCCTCTTTGAGTAATCTGTCTTTTTTTCTCCAGCAGATTTTAAGATCTTTACCCTGTCACTGTTGCTCTGTTCACAATTTGCTATATATACTTCCTGAATCTAAAAGATTCATATGTTTCAACTGTAGAAAATTCTTAACCATCATCTCTTCTAAAACGATACTCCCTCATTCTCTCTAAATCTCTTCTGAAACTCCTAATGGATCTTCTCATTCTAGCATCTAGATATCTTAATTGCCTTGTATACTTTCCATCTCTATTTCTCTTTGCTATTATTTGTTAATTTCCTCAGATCTAAACCCCTATTCACTAATTCCCTCTTTAGCTGTGTCTAATCTATTTAATTTGCCCATTGAGTTTTATAATTTCAATGATTTTTATTTTCATTTTCCCCCAAACTGTCCATCTTTAGTGTCCTGTTTCTTGTTCACATATTCTATGTGTTCTTTTATGCCTATAAGAATTTCAAACATGATTTGATAGTGTGTATTAATTATATAATTACCTGGGATTTTCTGAGGGATATCTAATTCTATTCTTTATTGTCTCAACTAAATCTTGCTTTAATGTCCTTTGTAATTGGGAGTTTGAACTCATCTTTACCAGGGTTTTAGCTATAGGATTTTTTTTGCAGTATAGTTGGAATATATATCCTTTCAGAGTATCTTTATATTTGTTCCTGCCAGATGCCCCACAGATATCATTGGCTTGCCACAGTTTTTAACAGTAATGTCTTGGGTATTATCTGACTACACAGCAAACTCCAAACCTATTCTTTACATTTTTCAGATGATGAATCTGAGAATATTAGAGTCAATGATTTGCCCAAGATGATGCAGTTATCTCCATGATATACAGATGATACACACCTGACTCCAAACTACATCTCTTTAACCCAAACTTAAGGACTGTTCAGTAATTCCTTGATTCTATTTTGGCAATCGCAGCAAATGTAATCTATATAATAACATGTCCCTCTGACACATTTCATCAAAGATTTGATTTCATCACTCTCCTGTACCCAGGCACCTCCTCCATGCCATCTCACTTTCCACTCTAGCAAGAGACCATCAACTATCTCTACTACAAACTTGAGACTCATTATGTCTGGAGGCTGGCACAGAGAAAATGGCATTCTCACCCAGAAATTATTATACATAAAAGTTCCTAAAAAAAAAAAAAAAAAGTTCCTGGAAGGTAACAACCCCCTTTTTCAGTTATTAAAAATCTTTCACTGTCACTGGTGCCTTCAATATGTTCTGCTGCTTTCTCCTTCAGTTCCTGCAATTCTCTTAGTATCTGATATTTGCCAGGACCATAGAATTCTGGTTTTATCCTAATCATATATCAGCATCCTCTTGATTTTTATTTACTTTTCTTCTGAAAGATGGCATGATATGATGAAAAGGGCATATTAATCTAAGGGCCAGATGGACCCAATTTCTAGCCTCAGTGCTCTCTATAAAATAAGGAAGCTCTTACTGGGATTATTATGAGGATTAAATGAGATCAAGTATTCAGTGACAATACAGTTCTTAGGATATAGTAGGAGTCTACTTACAAGTTAATTCATAGCTATAAACTTCAATTTCTCTCTGTAAAAATAATAAGAACACCTACATCATGACATTTTTTGTGAGGATCATATCAGTGTATGTAGGGAGAAACAGTTGTTAATAGAGACTGACTTCTGATGCAGACTAGACCTCAAGAAGTGTGGAGAAGTGGAAAAACCATGAGCTTTGGCATCAGATATTGGCATCCCAGCTCTGCCAATTACTTAAATGCATTATCTTTAACAAATAACTGCTCTGACCTCAGTTTCTTCCTTCACTAAGTGGAGAGTATAATACTGACTTTGCAGGGTTTCTGTGAGTGCTCTGTATGTAAAATGTTTAACAATGTGCCTAGCACAAAGTTCAATAAATGGCAGATACTACTATCATCAACAGCAACCTTGGCTTTTACTTCCAGCCTACTGGCAACACCTGGTTGTAATATAATCTAAATCGTAACCTAAAAATTATATATTCTCTTCTGTCTGAAATATTTATCAGTGGCTTAGGTCAGAACAATGCTGGCTTAGTAATAACAAGTTAACCTGGAAGGAAAAAATGGCTACAGAATGCATTCCAATATACTCCCATTATCACTAGAGGAACCAAAGAAGAGTTCAGAAATTGCTCGGCACACACTATCTTAATTAGTGAAAAACAACTCAAAATACAAGTTACACTAATAATGGAATATCATCTTTGAAAACAAAGGCTATCATACACGTATTCCAAAATAAGCCAATCACAAAAATATAAATCTTTTAAAATTTATAATTATTTTCTTATCCACTCACAGAAATGTACAGAAAACTTAGCTAAAAGTTAAGTCACACTGTCATCTTTAACTTCATCAAGTAAAGCCTTTAAACTCACCTAAATTCCAAGAGCATTATCTTTCTGATGGCAAACCTAAAAATATAAAAATAAATAGTAAAAATATTTAAATAGAGAAAATAAACATTTCTGAGTTACTAATGCAGATGTATTTTGGAATCTTGTTTTAATATTGACTCACATATCAGAATAATTATATTTATTTATGCATTGAAAAAAGCAAATTTTCTTTTTATTTTTTGTTTGTATTTTGTTTCAGATAGTTTATTTTACTTTTAAAAACTGTCTAAGAACAGTTACTTATATCCTACCCATATAACAAACACAATCAGCACCATGACATACGAGGATACAACACATAGATTAATAAGCCAAGTAATTTTAATCAAAACACAAGTGCTCATCAATATTCATAATATTAGATCACAACTGCCAAAAGCTAGCCTGTCTCAATTTCTTAAGCACTGACTAACATTCTTCCATTTAATAATCAAATGAAAACATTCTGCTGAAGTCATGCCCTCCTATAAGCACAAGGGACACATGTACCTATATCACAAACATGGGAATCAGGCTTCTGTAGCCTTGACATTAAGTTTAAAATATTAGAAAATTGTGGTGGGAATATCAGATATCTCTTTATACACTTTAAAAATCAGAGTGTTTTGTTTTATATGGATAAATGATGCAGTAGTTACAGGGTATCCTTCCAAAGGTAGGTTCAAACGTCCACTAATTTAGTTTTATCATTTTGTATATTGAAAATAAAGTAGCCAGACCAGAACCATGCCACTGGATATTAGCCTCCAGCTTTGAAAATTAAATGAGTATGCATTATAAATTTATAATACCCCAAGAGACCATTATCCTGTCAAAATCCTATTCCACTGATTTCTGATCTCTTAAATAGTTTCACTGAGCAAGCAATGTCAGAGAACTTTAGTGAGAATGAAATGAAGGATTTAACTGTGCAATAGCACAAAGACAGAACACTGCCAAGGCACTGGCTTCTACAGCCAGCCAAGCCACTGAGAGGATACAAGAGCTTGTGTGGTACACTCTAGATCTCCAGCTGCAGGCATTTCACTTTATATGTGTGTTGGACAACAGAATTCAGGGCCTGCTATGCAAATACCTGCACCCTTCATTTCTTCAGCCACATATAGGACCTCATTGATGAAAGAAAGAAAATCTTGGCTCACGAGATAGATCAGTATTCTAGTCATGATTTAGTGTTACCTTGGCAACATCTTTAAACACCCTGGGACCCAGTTTCCTCATGTACAAAAGAGGTGAAGTGGTCAATTTTTTTTTCCTATGGATGACTGGACAAGTGAAAAATCAGTTCTGATGGGGCAAGATAATGCAAAAACACTCAACTTCTCTTATAGCGATCTTGGTGGTATTCATTAAATTGGGGGTTTTACACTTCTGCCAGTAAACTTCCTGAGACAGATAAAGAACTTAACTAAAGGTATACATATAAGATATAAAAATGGGTCTAGAGACTAGATATTATGCCAGAAAATCTTTAAAGATAAGGATGAAAAGTTATAAAGGATTTGGGGATGGTTATTTTATTAAGTTACCAATATTTACTGACAGCATGCTTTGTAAAGCCTGACTCTGGTCAAGGGTTTAACATGCATTTCATTAACTCCTCCCAGAGCTGGATAATTTATGTACAATACATTGGGTCTATTAACTGTATTGTTAACTGGATGATTAAATTTGATTGAAGAAAAAAAAAAAAAAGAGTGGGGAGGGGTAGGCAAAGGGGGGTTTTTTTGCTGCTATAATTGCCCTCTGCTATCTCTCTTGGGATATGGTTGTGTGAAAACATGAGGTCTGGAGCTGTGGCAGCCCCTTTGCAACCACATAGGGAAAGCCAGAAAGTTTGTTAAAAGGCTGACAAAGACCCTCACATTATGAACTTCTGAACTACCTACTCCAGATTTATTGTTAAATAGATGATTAAAAAATCAAATAATAATTGTGAACAAAGGAAGCCAGCCATAAAAGAGTACATACCATGTGATTCCATTTATTTAAAGTGTAAAACCAAGCAAAACTAAACTATAGTGTTCACGTTTGCATACTTACATATTTAAATGGTAAAGCAAAGGGCACATAAGGGTTTGTGGGATGCCAAAAGGTTGGTTTTTTTTTTTTACCTCAGTGGTGGTAAAAATTCAGAAGGCTAAATGTTTCTGTACATTTTATGTGCTTTCTGTTAATTTCATAGTAAAGAGGTTTAAACATTTTTAATAAAAAGAAATATAAACACTGGCAAAAGTAAATTGCTCTAAAAGTCATCCCTTTTTTTTCTTTCAGTATAAAAATCACTTGGATGGATTAACAGGATTAATAATCATACCAAAGTGTGTGGGTTAAGAGAGTCCTAAAGGGCAAATGGACCCTGTCCTATTTAAGAACAGAGTATTGGATAAGAGCCAGAGAACAAGGATTTAACAACCTGGCGCTGTCTGTATCTATGGTAAAATACCTTGGGCTAGTTACTTAATCTCTCTATACCTCAGTTTCATCATCCATAAAATGAGGATAACAGTAACTATCACAGAATTGTTGTGAGGATAAATACGCTGCTATATGCAATGTGCTGAGATCAGAATCTGGCACATAGTAAGCACTCCAGAAATGACAATTACTGTTACTTTAAATATTTTAAAATCAAACAGATAAAAACACATTAAGACAAATTCACCAAATTCACCAAATCTGATAATGGTAAGGATAGCAAATATGAATCTTTTGTGTAATATACCACATACTACAATGGGGATTGAACAATATGGTATGGTATTTTAAGATCTATCTAATTTTAAGATTCTAGAAGTGATCATTTATACCATAAGAATATAAGAACTGATTGATTTAATTCCCAGATGCCTCCTAGGGAAATAGGGATGATGTACAAAAAAATGTATATTATAAGAACCTTAATGTATCATATTAAGAGTGCCTTATGGCTATAAACTGCCCATCTTGATAGCCTACAAACAAGTTAATAAATCTTACATTAAGCCATTCCCCAATAATGAAGAAGCTACGAGCATATAACTCTGCAAAACAGCTTCCACAAGGCACTAGTCTAAAAAAAAATGGTCATTTAAATTTTTAAATATACACTACAGTTTTTGTGCTACACAGGTGCATTATTTAACTTCTTTGAACTTAGAGATTTGGGGGCAAAATGCAATCAGTTCACTTTTATTCAAGTGTTTAAATGTGTACAAGATGAGAATATGGCTGTTAAGAGTGCCGTGATAAGATTCAGGGAGCCCCGCCAACGACTGTTACTACTTTCAGCAATTAAAAATGACTTAGCCAAGTCTACGTAACTTAAAAGTCGCCAGCAGCTTTTAGTTGTTAATTATATAAAAATTATATTCAAGGAAGCAATATTAGTAGCAAAGGTTTAAATAAAAAACCCCAAAAACCCTAAGCAATCCATTGGAGTGAAACCCTGTTCTACAAAGAGGCAGAGAACTAGTTCTTAAGGTTCAAGGTAAATTCCAGATTGGTATATCCTTAATATATAATAAAAAAGGGTCCTAGAATTTATCTACCCACTCATCTTCAGTTAACTTTCCTCAGGCAATTTCCTCCATACCCACACTCACACCAACAAGTCATATGTTACATATCTGCTCAAATGTGATATCTTTTTCTTCTTTTATTGGAGTACAGTTGCTTTACAATGTTGTGTTAGTTTCTGCTGTACAGCAAAGTGAATCAGCTATACATATACATATATCCCCTTCTTTTTGGATTTCCTTCCCATTTAGGTCACCACAGAGCACTGAGTAGAGCTCCTTGTACTACACATTCTGTTCTCATTAGTTATCTATTTTATACACAGTAGTGTATATATGTCAATCCCAATCTCCCAATTCATCCCACCCCCGCTTTCTCCCCTTGGTGTCGGTACATTTGTTCTCTACGTGTCTCTATTTCTGCTTTGCAAATACGTTCATCTGCACCATTTTTCTAGATTCCACATATGTGTGTTAATGTACGATATTTGTTTTTCTCTTTCTGACTTACTTCACTCTAAGAGAGGATCTTTGCCTGATCATCAATCTAAAATAGCAGTCCTGTCGCTATACCCTAATCCCACTTTAATTCATAGCACTTACTACCTGCTGATACTGTATATATACGTATATATTTTGTCTGTCTAGATAAGAATTAGAACACAGCTTCATGAGTAGAGGCTTCATCTGCCATGTTCACTGATGCACGCTTAGCATTGAAATGGTGGTTGATACAAAGTAGGCTCAACCCAGTCCTCTCTTCAGAACTCTACACTTAAATACCCAACTGCTTATTCTACATCTCTCTCTATAGCTCTTCAGTGGCTAGAATTCAACATTTCCAAAGGTGACTACTGATCTACACCCAATCCCACCACCAACAACAACAGCAAAAGTCAGTAATGGCACCAAATCACCTGACAACCTTTGCCAAATATTTTGGAGTCATCCTTGATTCCTCCCTTCCTGTGTTCACCACATCCAACCACCAACCACTTCTATCTCTCTCAGATTGGTAACTCCTCTCTATCTCAACTTTCCAAGCCAGTCCGTGCCATCATTATCTTCAATCTGACTACAACAATGGTCACCTAACTGATTTCCTGCCTCTTGCTCTCTCCAAAATTTTAAAATACCACCATCATGCTTCACTGGTTTCCTATTTCTCTTCAAATTTAAAACAAACAAACCTTAATATGGTCTTTGGCCCTACCTACTTCTACAGGCTCAAGAATCGATTGCTGAAACAAAACAACTAGAGGACTTCCCTGGTGGCGCAGTGGTTAAGAATCTGCCTGCCAATGCAGGGGCATGGGTTCAAGCCCTGGTCTGGGAAGATCCCACATGCTTACATTAATCATCAATGTCAGTAAAATAGTCTTTTATTTTTAAGTGCTTTTACTTATGTTGTTTGCATTCTTAGATTCTTCTTGTCTTCATTTTGCCTGAAAACTTGTTTCTTAAAATAGTTTGCACAGGGACTTCCCTGGTGGTCTGGTGGTTAAGAATCTGCCTGCCAATGCAGGGGACACAGGTTCGAGCCCTGATCCGGGAAGATCCCACATGCCGTGGAGCAACTAAGCCTGTGCGCCACAACTACTGAGCCTGTGCTCTAGAGCCTGGGAGCCACAACTACTGAGCCCACGTGCCACAACTTCTGAAGCCTGCGAGCCTAGAGCCGGTGCTCCACAACAAAAGAAGCCACCGCAATGAGAAGCCTGAGCACTGCAACGGAGAGCAGCCCCCGCTCGCCACAACTGGAGAAAGCCCGCACGCAGCAACGAAGACCCAACGCAGCCAAACATAAATAAATAAATAAATAAAAATTTTAAAAAAACGACTGGCCTCTTATTTTGACACTGCCTTTACAATATTTAGTAAAATTTACCTCCTAAGACTCAAACACATGAAAAAAATAAAATCTGAGATTTTATAAGGTCTATGACATTCATAACACAAATGTTCCTATTTCATATTAAAAGTTACCTTTTAAAATACTCATTGGGCATATATGTCTACAGGTGCAGACATGGAAATATGCCCAAGACACATTGTTTAAAAAAAAAAGTCATGATGCAGAATGGTATGTAGAGTATAAACTCTTTGCTGTTTAAAAAAAAAAATCTAAGGGGTAGGGAACTGGAACAGATGTATACATAAATAAAGAAACTGAGAGTTAAGGGACAGGGAAGAAGATGTACTGAAACCTACCCTTTCTGTGTATTGTTCAAAATAATTTTTATTTTTTATTATATATATAGTTTGTACATTATGTACAAAATACATAATTTATTATTTTGTATTTAATTATTATCATGTATATTTTACTTTTCCAATTTTTAAATAATCTTTCAAAAAGATTTATCAGAAAATAAAATTAGTATTAGTTGAACTGAAATTTTAAAATCTCCATATTTACTCTTCCTCACATTCCTTCAAAAACAAAATAAACCCTAAAGAACTTAATCCCTCTAATCTGAGCCAAAAATTAAAAGGCAAAAAAATATCTTATGCCTCTTCAGCAGCTAGATATAGTTTTTCTAGTCACCATCTCCTTGATGACCAAATCAAAAAAAGGACGGAAAGTTCCAAGTTTATGATTACATTTAGTTTAGAAGTTCAGACGAGATCCAAGTTAGTCCCATCTACTTCCTATGTATGAAAATTAAACTCATTCCTACCTTGATTTGACAATTTCTTTCTCATATATATCTTCAATCACCTGTTAAAAATATAAAAATGTTTAATATCTCAAATAACTTTTTTTCAGACTCTAAATTGAGAGTTTTCAATTACTGAGATTACACAAAACAAGGTAGTTTAGGAAAGCTATCAAATATCACTGCTATTGAAGTAATACTTAAGAGATTTTTTATAATCCCATTATATCCCTCAAAATGTAAAATAACAGAAAGCAAAGTAGTAGAAAAAAATAAATAATAAAATATATCTAAATAAAAATAATTCTAGAAATAATTATTAAAATGATGTATTTATTTCATTTCTAGGGAAAATAAAAATTCACAAGATCAGGATATTTTTTAAAACTTAACAAAGTATATAAATGTTATCAGGCTCCACCTAAGTTAAGTGCTTTCAAAAACCAGAAAGTAAATTGAACGTGCAAAGACATAACAGAAGCAAATGCTAATCATTACATCCTGTTTTCCAAGCACATATGATAAAACCTCAGAATTTCCATTTACTTGGGTTAGGGTGGGTAGGATGGTATAATACATAAGAATTCTGGTTCTGGGGTTGGAAGCCTGGTTCAAACCATCCACCTTTACTGCTGAAGACTACAACCTTTGCAAATGCATGACTGCTCTAAGGCTCAGTTTCCCAGTATACAAAAAGGATCTAATAATAAGAAGTACCCCATGGGGTTGCTATAAGACAACACATGTAAAGAACTCAGTACAGGTCCTGGCACATGGTAAGCCTTTAATAACAGTTATCAGTAGCAGAAGTAATAGTAGTGCTAGTGACAAGAGTAGTTAAAAAAACAACTTACTCTAAAATTATGAAGTACTTTAACATGGTATAATATTATTTTATGGCAACTATGTCTTTTAACTGTTCAAAGTATATTTCTCAAATAAATGTTTGTGGGTGGTAAAGGGAGGAAGACAATGAGGCAAGCAAGTCTTAAATTTGTATGAAATTTTCTGTCATTGCTTTTCTGTTTATCAAAATCCAAATTAAATAATAAAATGAAGGGTATAATCTTCTTTAAATACCAACTTATAATAAAATTCTTCTAAACAGGCATACATAGCTTCATCTAGTATTAACTAAAATGATCTGAATATAAATTTAATTTCTAAAAACCTTGATCTAATTAAGTTCAACTCAATCTAGTAGTGTCGTAAAGATATTTTTGTTATTAATGAAAAATAACCCTAGAAACCCCCAGACCCAACATATACAAGCACAAACATACACAAACAGCATATAGTAAGATAAAGCAACCTGGCTGATAATTAAGAGTAATTAATGTATGTCAAGTTTATGAATATCCTCCTGATGAATAAAATGGGATTGCTGGCAAAACAAAAATTTATTTATAAATAAAACATTTAAGCTCAAATAATGTGAGAAGTTTGGGATTAAGTTCAGTTTTAATAAGAGTGCCTAGAGTATCACAATTCAATTGACAATGGCAAACTTAAAGTGAGTCTTCACTACTTGTTAAATGGCATGCATATGTTAGCTCTATAAGACCTCTCTTTAAGAACCTATGTCAATGAGAATTAATCCTCCATTAGGAATTCTGCCTTTCGTTTACTCTAAATTGTGTCACCTGAATCCTAAGTCCCTTCCCTAATTGAATATGATTGGCCCTCAGTCATCTAATTCTCTAAACAACTCCCACCTCTTCCACCATTATTACAGATCTTTATTTCAGTTCATCAGCCTAAAACTAAAAGAGAAAACAATAGATTTTATCCTAGATGAACTGTCAAAAAAACTGTAGGAAAACTGATGTGTATTTACAAAGATACTCATTACATGATCACCTAATAATGATAAATCAGAACAATCTAAGAATCTATAAATAGCAAAATCCACACACATTTTTTAAAAAGCTTAAAGGAAATAAAACAAATGATAGTAGAGGTTATCTCTGGGTAGTTATTTTTATTTTCTTATGTGTAGCTTCTGTATTTTCCAAATTTTCTATTATGAGTAATTATTAGTTTAGAAAACCATTCATTTTGACTTTTAAAAAAATTATAAAGAGCTTCTGTCGAATTAGCTCTTGAAAAAGATACAAAGAGCATACCTATTCAAAAGGGATGTGGCAAACCAAAAATACTTACCTTTATGTCAAAAGGTGATTTTTTCTTGATGTGGGGAGCCCAGTATTTACATGCTAACTGCAAAAGTAAACAGTAGAAACAGTAAGTCATAGATTCATACCACTGTAGATTCATACCCCTAACAGACTGAGATCATTCAGTGACAAGCTGTTTCTTAACAGGGCGCTACTGGCGCAGGGCGAGGCGATAGAGTAATTTACCTATTAAGGGGACCATATGGGCTTGCAGACCAGTTAGCATCTTTGGGCCCAAACCACTGAATGCCAGTAATGCCCTGCATGGCAACCTGCCACTATGATTTTTAAAAAAACAAAACATACTTTTTAAACTACTCCTATGGAAACAATAGGGTGAAGTTAATAACCACAGTCAAACATCTTCAGCATAGAGCTAATGAAACCCAGGTCTAGAAAGATTAAATGACCTGCCCTAGACTACAATTAGGTAACAGGTGAGCCAGTACTAAAAAACAGATTCAAAATCCTCAGGAATGCTGATTTGCAAAACAATAATCTTTAAGTGATCAGTACACACTCAGGCACACCTAAACAAAACCTAAAAAAAATTGTAGTTTATCAGTGGGTTATTACCAAGAATAAAAGAGTCAGTATGTTAGATTTCAGCAAAGCAGGTTTTACCTGAAAAATGTGAATTTAAATACATACACAGGGGTACCTCAGAGATATTGCAGGTTTGGTTCCAGACCACCACAATAAAGCGACTACCTCAATAAAGCAAGTCACATGAATTTTTTGGTTTCCCAGTACATATAAAAGTTATAATTTACACTATACTGTAGTCTATTAAGTGGCAATAGCATTAGGTCTTAAAAAAAACAATGTACATACCTTAATTTAAAAATATGTTATTGCTAAAAAATGCTAACCATCATTTAAAAAAGTGAGATCACAGAGTTCAGATATCTGATCTTCTTAAAACTGAATTTTAACCTCTACATCTCACTCATTCAATAATAATTAAAAAGCCCCTTCTCTGGTCAGGTGTGCCAGGTACTCAGAAATAATGGAGGAGGAGGGGCAGGGAAATGGTAGGATCCCTACATACTCTCTGTCCTCATCTCATACCATCCTCCCTCTTACTTCTTAAGTTCGCTCTCCTGGCTTCTTTACATACACACCATAAGGCATTTCCACTTGCTACTCCCTGGACTGTTTCCCTGCTCTTCCCCAGACTGGCTCCTTTTTGCATTCAGGTCTTAGCTTTTGCATTCAGGTCTTAGCTCATTCGGGTCTTAGTCAGGACTCTCCTGACTGCTCTTCATAAACCCCACCCAGTCTGCCACAATGCCGTTTCATTTTCCTGATAGCAATAATCACTGTCTGAAACGACACTGTTCATTTGTCTCACTCATCCCTCTAAAATGTAAGCTCCCTGAGGGGAGGAAACTAATAACTTTCACCACAAAAATTCAAGCATATGGGAAAAGGGAGTTCTAGTCTAACTTGTCCAGAAAAACCTCTCCAAATTAATGTAGATGGATGACAATGAATTAACCATATAAGAAAAGGTAGGGAAAAAAATGAAGTAGAGGGAACAATGTTGAAAGGAGGTGCCAGGAGGTGAAAGATTGCATGGCACAAATAAATGCAGTTCAGTATGGCTAAGAAAAGGAGAAAAAAAGAGAGGAAACTGGATATAAGCATGGGCCAGATCACAAAACAAGGTGAATGATTCCAGTCATTATCCTAAGGGCAATTAGAACTCTTTAAGGAAGGATTCAAAATGACTCTTATGCTTCTGCCTTGGCAAATCTGCTGAAACAGGGCACAGAGAAGAAAGAAGCAAGTGAGTAATAAGTTCTGCATAGAGCTACTTGCACTCTTATCCAACACCCAAAGCAACAAATAAGGATTAGGAAAGTTGCTGAGCGCTACAGGGCTATGTTTCCCCATTCAAAGCCAACCGCGGTTCACCATGCAACACAATAAACAGGTTTTAAATGAACGCTCTCCGACCACGGGATTGCTCTCTTCGTAGATGCATGTATTCGGAGCAGGTGTCTTGTCAGATTCTCACCATTCCTTTCAAAGATCTAGGTTGCTCTAAGGCTAAGAATAAGCCTATCCCTCCTTCGACCCTCAGTTCAGTATCACCTCTGCTATGAAACCGTCTTGCCCGTCTCAGGTGACTAAGGTGTTCCTTCTGTGAATCCATCGCTCCTGCGACAAACTCTTAACACGGCAAAGCTCGCATAATAGCTTTCTTTTCATGTGTCTGTCTCCCCTGGAACATGAACTCCTCAGGGCAGAGCCTCTTTCATCACGGTCTCCCCAACAGCTAGCACAGTTGCTGGCACACGGCACGTACTCTTTAGTAAAAAGACTTGAGTGTATGAACTGACAAACGAATGTCTCCTCGGTGCTCCCGTTCCCAAGAAAAATCCCACCTCCTGGCCTCGGGGCTTCAGCGTCCTCACCCCTTCACACACACCAGACTCGCCCAAGCGCACCTGAGTCACGAACTCCGCGTTGATCTGGGACACCGTAGGGGCCACGATTTTCTTGGGCTGAGCAGGGGCCGTCATGGCAGCACTCTCCTTCCGCTCCAGTGGAAAAAAATGGACCGCTCCGAGCAGCGGTGAACCCAATACACTTCCCCCTAAGAAGCGACTGCGGCTGCCTAACTCCGAGACGCAAAAACCCGCGGAGCAGAATATCCTCAACGCTTATAGACCATAAGGAACGCGCACCGCAGCTTGTACATTCTTCGAGAAGCGGAACAGAACGGGGCCGGAAGTGCATGCAAGCGCTGGCTCTGAGCTAGAGAGGCAAGGGCTTCGACCTCCCCCGCTCCTGCCCCCTAGCGGGAAGCTGAGAGAAAACACCCAGGGAGACCGGATTGATGTCTCAGTGACCAGGTAGATGGTGTTGGTTAAGGTTTTCTTGTGGTAGGGTCAGGGAGGGAAAGGGAGACTTGGAGTTTCTTTCAACCCTATAAAAAGCATTAGTGAAAAAAACCTAAACGGGGAATGCGAGGCTTGATTTTAACTGTTTTTTAACAGATTCATGGACATATAAATTAGCATATAATGAACTGCACATATTTAGGGTGTAAAATTTGATTTTTTAAAAATAGTCACACATATGTGAAACCATCACCAAAGTCATAATAATAAGCATATCCAATGTTCCTAAAATTTTCCTAGTCCCTTTTGCAATCCATCCCTATCCCATTTCTACCCACCCATTCTCAGGCAATCACTGATCTGCTTCCTGTCGCTATAGATGTATAGACTAGTATCCTTTTTATAGAATTTTATAAATATGAAAAGAATACAGTATGTACCTTTTTTCTTTCTTCTTTCACTCAACATAATGATTTTGAGATTCATCCATGTTGATGCAGGTATTAATAGTTGGTGCCCTTTTATTGCTGAGTAGTATTCTATTTTATGGACATACTACAGGTTGTTAGTCTGCTCATCTATGGATGAACATTGAATTGTTTCCAGTTTTTGACTATTACAAATAATGCTGCTAAGAGCATTTGTGTATATATGTCTTAATGTAGACATGTGTTTCCCTTTCTCTTAAGTAAATACCTAGGAGTGGAATAGCTGGATCATATGGTATGTGTATGTTTAAATTTTTAAGAAACTGCCTGTTTTCCAAAGTAGTTGTGCCATTTTATATTCACACCAGTAGTATATGAGAGTTCCAGTTCCTCTTCCTTCTCACTCACACTTGATATGGTCAGTCTCTTTAATTTTAGCCATTTTAATAGCTATGTGGTATATCTCACTGTAGCTTTAATTTGTATTTCCCTAATGACTAATGATGTTGAATGTCTGTTCATGTGCTTATTTGCCATCCATATATCTTCTTTGTGGAAGCCTCTATTCAAATTGTTTGCCCATTTTTAAATTGAATTGCATGTTTTCTTATTACTGAGTTTGAATGCATACCTCTACCACTCCCAAATCCATATATAAATTAAACATGTACCTCTAGTAAACTTTCCCTGGATGAACACAGGCAAAAAACTGGTAACATGGTTGCCTCTAGGGAGGAGGAACTGGGGGAGGGGAGAACAGGAGCAAGGGAAGTCTTATTTTACATTTTACACCCTTTTGAAACTTTTGAATTTTGTAACATCTATAGCCCGTTTGAAAATAAACAGTTGTGATGGAAAAAACAAAAAAGTGTCTGTAGATATAGAAATTAAACGTGGAATCCTTTTTTCCTTCTACTTGTTATTGTATAAAGTTTATTTATAGAGCTAAAGATGAAAATTTGCATGATCCTAATTTTAAATGCAACAGATTTTGAATACATAAAGTATCTAACTACACTTTATTTACAAATGGAGTCTATACAACAAGAGGTAAAATAAGATTTTCTGAATAGCTTTTATGATGAATCTTGAAAGGTAGATAAGATTTTGATAATCAAAAACATCAGGGACAATATTTCTAGTATAGTCATAGCACAGATAAAGCCATGAAAGCAGGTCATGCTGGGAGAATGTTGGGAGTGAGCCATCAGGCTTAACATGTCAAAACCTTAAAAGCTAGAGAAAGGAGACTGTATTTATCATGGAAGGCAATGGGAAACCACTGATTGGAAATCTACTTTTGGAAGATGACTTTTCAGTAGTTTGTTAGATGGGTTGGAATAGGTAAAGTGGGGATGGGAATACCAGTTGGGAGACTATTGCAAATCTAAAGCAAAAGTAACATGCCTAAATTTGGGTTCTGGCAGTAAAATTGAAGAGGAGGGAATAAGCATGGAAGACACTGATAAAACAGAGTAAAGAGAAATTCATCCTAAGCAGTTGAAAGAATAGTGGAACCCTGTACCAGCAGAGAAGACAGAAGGTAGAAGTAGATTTTAAAAGGAAAAGATAGTTCCATTATATAGAGACACAGTCTGAGGTAGCAGGAGGAGATCTGGGCAGTGATGAGCAATTTATTTGCCAATTAACATTTATTAAATTTGTAATTTATCTTATGATTTTGTGGCCAAGAGGATATTAAGCCAATAATAAGCTCCAGATCATATGTGGATCTAACTATGTGAAAGGTTCTAATTTATAATACCTAGTAGATTTATGGAAAAATGCAGTATCATAATCTTTCTCCTTCTCTCTCAAACTCTCCCTCTCTCTCTTCTTTTCATATCACTTCTCTTAGCCAAGTTTTTGAATGATGGTTTTGGACATCCTCAAATTATAATATGTTCATTTTATAACTTTTCTTTTATTTTACAAGCTTTCTGTAATGAGTTTTGTAAGTAAGGAAGGGAGAAAGCAAAGAAACCAGGTAATCAAGAAAGAAGTTTCAAAACACAATATTGTCAATAGTATCAAATGCTTCAAATAAATCTAAAAGGACAAGAACTTCAAAAAGTCCATGGGTTTGGAAATTAGGAGACCATTGGTGACCATTATCAGTTTGTTGTAGTAAGAAAAAGAAAATTTAATTCAAATTGATTTTAAAGTAAAGGAAATCTATAGGTATAAATAAAGTCTAGAGATAAATTAGGCTTCAGGCAGTTGATCAGGCTTCCAGCTCCATTCTTTTGGCACTGCTCCCCCTACTCCTCCCACCCTACTCTGCTTTGTGTTTTGACGTCATCCCCAGACTAGCATTCTTCATGGTACCTAAATGGAGAAAGCTTCTCCACACTCACTTCTCCTTCCTCCATCACTGAAATAAGTACAAGGTTTCACTCTGATCAGATCAACTTAGGTCAGTTCTTCCAGGCCAATTACTCTGGCTAAGGTAGCACTGTGCGTAGACTGGCTTAGACTTGGGTTACCCATCCCTTTAAGTCATGATGAATATTCTGATAGAGTTAGACTGATCATGACCATTGCTGGAGCTGCAGTTAAGATCAGTCCTACCCAGAATACCTGGCTGATACACAGTGAAAGAAAGAAGGTGTGGTTGCAACTAACAATGCCTACTACAATGATCATTGATAGAACAGCTCCCAAGAGGTGGTGAGGAAAACACTAGGTAATAAAGGGCTAAGAAGCTAATGAACGAAAAGGCAATGGAGGAAGTAGGTGTAATGAATTTTCAATATCTCTGACCCTAAAAGGCAAAGAGTAAAATATAACAGTAACCAAAATAATAGGTAAAACTAAAGTTATTTGGCCCAACTGCTATCTTTTTAAGCTTGGTGCAGTGGAAATTTTGATTGCCTATCCATTCCTCCCTTCTTTCCAAATGCAACTTCAAATTTGACCAGTATTTGTATTATCTTCAGGCAACCTTGTGCTTGAAGGAAGTAGGCTGAGGCCCTGGTCCAGCTCTACGTAATTCTATCTCCTTTGTCAGTGGCTGGTTCAGGAATGTGGCTGTGAAGCAATTCTGGCAGGTGAGAGAGGTAATGTTCACTGTAGACGTCTAGGAAAGTTATCTTTGCTCTTGGGGGAGTTTCTGGGTCTCTCATTCACTCACTGTCCCACCCTCCCCCCATGAAGGAAGCATGCAGCCCTAATTGCAAACAAAGCATCCTAAAACCATAAGGAAAATAACCTTGTCATTGTGAAAGGCAGAGCAGATGGAAGGAACCAGAGTCAACTATATGATTTAACAACCCTAAGGTTTATCTAGTTGCTGGACTTCAAGTTGTATAAGCCAATAAGGTCCCCATTGCAAGAAGCAGTTTGTCAGGCATTCTGCTACTTGCAGCCAAAACCATCATAACTGAATAAGGAACACATGAATTTTTCTTTAAGGAAACCAATGAGAGGGAAAAACTAAAAACACCAGAAAAAAGAAGGGACTAATGATGAAGCTCCCAGAAGGAGAAAGAGAGCAAGGAAAAGCTAGCTTCAGAAAAGTGGAAGAATATTATTATTCTGAGATACATGAGAAAAGTAAGGAGTAAAGATAGACATTTTTGAGTGAAGAGGAGGGAAGTTTAGAAAGTTTTGGATTGGCTTTGATCTCAACATTTTAGAAGGCAAACTATTCCAAGAATGAATGAAAGGCTCTAAACGAAATTATAGATTTACAGAGAAGGTAAGAGTTTGTAATAATGACTCCATTCATTTCTTCCTTTATACATCCAGTATATATTTGAGGATGTAAAAACATTACAGATACTGCTTTATACTTTATGTATAAAACATAAAATCATGCATTCTCTTGCTTTCCAGAAACATGTAGTTTAGCTCAATGGTTCTCAAAGTGTAGTTTCAATATAGCAATAACAGCTAACCTGTATAAATGCAAATTTTCAGGCCCAACTCCAAATATTGAATCAGAAACTCTTGAGGGTGTAGCTCAGCAATCTAGGCTTTTAACAAGCCCTCTAGATGATTCTAGTGCACACTATAAGTTTGAAAACCACTAGTCAACAGTGACGATTAATAGAGTTATGAACAAAAAGCAGTGGGAGCACAGGGAATAGAGTGCTAGGGTAAATCAAAACGGCTTCCAGAGAAGCAGTGTTTAAGCTCAAACTTCAAAGAATGAATAGAAGTTAGCCGATACAGATGCAAAGTATTACATGTTCCATATTGTTTAATAATACCATTGTACCACTTTTCTTTTTCAGTTATCTTTTTTCCTCTAATAGAATTTTGTTCTCTAATAGAATTCTAGCAGTTAGCCCTGAAACTCTAAGCCCTTCTAACTGGCAATAGGAGAAATCTCAACAAGAAAGGAATTAAATGTTTCCTTTCACTGCTTCTAAAGAGCAGATATTCTGCATGAAACAGCCCTTGCCAATTCACTTCTAACAAAGGATTCTTATAAGATATGCAGACTTCAAACACTGGTGCTATCCCTTAAAAATGTCTATAATTCTCATTGGTTATCTCACATAACGTATATTGAAATCTGTTTTCTGCAAATTAAACACTTTATTTTTCTTCCATAATCACAGACTAAAAACAAATAAAACCTAGCTCAACTAAATCTCTTCTTTGAATACAGTATGAGAGTTTGTATCTAATTTAAATTAATACTACATAGATAAGATGGAAGCGGGAATAACAGGAATATGTATTGGAGGAACTAATTTTGTTTCTTTAGTACAAATCTGGAGAGGGAGGCCAAAGAGGATGATAAATGGATAAGCAGATAAATCATGTGACATGCAATGGAGTTAACATATCCATTTGTAGGTGATAAGGAGCTATCAAAGAAACTTAACATGAACAAGGAAGTAAACGATTAACTATCCATGTAGAAAGCTCAGAAGGTAGAAAGTAGACTGGAGTGGGCCCAGGAAAGTGTTTGGCGATCAGTACCTTGTTCCTGTATTATGTGATTTTCCCTTTTAAAAAAGTTCAAACTGTGTAATCAGAAACTTTATTTTTAAAATATTCTAAAATTTGAATTATTCAAGAATCACCATCTACTTTCCTTCAACACACATTTTGTCCGAATAGGCCCTATTGTAGTACAAAACAAGAAACAATTTCACTAAGTCAGTCAAACTACTTCAGTAAATAATCATGCTACAGCCTGGAATTGCCCAAACAAAAATTCTTCTAATTTTCTTTACAGATATTTAAAAGTTTATTTTTTTCAGAAAACCAAAGCAACTGATTCAACAATAACGGTTCTAGCATGCAGCAAGTCATCATTTAACATCTAATGTTTAAACTTCTTATCATGGATGTATACAGTTTATTTTCATTCCTATAAAGTTTCCACAGCTTGTAGTGATAATAAAAGTAAATAAGTATTTCGTTACAGGTACTTCAAATAGCACTACAGTACCTCTTCGACAAAATTTTTACAATATTCCAACTTTCAATATGAAACAGCTTAAAAAGGCATGGGCCAAAAAAAAAAAAATGTATAGTAGTATCACTTAGGCAAATAAAGTCTAATAATCATACAAGCACAACACTGTTAGGATTCTCCTGTTAGGGTTGGGAAAGGAGTATATGAGATGTTTACTTCAAATAAAATTACATAAATAGCTTAGGAAAATTCCCAAATATATAATTTCAGACATATTAAAGAAAAAAACCCTTGAAACTTTATTCTTGGAAAACATGAACTAGTTATCCCTTGCTTTTATGTAATAGATGTGTTCTTAAAAAGTTTTGTGTAAAGCAAATTATATAAAACATCACCTTGCTAGCACTGGAGGAACACATCTCAAGGAAACATGAGAAATTATTCTTTAAAACACGATTCTCCTGCACATTTGTACATCTTTGGGCTTTTATCTGTACTGTTAAGTTTAATCTCTATGAATTAAACCCAAGTTTCTCAAAATTCACTTGTAAAAGAAGCAGACCGACTTCTCCTCCCCCCTCCCCCCCAACAAAGACAATTCTTACAGTACAATGTAACATTGTTCCTTTATCCATTCTCAGTAGAGGGCTTGTCACTACATATATCTGAGAGTGCTAGGATAAATACCCACCTGTTCTTTTCACCTTAGAAAGATAATGGTTATTTTCTCTTATTGCTAGGAAATGTCATTCTTAAAGATTTTATTAAAAATGGCAAATGTGAAGGACAATGTGTGATTACAAGCCTTTTACAGTTTGATTAAATATTCCCCAAATCATGACAGTACTGTTTAGAATGATACTCTCAATTCCATAAGCATCTTATTCCTACATGGGATTACCTTACTAATTAAAATAACAATTTACTAATGATCAAAATAACATTCTTTAGCATTAGAATCTTGCAAAAAACAGGAATAAAAACTAGAACTACACCTAGTCACTGCCGTTTGATCAAACTTAATAGAATATTTAGTTTAGTCATAGGACCACTCAAAGAGGTATTAAAAGAAAGTTTTACTAAGGTAAATGTAAAAGTCTTATGGAGATGCAGATATACAGGTGAGTCTTAAGTCTACAACTACTGCTATCAATCATTAATAAGCATGTAGATGAATTGCATTCATTCCTCTGAAAAGATGACACTGCATACATATCATCAAAAAGATTATGGCACTTGAACATTATTCCTGATAAGTAAACATGGTAAATGTATAGAGGTGCATCCTAGCCTCTCTCCTACTTTTACATTTTGGGGGTAAAGATAACAGCAGGCTGGGCAAAAAAACAATTCAAATCACCTATAGAATGGGGGGGGGAAGCTACCGGAGTCCTAAGAATAAACAGCTTGGAAAAGAACAATGAAAATAATGCTATTATTTTCTCATCCACTTTCACTTTTATCGCCTTTATATTTTTTAGCTTGTAAGAAAAAATTTTGCAATGGAATTTGAACCATAGATATAAAATACATGAAATAATATAGTGGGGCTATCTGTAGTGGCCAAAAACCAATTTTTGCCTCTCAGTCTTTTGAGCATATATAAAAGGAGATGGCGTGTCTTAAGGAATAATTCCTTTAAAAATGAGGCTGAATTATTTGTACCACATCATGGATTTACAACATTTTCAATACAGCCAAAGTATATGTTAAAATAAAACAAATACCTGCTTTATGGCATCAAATCATGTTCTTCCCCCTAAAAATTAATTCGGCTGTTCCTAAAACGTATTACATTTCTATGTATCTTACCTCTGACTATGCAGACAAGCAAGTGCCTACGAAATCATTCAATCTAATGCAGGCCTTTTGATACAAATACATTATAAATGATACAGGCTAAAGAGCAAGGTCACCAGAAAGACCACACATGTGTTAGTGGGTCTGTCAATTACATAACTGACTTTAAGACAACCATTTTCTCTTGTGGTCATTCCTTAAAGTGAGTAAGTTGATGTCTCTTCCAGTGTGGAGCCTGTCTGAATGTTTTGCCACAAACTGAGCATTCGAATGGCTTCTGCCCTGCATGAATTAGATAGTGTCTTTCCAGCTTCGATGGGGATCTAAAACTTTTAGAACAAACACTGCATTGGTAAAGAAGGCCATCGTTCCTCTCAGTACGCCCTGAATAACTACAACAATGACTATGATGGCTCTGCTCTGATTCCAGAAGTGCACTAGAGAGACAGGGCTGCCTGTTCCTATAGGGGGTACCAAGAATGAAATCCTCTGATTCTGCCTTAACTTTTATTTCTGATGTTTGATCTGACTCTGAGACGTCGTATTTTTGAAAACCAAGAGTCTGACATTGTTGGGAAGCATTATAGTTAACATTATCACCTTGATGAATGAAAAGTTTGTTCAAATTTTCCAATTCTACTTGGCAAAGAGATTTTCTATATGGAATCTTATCAATATGAGTTAATTTATGTCTTTTCAAGTGAGCTGACTGTCTAAAAGATTTCCCACAAACATTACAGCCAAAAGGCCTCTGTCCAGTATGAATTAAATAGTGTCTTTGTAGTTTAGATACGGAAGGAAACACTTTCTCACATTTGTCACAAGGACACATCTTATGTCCAGTATAGATGTTTTCATTTGTAATTGAAAAACCACACTGAAGCACTTCGCAGTTTTCAAAGAATTCCTCACCTGATGAACCATAGATAGATACATCTTTATTATTCACAGAATTATCCATAGTTAACATGTTCTCTGGTGTAAGAATACCTTTTACGTTTTTTCCCATATTTTGGCTCTGGAAGTGCTTTTGCCAAGAAAATGGCAAAGTCAACGTTTTCTTCTTTTTATTGCCAACTGTCTTATATGTTCCATGCTTGCCAAGAGAACCCATAAATGTTCTCTGGGTTTGTTCAGGGCTCTGCTCACCAGAAATAAGATCACAATTTTTCAAGAAACTGTTTTTAAATACTTTTTTCTCAGATCGAAAATTATCTAATTTTTTACCCCCAGCACGTTTAAGCTTAGCCAAGATTTTTTTAACAATGGTTTTATAGTTGTAGCTTCTTTTGAGCCTGCTTGGAATTTTGCCACTTCTGGCAGGAAAACACTTATGTCCATTGAGAATCTGCTCTGATTCAAAACATTCTTCACACTCTGGACATTGAAAAGGGACAATATAAATAGAGTGGACATCAAGTTGATTATTCTCCTCAGATTCACATATATCACCATTTTCAAAACTATCCTGCTTTGCATTTAATTTATTAGGCAGGGGGCCTGATTCTGGACTCTTCACCTTTAATGAAAGAGTCTGAAGAGTCTTATTCCTGGCATGGATTTGTTTATGCTTCAGAAGTTTGCTTTGAATCTTAAATCCTTTTTGACAAAAACAACATTGAAAAGGTCTTTCCTCTGAATGTGTGAGTTGGTGGATTTTTAAGTGAGTTGACTGTCGAAAAGATTTACTGCACAGGACACATTTAAAAGGCCTCTGACCAGTATGAATAAGTGCATGCCTGTCAAGTTTTGACTGTGATGGGAACAGCTTGCCACAGATTGTACACGCGTGAATATTCTTTTTTTTCTTTGTAGGGCTGTGTGTAGGATCAGACTTGGAGCACGGGTGTAATGCCCATCTCTCCTCTGTGGTAAGAGCATGATACATTCCATACACTGGCTTTTCTTGCTTGGCCTCCAGCAGTCTTCTGACCTGTTTAACATCATTCTGGTAAGTTTCATTGTGAAGCTGTTGGTGCTTCACGAATGTCTTCAGATTCTTAAAGTGGCGTGGACAAATACTACATTTAAAAGGCAGATTATGAGTTAGTTGATGTCTTTCCAGATGAACTAGTTGTCTAAAGGTTTTATGACACACATCACATTCAAATGGCTTTTGACCAGTATGAATGAGATAATGCCTAGCTAATTTTGAGGGTGTTTCAAAATGCTTGAAGCAAATATTGCAAATATATGGCCTGTTTCTAGGTAGTTTGTTGGCTACTACACACTGTTGAATCTTTAGCATTTTCAAATTGTTTTCAGCCATCATATTCTTCAGTGATATACTCTGATGAGCTCCATGGTGTTCTTACACTCCACAGATGTCTAAAAATTAAAAATAAAAATGTATTAATTAAAAATTACTTATTCATATGAAAAGAAATAATTTAAGCTGTTCCTTGGCTAAAGGTATTAAAGGCAATAGGGAACCTCAACTTTTCCTGTGTTTAAAAGTAAGTTAATAACCATTTTAGATACTTCAGAATCATTAAACTAATTTTACTCATACAGAGAAATGAGGAGTCTTTAAAAGAAATACTTAAAAATGTATATAATTTTAAGCTATGTTTCTAATTAATTGAGATGATACGTTAAAAGGGGACTGAGTTGAATTTCTTAACATTAAATAGATCTTTTAATTCTAATTTTCCTAGTCCACTATTAAGTAGATTTGTCATTTTTCAAAAATTGGGCTAGAAAGATAAAGAGTGTAAGAAATAAAATATAATACTAAAAATAAGACATATCTGCATTCAATTATAGCATACCTTGGACATGATCTGAGAATGGAATGTTTTAGTTATCAAAATTCTTAGCCACATCATTAGCAATATTTACTCTCAGTTACTTCTTTGGACCAACAAAGATAACATAAGCAACTGGGAGAAAATGTCCCAGAAAACCTGGATTCTAGTCCTGGATCTGCCATCATATGAACTTGGTGGCAAGAAGAAGGAAATATAGATTCCTCATCTCTGAGTCAGGGAAAATGCCTCCTGGCCTGCCTACCACATTGAGTTGTGAGAATCAATGGAGATAATGCACCTGAATGTGTTGGAAAACTGAAGCAATGTATAAATGTAAGGTATTATTTAGCTCAACACTAATCAAATTTAAAAACTTTATCCTTATCTACTTAATATCATTTTCAGGGTTTCTAACTAAGAGATAAACACACTAAACGTACAGTTCTTTTTATTTCTCCTTTCCACTTTGTTGTAGAAGTCCTAAAAAACAAGTACAGAGGCAATGAGGTTGACACATTGGCTACTTACATACTTATCTACGGCTAAGTAATTGAAAGTCTGAGTGTAGCTTACTTTTCAGGCAGTAGAATAAAAAGGTCATTTTGGTCTCAGTTAATATAAAGATACTTTCCCTAATATACCTCGGTAGGACACATGCAAAAGCTAACCAGGAACTTTCAAAACCATTTTATACCCTATCTTCTCCTAACTGAAAAGCCAATTTTCTTCTCATCCTTCTTCTTCTACTGCATTTTCCTTAAATAAGGAAGCCAGAGATTAAAAAAAGCTGTTCCAGCTCTCTCATTCTAATGTTGTATCTTCTAGTTGAGAGCAGAGAGTTGATAAATCTACCAGAAACTCAGTGTCCTTTTGTCAGATGATTTAGTGGATATCCAACACATATGCTGTGTGCTATTATCTATTTTTTCCTGGAAGACACCGTAAACACAAAATCACAAACACTCCCGCTGTGGTTCTCTTCAGGAATCTGATATAAAGACAGAAGAAAAATTCATTTATTGAGCAAATTATCTTCTAGTTGTTTTATTATAGTGTTTTTCAAGCTGCATGTCACTACCCATTAGTGGATTGTGCAATCACTTTAGTGTGTCATGATCAGCATTTTTGTTTAATAGAGTAGAAAACATCAGGTTGCATAACATATGGTAACCATAAATACTGTTTTGTGAAACTTCTGTAGGAAGAGGTAAAAAACTGTGAAACCTGTTCCTGGCATATCTCTTTACACACTAGACAGAGGAACCTACAACAAATCAATCACTTTATCCAAAGTGGCCAAGTAATCTATTAAGTAAGATTGGGGCCCATAGGATGAGACAGGATTACTAAGGACTATTAATTTTCTTCAACTGACCCATATAACCCCAAAATATTTATCAGAAAAATCTAATTAGAGGCCAAAGGTAATGTGCCACAAATAACTAAAATAATCTGACTGCAAGCCACTATATTAATTTATAAAATACACCATATAACCCAGATATCCACGTTAACAACAATCAGCTGTTGATGCTATTACTATCCACTTTCACAACACTGAGTTAGAGAAATTACAGGTGAATGGCCTCCAAACCCTTAAAATGCGAACACAGCAGCAGTTAGGAGAATTAAAATTAAGTGAATTGCCAAGAACTTGGCAATTTATTTAATTCCCGTCAGGCAAAATCAGGTGTTGAGGTGTCAATTAGGACAATGAGCCAAACTGCAAGTAATAATCGAGTCTATTCACTTACTGCGACAGTGCAAGCAAGAGGCTAAAAAAGTACTGGTTCCCCAGTGGTCGATTAAATGGAACAACACTAGGTGAGGGTTAGGTGGATGCAATGCACACCATCACCTCTCTGCAAAGGAGGCTGGAACAAAAGGTTTCTGCCTCTTTATGGACCTGTGGGCCAGGGGAGGAGGAAGGAAGAGCTACAAGTGGAATGGTCCTGAGTCAAAATGGAGAAAAGTACCTCAGTCAAGGCTGCCCCCTCCACCTTCCCTCCCTTTGCAATAAGGAGGTATTGGTGGAGGCACCTGGGAAGTACCTCGGCCAAGGCCCTCAGAATGGAAGTACCTGAGCCAGGAATGCAATACAGTATGAGCATGGCTAGTGGGAGGGAAGGGGTGAGTCCTTGACTGCAACTCCCTCCAGAAAACTGCAGTGCACTGGCCATGCACAAGTCTGGTGTGGCAAGAGCAGCTTCCCCCAAAGAGGCCAGCCAGACAAAGCCACGCAGTTGTCTATGGTTGGGCCTGAAAGATCACACACAGGATTCTGGCCTGCAGCCAGGCTCCTCAGCTCCTATTGTGTATTTCTTCTTTCCTTTAATAGTTTCTTTGGAACACTTGAAAAAAATCCCACACTAGAACCACACACATGACAACCATTTCTGATTATAACAGGAATTGATGACCTATAGTTACCGGGCCAAAAAGAGACTATGGCTTATCAACTAACACTAGCACTAAGACCGGATACTATTGTCAGTTGTGTCCACACCATGTGGGAAAGCACTTACTGGAAGCCCTATATTGTTAGAATCACTGGTGGCAAGCAGTGATCTCATCTGCTATTTATAAGTGACAGCTAAGGGATCCCCAAGCTCCAAATGCAGTCCCACGCGTACTTAAGCATATGCACAGTAATTTGATAGAACTCCAAATCCCACTTCTACTGATTTCTCTGTGTTCTCAAATGACTTTTTTTGTCGGTAATATTTCAAAAACAAATCCAACAGCGTGTAATTTTTCCTATGTTAAAGTGAAAATAAAAGATGGTAAATCTCAATGGGTCAACCCCAAGATTATCCTGACAACAGCAAGATACACTCCGTTGTAAAACTGTGAAAACCGATCTCAAAAAATTCCAACGATACTTCAAGGCCGAAAGCCTGTTGGTTTTCCAGTCTTAATGAACACCATTAAAACGAGGTGAGGATATCACAAAAGTAAATGAACAAGAAACACAAGAACTGAGAGAAAGTTAGAAAACTTTCAGTTAGGGAATAACCTCGGGCGACATTTATCACAGCCTTTCCCTCTCTGTAGCTTCTTCTGCCCCACCTCCCCCGGCCCCCTCTCTTGACCTTGAACCCTCACCTCTTCCTCTCAGAAGGAGTGCACAGGACACAGACCCTGACAACTGGCCCTCGCCCTAATTGCCCACAACCAGTAAGCACCTAGGAGTTGAGCCAGAGTCCAGAGACTGCAAAATCCCACATCGGGAAAGGAAAGGCAAGGGTGAAAACTGCTTTGGCCACAGAGAGGGGGAAAAATGCCACATGTGATACGACCCACTGCAGGGGAAAGTATCGTTTTTTGCAATTCCTCTCAGAGATTCCCGCTCCCCATGAGTCGCAGTCAGGAGGCGGGGAAGTGGGGAAAGCAAAGGAGCTGAGGTCGTGGCGCCCCCGTGCTGGGTCCCCGGGCACCTTGGAGGGACCGAGGCAGGCCCGACCTTTCCCGGGGGATCGCTCCACCTCACACCTGGGTTCTTGAAATCCTCCTCACGCACCTGGAGCTGGCACGGGCCCGCGAGCCGCGCATCTCAAGGCCCAGGAGCCGCGAAGGCAGCGTGCACACGTCCTCAGAGCCGGCGCGGCGACGGGCTGAGTGCGCAGGCGCGGAGCTCGGGTGCGTCGCCGGACGCGGTCCGACTGGAAACAGGCTCCGTCCAACCCAGGGCCGCAGTCGCTTCGGCTAGCCTGCGAGTCTCAGAGGAAAAAGGGGATCCAGAAGTGCGTCCCCCGGGCCGCTCACCCGGCACTGCAATTGTGGGGGGAAGAGAATAGAGGAGTGAAGAAGGGTGCATTTTCCATCTCACCTCGGTCCTCGGCTAGGAAAACCACGTAGCTTGACCAGTGGGCTCAAGGCCCTGCTGGAAACTGGTGAGCCCGCGTTCAAAGACCACTCTTCTAGTCCTCTCTAATGTCAGAGGGCCCATGGTAAACAAAACGCCATGTTTTGTTGGCCTTTCTGTGCCAGCCCTTGTCCTGGGCACTCTGGACGTTGTCAGAATATAGTGCAGGGGTCAGGGACATGGGCTTTGCGGTCAGGCATACCTGGGCTCCACTCACAGCTCTACCAATATCCTGATAGACCCGGACCTTCTTAGCTTCTCTGAGCTTCATTCCTTCAGTATATTTTAGTTGTCTACGATGTACCAAGCCCTGTGCTCAGCTTCTGAGTTTCTTCAGATTTCTCTGACAGTTAGATCAACATAGTGCCCGGTGCATAATAAACTCCCATATAGCTATCATTTATTAATTACTATTTGCAAATTAAATATAACAACTTTATGAAGTGATAGGATACCATTTTAAAATGAGGAAAATGAGACTGAGACTTTAAGGAACTTAACTTCGCACAGCTGATAAATGATGGAGGTGGGATCTGAACACAGGTGGTCCTGCTGTTTTAATTCACTACGGCTTCTCAGATTGTGGATATCTCAACATTTTATGTAGACACAATTAAGGGTTAAATGTTGTAGTGCAGTTACAAACTAGGGTGGCACATTATTACTGAATAAGATGGTTGGGTATGTACTGAAGATTTTAAGTACGGAAGACATTAGAGAAGAATTTATTGTGGTTTTTGCAGGTTCTGAGTGTATATGTCTCAGCTTGAGATGAGAAAATGAGAACAAGTAACAAGCATATTTTTTCAACTGTAAGTATCTCTTTACATTACTTTTCAAGGACCATTGAAAACAAAAATTGTTATTTCTGATGTTGGTATATGCACCTCTATTTAAAAAGGGAGAAGTTGGGCCAATGAAAAGTCTATTTTCCATGTGGTAACATGAGGAAATGGCTAATAGGAAATAAGCTTTTGCTTCTCATGAAACAACCTTGCAAGAGTCACATTTGGGAAAGGTTGAAACCCTTTCTTTCAACAGAAACAGAGACGGAGAGAGGAGGGAAAAAGCTTTATGTATCCTGAGTGCTAATCCCAGGGTGGGGATGCGGATTATTCAGAGTTGCTTCATTCTGCAGCTTCTCTTGGAAGCTCAGCTCAGTCAAACCAAGGAAACAATTGCATCCATCACCAGCCACATAAGTCCTTAGGAGAGATATGCAGATCATGAGAGACTGTTACCTGAGGTTGGGGACCAATGGAGGGTGCATTACCTGCAAAACAGGTAGGCCTTTGCACCAAGAGCCTGAATATGGAGTGAGGAACACAAGTGGATAAGCTGTTCTCCAAGGCCACAAACCTTACCTTATAACCTCCCCCATTTACCCTGAGAGCTATCTCAGGAACTTCCTGGTAAAAAAAAAAGGAGAAATTACTGTGAATAAGAGTCATCTGGAAGATTTCGTTGAATAGGTGGGATTTGATTTGCACAGGGACTTAGTAATAGGTACAATATGAATAATAGAAAATGTGGGACAGGATAGAACATTGTAGGGAGATATGGTAGTAGTGACAAGGAAAAATAAAGGAATGGCTTGGCATACATTTGGGTTAGTATCTTACATCTGCAACTTACTAGTGTGTGTCCTTAAAAGTTATTTAACCTTTTTAAACCTTATTTTCCTCGTCTTTAAAATAAGGGTATAATCAATCATTCATTTATTGAATGACATATCATGTACCAAGCACAAAGGAGTCACTTCTAAGTACATACAAATGAAAGTGAGGCCCTTGATTTCAATGAAGTTTTCAGCTCAACATACAAAGAAGTACAATATGATAAGAGAAGTTATGTACGGGGAAGGAGAGAGAAGCAGGAATATCTAAATCTTCCTGGAGGCTTCAGGTGGAACTGGTTTTGGGGTTGAGGTTTTAATGATCCACGCACCCATCCATCCTACATATATTTTATGAAGCACTTGCTGTGTGCCAAGCCCGGTTCTAGGTAATGGAGATAGTAGTGGACAAATTAAAAAGTCAAAAATCCCTGTCTACCTAGAGGTTATGTTTATAGGTGATGTTTTATATATGCCTACTGAGGGTGACAGACAATAAGTTAAATAAGTAAAGTATATAATATGTTAGATATTGAAAGAACTGAGGAGAGAAGATAAGTATAGAAGAAGGCTATGAAAATTTGGGGGAGAGGGCTTGTTGGCATTCTAGTAGATGGCCAGGGGTGACCTTTCAGAGAAGTTCTGTGATTTTTGAGTTGAGGCCTGATAGAAAGAGGGAACCATGCTCATGCTCCATGTTTAGAGAACCCACTGCTCACCAGGCACTTTGCAAGAAGCTGGGAAAGGCCTTAAATGCTTTGCAAAGGTTTTTATCTTCTTCTTTTTTTTGTTGTTGTTATAAATTTATTTATTTTATTTATTTATTTTTGGCTGTGTTGGGTCTTTGCTGCTGTGCGTGGGCTTTCTCTAGTTGCGGCGAGCGGGGGCTACTCTTCGTTGCAGTGTGTGAGCTTCTCATTGTGGTGGCTTCTCATTGCGGAGCACGGGCTCTAGGCGCGCGGGCTTCAGTAGTTGTGGCGCGCGGGCTCAGTAGTTGTGGCTCACTGGCTTAGTTGCTCCACGGCATGTGGGATCTTCCCAGACCAGGGATCAAACTCATGTCCCTGCATTGGCAGGCGGACTCTCAACCACTGCGCCACCAGGGAAGCCCCTCTTCTTTTTTTTTTAATCCAGTAGGCAATGGGAAATTATCGAAGAATCTTGATCATAGGTAGGGCATGCTTAGATTTGTGTCTTAGAAAACTCACTCAGAAGTTATATGGATAATGAAATGGAGGAGGCAAAATTAGAATAGCCATGCTGTCATCTGGGGGCTTCCTCCTCCTTGAATACCTGGTTAACTTGGGTGAAAATCTAATTCTGTGGCATGTGACAGTCTTCATGATACCTGTGAGTTCTCACAGCTTGCTCCTAGTGTGTGTCTGTCCTCTGTAGTCCTTAACCTTTAGGGCTATCTCCTTTTTAGCAAACCATTGAATATAGAACTTATTCATCAAGTTCTAGAAAAACACTCACTCATAGTTGTGTGTGTGTGTGTGTGTGTGTGTGTGTGTGTGTGTGTGTGTGTGTGTCTAAATACTTTACTGAAGATTTAGGAGTCAGTATGGGATGGGGCTTCAACTGAAAGTATGTGGGACCTTGGGAGCAAGTCAACCAGTACCAAGCGCATTCAACATAATTGCATTTGAAAGTTCACACTTTCAGCATCTGTCATGCCTTTTGGAATATTTTAAAGACAGAAATTTTGAAACTGAGTTTTTTTTTTTATTTAAGTAGAGTTGATTTACAATACTATATTAGTTTCAGGTGTATAGCGTGGTGATTCAGTATTTTTTACAGATTATACTCCATTAAAAGTTATTACGAGATAATGGCTGGAATTCCCTGTGCTATACATATATTCTTGTTACTTATCTATTTTATACATAGTAGTTTGTATCTCTTAATCCTATACCCCTAGTTTGCCCCTCCCTTCTTCTTCTCCCCTTTTGTAACCACTAGTTTGTTTTCTATATCTGTGAGTCTATTTCTGTTTTGCATATATGTTCATTTGTATTATTTCCTAGATTCCACATATAAGTGACTTCATACAGTATTTGTCTTTCTCCGTCTGACTTATTTCAGTAAGCATAATATTCTCTAGGTCCATCCATGTTGCTGCAAATGGTGGAATTTCATTCTTTTTTATGGCTGATTAGTATTCCATTGTGTGTACATATGTGTGTGTGTATATATATATGTGTGTGTGTGTGTATATATTTTATATATATATATATATGCCACATCTTCTTTATTCATTTATCTTTTCATGGCACTTGGGTTGCTTCCATGTCTTGGCTATTGTAAATAGTGCTGCTATGATCATTGGGGTGTATGTATCTTTTCGAAGTATGGTTTTCTCTGGATATATGCCCAGGAGTGGGATTGCTGGATCATATGGTAGTTCTATTTTTAGTTTTTTAAGGAACCTCCATACTGTTCTCCATAGTGGCTATACCAATTTACATTCCCACCAACAGTGTAAGAGGGTTCCCTTTTCTCCACACCTTCTCCAGCATTTACTGTTTGTACACTTTTTGGTGATGGCTGCTTGTTTTTATCCAATGACAGACAGAATCTCAATCTTAATTTCAGTCCCTCCCTCTCTCTCTGTTCTCTTGTGGTTACTCTCTTGCTTTATTTTAATTAGCTATTAGAAAACCTTGAATTTGAACCTTGTTTTTCCTGTAGGTAGAATGTGTTACCCAGGGTTTTCAGAACCTTAACTGGATAGCATGGTGAATATTTGTTTGAAGACATTTTTGCAACCCAATTGTCCTCCTGTCATAAATTTGATTCTTGTGCCTGTCTCCTTGACTTTGATGTGTATGCCATGACTAAGCTTGTATCTCAGTCACTATCTTGGACTTTTAAGGGTAAGTCTAGTCAATTCTCAAAGCTTTTCTTTTTTTTTGAATTTGCGTTGCAGTTAGTTCAGGTGTTGGTTTTATTTGCCTTTATAGTTCTTCTCAGAAATTTTAAATCATTAAGCTCTACAAAATTTATGTGGTCAAGGACATGATCTGTCTTGGTCACCTCTGCATCCTCAAGAGTCCAAAGCAGTACCAGGCATGTAACAGATGCACAGCAGATATTTGTTAATGAATGAATGTATGCCTGAATATTTACACAAAACTTTGGTGGGTTTTCTTAATTTTGTATTGGACATTAAAAATTATTTCACTTTAAATTTGTGTTCTCTAAGAAAAAGCCAGAAATTGCATTTTTAAAGAAGATATTTGATTATACACTATTCTTCTTCTTTTGCTTTTATATAAAAAAATAAAAATACCAAGTACCTTCTTTATTTCTTTTAAAAACTGAAATTCTGTATCCCCCAAGAATCTCTCTCTAAGCTTTTTTTCTATTTTAAATATAGTAGGGTGTATATGTCAGTCCCAATTTCCCAATTTATTCCCTCCCTTCCCCTCCGGTAACCATAGGTTTTTTTTTTTTTTTTTCTTTTTTTTTTTTTCACACACACACACTGTATTTTATTTTTACAAGAGATAAATAAACTGACACCAAGCATTGTACATGGATGACCACAACAAAAGCAACAATGATTGCAATTACCAAACATGAAACACACTCATACTATGTCATAATATTGACATTCAGTCCAGTAATCCTCCACTGTAACAGCTCCTTTACTTTGCAGTGAAAATTGATTTGTATATTCTTTGCCTCTGAGTCCTTGTGGGATTTTTTTTTTTTAATTCAGACAGAAAGTCACAAAAATTATACTCATCCTCATCAGTTCACTCAGTCCCATGTAATTAATTTTTTTTTCATCTTGATCTTTTGTTAGCACTTTTATGAGTTCATCAGTTTTTCATTAGAGTTCTGAAAATGCTTATTCATTCAGTTCAGCAGTAAAGTCAGTTACCAGAAACCTGTACTTGTCAGAGTCTTTTCCATGAATTTCTTAAAGATGAAACCCTTTTATAGGAACATTTTTGCAAAAGCATCAGAGTACACCCAGAACTGTCTGTAAATGACAAAAGACTTAAACATGACCACAGTTAAAGATTTGATGAAAGTTCATAATAATGCAGTTGACAAGAAAATTAGTTATTTCTGAGATATACATTTTAAGGTAATAACTAGGATTATAACTTATAACATTATACCAGAACATATAAGATTTTTAGAAATTTCATGTAATGTCTGAAAGATTTATATTAACATATTTCCATACAAATAACCCAATGAAAGTTTAGTATTAGTTGTTTTGTCTGTTTTTTTATACTGCAGGTTCTTATTAGGCATCAATTTTATACACATCAGTGTATACATGTCAATCCCAATCGCCCAATTCAGCACACCACCATCCCCACCCCACCGCAGTTTTCCCCCCTTGGTGTCCATATGTCCGTTCTCTACATCTGTGTCTCAACTTCTGCCCTGCAAGCCGGCTCATCTGTACCATTTTTCTAGGTTCCACATACATGCGTTAATATACGATATTTGCTTTTCTCTTTCTGACTTACTTCACTCTGTATGACAGTCTCTAGATCCATCCACTTCTCAACAAATGACTCAATTTCGTTCCTTTTTATGGCTGAGTAATATTCCATTGTATATATGTACCACAACTTCTTTATCCATTCGTCTGTTGATGGGCATTTAGGTTGCTTCCATGACCTGGCTATTGTAAATAGTGCTGCAGTGAACATTCGGGTGCATGTGTCTTTTTTTTTTTTTTTTTTTAAACTTTGGGTTTATTTATTTATTTATTTTTATGGCTGTGTTGGGTCTTCGTTTCTGTGTGAGGGCTTTCTCTAGTTGCGGCAAGTGGGGGCCATTCTTCATCGCGGTGCGCGGGCCTCTCATTATCGTGGCCTCTCTTGTTGCGGAGCACAGGCTCCAGACACGCAGGCTCAGTAATTGTGGCTCACGGGCCCAGTTGCTCCGCGGCATGTGGGACCTTCCCAGACCAGGGCTCGAACCCGTATCCTCTGCATTGGCAGGCAGACTCTCAACCACTACGCCACAAGGGAAGCCCGCATGTGTCTTTTTGAATTACGGTTTCCTCTGGGTATATGCCCAGTAGTGGGATTGCTGGGTCATATGGTAATTCTATTTTTAGTTTTTTAAGGAACCTCCATATTGTTCTCCATAGTGGCTGTATCAATTTACATTCCCACCAACAGTGCAAGAGGGTTCCCTTTTCTCCACACCCTCTCCAGCATTTGTTGTTTGTAGATTTTCTGATGATGCCCATTCTAACTGGTGTGAGGTGATACCTCATTGTAGTTTTGATTTGCATTTCTCTAATAATTAGTGATGTTGAGCATCTTTTCATGTACTTCGTGGCCGTCTGTATGTCTTCTTTGGAGAAATGTCTATTTAGATCTTCTGCCCATTTTTGGATTGGGTTGTTTGTTTCTTTAATATTGAGCTGAATGAGCTGTTTATATATTTTGGAGATTAATCCTTTGTCCGTTGATTCGTTTGCAAATATTTTCTCCCATTCTGAGGGTTGTCTTTTCGTCTTGTTTATGGTTTCCTTTGCTGTGCAAAAGCTTTTAAGTTTCATTAGGTCCCATTTGTTTATTTTTGTTTTTATTTCCATTACTCTAGGAGGTGGATCAAAAAAGATCTTGCTGTGATTTATGTCAAAGAATGTTCTTCCTATGTTTTCCTCTAAGAGTTTTATAGTGTCCGGTCTTACATTTAGGTCTCTAATCCATTTTGAGTTTATTTTTGTGTATGGTGTTAGGGAGTGTTCTAATTTCATAGGTTTGTTTTCTACATCTGTAACTATATTTCTTTTTTGTAAATAAATTCATTTGTACCATTTTTTAAGATTCCATGTATAAATAGCATATGATGTTTGTCTTTCTCTGTCTGACTTACTTCACTCAGTATGACAATCTCTCGGTCCATCCATGTTGCTGCAAAGGGCGTTATTTCATTCTTTTTTATGGCTGAGTAATATTCCATTGTATATATATACCACATCTTCTTTATCCACTCCTCTGTTGATGGGCATTTAGGTTGTTTCCATGTCTTGGCTATTGTAAATAGTGCTGCAATGAACATTGGGGTGCATGTATCTTTTTGAATTATGGTTTTCTCCAGATATATACCCAGGAGTGGATTTGCTGAATCATATGCTAATTCTCTTTTTTTAGTCTTTTGAGGAGCCTCCATACTGTTTTCCATAATGGTTGCACCAATTTACATTCCCACCAACAGTGTAGGAGGGTTCCCTTTTCTCCACATCCTCTCCAACATTTATTATTTGTAGACTTTTTGATGATAGCCATTCTGACAGGTGTGAAGTGATATCTCATTGTTGCTTTGATTTGCATTTTTCTAATAATCAGTGATGTTGAGCATCTTTACATGTCATTATTAGCCATCTGTATGTCTTCTTCAGAAAAATGTCTATTCAGATCTTCTGCCCATTCGTTGACTGCGTTGTTTGTTTTTTTGATATTGAGTAGTATGAGCTGTTAATATATTTAGGATATTAACCCCTTGTCAGTCATATTATTTGCAAATATTTTTCCCATTGAGTTTTTTTTAAATTTATTTACTTTATTTTTGGCTGCGTTGGGTCTTCCTTGCTGTGTGCGGGCTTTCTCTAGTTGCAGCGAGCGGGGGCTACTCTTCGTTGCGGTGCGCAGACTTCTCATTGTGGTGGCTTCTCTTGTTGCGGAGCACGAGCTCTAGGCACACGGGCTTCAGTAGTTGTGGCACGTGGGCTCAGTAGTTGTGGCGCATGGGCTTAGTTGCCCCGTGGCATATGGGGTCTTCCCGGACCAGGGCTCGAACCTGCATTGGCAGGCAGATTCTTAACCACTGCGCCACCAGGGAAGGCCCCACATTGAGCTTTAATGCTTGTTAAAGCCTGTTCCTGCCCCCCAGTGATTGGCCTAGCAGAGAGCTTACACCTGCTGTTTTCATTCCACCTCTTATCTTTCCTCTCTCCTCTTCCTCCTCCTTCTGTGGAGCAACCAATAAAACCATCTGGTCACCTGCAACTAATCCACCAAAATCTGTATCCCTCAGGTGTCAGTTTCTACTCCCAATTATCAAAGAATTTTTTTTATTATTGAAGTACAGTTGACTTACAATATTTTATTAGTTTCAGGTATATAGCATAATAATTTGATATTTTTATAGATTATACTCCATACACAGTTATTATAAAATATTGACTATATTCCCTATGCTGTATATTACATCCTTGCAACTTACTTATTTTACACCTAGTAGTTTGTACCTCTTATCCCCTTCATCTGTTTTGCCCCTCTTCCCACCACTGCCACCTCTGGTAATGACTAGTTTGTTCTCTGTATCTGTGAGTCTGTTTCTGTTTTGTTATAATTGTTTGTTTGTTTTATTTTTTAGATTCCACATATAAATGAAAAAATACAGTATTTGTACACTCTGGGTCCAACCATGTTGTCACAGATGGCAAAATTTCTTTCTTTTATGGCTGGGTAATATTCCATTGTATACATATACCACATCTTCTTTATCCATTCATCTATTGGTGGACACTTGGGTTGCTTCCATATCTTGACTATAGTAAATAATGCTGCTATGAACATTGGGTGCATACATCTTTTTGAATTCGTGTTTTTCAAAGGATTTTTCTAACAAAGACCGCTCTCCCTTTCTAAGGGGACTTTTGGTGAATAAAATCTCTTTCTCATCATATATTTCTAAGAGGATTTTTGGTGAATAAAATCTTCTCCTCCTCATCATGTATTTCCTTGAGAAAAATATTTGCCGTCTCTGTATATTTTGCTACATGGCTTCTGATGGAAGGGTGACAGTGGCTGGGGTTGGGGAGTGGTCATTTGGGATCAGAAGGTAAAATGTAGTACAGCTGTATTTTACTTAAAGTAGTTGGACCACCTCCAACTCACAGGCTAGTATCAATCTCCTAAAGCGTTGCTAGAAATTTTCTCAAAAGCTCCATTGGTGATAATGCCTATTGGATCTCTGGGTCTAGTTAGGTAGCACCATCCTACCCCACTCTCTATGTGTTGGTTCAAATTCAGTAGCACTGGGTTTCTAGAGTTACCCTAAAAGCAGGCAGGATTCCCAATATAGGACTTTGACCACATTTGTTCACCCTTAAGTCAGGGCTGACCACTGGACTGTCATTGACTATGGAGACCCCTCCAACTATTATAATACCAGGGTCTAGGCTTACCAAGGAGGGAGGGCAGAGCTATGGTATCTACCAAGATTTTTTGTTTATGATGTCAGGAGAGCTTGATGCTATGACCTTTCTCCTGTTTCTGGATCTTAATTTCTGGAGGACTGTTCTTCTCACAAGCACATTCCACCAAAAAACACCCATCTTCACAAGAGTGGGAACATATGGAGGTATTTCTCTTCGTAGCCTCCACCCCTAAGTGGTGCTGTGGATGTTAAAACTGTCGCCAGCAGCTGCTAGATTCCAGGGGCAAATATGTAAGATATTACTGATCTCTTGTTTAGGACTGGCTTCCCAGCTAGGTAAAAATTCAGTAGTCATGGTTCATGTTTAAGGCCCAGGGATTTTTCTAGCATGTTCTCTGATCCAAAGTAAGGAAGTCACTTACCCCGTAGTGAGGGGTCTTTGGTGTTAGAAATCTGAACTTGAGTGACTGAGCTCCACCCTCTGCTCGGCTGGATTTGTACCCTTATTTCTAACCCTGAACAGTTCCCTCTCTTCCTCCCCTTGAATAACTTCTTTAAGAGCAAGGAGTGAGAAGGATAACTCACATTTTCACAGGAAGTTCTGAGCTTCTTCTGTGATGTTTTGCTTTAAAATCCTCCTACAACAACTTTCTTCAGCAAGCCTGAGTTTTCCAAGCTGCTTTCTAATAGCAACGTGGAATGCTTTGTGGCAAAAGCTGCTTAAGTTTTAACACAAGCGCAAAGGTCATTTCTCCTTCCAGCTGTTACATTGTCAAAAATCTGACTTACAAATCCAGGCAGTTTACCACATGTTCAAGTATTGTTAAGCAGTCAGCTACCCATACCCCAAGGGATGCATTGGAAGCTTTGTGATCACATAAATTCCTAATTCTGGATCCTGCAAACTTTAATTATTGTCCACATCCCAACTGTCATTTCTCTAATTGTTCAGGGAATGTAAAAATCCTCCTTTCTGCATTACCTGAAAATGTCTAAATTTCTTGTGGCATGTAGCATTTACTAGGGGTCCTGATAGTCAGTCCCAAGTTCAAATCTCTGAAGGATCCTGTCCCAGTAGAAGAAGCAGGCATAGTAGGAATCTTTCCTTAGACCTGTAATGAGTTGCATTGTGTCCCCTAAGAAGACATGTTCAAGTCCTAACCCCAGGAACTGTGAATGGGACTTTATTTGGAAATAGGGTCTCTCCAGATATAATGAATTGTTTTGATATGAAATCATCCTGGGTTTAAGGTAAACCCTAAATCCAGTGATGATTAGCCTTTTAAGAAAAGGACACAGAGAGACACATAGACACACGGTAGAAGGCCGTGTGAAGATGGAGACGGTAAAGACCTCCATGTGTTTAAGGAACAAGTAGAAGGCTCAGGAATGGTGCTCAAGGAGGAAGTGGTACAAAATGAATGAGCTCATAGAATGGTAGGGGTCAGATCCTGTGCAGCCTTGTAAACTATGGTAAAGAGTTTGGATTTTATTCTAGATGTAGGGGAGAGCATTTGCAAGGCTTTAAGAAGAAAAACTGGTCTGATTTGAATATTTAAGTGATATCTATTGCTGCTATGTTGTAGTTAAGTGAAGGGTTGGGGAGGATTTGTATGGCGTCAATTTAGCTAAACCTGAGTTATGTTTCCCAGAATTCCCTTCCCTGCATGGCTCAGGGGTAGTGAGCCTTACGAGGAGCATTTTGTACGCTATTTGGAAGGCAGAAAGGAAGCAGTAGCCTATTGCTTTTACACTTGGAAGGTCAGAGCAGGGCACAAGACCCCACTGCAATGCACCCACATTGCTGTAATCTGCTGGCTCACCTTACTGGCCTGGGACAACATCTGGCCCACAAGTCCTGCCAGATTTTCTCCTTCAGCCTCGCTCCGCCCTGGGCCAGGATCATATTTAGCTCCATGACTAAGGGCATCAGCTTCTCCAGCAAGACACATACTCTCATCAAAGTTGGAGGCTCAGAGGTTGTGAGAGAATGACAGTAATTCCGAGTCTATCTTTGTAGGTTCAAGTCTGTTCTCACAGGTTCCAGTTGATCCTCACATCTCCCTCTTTTTATTCATCATCCCTTTAAGTGCCAGAGCCTGGGACTGGCACGTGCACTGTTTAATCAGCTTCCACAGTTGTAAGGTCAAAGCCCTATAACAAATTCATATACATATGTATGTGTGTATATATATATATATATGTGTGTGTGTATTTTATATATTTATATAAATTTTGTAGTTTTTATACTTATAGAAAAAGATTATAGTATATTTATGTAAATATATTTAGTTATAAAATATGATATATATTATATATTTAAATATACTGTATTTGAATATGTTTTATTTTATTTAAATATTTATTACATATAAAAATATTTTTTATATATTATATATTTGTTTTATATATGCGTGTGTGTGTGTGTGTGTGTGTGTGTGTGTGTGTGTATGTGCATCTATCCTTATGGTTCTGCTTCTCTGATTGAACACCACTGAAGCAGGGGCAAAAGTGAAAGCGGGTGCACTTGTTAAGTGGCCAATACCATTTAGTCCAGAACCAGAGATACAGAGATATTGTTATGGAGATGGAGAGAGGTGTACCAATTTAAGAATTGTTTTGGATGTTGTATTAGGGTTCTTTAGAAAAACAGAACTGATTGGATGTATATATATAGAGAGAAAAGACAGAAATTTATTATAAGGAATTGGCTCATGTAATTATGGAGGCTGAGAAGTCCCAAGATCTGCAGTCGGCAAGCTGGAGACCCAGGAGAGCTGATGGTGCAGTTCTAGTTTGAGCCTGAAGGCCTGAAAACCAGGAGAGCTGATAGTGTAAATTCCAGTATGAAAGCTGGCGGACTCAAGACCCGAGAAGAGCCAATGTTTCAGTTTGAGTCTAAAGGCAAGAAAACACTGATGTATCACCTCAAATAGTCAGACAGAAGGAGTTCCCTCTTACTCTTTTTAGTTCTATTCAGGCCCTCAACTGATTGGACGAGGCCCACCAGCATTAGGGAGGGCAATCTGTTTTACTCAGTCTGCTGATTCAAATGTTAATCTCATCCAGAAGCACCCTCACAGACATACCCGGATGATGTTTAACCAAAGTCTGAGTACCCTGTGGCCCAGTCAAATAGACACATAAACTTAACTATCACAGAGGTAGAACTTACAAAATGTATGGATCTATATTGGATGCAGGTCTGGCTTCATGTGCAGTTGTACCAGGCCCCATACTTAGAAGGACTCCACAGTTGGTTTAATGCTTTGCTGTTGCTGTCTTGAAATTCTTGATAATTTTTCAACAAGAGGGCCTGCATTTTCATTTTCCCCTGGGCCCCACATATTGTGTAGCTGGTCCTGGTGGATGTGAGGAGTGAGGGGGATAAAAGGCTTAAGGATTACACTTGGGTTTTTGGATTAAATGACTAGGTGGATGGTAGTGCATTGGAGGTGGAAATTGACAGAGAGCTCAAGAATTTTGATTTGAACATGTTAACGTAGAGCTGCCTCTTAGACATTGTGGTAAGATATTTGTTGACTGCTTCCCCAGCATTCATTTCCCTCTTCCTGATTCCTAGCTAGACCTTGTTTCGCAGCCTTGTGGTTAGGGTTTGATTGGCTCTAGTTCCAGCCATCCACATGCTGTCCTGGCATGGCAGTCTCTGCCATATAGGGGCAAAGTAATCAACTAAGCTATATAAACTACTGGTGCTCTTTGTAATTCCCTTTAACCGTAGACTAAAGAAGAAGGAGAAGACTGATTATTTGAGAAGGAGAGGCAAAGGCTGCAGAAATCAAGCCTAAAGTTTTCTCAATTTCAGGTCGTGTATAATTGTGGGAAAAACGCCTTGTTTTCCCCAATATCTGTCTTTGCCATCTTCCTCCTTTGTTAGCTGGGCTCCTGTTAAAAAGACTACATTTCCTTACCTTCCATGCAGCTAAGCATAACCTTGTGATGATATTCTGTTTAATGGGCTGTAGGGGACATTGTGTGTGTAATTCCTCCTCGCTTCTTCCTTCCAACTGTCTAGAATTTATATGCATTGTCAGGAATCTCAGTAGTAGGTAGCAGAAAAGAACCCTGGACCTTTGACATCCTGAAGCCATGCCAGTTCTGGACTTCCTACTTCTTGTCTGTTACAAGAGAGCAAAAACTATCTTATTTAAGATAAGATTACTATCTACCACTATTTTCAATTTCTGTCACATGTAGCCAGTGTTAATCCTGAATGATACAGTGTCCATATAATTAACTCCTTTTCTTTCAAGGACACCTAAATGAATGCTGGCTTGATGCAAACAAGAGTCTAATTAGAACAATTTTTTTTTCTTAGTCAGACCTTGTGTATATTTTCTACATACACACCAAAAAAAAAAAGAAAGAAAAAAATCCTTTTACCCAATCCATATTTTGCTTTGCCTTTTAAGTCGTAGAAGAATTATAGATACTTTACTAGGATCTATTATTAAAAGCACTGCTACTTTCTCTAGGGAAGCAACAATTGATCTACATTTTCCTGGCACTAGCTCACAGTTCATAAACCCTTGTTTAAAATTAACGCAAATCATTAAACAACACAGAAAACAATTCTTTTAAAATTACACAGTAAAAGCTGCCTTCTGAGAGACTGGAAAAAGTGAGTTTACATGTAATCTCAGATAAGGTGACCAAATATTCAAAATTGGCTAAGACAGCCCCAACTCCCAGATTGCCTGCTGTTCTGGTTTCTGTCTCAGCACACGTCTTGTGGTTCTAGCCAGATGTCATCCAGCTTTAGGACAGGAATTCCTCCCCCTGCTCAGGAGAGCAAATAACTGAAAATGGGGGGAAACAACCTGAAAGTATAAATGGCAAAAAAACTAAAGCATGGTTACAATATTTTGGTTCTTTGTTTGACAAAGTGTGGAAGCATTTGTCCATGAATACTGTTTAGTTTGGTGTCTTTCGCACTGTGTATTGCATGACCCATTTCTAGGGTGTGATTGATATTTTTAAAAAGTGATATTGACTACAATAGGCTAGAAAATGCCAGAGTGCATTGCACATACTAAGGATGAGTATTTTTCAGAAATTTCTGTTTGTGTTTTGTCTGTGAGTCTTTGGTACAAGAGGGTGAATAAATGAAATTTAAAACCACTAAATTTTAGTTATTATGACTGCACGCCCCAATGTTTCTTGAATCATACAGCAATATTAAGAAATGTTAAGCCTTCCATTCATTGTATATTTAACCTATGTAACAGTAACAGTACTTGTGAGTCCATCACTTCCTTGGGTGGGGTTTTCCTTTCAAGTCCCAGACTCACATAAGTTTTCCAAGGCTGTTCCAGGGACTTTACAAGTGTCCAGGGCTATTGGATGAGGTGCTGTCTACAGGGGATTGGTCAGTGGATAGTTCACTCTTGAAGTTCACTGGAAGTTCACTTGGTGTTTAAAGACTAAATTGAAGTTAGCCAATTGGACAAGGAGAGAATGGCATTCCAGGTAGAAGGAGCAGTATATATTAAACAGAAGAAAGAAATAGTAGATTGTTTGGTTCACAGTATCTTACATGTAATTTTGAAATCCAAGAAGTTCTAAAAGCTGAAAGCTTTTCCTTAATCCATTAAGCAGGAAAACCTGACTCAATCTGAACTCATTGGTGTGCTGCATTTGTCAGGGACCCATCAGGAAACAGATGGTATTCTCAAATTGGGATCGTTGAAAGAGGATTTAATAAAGAGACTCCTTCAAAGGTGTGGGGGGAGTGCTGGCACAGGGATAGGAAGTGATAGTGGGACAGGAGAGCTGTGATCCCGAGACACACGTCCCTAGGAGACGAGAGGAGACAGTGGTTCTTGGAGGCCAGAAGGAAGGAGTCATGGGAAGAAGACTGCCTAAAGAGCAACTGCCTCCAGATGACTGTCCGTCAGGAGAGGGAAACACCCCAGGCTCCTGGATAGCCTGCTGGGCTCCCCATTGGCTGTATCCCATTAGAAACCTGGGGGCAGTGGAGTGTGGGGCTGAAGTGCAGATAGGTCAGTTTCCCAGGCACAGAGCAGGTGCAAAAGGGCGGATTATAGATCTGGAGGAGCCAAGGGAAGTGGCTCAGTGGCAAAACCAGACCCCAACTGACTGAGGCCATTTGTGACCTTATTACACTTAATGTGAATATTCTAGGTTTGCTGCAGAAACATTTATGTGTTTGATACGAGTTGATGCCTTAGACCATCTGGGGTGTTATGTAACATATATACATAGACATCTATCTATCTATCTATCTATCTATCTATCTATACATGGGATTACCTGTTGAAAATCTAAAAAGTTATGAATTCTGAAACGCTTGTGGTCTCTGGGGTTTCTGTTAAGAGCATACCTACAAACAGTAAACTGGAGACATTTCCATATGGCTAGAAGATTTTGTACATGGGGAGTTAGAAGGCAGAAGAGGAGGCTGGAAAAGTGGACTGGAGCCATGACAGAAAGAGGCTTTTATGTCAGGCCAAGAGTGTGGACTTGGTTGTAAATGGTGGGGATCGAAAGACTTTTAAAGGGGATGACAAGGTTATGCATGTGTTTTACAAAGATCACTCTGGCTATAATGCACAGATTGCGTTGTATTCTCCTGGGCGGCAGAGCATATGATGGCCTGGGTTTGGCATTTCTCGTATCTCAGAGTAGAGAAGGAGCGGGGGAGGGAGGCAGGGAGGGGTGAAAGTCTGGCTCTAGTGACTCACAACTGCACGGATGACGCTTGAACAGAACGTGGAAGAATCAGAGAAACGCCTGCTGGGGACCAGAAGAGGACACTATAACAATTTCAGATGTCATGTTCAGCACCGCTTAGTAAGCTGCTTAACAAGGCTTTTGCCAGCATTGCAGATATATTTCATTGCTCGTCAGCCAAGAGAGATACTGTTCCCTTGCTTTTTTGAATCATATATTCTTCTTAAGAGGAATGAATAGGGACCCACAGGCATTAAGTGGCAGTAATTACCCAGTGAGTCTGTGATAGAATCTGGACTGGTCTTCTAACTCTGGGCCGTGTTGTTTTTATCACACCACACTGCCATCCAGTCAGTCTGCAATATGGTGATGGTCCACATAAATGTGTACTTGAGTTGCTAAAAAGAAAATATAGAAGTAAAAGACTAGTGCATTAACTATTGACTTATCAGTCTTTGGAAGGTATAATTTTTTCCTCTTCAAGTTTTAATGAAAATAAAACCTCAAAATCTATAGCATTAAGCAAAATAAAAGTCTAGTAAAGCTAGCACAGTAGTTTATGCATAATTATGGAAAAACTGGTGCACAAAGTGATGATATGATATATCATGGCTCACTTTGTCAAACTTATTTCACAGTTTATTTATAATTGATTATTTCTTAATCTTTCTCAAATTGTTTAATGGTTTCCGTATGCTTGCTTGTGTTTTAATTCATGTGCATTTAGTGAATCCCACCTACCACAAACAAGTGAAAGTCTATAAAATAAAAATTTATCTCCTTTTCGCCCCTCCCCCTCCCCCTTCAACACTTTCTCTAGGGGTAACCACTCTTAAGAGGTGTGTTCTATTTTTTCAGGTTTGTATCCAAACCTTCCTATATGTTACAGACATACAAAACCAAATGTTGTTTCTTGTGTTGTTTTCCCACAAAAATGGCATAATACCATGAGAGTGTTCTGCAACTTGCTTTTCTCACTTGATACGTTACATGTATCTTCATGTAGATATTAATGATTGCTTTGTGTTCTATTGCAAGGATTTTCTTTAATTTAACCATTCTGTAACTGATGGTAAATAGGCTCTTTTAAAGTTTTTATTATGACAAATAATCCTTCAGATTAACATCCTTGTACTACTTCTTATTTGTAAATACTTGAAAGACCTTGCTCTTTAAGGTCTTTGGCCAAAGTATATATTTTGTAGGAACTGGTAACTTCTTTTTTCTTAAACCTTCTCTTGGAAGTCATTCATATTAACCTATAAACACAACAACAAAAAACCATTTTATTGAATTTTAGGCAAACGATAAAAGTGACTAAAAGGGTTTAGATCTGGTAGACACCATTAATATCTTGCTATTTTCTCCTTTAGCTCACTAATCTCAGTTTCTTAAGCAAGGTCATTCTGGAGATTACTCTTAAAAAATTCTTCTTTGGTGTTTACTTCATCATATCTTTTATCTTAAGAACATCTAAGAGGCACAAACCTGAGAAAGAATCTCCAGGTTAAAGAGGTGGAAGTTGCTAGAAGTTAAAGCGGTGTTTCCACACTAAGGAAGTGACATGCTAAAGGGCTGTGGCACCCAGGACATTTTCTAACTCTCTGCTTCCACCTTTGCCTCAAATAATGAGCTCCTCTGAGAGGAGCAGTGTGTGGTGGCTAGGAGCGTAGACTTACGCACTCATTAGCTGTGGGCCTGGAGCAAATGACTTAACTTCTCTGTGCTGCAGTTTCTTCATCTGTTAAAACAGGGATGGTGGTGATGATGATGATGATATTGCCTACTCTGTAGGGTTGTTGTGAAAAATCGGAGATTAATATTTATAAAGCACTTACAGGGCCTGGCATATAAAAAGCACTATATAGGTATTTGTTAGATAAAATACACAATGTTATAGGCACTGTGAAGTCTCCTGAAGGAGCAACTATTCATGAAACTTTTCCAAAGTTCAAATATAGCTGAAGTTGCTCAAAATATCATGCGAAAAATCTCCCTTCTCCTCCTTATCAGACCTTCACTATAGAGCTTTCTCTATTCAGTACTCACAGAAGCCCTATATTTCAGTGTTTTTTTCTGGATTTCTAACTTCTAATAAGAAATGATATTTTCTTTAGGTTAAAAAAAAGCAGGTTATAAAATGGACAGATACTGGGTGTCTATTTCCTCACAGTTGTTAGCACATTCTTTTTGTTCAACAGAATAGTCTAACAAGAAGAGGAGATTTGCAAAAACATATCATAGAAGAAATCGAGTCAGATTTCAGAAACATAAGTACAGAAACAAATTGGATTGTCAGGAAGCATAACCTTCTGAACATAAGAAAATGATAGAAAATTCATTGACAGTATATATTTATAACCCACATTTTCACATTCTTCGTTTTTTTTTTGTTTTGTTTTGTTTTTTGGCCGCACCACGCAGCTTTCAGGATCTTTGTTCCCCCACTAGGGATTGAACCCGGACCCCAGCAGTGAAAGCACCAAGTCCCAACCACTGGACCTCCAGGGATTTCCTATAACCCACATTTTCAGATTTTATTATTATAACTATTAGAAATACAGACAATTTTTATTTAATCAAGAGCTGGTTAGCCAGATCTGAGATTTTACAAGTCTTTTGTTACTCTTTTCTTTTCATCCTGCCCCTGCAATATCCTGTATTTTGATCAATTTCAAAGCATGCGAAGTCAGGTATGAGATTTGTTTCTCTTAATATGCTTAGACTTCCAAGGCAAACTGTGTAGTGTTTTACTTCCTCTTTAGCAGGAAGGTACAGAATGAAAGGGCCCCTCCTTCTGGGGGCCTCTGTATTCTCTGGAGTAGTTGACTGTAGCCTTGGGCTGAGCACTCTGACCAAGCAGTTTTATATTCTTGTCTGATGTATTATGATTTAGTTTCACAACAGAGTTGAATGTCTTACTTCCTGTATTATCACTAACAGGATTTGGAGGCTTGACGCCAACTTTTAATACCAACTTCAGCAAAGAATCGTGCTTGTAGGACTTTGGAGAGGATTTCTGATACTGAAAGAGGGAGGGAAAATTACCTTGCTGTGGGTAGCCACTGAAGTACCCATGGAGAGTTGGCATTCAAACTTTCAGACTTGATTAAAACACTAGGAAAGAAAAAAAACCTCTAGGAAAGAAGCTGTAGCAGATATAACTATAGCCACCTTGTAATTGGGTATTGTGTGTGTTTGTTTCTTTTATACTCCGCCTTGTTCCAGAAAGTTAAGCAGTTATCACATGATTCCTCTTCCAGGACAACAACAGGAAAAGATGGAGCTCTTGTTTCTTTTCTTCTCCTTGGCCTGCATAGGCCTGTGTTTAACTCTGTAATAATTTCTTTTAAAATTAGAGTTGCTCAGGCAACTATACCCTTTACTTTCTAACTTGACCCCGTTTCCTGATGAATGGTCTTTTTATTTCTTAGCTAAGTCCTAAAGGTTTTCACATTCTGCAGTTTTCTCTGCTAAATAGCTCTAGGCATAATTGCTTATAAAATCATAGGCAACCATAAAACCTTAGATTTTTTTTAAGGAAACTTAGAGACCATTTAATCCAACCCCCTCATTTTATAGTTAAAGAAATTGAGTCCCCAAGAGGGTAAATGTCTTGTTCAATGACATCCAGCTAATTTGTAAACCGGGTAGAATTTTCCCAAGCTAATTTTTTTGGCTTGACTAGAATTACAACTAAAACCATTTTAAAGGCCACATACTTTTCCCTCTTGGTCCTTTTGAAATATCATATGGATATAATGTACAGTAATCAAATTTACAAAATCTTGACTCCTAATTCTGAGAAACACTGTGATGTGAGAAATTATTAAAGAGGTTTGAAATTAACATGGTTTTTAATAGACCATTTCTTACAATGCTGGTCTCAGATGTACAAGTTAATTGAGGGTTGGCTAGGTCAGCCTAAAGAGATTGCTTTGCTTTACCTAATGACCTTTATTTTGGTGAGGGAGGGAGTTGAGGGAAAATGAACCAAGGCAAATAGAGAGAAATAATGTCAACATAGGAATCAGATTAGGTTCAATAATCTATTGTCATTACTATTAATATAATATCACACTTTGTGCCTACAAGATCATAACTCTAGTTTGGCAAAATGAAGACCAGTAAGAAATTATAAATTACCTTTGTGTCCATAACTTGCATCTAGCAAGAGCCAAAGGTGAAAAGTCTGTAGCTTCCCCATTCTCTTTCTGCTGCCCACTCATACCGGTTAGTGAGTCTGTCTATGTAGCCACAAATAACTCACAGAATCTTTGAAGAGCCACTCTTCTTGACCTCTGTATGCCTCTCTTTGCAGGATAGTGTATCCCACAAACAGGCCCATCTCTAATATTTGTGAGCCTGAGGTGAATGCACAAATGGTTATTTTCACAAATCCCCCCTAAGTGGGCCACCTACCCTTCTGTTCATACTGACCTCAAAGAAACTTGTGTATAAGTGTGCAGACTATACCCTACATATTCAAGTTCTGTCCATAACTCCAAACACAAAGTATACAAACAACTACCTCTTAACTACACTTTGGGCAATATGGTCTGCCCCTAATTGTACAGAGTGGAGCAAAAGCCCAAGCAGGCCCTGGAAGTAGGCTCAGAGCTTCATGAGCAGGGAATTCTGGACATCCTGGTTAGGGAGAGCTTGGTCTAGAAGAGGATAAGAAGGTTACAGGTGGTCAAACACCCTTGGACTCACAGACCCACCATTGTTCGTGTTGGGGGGAGGAGGAGGGCCAGAAGAGGGCCTTCTAAAGCATGGGACCCAGGAAAGAAGTTGTGGTTAATTGGATCAAGAGCAGTACTGCCAACAAAAAAACTCTGGAATGGAGCCCTCCTATAGACATTGTCTTGGGTTGGACCTGTACAGAGTATGGAATCAAAGATGTCTGATGGCCAGAAAGGAGTCATTTTTAAAACAGGAGTTTCAAGAGATTGAAAAAAGCATCTAAAAGAACAAGACTGTTCAAAAGTTTGTCATGTCAGGACTGAAAGGAATATTCAAGATCAGCTAATAAAGATGGAATGAGACTACAAAGACAGACAACTTGCTCAGGGTCAGACTGCAAATTAGTAATAGAGCTCAGCCAAAAACTGGGAACTTGGACTGCCAGGTTCTCAGGACTGGGTTTTTTCCACAACCCTGTGCTGAATCCCTTTGATGTAAAACTGTAAGCCAAGATGGAAGAAAGATGGCCACAGGGTAGCTCTTATACTGTAAGTAAGTCTTTTCAACAGTGTGACAGAGCAGAATGGCAAATACCAATGGTTTCTACTGAAAATCAAAGATCAGTCAGCCTGTGTGTGTGTGTGTGTGTGTGTGTGTGTGTGTGAGAGAGAGAGAGAGAGAGAGAGAGAGGGAGGGAGAGAGAGAGAGAGAGATAGAAAATCAGGTAAAGAAAGAGAGGGGAAGCACTAAAATACAGGGGCCAATGTCTTGGTGGGGATGTTGAGCATCAGAGAAGCTCTATCTCTTTTTATGAGTCAAAACCAGGAAGTGATATCATCATTAGACGGTTCAACTGGGGAACTTGGTACAATGAGAAAAGGTAGAAATGAGGAAGGGAGCTATAGGATGTCTGAATTAGTCCCTCACTCCTGTTTGCCACTACTTTGGGACTCTATTTCAACTTCATTCATACCCTCCTACACTGTCAGTAATGTTTGTTTTAAAAATGAAGGTCAGGAAGAGGGAGATGTCCTGGAACCTTTGAAGGTATATTCTCAAGATGCTGATGTAATTCCTCCACATAATATTGATGAGAAAACAACCCAGAGGGACTTCCCTGGTGGCACAGTGGTTAAGAATCCGCCTGCCAATGCAGGGGATGCAGGTTCGAGCCCTGGTCTAGGAAGATCCCACATGCTGCAGAGCAACTAAGCCCATGCACCACAACTACTGGGTCTGCGCTCTAGAGCCCTCGAGCCATAACTACTGAAGCCCATGCTCCTAGAGCCCATGCTCCACAACAAAGAGGAGCCACCACAATGAGAAGCCCGCACAGCGCAACGAAGAGTAGCCCCCGCTCTCTGCAACTAGAGAAAGCCCGTGTGCAACAACAAAGACCCAATGCAGCCCAAAAGATAAATAAATAAATAAAATAAATTTATTAAAAACAACAACAACCCAGAGCAGGAGGAAGGTGAGGAGGAAATGGCTGCTTCTCAGCTCCAGTGATTATCCCTCACATTCACGGTGAGAGCCATGAAAATCCTCCTCTTGGTCTGTGAGGAACTACATGATCTGGCTGTTTTTCCACTGCTAGTAGGGGCCTAGGAAAAACTGTGCACATTTCTGAGTAACTCTCTGCATCATGCTCAGTGGTGAAAAGCTGAAAGCATTTCCTCTGAGATCAGGAACAAGACAAGGATGTCCACTCTCACCACTTTTATTCAACATGGTTTTGGAAGTCCTAGACATGGCAAGCAGAGAAGAAAAAGAAATAAAAAGAATCCAAACTGGAAAAGAAGTAAAACTGTCGCTGTTTGCAGATGACATGATACTATACATAGAAAATTCTACAGATGCTACCACAAAACTACTAGAGCTCATCAATGAATTTGGTAAATTTGCAGGATACAAAATTAATACACAGAAATCTGTTGCATTTCTATACACTACCAACGAAAGATCAGAAAGAGAAATGAAAGAAACAATCCCATTTACCATCGCATCAAAAAGAATAAAATATCTAGGAATAAACCTACCTAAGGAGGCAAAAGACCTGTACTCCAAAAACTATAAGACGCTGATGAAAGAAATTGAAGACAACAGAAACAAATGGAAACATATGCCATGCTCATGGAGTTGAATGATTCGTATTGTTAAAAGTATTCCACACCCCAGGGCAATCTAGAGTTTTGATGCCATTCCTATCAAAATACCTATGGGGTTATTTGGAGAACTAGAACAAAGAATTCTAAAATGTGTGGGGAAACACAAAAGAACCTGAAGAGTCAATACAATCTTAAGAAAGAAGCACAGGGCTTCCCTGGTGGCGCAGTGGTTGAGAATCTGCCTGCCAATGCAGGGGACACGGGTTCGAGCCCTGGTCTGGGAAGATCCCACATGCCACGGAGCAACTGGGCCCGTGAGCCACAATTACTGAGCCTGCGCGTCTGGAGCCTGTGCTCCGCAACAAGAGAGGCTGCGATGGTGAGAGGCCCACGCACCGCGATGAAGAGTGGTCCCCACTTGCCGCAACTAGAGAAAGCCCTCGCACAGAAACGAAGACTCAACACAGTCATAAATAAATAAATAAAAAGAACGTGAATTTCTTAAAAAAAAAAAAAAAAAAAAGCAAACTGGGTTATTCATTTAAAAAAAAGAAAGAAGCACAAACCTGGGTATATCATGCTCCCTGATTTCAAACTATACTACAAACCTAGAATCATCAAAACAACATGGTATTGGCACAAGAGAAATACGCACAGATCCATGGAACAGAACTGAGAGCCCAGAAATAAAGCCACGCTTATATGGTCAATTCCTCTGTGGAGGTGAGAATATACAGTGGGGAAAAGATAGCCTCTTCAATAAATGGTGTTGGGAAAACTGGATAGCTACATGCACAAGAATCAAACTGGGATCCTTTTCTCTGCAAAGATAACCTCAAAACGAATCAAATACTTCAACATATGGCCTGAAGCCACAAAACCCTAGAAGAAAACATCAGCAGTGTGCTCTTTGACATCAGTCTTAGCAATATTTTTTTGGATCTGTCTCTTCAAGCAAGGGAAACGAAAGCAAAATAAGCCAGTGAGACTCCTTCAACTGAAAGGCTTTTCAACGGCAAAGGAAACCATCCACAAAACAAAAAGGCAGCCTACTGAACGAGAGAAGATATTTGCAAACAATATATCTGAAAAGGCGTTCATATCCGTAATGAACCAAGAACTCATGCAACTCAACCTCCAAAAGACAAAAACCCAAGTAAAAACTTGGCAGAAGACCAAACATTTCCCCAAGGAATATACACAGTTGGCCAACAGACACATAAAAAGCTGGTCAGCATCACTTATTATTAGGGAGATGCACATCCAAACCACAATGAGATGATCACCTCACACCTGAAAGAATGGCTGTCATCCAAAAGACACCAAATAACAAGTATTGGTGAGGATGTGGAGAAAAGGGAACCCTCATACATTTTGTTGGAAATGTTCCTTGGTACAACCGCTATGACTATGGAAAACAGTTCAGAGGCTCCTCGAGAAATTAAAAAAAGAACCACCATATGACGCTGTAATTACACTTTGGGGTATCTTTCTGAAGGAAGCGAAAACACGAATTCAAAAAGATACATGCACCCCTAAGTTCACGGCAGCTTTATTGACAATAGCCAAGATATGGAAGCCACCAAAGTGTCCATCAGTTGGATAAAGAAGATTTATATATATGGACCATTCTCTGAAATTGGCAGAGAGTGGAGTTGGCTTTGGTTGTGACAAAGCTAACTGACACCTCAGTAGTCCCAACGGAAGGTTCCCAGAATGAATTGATTTGCAGGAGTCAGCATGCCTGCAGCCTTCCACCCTTAGGCCTTGGCCCCCAGGTGGTGTACCTTTCACAGGAGAGATTTATTTCCTGCTTTCAGGGAGACAGACAGGAGGTGGAAATTGTCTTTCTTGCATGGGTCTTTCCTTCTGTAACGTTCATTAAAGGAATATGTCATTAAGGCAAAAAAAAAAACAAAAATGAAGGCCAGGAAATAAAATGTATTGAAGTGGCAAGTATGGTCTAAGCATTGATTGATAGTGTTAAAATAAATTAATATTTGTGGCCTATGAAAAAAAGAATTAGACTGGAGTACAGAATTTGTATTCCAGACCTAACCTTGCAGCAAGCCGTTTAACCTCTGTAAGTTGGTTTTCCCAAAGGTAAACAGCAAATAAGAAAGTTAGCTCTTAATATTTATGACAGCAAAAAAAAAAAAAAAAAAAGGAGGGGAGGACCGAAATGTCAACAACAGGGAAATAAATTATGGAATTTTTAAATGCTACAATATTGTCAGCATTAAAAATGTCAGTTTTGAAAATTTTTAGCAATATACTAGAAATTCATAATATAATGTTGAGTAAAAAAGCATGATTCAGAAACTGTATATATTGTTATGCCAATTAAAAAAAAATAGATGATTATAAAATACTTGAAACAAATATATCAAAATGTTAATTTTATTGTATCTAGGTGGTAATTAGAGATGTGTTTTAATTTTCTTCTTTATGTAGTATTTTCACTACTTTCCAAATTGTGTCTTATGAACATATACTAATTTTACCATTAGGAAAAGATGTTGTTTTTAATAGAAAGAATGTGCTTTAGCCTAATTCATAAGGATGTTGTGAGGAAAATGAAATAATAGGAGTTAAAAATTGAATTCTGACAGACATGTGCTAAACAATCCAAGTATTTATGTTAAAGGAAAATTTTTTTTTTTATTATTCATTTATTTAATTTTTTTGGTTGCATTGGGTCTTTGCTGCTGCACACAGGCTTTCTCTAGTTGCAGTGAGCGGGGGCTACTCTTTGTTGTGGGGCGCAGGCTTCTCATTGCGGTGGCTTCTCTTGTTGCGGAGCACGGGCTCTAGGCGCGCAGGCTTCAGTAGTTGTGGCACACGGGCTTCAGTAGTTGTGGCTCGCGGGCTCTAGAGCGCAGGCTCAGTAGTTGTGGCGCACGGGCTTAGTTGCTCCGCGGCATGTGGGATCTTCCCGGACCAGGGCTCGAACCCGTGTCCCCTGCATTGGCAGGCGGATTCTTAACCACTGCGCCACCAGGGAAGCCCTAAAGGAAAATTTTGACGTATGTCTCCATGTATAGCTTTTTTTCTTAATAATGAATGGAGGTGCCTGGAAGTAATTATCTCAGTCATTAGAGGGGCACAGTATATAGCCACTACCACTTTAGAGCTAGTTTTGTTTGCAGACCCTTGTGCCCAAGAAAAAGTCAAATAGACCTTGGCTGTTATATAGCAACTTTATCCAGTCATCAGGAGGGATAGCTAGCTCTTTGGGAAAGTCTTTGTGCCCAAGGTGGGAAGTGTAGACAGACTCTTTTTTTTCTGTGGCTTCAATTTCAGCCCCTCTTCTCAGCAGGCAGCAACCATTATCTCATGTCATTCCCCATGGAAGCTGCTGGTAAGTTGGAAGAGGGTTAAAATAGGTTCTTGGGAAATACAAGAAGGCAGCAAGTAGGGGTGCAAGTGGGGCTAGGACCAGAATTAGCTTGGCATCTTGGTAAGGTAAGATAAGGTAGGTGACTACTACCACTTATGGATTGCTGTGTCAAGTACTTGCTAGTCATGGTCTCATTCAATCCTCTAAAAATATGAGCTAAGTCATGTTATTTCTTTTTTCTTCTCCTCCTCCTTTTTTTTTTTTTTAAACTGGAGAACTGAAGCTCAGAGAGGCAAAAAATCTTGTCTAAGATCACACAGCTAATAAATGCTAGACCTGGAGTTTGACATCAGGTTTTACTGGCTCTGAAATTTGTGCTTTTTACAGTAAAGTTCAGCGAGTCCCAGAATTGTTTAACACCAGATTCACTCAAGGAGAATTTTGAAAATACAGATTCCTAAGTCCTATCCCTAGAAATTCTCATGATTTAGTAGGTCGGGAATGGGACCAAGGAATCTGTACTTTAAAAAGCCTCGTTGATTTGCTGGTCAGGGAGGTTCGAGGACCGCTGCTCCATTCCACATTGCTGCTCCCATATCAGCCATGAGACAGGATGTGTTCTTGTGCATGGACCTGAAGACTCCACCCAATGAGTGAGCGATGCTGGAGGAAATATTACATGTGAACTGCACACCCTGCACAAAATCCTCCACTCCTGGCCCCTGTCACTTCTTCAGTTTCATCTGTCTCTCTCACAAAGTCAAAATCGGGGAAAGCCAGCCAATTGGGAAGAGTGCTAAACCAAAACATGTAAGTGTACCAAGATAGAGGAAATTATTTTTAATAGAACTCTTCACTGAGACCTGAACTGTGTTAAAATTGACAAGAAGAAACCAAAAACAAAAAAAGAAAACAAGAAAAGAAGAAACCTCTTGGGGTAGTGAGTGGGAAGAGGGGACCGGCCCCCCAAGCAGTTTGTTTCAGCAACAATAGATGGTCATTAAACAGCTTCTAAGGAGGGCAGGTCCTGCTAGGTGCAGAGCCTGTATTTGGCTGAGAGGCTTTGCAGGTTTGGGGCCAAAGTGTGTCCATGTTTACAACCAGAGTGGAGTGGCTGAGGTGCCACCTGTGTTCTCCTCACTACTTTTTCTCCAGGCTAATCATCTTCTCCCTTAAGTAAGTATTTAGCAAGTATGTTAAATGTATTGGCTTGAAAAAGCACAAAATCATTGACCTGGCTCATGCATCCCCATGTTTTAGTCCTGCCCTGTTTCTCACTCCACCCCCATGTTACCTCCTCTCTCCTCCAGGTCTTTGGAATACTCTTGTTTGGGATACTCTTCTGTTCTCTCTCATCCTCTTTCCCTTCACTTATATTATTCTTATTAGTCTTGTGGGTCTCAGCTTAATCATGCCTTTCTTAGGGAGGCTTCCCTAACATAGAGGTTAGAGACTCTTCATATAGTTCTGACAACTGTCTGTCATAGTCACCACATTTCATTGTTATTTCATATCTAATTGCCTATTGGCGCCTAAACTGAGGACCTTTTTTGTATTGTCCACCACTGTTTCCTCATAGCTAGTCCAGTGTTCATTAAGTATGTGTTGAGGACTGAATGAACTGAGAGTCTGAGGCTATGTGCAGAGTAAGCCCCTCACTTAGAAGGATCCAAGGCCGGGTCTGGAACTGCAATCAAGTCACCGGAATTCCACTGGAGAGAATCCCTAACTTTACCAAAACCCAGCCATACTCCAAATTATGCTACGAAGAATTCCAGAATGAAATTCAGGACTACAGGGTTCACCCAGGTGTGTGACTTTTGGCCAGTTGCTTAACCTCTTTATCTTTCAGACCTTTTCTGAGTAACGAAGGAAAGTGTAGGGAAGTTCTTTGAAAATAATATGAGTTAATAGTAGTAGAGACATTGAAGAGATGGGATCATCTTTAAAAGACTAAGGTGCTTGGGACTAAGGGACTTCGCTCTGGTTCCCATTTTTCCCACCTCAAACCACGTCTGGTTGAGTCAGCTCAGTCAGTACAGTGGAGCCCTCATCAACCCCCACTCACCACCACCATTATCTGGTTGACTAATACAGTTTGTGTGTTATTACAAAGGAAAGGGGAGGAGGAGAGAGAACCAAGTAAGTGGCAGCATTTGCCGGCGTAAGAATGGGGTGGACCTGTCAAAAACACTTTCCAGATCCCTCATTCTCTAGGGGATAATTTTTCTGCTGATATTTCAAACTTAAATACCTGTACCAGAACTGCCATCTTCAAGGTGATAGTGCTAGAAATCGCTCTTGACTTCTCAATATGAGAGGTTTTAAAGGTTGCTTTAATGAAGTACCATATGGATAACATTTTAGGACAGGCAGTCAAATGGTGGTAAGAAAGAAAAAAATCAACTATAGAAATAAGTGAAAGCATTTCACTATATATATATATATATATATATATATATATATATATACCAAATCCTCATGTTGTACACCTGAAACTTACACAATATTATATGTCAATTATATCTCAATAAGGCTAGAAAAGAAAAAAACAGGGTAAGGAATTAGAAGTAGAGTTGCCAGATTTTGCAAAGAAAAATATTTAAGACATACTTACACTAAAAAATTATTGTTTATCTGAAGTCCAAATTTAATTGGGTAACCTGTATCTTATCAGGCATCCTTTAATGGAAGGCCTCTCCTTTTTCCTTAGTTCTGTTCTGATTATTCCATAGTGAAAAAATAAAATGTTCAATAGAAATATTCGTTCTGTAGCTCATTTAGTGTCTTTAAAATTATGTTTCCCTTCAAAATAGCCATTATTTTTCACTCATCTTTTTATATAGGAGATTAGGGTTAATTTACCTTTTTAATTATTTCGTGTATTTCTTGAGATCTGTGTTTCAACCTTAAATCAATAAGGATTTTTATCATTATGCTACTTTTATTATAGTTCAATACCATGTATTACTATGTATTATTTGAAGGCAAGTAAAAGAAATCACCACTCTACACAGTGGAAAATGTTGGGCACTGCATTTCGTTCATTCTGTTCAGCACTCAGTGGGATTGTTTTTCTGTATTATTTTATTTTGTATTGAAAATTTCAAATGTATATAAAAGTAGAAGGAATGTTACTATATTTCAGTATATATCTCTAAAAAGATAAAGATCTTTTAAAAAATATTCACAATACCACAATATCATAATCACACCTAAAACCACCAGCATTTCTTTAATATTATCGAAAATCTAATGGGAGTTCAAAGTTGCCTGATTATATAGTTTCATAATTTGTTATAGTTTTTTTTTTGAATCAGAAACCAGACCAAATTAATTCCCTTTGTTGTAATTTGTTGATAGGTTTCTCCTTCCTTTTTTCCCCCTTGTAAGCTATTTATTGAAGAAACTTGGTTGTCCAATTGAATCTCCTACATTCTGGGTTTTTTGTTGTATCCCCATAGTATCATTTAACATGACTCTCTGTCTCTGTATTTCCTATAAACTGATTGGGCGTCATGTCGAAGGGTTCATGAGCTAACTTGAGGAAGTTTCCCCTGGCTAAAGATGGAAATCAACAGAAATAATTACTGCAGTGGATTGCAAACACATCAAATATGTTAAAATCCATGAGTTTATGACGTTAAAAAAAAATCTCACTGGTAACTTTTGGAGAATGCTGAGGAGCCAGCTCATAAATGTAAAATCTGGTAAATAAACAGAAAGAACCAAGCCTTTAACCTGCCTTTTTGTGTTGGATACTCCAGTGCACCACCCAGATCCCCCTCTTCAGGACTGAGGCACTCATTCAACTGCCAGGACCATCCCCAGGAATTGTCTTTGGGTAAAGGGAGCTATCTTACCGAAGGTTACATCCTCAACCTAGGGGCAGCCCACAGAAAACGATTAGTCGATGCAAGAGTGGGAGGGGGTACAAAGGCACGGCCTCCACTTCGAAGGGCTACCCCAGCTTCAAAGCTCCTTGTGGGATTGACGGAGTGAATCCTCCTTTTCAACTCCATCACAGTTCAACTCCTCCCTCACCCAGTCCCTGCTTCCCTTAATGGGGTTGTTCCCTAGTGCTCTGCTTTTTTTTTTTTTTTTTTTTAATTATTTGCTTTATTTTTTAAAAAAAAATTTATCTGTTTTTTTATGGCTGTGTTGGGTCTTAGTTTCTGTGCTAGGGCTTTTTCTAGTTGCAGCAAGCGGGGGCCACTTTTCATCGCGGTGTGCGGGCCTCTCACTATCGCGGCCTCTCTTGTCGCGGAGCACAGGCTCCAAACGCGCAGGCTCAGCAATTGTGGCTCACGGGCCCAGTTGCTCCGCGGCATGTGGGATCTTCCCAGACCAGGGCTCGAACCCTTGTTCTCTGCATTGGCAGGCAGATTCTCAACCACTGCGCCACCAGGGAAGCCCTAATGCTCTGCTTTTTAAGCCTCTGACATGCAATCTTCATCTCAGAGTCTGTTTCCCAGGAAACTGACCTAAGATACTTTCCCATAAGAAATACAATTCAGGGTAACAAAGTAGCTGATGAGGTGATACCACAAAAAGAAAGACAACTGGATATTATGTGCCTCCTGAAAGAAGTACACACTACCATCTAAGAGGTATTCTTGCAAAAAATTTTAACCTAAATTAGACAATCTCTAGATCCAACTATCAGTTTACAGGAAATACAGAGACAGAGGGTCATGTTAAATGATACTATGGGGATACAACAAAAAACCCAGAATGTAGGAGATTCAACTGGACAACCAAGTATCTTCAATAAATAGCTTACAAGGGGGAAAAAAAGGAAGGAGAAACCTATCAACAAATTACAACAAAGGGACTTAATTTGGTCTGGTTTCTGATTCAGGGGTGTATGAAACTTCTTTGATTTTATGTTAGTATCTCTTTTCTCTTCCTCAGAAATCCTTGTTCTTCAGACTTTAATATGCTTTCTTACTTTGTCCTTCTCTCTGGATAATGGTTCCTGAATTATACTAACAATGTGATTAGTGAGAAAAGTTTAGGACTTTTGAAGGTTTTTCCCTTCACCATAAGTCAGATCTCACCAGGGATACACAGTCAAATGATTGTGTTTTAAAGTCATTTTAAATATATTTTCTCTGCATTGTTAAGTCACCAATTTGATATACAGTTAGGTTCATTTGTATCATTTTGCTTTTGAGTGTTAGAAATACCTTTAATATTTTTGATATGACTTTGTTATTACTATGCAAAACTTTTCCATGGTTCCAAAGTCAAATCTATTGAATAAGGTATATTCAGAGAAGTTTAGCTTCTATGCCTGTTCCTTTATCATTTTTTTTCCTGCTTCCCCCCAAAAATAAGCATTTCTTTATGGTTTATACTTCCTTTTTTTGTTTTTAGTTAAGCAAATACAAAAATATATTTGTATCCCCCTTCTTTATTAAAGAGTTTTTTTGTTTGTTTGTTTTTGTTTTTTTACTTTGCTTTCTTTCACCTAATATTACAGTTTGGAGATCTTTCTATAACAATACATAGAGATAGTCTTTTTTAAAAAAATTATTTATGTATTTATTTTGGCAGCGTTGGGTCTTCATCGCCGCACGCGGGCTTTCTCTAGTTGTGGTGAGTGGGGACCATTCTTTGTTGTGGTGCACGGGCTTCTCATTGCAGAGCATGGGCTCTAGGCATGAGGGCTTCAGTAGTTGTGGCACGTGGGCTCAGTAGTTGTGGCGCACGGGCTTAGTTGCTCCACGGCATGTGAGATCTTCCTGGACCAGGGATTGAACCCGTGTCCTCTGCATTGGCAGGTGGATTCTTAACCACTACGCCACCAGGGAAGTCCCAGTCTTTTTTTTTTTTTTTTTAATTAAAAAAATTTTTTTGGCTGCGTTGGGTCTTTGTTGCTGTGCATGGACTTTCTCTAGTTGCGGCGAGCGGGGGCTACTTTTCATTGCAGTGCGCGGGCTTCTCATTGCACTGGCTTCTCTTGTTGTGGAGTACAGGCTCTTGGTGGCGGGCTTCAGTAGTTGTGGCACACAGGCTTAGTTGCTCCGTGGCATGTGGGATCTTCCTGGACCAGGGATCGAACCAATGTCCACTTCATTGGCAGGCAGATTCTTAACCACTGCACCACCAGGGAAGTCCAGAGATAGTCTTCACTCCTTTTTGCAGCTGCATAGTACTCTGTTGTATAGATGTTTGCTTTATTTAATCAGTACATTCATTGGTGGACATTTGAGTTGTTTCCAGTCTTTTGCTATTACAAATAATGGTGCAATGAATAGCCTTGTGCATACATTACTTTTTTTTTTTTGTATATCTGAGAGTGCATATTTGGGATAAATTCATAGAAATGATATTGCTGGGTCAAAGGGTAAATGAATATATATTTTTGCTAGATATTGTCATATCTCTCCCTGTAGAGGGTAGTACCATTTTGTATTCCTGCGAAGAGTATATATGAGTACTTGTTTTCCCATAACTTCTCGAAAATGCATTGTCAAACACTTGAATTTTCATTTGGATTTTTACCAAAAGCAAAGGTGAGAAATGGTATCTCACTGTAGTTTTAATTTGCATTTGTTTTATAATAAGTTTTTGACCATCCTTTCATATGTTTAAAAGCAATTTGCAATTTGCATTTTATTTCCTGTAAAATGTGTGCTCTTGTCTCTAGTCCTTTTTTCTTTTAACATGATCATTAGTCTATATCTTCTCAAAAAGTAATTTTAGAAGCTCTTTATATACTAGAAATTTTAACCCTGTGTAATATAAGTTGTGGAATTTTTACCATTTGTCTGTGATATAAGTTGCAGATTTTTTTTTTCAATACATCCTCTGACCTTTACTTTGTGGTACATATTTTGGCCATAACAAAACAAAACAAAACAAAGCAACCCCACTGCCCCGCAAACAAACAAACCCACATTATTTAAAATTTGTATGTAATCAAATTTATCAATCTTTTCTTTTAATGCTTTTAGATTTGGGGTCATAGTTAAGAAAAATTTCCCTCACTCCTAGGTTATAGAGGAATTTATCCATAGTTTTATCTAGTACTTGTATGGTTTCACTTTTTACACTTAAATCTCTGATCTATTTGGATTTTTTTTTTTGCATCTTTATTGGAGTATAATTGCTTTACAATGGTGTGTTAGTTTCTGCTTTATAACAAAGTGAATCAGTTATACATATACATATGTTCCCATATCTCTTCCCTCTTGCATCTCCCTCCCTCCCACCCTCCCTATCCCACCCCTCCAGGTGGTCACAATGATCTATTTGGATTTTGCCTTTGTGTGAGAAGTGGATCCATTTTATTTTTTCCTCATGTGTGTCCAGTTATCTCAGTAGGTATCTTTATCCTGAAGACTCATATTTTTCTTGAGCTCAGAAAAATTTTCTCCTCTTTTTTTTCCTTCTCTGTCCCCCACTGTGCCCCACCCGCCTTGTCTCTGGGCCAAAAGATGTTGAAATTCCTGGATCCTTTCTGCATATATCGACTGTCTCTCAATTTTGTTTCATATTTTCTGTTTCTTTGGTTTTCAATTTTACATCATAGAAAATTTCCTTGCATTTACCTTCCTTATTGTTTGATCTTTAATACTGTCCAGTTTATTCTTTTTTTTTTAAAATTATTTATTTATTTATTTATTTATGGCTGTGTTGGGTCTTCGTTTCTGTGCGAGGGCTTTTTCTAGTTGCGACAAGTGGGGGCCACTCTTCATCGCGGTGCGTGGGCCTCTCGCTATCGCGGCCTCTCTTGTTGCGGAGCACAGGCTCCAGACGCGCAGGCTCAGTAATTGTGGCTCACGTACCCAGTTGCTCTGCGGCATGTGGGATCTTCCCAGACCAGGGCTCGAACCCATGTCCCCTGCATTAGCAGGCAGATTCTCAACCACTGCGCCACCAGGGGAGCCCCAGTTTATTCTTCACAGTGTCTTTTCATTAATGTCTAATTCATTTTTATTTTATGTTATTTTTAGAACTTGTTGAATTTTTAAATTTCAAAAGTCACGTTTCTGATTTCCTAGCACTCTATGTTATTATTCTCTTATTACTCTTTTTTTCACAGCAGGCTGTTCTTGTTTAATAGATTCAATGAAAAGAAAAAAATGAAAACTCAAAGGGATGTACCTGAGAATTTTATATATCATTTTAACAAATAATGATAAACTTGTGAAAAAGTGACAAGACAAAAGAAAAGAGGATTAAGCTTCTTGGGGTGGTAAATTATGGGAAAGTGACTAGGAAATATATGGGGAAACCAGTGGAAGATAAGTGTTATCTTAGTAGGTTTGTTTGTGCAGGTCAGTTCCTCATCTCTGGTGATAGAATGTTCTTCTCTTTCTTGTATAGGGAGGGCACCTTTCTCATGGGAAAATTTATAACTTGCTTTTAGGCAGAAAGTGGGAAGTCAGAGTGCCCTTCATTCATCTGTTTTTTCTCAAGTGCCTTCACTTCAAAATAATCAATTTGCCAAGATGACATATTTTGAGATGGCATATTCTGATCCCCTTCAATATCGAAACCAAAAAATTGACATCAGTACAATCCATAGAGCTTACTCAGATTTCACCAGATATATAATTGTGTGTGTATAATTACACACACAAAAAGTATATATATATATAATTTTTCCTGTAATATTTCTTGAAACTTTGTAGTCTGATACTGGATCTTTTTCTTGTTTTCTAGCACAATGTGTATTAATAAATGGGAATTTTAATGACATTGGAAAGAAATGGAGGTAGATACATGTGCTCAGTCTGCCATTTTGAAACTGATGCTTTATAAAGCCTTCTTAATATCATCAAAAACCAAAATCTGGTTTTTCCTTACATGAAACGTCAGGTTGTTTAATGCTAGAATTTCTTAATTTCTTAATTAAGAAATATATTTAGAAATCCAAGAGCTTTTTATTATATTTCACTCATACATCTACTTGTTTTCAATTCTACATTTACTTAGGAGCTACAATGTGCCATGAACTGTGCTATTATGATCTGTTGTTGCTGGACTTCTGGCTCAAGTTCTGATCCTTGGCCAGATAGTTTAACCCACTATTGGCAGTAACAATAGAGAAGGGTCTGACCTTGGGGCTGTTCTTTTTCCTTAACCCTTATATGACTGATGGGTATTTCAGAAGATTGGAGAAGGCATATCTGGACTGCAGAGCTCAAGTCATGATTCCTGCATTTTCAGAATCAGAGTGCACAGGATACTTTAAACTTAATCTCACGTGAGAATACAGTTTATAGGATAAGTGGATGACATTCAGATAAAACTGTCTTGCTGGTACTGGGAAATACAGGGCTGGGATGAAGGAGAGAATTCAAGGAAATACTGCGGGGGTCAGACGGCTCACCAGCTGTTTTCATTCCGTCAAATGATAAAACAAATGCACGTGTACCTAAGCTGAAGTCAGAATATCTTGAAAAGAATTTCCTGGAAGAGTGGGGATCATAATGTAGAAGATAGTTTAATAGCTTTCTCTAGAATTTGGAAAGGTTTGCATCTATACGGGCCATAGATTCTTATCTGGGGGATGGGTTCAATAACTAATAGCTTCTCAGTGTACTTCCCAGCCCCAGGAGTCAGTAATTTAGTGTACTTAAGTAGGGATCTCCCTGACATTTTTGCTTTGAATATCAGAATAAATAGGTAATAGCAAATCTATGTAACTTGCTAACGTGTCATTTAGGCCACCTGACAGCTGCAGTAAATTGCTCTGCCACCTTTTTAAGTGAATATACAAATGCTAATAAGCATCAGTGATAAGATCATCCTGTGTTTTATTGTTATTCCTTCCGGCTGGTGCTGAGAAATAAATTGCTGATGAGAGGCAAGGGAAGATTGGCTTAATAACTTGTGATCAGATATGGCACACAGCAAATGTGAACTTCCCATTTCCCTATTTTAGCTATCTTTTATCCCAAGAAGAACAACTGAATCTTGTAATATGGGAAAGGGCAGTAGTAATCCTTGAATGTAAAATGCCTACAGGAATTAGGTGCAAGTGAGAATAAAGCAATGGAATAAACTTGTGCTTGGTGACTATCTTACGATTCTTTCTTAAAAAAAGTTCCAAGAGAACTTAATAATGATGTTAACTCAGTGCTTACTGTTCTAAACACTTTACTACTCATAGCTTAATGCTTACAACAACTCCATGAGGTAGATACTGTTATTATCTGGGTTTTATGGATGAGGGCACTAAAACACAGGGGTTAAGTGATTAGCCCATGGTTACACAGAGAGTACTGGAGAGTATGCTAAACTGCTCCTAATGAAATACTGATTTCCTGACTGTATTTGAGTTTGTTCAATACTGTGTTTCTAGGGAAGACTTAATCAGTTTTTGAGAAAACATGGCGTTCAGTCTAATTTCAAATTAGGAAGAATCTTTGGCTCAATCCTTTAGTCTCTAAAATCCCTCAGAGCCTGTACTTGGATAATTAGTTGTGAACAATATCAATTATATCTAAGTGGACAAATTTAATTACTACAGAAGACCAATTGATTTTTTTAATTATCATTGATTGCTCAGTGGTTATCTCAGTATAAAGATTGGTACATTCTGAATCTTTAATTTAATTGGTTTATTAAATAGTCCAAAGATTGACACCAAAGTAAGAGAGGTGAATTTTCCTCCTGCTCCTTTTTCTTCTGAAGGAAGGGTAAACACCACGGAATTCTAAAATATTCAAAAACAAAAACAACAACAGTCAAAATTAAATTATGTGTAGGCTTTTGTTTTTTGTTTCTCATTTTTTATTTTAGTGGATTTATTGGAGTCTGTGATACCCTAGTCTTCCTAATGGTGAAGATAGAACTTGCCACATTAGCTGGGTACCAGACTGCTGATATTTTTAATCCTTAAGTCAAAATCATAATGAAGCCAGTTAAGATCATAAGGATTATTGGAAATTGATATGGATTTAGAGAGAAAACGACTGTCTTCTACTCTTTATCTTACCCTCACTCCTTTCCTCAATAGCTGGCTGCATGATTTAATTTTTCTTTGTCTCAATTTTCTCATCTTTAAAATGAGGATAATCATATTTGTCTTTCCAATCACACAAGTCAAGTCTGTGACAGTGCATTAAAAAATGTTAAATGTATATAAGTTCAAGGATCATTAATATTTAGAGATAGCCATGGTATTTGCAATATTTTGCTACAAAAATACTGTCTGATGCTGATTGTATCAGTTATCTATTGCTGCATAAGAAACTACCTCAAAACTTTTTGGCTTAAAACAACCATTTATTGTTTCTCATAAGCCTATAAATCATCTGGGTGGGTTCTGCTGGTCTGTGCCAGGTTCAGCTGTTCTTGGGCTTGCTTGTGCATCTGTGATCAGCTGGTTGGTCATCTGGAGGCTGGCTGGCTGGTCTAGGAGGGCCCCACCTGGGACAACTTGGCTCTCTTTCACATAGTCTCTCATTATTCAGCAGGCCAGGCCAGAGTTGTGGGGGAAGAGGAAGAAGAGCAAGACAGGGGGTGAGTGTGCATAACACCCCTTAAGAGCTCAGCTAAATATGGCACCTCATCACATTCACCAGATTCTAGAGGCCAAAACAAGCTGCAAGACAGCTTAATTCAAGGCGTAGGAGTGTGGGACAAATAAATGTCACATTGTGATGGGAGGAGCTGTATAAACACCTTGTAAGAAGTGGGGAAAATTGGAGCCATTTTTGCAATCTGACACTGAGTCAATTATATGCAATTTAAACCCTTGATTTTTTTTTTTTATCTATTTCACTATGGCAGTGATTTCTGACATTTTCAATTTTTACATCACTATTATATATCTCTTACATAAACATACATATTCATATCCCTGACTTGCTGTCTGTATATAAACCTAAAATAAAACATTTGAAAATGTTTGCAGTTATTGTGAGCAATCGTTACCTAGAAAATCTATCAGATATATTCTTATTTATTAACTCTTATTTGTTATTTAGATTTATGTAAGGAAATAAAACAAACAGAAGATCTGGTTAAAATAATTGTTGGAATTATGTTTTGCACTACTGGATTCTCTGTTGCACTGAAATTATTAGTACACTTCATTATTGGTCCTAGAAACAGATTAAATGAAGATTTTCGACAATATAAATTGAAAACCTAGGTCTCTAGCCCTGCCTTTAAGAAAGAAGAGAGGGGTTTTGGCTTTGTTTTGTTTGATCTAGAATGAGCCCAGCTGGTTTTCTATACTGATTAAATTCCCTGAATGTGTGTTTAACTCATGATTTCACTTGTATTTATGCATTTAGTTGCATGATGCCAAACATCTGGATTTTTTCCTCAACAATGCCAAATATACATCTGTGTGGAGGAATGTTCTGATTTTGGCATTTAGTTGCCATTGTTATATATATGCTCTTGAACCAGGTGCACTACACCACTGGGGCAACTCCGGAAGTTTGGGTCAAAACAATGTATTTCTGATTAAGTTTAATTCTACGAACAGTAAATATAACTTATCTAAATTACACATAGGCACTTGGCAATATCCTGTATATTCTAACATTTCCTCTCGCTGTGTTGGCATCATGTTCAGGAACATTTAAAATATATTGCCATAATATTTTCTAAATGACTGTATTGCAATTTAATGTAATATTTGGCAAACACAAGCAAAATACAGTAGCTAATAGTGCAAGCTCATTTTATTTGCATACCATTGTTAACCACTTTCATGTAGTACTTACCAAATGTGTCAGATTATTACGATCTATTTAATGACTTAATGGAGGAGATACATTGTTCTTAAATTCAATTATACCCTTTGCACCTCTGGAATTAAGGTCACATCAGCATTTCTATTATATAAGTTGCCTGGGTTTAGCAGTTTTTAACTGAGCTATAAAAATTGGCTTCCAAATCCAATCTTAGTAATAAAGGTCACTGCCTGGGAGAATTTTTTCTCCCAAATTTAGCATGTATAATTTTATGGTGCATCTCCTGCTTTCTAAAATAATCTTTTAGGAAAAATTCCATTATGATCCTCACATGGCAGAAGGAAAACTGTTTAAGTTTCTCACTGTTTTATAAGACTAGCATTTTTTTCCCTTGCTGAGTCTCAGTCATCTCTCAGACAATCTGACTTTTAATACACTGTCTGTACTTATTGGTTATGCAACCTCAAGCTGTCACTCAGCTACTTGGTGCCTCAATGTAAATTTACTCATGTTTAAAATGGACCTGCCTCATAGAGTTGTAGTGAGGATTAAATGAGATAATATACTTATGTGTCTGGGACAATATATATTGATTGCTCAAAAAGAGTTAGCTTTTGTTATTATTAGGTAAGAGATTTAGTATAAGTCGATACAACATTAGAGAAACATTTGAAAAGAAAAGGCTACTGAGGTGAGATTTGGCATTTACTGAGAGGTATGGAAGAGGCTATGGCTATGAGCTAATCATCACCCTGATGTCAATAGTTTTTTTTTAGAAATTATTATTTTTATTGTTCATTCCCAGATTTGCTTAGAAAGAGAACAAGATTGTATTAGGTGGGTTATTGGCCGTGTAGTGTTAAAACATAACTGTATGTGTTGCTAATGAAACGCTCTAGGCAACTCCATGCAACTGCATGCAAATTACAAGAAAACAGACATATTTTCCTGGGTGCAGGAAAAAAGCCACTCCTTTACTGACTTAAAAAAAATAATTAACTGATAGATTTGATTTTGCATTGACCAAGTGCTTGATTTGTTCCTAAATAACCTGCAGAGAAATTCTCCTCCAAAAATTGGAAAGAGGCTGACCCATTGACAGAAAAATCTGTTTTCCTCTGTCTGTACTCATGGAAGAATCACTGGTTTCTTGACGTCCTGTTTCTGCAGGGGACAGGTCACTGTGTGAGAGACTCCACACAGAGGTATTACAGTGGGGTGATTACATGTGGCTTTGCACAGGCACCTCAGCGCTAATGTGCCACATAGCAAAATATTTCAATGACGTCTAAACACTGAAAATTATAATTCCCAATTCAAGTAATTGACTAAGTTTTCACCTCTGTCAAAATTCTTTGAACTGTTCTATTTGATCTGATTGAGGATGAATTTGATGTTTTTCTCCTTGATGTAATACAGGTAACATTCGTACAACTACAATCTGTTGTTTCCACTCTGCCATTTTACAAACAGAATCCTAGAGCTGGAAAGACCTACAGAACTCATTCTTATAAGCGAATATTGAATGTTCAAACCACTCTATTCACATGAATTTCTTTTTCTTAGAAAAAGTCCATGGCCTCTGATGGGTAAAAATCTGAAGCAGGGAAAATGCTATTGTTTAAAGCCCTTGCCCGGCAGACATATCAAAGTTAAAGGAATCTAATGGTATAAAGAAGATTTAAAATAAAACTTTGTAAAATGAAGTTAGGTTGTACAGAGGAACCATCTAAGTATTGGTCTATTATCCATTTGTTTCAAATATGCAAAAAAACCCAGCTATAGGTTAAAATAACCTGAAATATTTATTAGCAAAGAACAAGTAAGGTAGATGCCATTCAGGATTCTAGACAATAGACCATTTATGACCTGACTGACCATCAAAAAGAAGTTAGAGGTACATCAAATTCCTTTTCAAAATTCAATTAATGGTTAAAAGAGAATACTCAGCATAGTTGAGCAGGAATCTCAAAGCTGGTATGATTTCTGAATAAATCTGGTATATATCAGTTGACCAGAAACCATCAATATCAACTACACAATGGAGATTACATTGTCCAGTGATCCATGTTACATCAATACCAATAAGAGATTAGGACAAGTGATGATACAGTATCTTAGAAAGTCATTACTACTGTTCTAGAAATTCTGTTTAATCAAATTAGCTGGAGAAGTGACCAGCATAAATAATCGGCAGCAATTTTTGTTTTCTTAAAATTCTACTGTAAGTGAAGTTCAACTGGAAAGGAAAATGCAGTAGTTAAAGTAGAATTGTGTACAAGGAAAATGGAGATAAATGCCTTAGATCAAACAGATGTGAAGACCGCCCAACCCCCATAGGTGGTGTTCACGTGAATGGCATCCCCTGGAGCTGGGCATCCTGACCCACCAGTGCAGTGGTAAATGAATCCAGAAGTTAATGGTGAAGCTTAATATTTATTGAGCAACAATAAATTGTTATCAACCCACTCAATGGCAGGCACAGTGGACAATGATAGACAGTTTAGTAATCTAAAGAGAATGCAGACTGTACAAAAAAGTGCTGAACTGGCTATGAAACCTAAAGATGGTTTTAATGTTACAGTCCGAGTGTCAGATAGCGGGTGGCTCCAGACTATTCGTTGAAGAAAAACATCTAATCATTAGGCAAGGGACAAATATATATATGTATAAACCTTCCCATCCCTTTCCTTATGAAAACCTTTTCATCCTTCTAGTTCCAACTCAGATGATTCTTCTTCTGTGAAGCTTTTTCTTACTCACAGAGGCAAAAATAATACTTTTATGACCCCCAGAGTATGTGCACATAGTTCTAGTATTACACTTATTCCATTTCATTCTAATAATTTGTGTATGTGTTAGTTTCTCTGTTAATATGGTGCGAGTTCATGGGACTGTGTCTTTATTTTTGCAGTACTGGGCACATAGCAGGTCCATAATAATGGGTATTGAATGCGTGTGGTTAGTCAGTATATGAGAACAAGAAATGTTCATGATACCTATGATGCTTGTAATTCCAAAGATAAATGGGCTGACAGACAAAATAAATCTCACAGAACAGATTTCTGTTTACCAAAAACATCTGCTTGTCAGATTAAATTATCTGGAAATCATCTAAACACAAAACTCTAAGAGATATTGAAAAGTCGGAGAAATCATCTATTACAAATCAAGATAATATTGAACAGAAAAAAGAGCCAATAACAGTTTTTAATCTTTGATCAGATCCTGCATCCAAAAATAGACAAAGAAAACTTGAGGAACAAGGGGAAAATCTACATTAAAAAATCTACATTTATGCTAATATTTAATTTGGAAATATGTAACTTTTCTGTTTGTATTTTAATAGGATAAGAGGTAGTGAAAAGGGCTAAATTGTTGTCAATTCCTCAATTTTCCTCTCTACAACTTTGCCTGGCCACACTAATAACTGGTCACGTTGCATGTTTCCCCCTTTAGAATGATACATTTATTATAGAGGGAAAATTTTTAAAATTAAATCAATATTTGAAAGTGCAAAAAGCTCAAAATAAGGAATCAAACAGTGGAGTATTATTTGTTATTGATATTAATAAAATTAATATTTCATTAAACTTTCTAAAGCTGTTACAAAAATAAGTTGTTTTCCTAAGCTAAAGTTTTTCTTTAAGTGCAATTTAAATATTTGCTCTTTTCAGTTTATATATGAAACATTTGACTTGTCAAGTGAAAAAACTTAGTGGTTTTGCCGGCTCAAGAGCTTCACTGCCGTCTTGGTAGTATGTTTCATAGGAGAGAGATTGGGCAAGGAATTGGGGCCCTGGAATGAGGTATTTCTTCCACTCTTTGCCAGCCATGCCATCTTGGCCAGTTATTTTACATTAGTCTCAGAGTTCTCATATACAAAATGAGGATAATCAAGTATTTCACAAGGCTGTTGTGGCAATGAAACTACATGTACAAAAGCACTTGTAAACTGTAAAGCACCATATAAATGTTTGTTATGATTATGGCTTCTTCTACCATAACATCATGGAATACAGGGAACTTATTTCTTTTTCCCAAACGTGCTCCTCTGCAACACAAGTAGTAGAGACTTTTTTCCCATTTGCTTCCTCATTTCCCCCCCCCCTTTTTTTTTTGTGGTATAATACATTTAACGTAAAATTTACCCTTTTAACCATTTTGAAGTATACAGTTCAGTTGTATTAAGTACATTCATATTATTGCACAACCATCACCACCATCCATCTCCAGAACTCTTCATCTTGCAAAACTGAAACTCTGTACCCATTAAACTACAGCTCCCCATTCCCCCTTCCTGCTTCCTCATTTTTTGAGATAATTTAGAATTCTAATACTGCTCCCGCCTTATCCCTAACACAAAATTCACTGCCAACCAGAAGTGCAATGGTGGTAATTTCAATTCTATCTGCTACTTCCATTGTTTTGGTCCTTGTAAGATAAACAGTAAGAAGAAGTCGTAAAAAAATACTGTAATGTAGACTTTGAATGATAGGAGAAATTTGCAATTCAGCTACTGGTAAAAGGCTGAATATTTTGAAAACTTTTGGATGTAGTGATTTTTCTGGAACTGTATCCTAAGGAAGTAACTAGGGATGTGTGCAAAGAGTTATCTGATTATGGTTAAGAAATATAAATAGATATTCTGAATTCTCCTCAATTGCACATCAGTTTAAAAATTGATGGTACATACATACAATGAATAGTTTATAACCACCAAATATCTCATATACCGTCAAATATATCATAATAGAGTAATACTTAAAAATATGGGAGTATGGGGCTTCCCTGGTGGCGCAGTGGTTGAGAGTCTGCCTGCCAATGCAGGGCACACGGGTTCGAGCCCTGGTCTGGGAAGATCCCACATGCCACGGAGCAACTGGGCCCGTGAGCCACAATTACTGAGCCTGCGCGTCTGGAGCCTGTGCTCCGCAACAGGAGAGGCCGCGATGGTGAGAGGCCCGCGCACCGCGATGAAGAGTGGCCCCCACTTGCCACAACTAGAGAAAGCCCTCACACAGAAACGAAGACCCAACACAGCCATAAATAAATAAATAAATAAATAAATAAATAAATAAATAAATAAATAAAAGACCGTGAATTTCTAAAAAAAAAAAAAAAAAAAGGCAGTTTGCTTCTTGTCCTGTAATGTGCATGCCTTTAAAAAAAAAAAAAAAAAATATGGGAGTATGATCATGTTATAATATTGCTTAAAATTTTAGAAAATAGTATATATGACATATCAATTAAGTAATAAAAATAATACAGATATATACATATATAAAAGAAAAGTCTAGTAGATATACAGCAAAATGTTAATGGTAATCTCTTGGTGGCAGAATTATTAGTGATTTTAATTTCTTTTTTGCAATTTTTTATGTTTTGTAATTTTTTCAGTGACCATATATTACTTTTATAACCAAGAACAAAATGTAATTAAATAAAAACTCAAGCATAGGCCACCTCCAAAGCAAACCCAGCAATGAACTCTAAAGTATTTTAGCTATGAACATTTAAGTAATTGGAAGTTGGGAGGACGGTAAAAAGTAGTCACTGGGGACTAGTATTTGAGTGAAAAACCCAAAAAGCTTGTTTCAAATCATGTCAACTTTCACATTACTAATATAATTAAAGCAAGTAAATCAGTTGGGCAACATGCCACTCAGCCTTCAGACACACGTCACAGCTGTCTGCATACTCACTATCTTCACCTTGCTCAATTTTTACAGTTTTTAATATGAATATCAATTCCCTTTTTCATAAACCTAACCTATAAATGCCACAACCCCACTGAGGGATTTCCCCAGGCTTCATTTTAGGCTCCACAAGAAAGGATGTAAAAGAGACCTTTCTTGTGTAAAGTGATTCTATAATTCTGTCCAATATCCATCATTTTCAAGGCCAAGTAATCATATTTAATAGATCCTAAATTGCATTCTGTCAGGCAAGGATTCCCTTGATGTTATTAACCAGAGTGGAGGACTGGCAGTCAGAGGCCTGAAAATAAGATATTGTTCTACAAAGGGCTTACAAGCTTCTCCTTGCAGGGGTCAACCCCACTCAGTTCGGGGTGGTACAGGATCTGTGCCTTCACCACAGTCCTCAGCCTTCCCTGAGTTTCCCACAAACCAGCTCCTGATTTCCTGTCCTAAAGTCACTTTTAAAATTAAATTACTTGGCACATTTTTTACCCTTTCCTTTGAGGAAATTGCCATCGTGAATTTATTTTTATAGTACTCCTCTAGCAAGACAGCTAGATGTGTAAACATCTGCCTATGCTATCTATCCGCTTAGAGGAAAACTGGGAGAAAGTTGGAGAGGTGCCATCATGCCTGTGCTGTTTAAAAGAAAGTTACAAAATGTGAGGTTGGAGATCATTTCTGGACAGGAAAGATTATGAAGTCATGATGTCAGAAAATGAGTGTAAGGACAGATTTTCCTTTGAAAAAGGAGGAAATCTTGGACCAGGTTTTCATTAGGGGAAAGTTCCCATCACTCCTTCTTTGAGCACCTCTATAGGGGTAGTTTTTATTTTGTAGATTTTACATCTCAAAGGTGTTAAAGAATAAGAAGGTATCAAAAACAAGCATTTCCTCCAGTTAAAGAAAATTTAAGTTTTTGATGCTACAGTTATTGAAACAATTCAAGCACAAATCCTTATTTTAAACTGAATCAAAATCCAACTATTGAGCTCTTGCTATTGCCTAATCTCTGCTAGTGCCTTTATAAATGTTAACTCATTTCATTCTTACAGAGGTTCTGTAACCTACAGATATATTTATCCCAGCTTTAGGGATGATGCCTACAAATCGACCATTTCTAAAATCTTTGGATGGCTTGGACTCCAACAGTTTGGGCCACTGTCAATTTTTGATGATTTGTCTCACCACATAGAATTGGTGTTATTGTTCTGGAAATGAGTAATCCCAACCCAGTTGCGCCAAACTTTAGGCTATATGATCTTGAAATTCTTGCCTAAAAAAGCAGTTAAAATATGAAAGGATAGAGTAGGAAGGAGGGGATAATGGTGGTTAGTGTTTAACATTCTAGAACAAGAAGTAGGATGATGAGTGTTAACACATTAGAAAAAGAAAATATTAAACCTTTACCAAGGTACTTGTTTCACCATTTTGAGGGGCAAAAATATGTTACACAAAGGAACGAATTCTTTCTGTTTCCTGGCCAAGTTTCTTACTTTTATCCCTCCATTTTTTAAGTTCTCAGATTTCTGTCTTTTATTTGCTCCTCTTTACCAATTCATTTATTTTTACTCACAACTCTCCCTTCTTATTTCTATCTTACCATCACTCTTTCTCCTATGCTTAAAAAAGAGAAAACGACAAAATAAATTCAGCTTTTGTGCTCTCCCTTTTAGTGCAATAAAACACAGGTGCAAAAACTGAAGGAAGGAATTGGCTGGTTTCACGATCGTTTCTTCCATCTTTCATCATCATTAACTCCTCTTGCTACTCTCTTCTTTACTTCTTTCTTTCTAATAAGTCACTTCTTGCTTTTCAATAAATCACTAAGACTAGGATTCAAAAGCGCTTTACCACATTCTGATACACTACAGTAGTTAGTAGTTTCATTTTCACATCAGTCTAACCCAAACTGGTTTCTCATTGGCAGAGCTCAGCTGCCACCGACTTTCCTGCTGTGTTCAACAAATGGAAGTTCTCAGTAAAACCTGTATTACCATTTATTTCCACTGTGGAAATATTAAGCAAGCTGGAATGTGGTGGTTTCTTTAATTTTTAAAGTCATAACACAATTATTAGGATAATGAAAATTTCACAATTTTCCTGAGTATGAGGTTGGATTTCAAATGGAGTGATCATTTAAAATCTGACCATCAGGTCTCCAGCAGACGTTGTTCCATTTTGATTCATTTTGCCTGGACATGTTAATATACTACTTACTTTCTTCTCAGAGACATTATTTAAGAAAAAAAGAGTTGGCTCTCTTTTATCTTTTAATGGGTTTATTTATTTTTTAAATTTTTATTGGAGTCTAGTTGCTTTAAAATGTGTGTTAGTTTCTACTGTACAGCAAAGTGAATCAGCTGTGCATATAAATATATCCCCTCTTTTTCGGATTTCCTTCCCATTTAGATCACCAAAGAGCATTGAGTAGAGTTCCCTGTGCTATACAGTAGGTTCTCATTAGTTATCTATTTTATATATAGTATCAATAATGTATATATGTCAATCCCAATTTCTCTATTTTCAACTCTATTGAGTAAACAATGACAGTTGTCTGTATTTGTGTCATATTTTATATTTTTCAGAGAACTTTCATAGCATTATCTATTTAATTCTTATTAAAACACCAGACACTTGTTGGGCGCTGTGATAAGTATTGTAGTCCAGCTTCTTCTTTGAGAGGTTGGGGGAGAGACTGTGAGGACCCATGTCTTGAATAATGTGTTATGAGCTTTAATAAATGTATGTATATGGTACTATGTGGACACTGGGTACCTAATTATTAATTATATTCTCTTAAAGCACTTATCACATTAGATTTTAATTTGATATATTGTATCAGTCAGCTTCTCCAATTAAATTGTGATAGAGAAGACATCTTATTCATTTCTGCCTTTCCAGCATCAAACATAGGGCTTTGAACATGATAGCCAATTACTCTTCAATGAATGGGTATAGATATATAAAATGAGTACAGATATATAGATATATAGAATATAAATGAGTATAGATATATAGGCATTCATTTTATATATTATAAATGTATGTATAGGTATATAGATATACATTTATTTATATGATATGTTTATGTATTATATATAAAATATATTTAGCATATATATGTTTGAATTCAGAATTCCAGGAAAGAGAATCCTTCATGTGATATGAGAAAAGAATTGTTTTTGGGTCAACGGAAGTACTGTCTTTGTGTTAATACAAAGCCAATACATAATAGGTAGCTGTGTTAGGTTTCAACTCCTTACGATGATGTAGCTGTGATGGTCAAGGTCAGACTCCTGAGAAAGATCAGATTCCCAAATTTCCTTTCATTTTAAGGAGTGAGATCCTTCAAGTCTCTTGCTCTTGTTCTTCCTTCCCAACATGACTAAAATCCATGTCTCATTTAGGAGCCTATATTGTCTTCTATCTTCAGTTAGTAAATATTTCTGACTTGTTAATTATGTGCCACATACCTGTTTTGTGTGTATTTTCTTCAACTGCTTGCTGCTTCAACTTCAGCTGCCTACTGACCACCATCCTAACTATATTTGATTGCTAATTTTGGGGGGTAAAGGAGAGCCAATTGACATGAGGAGGAAAATACGAACTCAGAATCTTGATTTCGTACCTGTAAGTTGCATAGAAAATACCCGGTCAGATTTCTAGCAGGGATTCATTCCTTAACTTTGCTCTTTGATATGTCATATTTGGAGAAATATTGGGCCTTATGTAGTTTTACTTAAACAAATGCCGAAAGTAAGATAAGAATACTTTCCTGGGACTTCCCTGGTGGCGCAGTGGTTAAGAACCTGCCTACCAATGCAGGGGACACAGGTTCGAGCCCTGGTCCGGAAAGATCCCACATGCCATGGAGCAGCTAAGCCCGTGCACCACAACTACTGAGCTAGCACTCTAGAGCCTGCAAGCCACAGCTACTGAGCCCGTGTGCTGCAACTACTGAAGCCCACGTGCCTAGAGCCTGTGCTCCGCAACAAGAGAAGCCACCGCAGTGAGGAGCCCGCGCACCACAACAAGAGTAGCCCCTGCTCGCCACAACTAGAGAAAGCCTGCGCACAGCAACGAAGACCCAACGCAGCCAATAAATAAATAAATAAATAAAATTAAAAATTACTTTTAAAAAAAAGAATACTTTCCTTTTTTGTGAAGACTCAGCTGAAAGAAATCATTTGTCCTGTGGCCTTTTATCTAGGCAGGATAGAAGAATACATTTCAGCACCAACTTTATTTATGGTACATCAATTTTGTTGCAATGTTCACTTTGTTTCTATTCCTCTGGCTCTAGCAGTGGGCTCCTAACCCACACCTATGGGCTTTCCTTGTTCAAGAATGGAGATCTAATGTGGGCTTTAATATGGGGTAGTGAGGAGCCCCATGCCATCTCTGAGTTGGTCCTCTGTTGGCTCTACTAGGATGAGCTTTAGCTATTTTCCTCTTGTTTTCCACGGCTGGGTGCCGTACGGGGAAATGATATCAGCTGCTGTCTGTGTGCCTTCACTGACCCCACCAACTGCCTCTAGTGAAGATCTTTGCTAACTGCCTGCTCTGTGCCTGCTTGGATAGACACCTGTTCTCTAGTCCTCAAGAGTCTACACTGTGTCTTCCTTGTCCTTTCTCCTTTGGGCCGATATTTTGTTTTAGCCCCACTTCCTAGACTCACATCTCATTTCTTAAAACAATCATCCTCTGGCCATGATGACCTCCTGTGTGGATCTCTGACTCTTCCCAGACCCTGAAAGTCTCCGTTCTTCCCAGATGGTTTCAGGCTTCTCAGTTTGTCTGACTGTCCCACTCACTCAGTTTTGTTTAAGACAGTAAGAGAAACCCAGATGTGCTGCTCTATTGGAAAAAGAGAGGGTTAACCAACTTTTTCAGGATCAGCAAAATGATTTATGCAAGATCCTTTTAATTTACTTGGAAAAACTCCTCTGGATCATTTCATTCTGGTCATTCAGGCCAGGAACTTAGGATCCTGGGACAAAATCTCAGAATAATTCCATACAGCCCTTGTTTATTACCAAACTCCCCTTTCAGTGTATGAATTCCTTGGCTGATAGGTGAAAGTAGGAAAGAGGAGGAAGGTAGTCCTAGCTTACCTCTGTGTTGTCTCTCACTTGCTGTTGGTTTTTGTATTTTGCTGCACTGCCCCATGCAGACTAACACCATCCTCGATATGCTGAGGGTGTCAGTCAAAGTTCCAAGAAACAGAGGCACATTCAAAGGGGCTTATTAGGGGAGTTTAACAAAGAGGCTATTTATAAGGGTGTAGGCGGGTTTAAGGGAAACCAAAAAAGGATGGTGAGATATCCCCAGGGCTAGCAACAGCTAGGAATCTTCACCAGCGATAGGCTTTTAGGGGCAGAGGAAGGAAAAGCTACCAGAACATTGAGAGAGATCTGTATCTGTAGCATGGTGGGGGCTATGGACTTCTCCTGAGGGAAGAAGCCACTGCCCACCCTCGGTCACGCAAGGAAGGACCTCTGACCTTATTCTGCCTCCTTCTTCTCCCATCCTCACATCTCCAGCCCATCTCTTGCAAGCACCTCCTATTATCTGAATCCAACCAGAAGGCAGAGGGGAAAGGAGCTGGGAGGATGCAAAGAGCGGACATCAGCCTCTCAGGGGGCAGAGAAGGTTGGGGAGGGCGGAAGGTGCATCTGGAGGGCTGGGGCTGAAGATATCTGGCACACTGGGTAACTGATCCTCAGCTGAGGTTGCCTCTTTAGACCATAAGAGGGTTTCACTGTGGTGAGTAGAATATGTCACTGAACTCTCTTAGAAGCTTATATAGTCATTTTCCCTCTGTGAATAGCTATTTTTCTAAAGTAGTCAAATAATATAGTAAGTAGAAGATTCCCTATGGCCTTAGGGTCTCCCTGGGTCTTTGGCTTGCACATTTGTCTCGTAGCTCTTTAGCCTCCCACATCTTGTGGAAGTTGCTCCCCTGGTAGCTGCATTGACGAAAAAACTGGTTTTTCTTTGATGCCCTTTTTAGTTGTATTCCTTTCAGCAATGGATATCAAACCACAAACCAAACTCCTGTCCTCCACTCTCTTACACTAGAGATCAACCTTCTTTATGAGACATGTCTAGTAATTATAGGAAGCCTTAGAGGGATTTCTCCCTCCTCTTGCCCCCCCCGCCCCACCCCCCCGCCAGCTTATGGAGAATTTGAAAACAGGGTCTTTTGATCTTGGGAGAGAGAAGCAGATTCTCCAGACAGGAACTGAGATGTTGCTGAGTTGAGTGGCAGGAGACCCACTTAGATATAGCCTCTTTTGAGCTTGTGCAGCTTTATGAGTCAGCGTTTCTTCTGGAGATAGTTCAGTGAACTCATATATTCCAGATCCAAAAGGGGCAGAAGAATGTACTATGAGTTCCAGATACAGGCTCTAAAACAGGGGTCAGGGACAGCATTGAAAGGAAAGGATGTCACTGTTTCTTAATGCATAAAGTTTTAAAATTCTATGACAAGTGGGAGTTTTTAGATTTCTCTAAAAGGAGAGGTTTGGGGATGGTTCCCCCTCCTTTACATTGTGACACAATTTCTCATTACAGCTGTTCTAAAGGAGCTGTAGCAGGTCTGCTTGGCCCTCCTGTAGACATCTGCTTCTGTGAGGGGAAGCCCGAGCTGGGTGATCACCCAGTTCATGCTGAGACACACCTGCCAAGCCTCAGAAAGAGTGCAATTAAACCGTGGAGTGGGGCTAACACCAATGCTGACCCCTTGACAGGAGCCCTGGTGAGAAACGTTTTGCAGCCTGCTCCCGGCCTCCCTTGGAGAGCTGAGAGATCTGAGAAGCTGTCTTCCCAGACCAAGCAACACGTACAGTTCTCATGCCATGTAACCTTGGAGTTCTACAACGTATGCTGAGCAGCATGTTTCCTATGGCTCTGATGACGAATGTTTTTTGCACTCTTGGTCTATAGAGTTTCGTGTTCACTTCTCTTGGAATTAGGGTGACTGACTCGTCTTGGTTTGCCTGGGACTTTGCTGTTTTTAGCACTGGAAGTCTGGTGTCCTGGGAATCCCTGTACTCAGTACAGGGAATGGAATCTTGCGACTGTGCAATGTGGAGGGAGGCCTGGACTGTGGGTGTGACATAGCTGAGAGTCAGAACCTGCAGAGTCAGATCTCCACTAGGAGTGTGGCTGCGACATCATGGCCTTCTTCTCCAGGTTCCCAGGGAGCGTGAACTGAATGTACTTATTCCTGTCTCACAGAGCACTCTGGGTGGTTGCGGGTGAGCTGAGGTTCAAGTGCAATAATGCGGTAAAGCTTTTTGTAGATTAGAAAGCACTGTGCAGACACACTTATTTTGGTTACGTCATGCTTTCTTCATTGTTAATCCCTGACCCTGAGCACATGTGGATCTCTCAACTTTGGGAAAGAAAAGGATCTAATAAATATTATTAATTTAGTATGTTCATTAATATTTAATACATTTATTAATAATTTAATGTATTAAAAATAATAAACAGTAAGTCCCTCCTGTGTCCACTGAACATTGTGCTAAGTACTTTATATACATTATTACTTTTTTAAAATTTTATTTATTAAAAAAAATTTTTTTTATTTATTTATATTTTATTTATGGCTGTGTTGGGTCTTCGTTTCTGTGCGAGGGCTTTCTCTAGTTGCGGCAAGCGGGGGCCACTCTTCATCGCGGTGCGCAGGCCTCTCACTGTCGCGGCCTCTCTTGTTGCAGAGCACAGGCTCCAGACGCGCAGGCTCAGTAATTGTGGCTCACGGGCCTAGTTGCTCCGCGGCATGTGGGATCTTCCCAGACCAGGGCTCGAACCTGTGTCCCCTGCATTGGCAGGCAGATTCTCAACCGCTGCGCCACCAGGGAAGCCCTACATTATTACTTTTAATCCTTGTAAAAATTCTGTGAAATGGTTATTATTCCCCCTTGCCGTTAGAGTCATTTCCTTAATACAGGAATCCTGTTCTCTTTTGGTGTAGACTCAGGGCTGATGAAAGCAGGTGAGCCAGTATAAATTACCTGGGCTGGCTCCCAGAATGGGGAAGCTGTTTTGCATACCAGCATAAATCCTGTATGCAGACTTCTAGCTGGTCAACCCTTGAGGATCAGGTGAGGCCCAACCTACCCTTGGTGGCCCTGGTCAGACCTTGAGGTCTGCAGGTCTAATTTAAGCCATCTTGAGCCATTTGACACAATCCAGCATTCTGAAATGTATAGGAGTATGGGCTCAACTCTGTTGTAATATATACATTTGGAAACTTGTATATTTTTCCTTGGCTACTAAAAAAGTTTCCAGATAATGTCAATAAAATTATTGTACAGACATAAAAAATAATTTTCTAAAATACATATTTCTATACACAACCTGTCCTTTTATTGTTTTCACTCAATATTTACTTATGATCAAGCTTAAAATTTTATCCAAACATTCATCATTACTTTCCATTGAGTTAATTTTTTTTTTTTCTTGTGTTGTTCCTGATCTTAGAGGAAATGCTTTCAGTTTTTAACCATTGAAAATGATGTTTGCTGTGGGTTTGTCGTATATGGCCTTTATTATGTTCAGGTAGGTTCCCTCTATGTCCACTTTCTGAAGAGTTTTTATCATAAATGGGTGTTGAATTTTGTCAAAAGCTTTTTCTGCATCTATTGAGATGATCATATGGTATTTCTTCTTCAATTTGTTAATATGGTGTATCACATTGATTGATTTGCGTATATTGAAGAATCCTTGCATCCCTGGGATAAATCCCACTTGATCGTGGTGTATGATCCTTTTAATGTGTTGTTGGATTCTGTTTGCTAGTATTTTGTTGAGGATTTTTGCATCTATATTCATCAGTGATGTTGGTCTATAATTTTCTTCTTTTGTAGTATCTTTGTCTGGTGTTGTTATCAGGGTGATGGTGGCCTCATAGAATGAGTTTGGGAGTGTTCCTTCCTCTGCAATTTTTTGGAAGAGTTTGAGAAGGATGGGTGTTAGCTCTTCTCTAAATGTTTGATAGAATTCACCTGTGAAGCCATCTGGTCCTGGACTTTTGTTTGTTGGAAGATTTTTAATCACAGTTTCAATTTCATTACTTGTGATTGGTCTGTTCATATTTTCTGTTTCTTCCTGGTTCAGTCTTGGAAGGTTATACCTTTCTAAGAATTTGTCCATTTCTTCCAGGTTGTCCATTTTATTGGCATAGAGTTGCTTCTAGTAGTCTCTTAGGATGCTTTGTATTTCTGTGGTGTCTGTTGTAACTTCTCCTTTTTCATTTCTAATTTTATTGATTTGAGTCCTCTCCCTCTTTTTCTTGATGAGTCTGGCTAATGGCTTATCAATTTTGTTTATCTTCTCAAAGAACCAGCTTTTAGTTTTATTGATCTTTGCTATTGTCTTCTTTGTTTCTATTTCATTTATTTCTGCTCTGATCTTTATGATTTCTTTCCTTCTGCTAACTTTGGGTTTTGTTTGTTCTTCTTTCTCTAGTTCCTTTAGTTGTAAGGTTAGATTGTTTGAGATTTTTCTTGTTTCTTGAGGTAGGCTTGTATAGCTATAAACTTCCCTCTTAGAACTGCTTTTGCTGCATCCCATAGGTTTTGGATCGTCGTGTTTTCATTGTCATTTGTCTCTAGGTATTTTTTGATTTCCTCTTTGATTTCTTCAGTGATCTCTTGGTTATTTAGTAACGTATTGTTCAGCCTCCATGTATTTGTGTTTTTTACGTTTTTTTCCCTGTAATTGATTTCTAATCTCATAGCACTGTGGTCAGAAAAGATGCTTGATATGATTTCAATTTTCTTAAATTTACTGAGGCTTGATTTGTGACCCATGATGTGATCTATCCTGGAGAATGTTCTGTGCGCACTTGAGAAGAAAGTGTAATCTGCTGTTTTTGGATGGAATGTCATAAATATCAATTAAATCTATCTGGTCTATTGTGTCATTTAAAGCTTCTGTTTCCTTATTTATTTTCATTTTGGATGATCTGTCCATTGGTGTAAGTGAGGTGTTAAAGTCCCCCACTATTATTGTGTTACTGTTGATTTCCTCTCTTATAGCTGTTAGCAGTTGCTTTATGTATTGAGATGCTCCTATGTCAGGTGCATATATATTTATAATTGTTATATCTTCATCTTGGTTTGATCCCCTGATCATTATGTAGTGTCCTTCCTTGTCTCCTGTAACATGCTTTATTTTAAAGTCTATTTTATCTGATATGAGTATTGCTACTCCAGCTTTCTTTTGATTTCCATTTGCATGGAATATCTTTTTCCATCCCCTCACCTTCAGTCTGTATGTGTCCCTAGGTCTGAAGTGGGTCTCTTGTAGAGAGCATATATATGGGTCTTGTTTTTGTATCCATTCAGCAAGCCTGTGTCTTTTGGTTGGAGCATTTAATCCATTCACGTTTAGGGTAATTATCGATATGTATGTTCCTATGACCATTTTCTTAATTGTTTTGGGTTTGTTTTTTTTGTAGGTCCTTTTCTTCTCTTGTGTTTCCCACTGAGAGAAGTTCCTTTAGCATTTGTTTTAGAGCTGGTTTGGTGGTGCTGAATTCTCTTAGCTTTTGCTTGTCTGTAAAGCTTATGATTTCTCCATTGGCTCTGAATGAGATCCTTGCCGGGTAGAGTAATCTTGGTTGTAGGTTCTTCCCTTTCATCACTTTAAGTATATCATGCCACTGCCTTGTGGCTTGTAGAGTTTCTGGTGAGAAATCAGCTGTTAACCTTGTGGGAGTTCCCTTGTATGTTATTTGTCATTTTTACCTTGCTGCTTTTAATAATTTTTATTTGTCTTTAATTTTTGCCTATTTGATTACTATGTGTCTCGACGTGTTTCTCCTTGGGTTTATCCTGTATGGGACTCTCTGCGTTTCCTGGACTTGGGTGGCTATTTCCTTTCCCATGGTAGAGAAGTTTTCGACTGTAGTCTCTTCAAATATTTTCTCTGGTCCTTTCTCTCTCTCTTCTCCTTCTGGGACACCTACAATGCGAATGTTGTTGCGTTTAATGTTGTCCCAGGGGTCTCTTAGGCTGTCTTCATTTCTTTTCATTCTTTTTTCTTTATTCTGTTCTGCAACAGTGAATTCCACCATTCTGCTTTCCAGGTCACTTATCTGTTCTTCTGCCTCAGTTATTCTGCTATTGATTCCTTCTAGTGTATTTTTCATTTCAGTTATTGTATTGTTCATCTCTGTTTGTTTGTTCTGTAATTCTTCTAGGTCTTTGTTAAACATTTCTTGAATCTTCTCGATCTTTGCCGTCATTCTTTTTCTGAGGTCCTGGATCATCTGCACTATCATTATTCTGAATTCTTTTTCTGGAAGGTTGCCTCTCTCCACTTCATTTAGTTGTTTTTCTGGGGTTTTATCTTGTTCCTTCATCAGGTACATAGCCCTCTGCCTTTTCATCTTGTCTATCTTTCTGTGAATGTGGTTTTTGTTCCACAGGCTGCAGGATTGTAGTTCTTCTTGCTTCTGCTGTCTGCCCTCCAATATATTTTTTTAAAATGCAGATGTAAAGTGCACTTCTTACCAATTTAACCTTCACCTGTTAAATTCATTAATGTCCATAGATTATCCATGATACATTTGAAACAACAATTAAATCATGATGTCAAACTAGTTTCCACTTATCAAGAGATGTTTTCTCAAGGGCCTTGGAACCCACGTCCAAGGCACCAATTTGCTTATAGAAAGAATCTGAAGGAAGATCTTTTTGTCCATGATAAGAGCTAAGTTTGAATTACGTTATCTAAAGTAGAAATTTCTCTCCATTAGTCAAATCAAAGTGCTCAGAAGTTTCAAAGAAACCAATTTTCCATAAATTTAAAGACTCTTATATATACATTTAACACCTTTCAATGAAAATTCTTTGCCACACAAAGTAGTAAAAAAAAAAAATACAATGTTTCTTCCTAAATGATGTTAAAACAGTTTCTTGGACAAATGGATTAAAAGAGTGGGCCAAAACTTTATTTCAAGCTAGCCGCAAGGGATGAGACCCTTAAGTGTGCTGATTCAAGATTCCCTTTAGGGATTTTATAAGAAAAGTGAATGGTTAATTATTGTTAAACCAAATACAAGAAAAAATAATGTCTGGCTAAAGATTATTAGGCTAGCCAGTCAGCTGGATGGGTAACCCTGGCTTCCCAGAAGTCCTTAATCTTACTTAGGTTTATCAGAAAATTGCTGAAGCATTTTAACAGCAATGCCTATTACATCCCAGAGGAGGCTGTGAATTATATCATGTAAAAAGTTCTGCCTTAGACCAGGTTTGGGACAATTTTTTTTAAAAATAAATTTATTTATTTATTTTTAGCTGTGTTGGGTCTTCGTTTCTATGTGAGGGCTTTCTCTAGTTGCGGCGAGCAGGGGCCACTCTTCATTGTGGTGTGCGGACCTCTCACTATCATGGCCTCTCCTGCTGCGGAGCAGAGGCTCCAGACGCTCAGGCTCAGTAGTTGTGGCTCACGGGCCCAGTTGCTCCGCGGCATGTGGGATCTTCCCAGACCAGGGCTCGAACCCGTGTCCCCTGCATTGGCAGGCAGATTCTCAACCACTGCGCCACCAGGGAAGCCCTGGGACAATTTTTATTCTCAGTGTGAATGTAACTTTTGTGCCAAAAGTTCTCATCAGTTTTTTGTTCTAAAATAATAATTTTTTTCTTAATATTTGATTTAAGTGGTTAGTCCTTTTGGAATAAAACTATCAAATATTTCTTACCTTAAAAGAATGTTGCAAGATTTGAAAAAGGTGAAAGTGAAATGCAACACCTGTGAGAAACAGTAACATTTCATAATGGAAATAGTACTAGAGTAGACTGCACATGTGATTTTAAAACAAGCCAATAGTGTCTAGATCTATCCACTAATTAATAGGCAGTACATGGTAAACTATACCATGGAGGGGTGATAATATCCAGATCATGGGAAATTCTACAGGACCACAAATGATTTCTCCAACAAAGAAATTGCAAGGTGAGAATGAGAGAGAGAGGGAGAGAGAGAAAGAGAAAGGGGAACCTATAAAAAACACTTAAAAGACTTACCAATCAATCACACCATGTAGACCTTATTTGGATCCCAATTCAAACAAACTCTCTATAAAATAAAATTATGATATTCAGGAGGCAGTTGAAAATTTGAATTCTTACTGGAAATTTAATGATATTAAGGAATTGTTAGTTCTTAAATTTTATCAATGGTATTGAGTTTATCTGTAAAAAAAATTAACCTTAGAAATACATAGTGAAAAATTTGCAGATTAAATGATACGATGTCTAGGATTTTCTTCAAAATAATACAAGAGGAAGAGAAGTGGGTGGATATAGATGAATATGATCAGCCTGAGTTGATAATTATTGAAGCTTGGTGATGAATATGTGGAAGTTCTTGTACAAGTCTTCCTACTTTTTGTACATGTTAGAATTCTCTTTAATAGAAAGTGTAAATAAAACGATGCCAACGAGATTGGTTCTCTGAGCTGTTGGTACTTTCATTACCTCTTTGACCAAACTCCTTTTCTAGAGCCCACAGCCAGTGGAGCTCTGTGCATAAAAAAGCAGGTTGGAGAGCAGTGATGCCAGTTATAGTAACATGTGTAGAAGTGATACAGTAATATGGTGTCAGCCAAAACCTTTCCTTTAGAGCATAACATAAGAGAAGGAAGAAATTATGGCTAGACACAAAGAAGTGGTTGTCATTCTGTGCATTGTAGTGAAAGGGTAGCACTCATCACTCATAAAAAACTTGGAGTTTATTGGTTGTGGATAGAGAGAAGGGAAACAAGTGAGAAAGAACATGGTGCCAAATCCTGCCGTGGACAGAACTGTTCTTACTTAGTTTAAAAGGTACTAGGCCTCTTATGGGAAGTAATTAGCCTCCCAATCAAATGCTGGACTAACATTACTGAATAAGGACCTCGTCTGGAAGGTTGGCTAGCCGCCCACCTACCGACAGACAGTGTCAAGCTGACAGGCTTCAACCAGACTTGTATTGATTCATCTTCCTATTTGTCTTCTTTCTTGTAACTTCTTCTTCCTTCTTCTTCCTCCTTTGCATCCTCCTCCTCCTCCTCTTTTTCCTTTTCTTTTTCTTCTTTTCCATAAATGTTTCTCCCAAGAGAGAATTGTTTGGTTTGGCTTGCAGCAAGCTTGGAATAGAACTCTGACATTTCTTGTAATCAATTTGAGAACTTGCTTTCTTCCATTTTTTCATCATATGGAAAGAACTAGATTGTTCATTGGCACATAATAAAAAATAGGAACCTTGGAGTTTCTAGTCGAGCAGCTCAACATTGGCAGTTGGAACCCTGGGTGAGAGGGCAGAGAAAAAAGTATCTGGAAAGAGAGGAGCCCTGCAACAAGGCCAGAAGCTGGGACTCCGGAGGAACATAACCAGGGAAAAATTCACCTGCCTAACATTCAGCTTGACATCCTTTCCTGAACTGTATTGTTATTACTACTCTCCAATCTCCGTAAATGACAACCCCATCCTTGAATTCACACAGGTCCAAAACCTCTCATTCTCTTACATCTACATTTGGTTCATCAGTAAACCCTGCTGGCAGACCTTCAGTGTATATCCATAAACTCACCATCACCCTGCTGGGACAGTGGTTCCAGCCACCAGCGCTAACCTGGGTGATTCTAATAGCTTCCAAATTCGTCATCCAGCTTTCACCTTTGCCTCTTTTAGTCTCTTCCCAATCCAGGAGCCAGATGGTCCATCTAAAACGTAAGTCAGAATCACTCCTCTACGCCAAAGCCTGCGACAGCTTCCCAATTGACTCTGTGTAAAAGCTAATGTTATACTGACCTACTGGCCTGCACAGTCAGCTTCCAAGTCCTCTGATCACACTTTGGCTTTCTCTGCATTCATTCCCAGTGCAGCCACAGCCCTACTAGCCTCCTGCTGTTCCTCCATCAGGGGCTCTGCACTTGCTTCTCCCTCTGCCTGGGACGTCCCTCCCGCGGGTAGGGACATGGCTCTCTCCAGCACCTCCTTCAAGACTTTGCTCAATGTAAAGGCCTCACAGTGAAGCCTTCTTGAGTCTTCTATTTAAAAATCAACTTTCTTCCCAGCACTCTGCTTCCCCTTTATTTGCTTTTTTTAATCTCAGTGCATTTACTGTTACCAGACATACTCTATAATGTCTTATTTATTGTATGTATTATCTGAGTGTTTACCCTGGAATGTCAGCTCCATGAGGGCAGAGATTTCTGTCTCTTTTGTTTGCTGCTGTTTGGGCCTAGTCTGTAGTAGATGCCTAATACATATTTGTTAAATGAATGAATGAATTCCCCAAACTAATAAACTCTAGCATTTACAACATTCTTATGTGAGTAGCGCTTTGGGGGAATGAAGCAAAGTGGCTGAGTGCAGATGAGACAGGGTGCTGGTTTCAAACAATGAGATGCTGAGCTCGTAACACCCAGATTTAGTGGGAACAGACATTTCAAGTGAGAGGTAACACTGGAACTTGAGCCCCTGGGAAGGGCCTTTCTGACCTTCCCATGATAGCCTGAACTGTCTTATTTGGATCTTTAAACAAAGGCAGTTATAGATTTGGAAATACTTAGGAACACTTGGTTACTTTAATAAAATTTAAAGTTACATTTTGAGAAAAGACATACTTTCTAATACTGGACATTTATACTTCTGGTATTTTTGCAATTTATTTGTCAAAAAAAGAGGTTTAAATATTTGAAATTAGACATCTGGCAGCTTAAACAGCCTAAAATAGAAGACAGTCAAAGCTCTATTTGAGATCTGCCAGGCACAAAACACAGCCTGCAATGTTGAACCTGTGGGGGGGTGAGGGTAGGACTGGGCAAGGTAGGGGCAGGCCCTGTACATTGACTAATTCTCTGGGGGCCCTGAGAGGAGACAGGGCAGGAGTGGAGATACTGGCCAGGAAAGTGGAGGAGACTGTGGTCGAGGTGCTGCCAGCCCTAGAACGAGGCTCGTCTCTGTGTTGGCCCAGTTGGCCTGCAGTGACCAGATATCGCAGGGCTCCTAGGAGGAAGTTATCTTGTTGGCACTAAGAAGAAGATAAAAATTTAATTGAGAAAGAAAAGCCACTCTCATACATAAGTAGGCCTGCCCTCCCTCCAGCCACTTTTGTTACTCTATCGTCCGGTGGGCCCTCTTCCCGTCTCCCCTTCCAGTCATCTTTCAGCCCAGAGATCGGCCCCGTCTTTGAGGTCACAACCCACTCCTACTCCTCCCACACACTCACCTTTTAAGGCCTCTCTTGATGTTCATTTTTGTCTTACATAAAAATATTAAGAAAAAAAAGAAACAAAAAATTAGGGGCTTCCCTGGTGGCGCAGTGGTTGAGAATCTGCCTGCCAATGCAGGGGACACGGGTTCGAGCCCTGGTCTGGGAAGATCCCACATGCCGCGGAGCAACTGGGCCCGTGAGCCACAACTACTGAGCCTGAGCGTCTGGAGCCTCTGCTCCGCAGCAGGAGAGGCTGCGATAGTGAGAGGCCCGCGCACTGCGATGAAGAGTGGCCCCCACTCGCCGCAACTGGAGAAAGCCCTCACACAGAAACGAAGACCCAACACAGCCAAAAATAAACATAATAAATAAATAATAAATAAAAAAATTAAAAAAAAAAAAATTAAGGCTCACATTTGCCAGGGCTGGCTGTGCTGCTGAATAAACCTAAGAGTGGGTGCAGAAGTCTGAAGAGTTGACTGAGTATTCTACACGCTGATGTTGGAGGAGGGGGCGGCCACATCAAAGTAGAAGTGGCGGCACGCTCAAGTGGGCATAAACGGAGGGCCTGAGTTCCCCCAGGGGTCTCACCCAGATTCCAGCATACCCTGAAGGTATCCAGGGGTGGCTGTGTATCCAGAAGAAACACTGACAGTGCTAAGGGCATTGGCCGGCAAGCTTGCCAGAGGGCTAAGTGGGGCACCTGGCACGTGTGTTATCTACGTATGTCAGTGTGTATGTCTGGGGAGGCTCAGGGCAGCACTGGTCTGGAGCTCAAATGAGGTCTGTAGGAAGACATCAGGGTCCCCAGCAAGGCAAGACCGCCAGCAAGAAGTTGAGGCTTTTAGGTAGCTAGGAGGCACTACTGGGTCTGGCCAAGCTTAAGGAGAAACCAGGGGACAAGTTGCAAGCAATTGGAGCAGCAGACGTTAGCTAGACAACAGCAAGTGGATAGACAGATGACCAGGACCTGCAGACCAGGGAGCTAGAGGATGTCATGCTTGAGGCGCCTGACCCCACCTACCACGAGCTTGCAAAGTTTAGGAACAACAACCCAATCCCATGTGTACTCATGTATTCAGGTGCCATCTTGCAGAGGAGCCAGGAAGGGGAATGGAAGACAGAGAAATCACCAAGTACCTTTAACTAGAAAGGTGGAGCATTAAACAAGGGGACTCTAAATGGTTTCTTTGGACCAAGGTTTATAGCAGATTGGACCTTAATTATTTTTCTCCTAGTTACTCAGCAGCTGGGAATTCACAAAGATGTTCATCTATTTATCTAAAACTACCAGTTTTCTTTTTTACCCATCTAATAAGAGGAGTGAGTAAATTACAACCTCATAACATGTAGATGATTGTCGGTAGCCCTGTGTTTAGTTAGTTCATACGTTTAAAAGCTTCTGGCTGTAGTGGGAGAGTGGAGAGAGGGTAGGCCCTAACTCCACGTAGATCTAGGTTTGAACCCGCCTCTTCCACTGGGCTCCCTCCCTGTGGGAACTTGGGCAAGTTACTTGACACATGTGAGCCATGGTTGTCTATGAAGTGGATTTAATACTGCTTACCCCTGAGGCCTGTTCTGAAATCAAATGGCATCTGAATGTAGAGTTAATCAGTGCAAGGCTTGTCACGTGGTAAATGCTCAACAAATATCAATTTCTTTCCTCGCCACACCGAATAATTTTCACACTGATAAACAAATGACAAATTGTTTCCTAGTTAATTTAGTCCAATTAACTCCCAGTAAATTGACCCTAGTGTTTGATGGAATCATCCAAATTGGAGTATCAACAAGTTAGTATACACCATTCTTTATTTTAATCCAGTTCCAACTATGACCTGTAGATGTCTCTGTGAATCTTCCTCTGTACCGAGTTAACGCTAAGGGTACTGAAGGTAGCTCAGTCATTTGTGTTAACGATTATTCGTAAAGCACAGGGGTTGGTGTGTGAGAAGGGAAAGCACTGGTTGCTTTGCCCGTCCACTTACTTCCTCTGCCCCCCACCAGAGGGTGACTTTCCTTAAACTTGACCCTTTGCACCGCATCCACTCTCGACCTTGCAGTGGGGTTGTAACTACAGAGGCAAGGGACTCTGGGTGGAACAGCCAAGTTCTTGGGGTCCTTTTGATGTCTCCCCATCCCACCCCCCACCTCAACTAGGATGAGAACTCAGGGCAAACACCTGCTTAAAGCTGCCAGGTGGGGCATTTTTCACAGGAAGCTCTTCTTTTCCATGGCATGTGATTTGACTTGCGTGATTTGACCTGGGTAACAAGCTGAGTAAGAGAGGGCTTCTGCCATGTCTCGCTGTTTGGGACAAAATATTTAGCATTTGTTTCAACTGACCCAAGCAACTCAAAGCAGAAGAAACGACCATTGAAAAGATAAGGGAGAAGCTGGAGAAATACACCTGAAAGCACTCCTAAGCGAGAAGCCTTTTCCTTAATTCAGAATCATAATTTGGTCCATTCCAAGGTTTTAAAATAATTCTGTTTCTTTATATGGGTCTAAGGCATTTTTTCAATCGAGGTGAAATTCACCTAACAAAATTAACTATTTTAAAGTGTAAATTTCGGTGTCATTTAATAAATTTACAATGTTATGCAGTCACCACCTAAAAAAAAAAAAAAAAAAGAAAGAAAAGGGAGGATTTAATAAATCATCTATGCAGTATTTTAAGTGACATTTTTTACTCCATGAAAATAGGATTCCTTAGAACCCCATAAAATGGATACAAATATAGTTCATGAATCAGTGGGCCTGGCCTCTCCTGGGCTCTATTTTATGTGGCGTAAGAGGCTTCTCGTGACTAATGGGATATGGGACGGTGGGTGAGCAAGGAAAGGAGAGGATGAATCTCCCGTCTGCATTCTGTTTCATTTTGAAGAGGCTAGAGTGAGCATTTTTTATTTTAGGGTCAGGGCTTTCTTCCTGGCGAATGATTGAGACAATTTGAGTGGAATAGAGTTTGTTTTACTTTCTGGATTTCCTCAGCTTTTTTTTTTTTTTGGTTTCCCTTGAGTCCCCTGGAGCTTAGTACCGTCTGGTCTTCTTGAGCAAAGCTGAGGAGATTGTGACTGGCCTCCTTCTCCTCATGGAGTTCAGCCATCTGCTTTGTTTGCCTTGCTGTGAGTCTGTGCAGATGGCAGTGGTCACGTATTGATTCACAGAGGATGAGAGAGTGAGACAGGGTCTATTGGCTCTGTGGCTCTATTGTCTTTGGTGGAGGATGGTCTCATCCCCTTGCAGACCTGAGTAGAAGCTGTTAACCCCAGGGAGTTTGTTGGGGCAGAGGTACCTGAGGTAAGTTGGGGATGAGAAGAAAAGAGACATAACACTTGAAAACATAGACGTAGTAGCAGATTGTTAGATAAGGATGGAGCCCTGGAGCCAGGGGAGGGCAGAACCTGGAATCAGAGTCACAGCCGTTTGTGGGATTGTCTGAAGCTTGTTCTCTGGAGGGTCCGCTGTGCGTGCACAAGACCATGCATTCTGGTATGCTTAGGATACTCCTGGGTTATGCCTGTTGCCCAAGGCAGTTACGGTAACACCCCTTTTTACTCTTAAAAGGGTCCTGATTTGGATGATAAATTCTATTGTCACCTTACCTATTCACCTTACTATACCTTTCATCAGCATCCCAAGGGTGCTATGCTTGACAGTCCAGTAAAACATACTATACAGAAAGCTTCTTAAGGACCAAGGAACTGGTCTAGAATTGGGCAAAAGTTTTCTTTGAGAGGCATTGGGCTTCCTAGCTCCTACTATGTATTCACTTCACCAAATTTTCTTTGATCCTCTCTCTCTTCTTTCTATCTGGCTAAAAAAGGGTTGTTTTTAAAATCAATATTATATGATAAATTACCTTTTTACTAAAAAGCATATTTAAGTATTTCTGTATTAATGGACAGTCAGGTTGTTTCCAGTTTATGGCTACTACAAACAATGCATATACATATCCACTTCTGGTTTGCTGCACTTATTTCTGTTTTCTCATCTGCAAGTGAAGAAATTATAGGATTGGTGGCAGGATTAAATGAGATAATGCTTATAAAAGCACTTTATAGTACCTAGTACAGAGTAAATGTTCAATAAAATTGGTTGTTATTATTTAAATACTTATTCCATAAATTATTTTCCTTTGTCTCAGAGAGGCCCATCCCTGGGCCTTCTGACTAGTTGAAATGGTGTCCCTATGTCCTTTCAAAGCCACAGGCAGGATCATGGCATGTCTACATAAAATGCCTTCCTAAAGCATCACTCGGAACCTTACTGAGAGTTCTGAATGAGGTCCCCAAAGTTCATATGGTCTACAGTCCCCCTCAGTTCCCAGTTTCAAAGTGGATGTGATGCTTTATTCATTTCTACAGGGGCCAAAATGCCATTTGCATGTTGTCATTGAGACATTAGACTTTCCTCTCCTCTCTAAAGTATAAAATTCAGAACACCTATAGAAGTGGGGTTGAGAGAGAGGAGGATAAGAGAGGACCTTCAAAAGGCTGCAAAGCAGAATGGGATAGAAGGAGTGGGCCTGCCACTCTTATAACATGAGGTTTGTTTGGAGGAACTCCTGTAGAGACCAGAGCGGGAAATGGCAGGGTAAAGAGCTGCCTCAACTTTCATGTTGGGAAATATGTTTTTCAGATGTTCTTCCCAGCCAGAAATTGTCAGTATGATAAAGAGACAGCTGTCTGACTTCAAAAGAAAGTGACCTCCTGCCTCCTAAATATCTCTGTGCAGTCCAGGGCTTCCAAAAGGAGCCATCTCTGGATGAAAACCGATTTTCTCTTTGCTGTTTTTTTTTTTTTTTTCCTAAAAGCTTTGAACAATATGGCAAAAGATAAGAAAGGAGACTTTTTCTCCAGATGTGCAATGTTTCCTAGAAGAAAAAAGATCTAAAAAGCTTCTCTACCACCTGTCCTGGTAAGGCAAGTAGAGGACTTGACTTCACATGAGAGAGCTTATCAAATAAAAACTTTACTTGTCAGAATTTTCTCTAGTTCCCATCCTACAGAGGCATATCCTGACAAGCTGAAGAGTCTCTCCACTGACCAAAAGCAAAAAGCAACAAGACAGACTAACTCAAAGTAGGGCTGGGTAGAACTGAGAGTTTATGGAGCTATTAAAAACTAACGGGAGATGCTAATTTTACCCTACAAAGAAACAAGAAACATGTCAGGAGATAGAGGCAGAAAAGAGGAAAAATAGTTTGACTTATTACCCATTTTTAATCTTGTCTACATTCAGAAGACTTACAAAACTTAAAACAAGTAAAAATGAAAATATTGAATGCATGCAAAGTCTCCATTTTTCAAGGCCACAGGAGTGACAGATGGCATTGTTGTGGACTGAATGTTTGTCCCCCAAAATTCATATGCTGAAATCTTAACCCATCAATGTGATTTTATTAAGAGGTAGGGCCTTTGGGAGATAATGAGGTCATGAAGGTGGAGCCAGGCATTAGTGCCTTGTAAAGGCATTAGTGCCTTTACAAGAAGAGACGTGAAAGCTTGTGCTCTCTGATCTCTGCTGTGGGAGGGCATGGCAAGACAACAGCCATCTGCGAACCAGGTAGCGGATTCTCACCTGATACTGGATCAGCCAGCACCTTGATCGTCAACTTTCAGCCTCCAAAACTGTAAGATATAAATATTTGTTGTTTAAGCCACCCAGGTGGTAATTTGTTATTACCTGAATTAAGACAGCATAGATGAATTAAATCCACAGACGCCCAAAACAAAAATTTCATTTTGATTTTTAGTTTTAATTTTCTTCTCAACCAGAGAGTCTAACAAAAGTAAATCAAACTACTCTGAGTTTCAGAAAGTTTCTTTTCTATCTCTGTACTAATGAGTTATGTAAATGGCTATTGACAAAGTGAGGAAGGGCAGAAGCAACAAGATTCATCAGACCACATTGTGGGCATCTGTGGAAAGACTCTAGGTGGGGGTAACTCAGGTGTCAGTGTGAGAGAGAAACAGCAAGTCGGACTCTTAGCCTTGACGCTGTGTTTGGAAGGATATGGAGACTAATCTGGTAGGTGCCAGGCAATGTGATAGTTGTAAGATATACATTTGCATTTTTAAAAATTATTTATTTACTTATTTATGTTTTGGCTGCATTGGGTCTTTGTTGCTGCGCGCGGGCTTTCTCTAGTTGCCGCGAGCAGGGGCTAGTCTTTGTTGCAGTGCGCGGGCTTCTCATCGCGGTGGCTTCTCTTGTTGTGGAGCACGGGCTCTAGGTGCGCGGGCTTCAGTAGTTGTGCCTCATGGGCTCTAGAGCGCAGGCTCAGTAGTTGTGGCTCGCAGGCTTAGTTGTTCCGTGGCATGTGGGATCTTCCCAGACCAGGGATCGAACCTGTGTCCCCTGCATTGGCAGGCGGATTCTTAACCACTGCACCACCGGGGAAGTCCCTATACATTTGCACTTAATCCGCACAGCAGTCCAATGAAGTGGAAATTTGTTTCTCTGTTCTAAGTATCATGGTCAAAGTCACACATCTAGAGGTGGTGGGATTAACATTTGAACAAAGATCAAAGAAGAACCAATGTACTTGTTGTGCAGTGAGCAGGTGTATTTGCTCTGTAATTTGAACTGAGAGACAGTTCTGAAAGGTTCTGCAGAGTGGGGGCCAGAATTGGTGCCCTGGCAAACCAAAGCCACAGGCCCTCTGGTATCATAGTGTAGGAATCAGCAAAGGAATTGGCTCTGTAAGGCAGGAATGAAGCAGATGCAGAGAGAAGGAGAGACCAGAGGCTGCTGAGGGACAGGTGCATGGTGCAGCATTTAGAACTACAAATGCATGGATCCCCCCTCCCATACCCACTGAATGAAAACCACTAGGAATTTTTTTAGAGTCTTCCAAGTGATCCTTAACTAGCTTGAATAGGATTCTGTTTCTTGCAGTCTTATAATCCCTGACTCTGACTGGCCCCCTGTCGTTTCTACCATAGCTCATTGTCTTTCCTAAGGATAGAAACATGGCGGTTAATTCAGGAGAAAGGTAGCAAAGAGAAGGGGAATACAAAAAAGGAATCTGATCTGTTGGCTTCTTTCTTCCCAGACCAGCTAAGTTGACACTTTTGCAGATGTTTTTATTCATGACGATCAGAGTTTGCTGAAGGAATGTAAAATCTCTTCTCCTGGATTATTTGCAAAGAGGATATACTGCGACCTACTAGCAGGGCTTGAGCGCAAATCCTTATGCCTGAGAATAAGTGAGTGCATCTTTCAAGTCTAGTCCAAGGATTTTGTTTGTAAAATACTATATCAAGTTCCTTGCTGTATTGTACAAGTTCTGCCTCCTGGATTCAATAAAAGGGGACATGCCTTGCTCATTCTAAAAGATGCTGATTCTACATATGACCAGAAGGAAATTGTCATGGGGAAAACTACATACTTTTCCACTTACCTATAGCCTTCTAAGGAGGATGGATCTTAGTGAAGAATCTTGGTTTGTGGAGTAGGGTAAAGGGGATGAGGATATAATTTTTGAGGGAGAAGAGAGTTAAATTGTTTGCATGAGAAAAGAGATGTGGGGGAGGGTAGAGCGGTCTTCAACCTTGATGTCACATTGCAATAACCTGGGGAGTTTTTAAAACTAGGAAACCTGAATTTTAGTCCCGGTGATACAAATTCAATTAGTCTGGGTGGGCCCTACCTGTATATTTTTGAGAACAACTGGTATATAGAAAGGAAGAACTGATGGTTGGTGGTTTTTGATGAAATTTTCCTGTGCCATAGAACATCTCTGTCTTCTTGGAACATTCTTCAGAGAGTCTACACTAATCATTAATGCTTTAGAAATGTGAATTTATCCCCTCCATTCCTCCTTCTTTTCTTTCTTCTTTTTCTTTTTTAATTCAATGGAATATCAAGTCTGGCCTCAAGATGGGTATGGAGGGGCAGAGTGTGTGCTCACCATCTTGGTGACACTCAGGCAAAATATACTTAACTGCTGCAAAGAAACAAATTGAGTAGAGGGTTAGGAAGGCCATAAATGAATATAAGCTATTAGTGGTTGTGTCCTTTTTATTGCTTCTATCAAGTAAAAAAATATTTTCAAGTACAAAAGCTTCTTTTCTTGGTAGGATAAAAGTACAGCACCCACTTACCAAACAGGGCATTCTATATATATATATATATATATATATATATATATATATATATATATATATATATATATATATATATATATAAAACCACATACACACAATGGAGCACAAACCAACCAACAGAAAATCATACGTTGCCTTGGACATTTTATTATTCAGGGGATGACTAGGTTGTTAGTAAATTTTCCAGACCTTTGTTCTTCTGGCTTTTAGACATGTCACTGCTCTTCTGCAGAAAGGAAAGATATGGTGATGGGCTATGGAACAGAAAAGGGCCAGTCAAGCTGAGGCTGGTACAGGTCTTACAGGTGAGGGATCCTTTGGCTTTTAAAGGTGAGAGGGAGGTTGGGCACAGGAGAGTCCAGTCCGTTCATTCTGCCATCCGTTGGGAATGCTGGCAAAATATCCATTAGTGAGGGAGGTTGAGAAATTTGAATAAAGTGGTGATTTCAGTTTTTGGTGTTTTGTCAGATGCTTGATGAATATACCAGTGAGGATGAGGGTACTATCAGTTATTCAAAATATTATTTATAGAACATTTCCTCCATGCCAGGCACAAAGTACTGAAGATAACGTAGCCCTCATCTGCGTGGTCTGTTTTATCCCCTCCAGGATTCATTCTTTAGAACAATATTCAGTTGCATTTTTCACAACAAGCCTGCTACAGCTGAGTTTGTTCTGTTACTTAAGGCCTGAAACAAAGCTCCTGATCTAGAGGAGGAATGATTGTATTCAGGAACCACCCCCTCTCCCCCTGTCTATCCAGGAATACATCAACCTTACCAAGTATCCAAAAAAAGGGCTGAGGTTCCCATTCAGAGTACTGAATCTAGGGTTCATGATAGAATTTTCCACCTTGAAGAAAAGCTTAAGTCATAATTAGGTTTCCTCCATAGCTGAAACAAAACAAAATAAAAATGAACCCATAGAGTTACCAAAGTCCATGCTAATAATATTATGGAATATAAAATTTACATTAGTCATGTTACTATTCTCACTCATGGCCTATGATGATACATGTACATTTCAAATAAAAAACTTTTTCCCACCACTGAAGAAATCAAACCAAAGCCTATCTAGAAAAACCGATCTGCTGACTCTTAGGCTCCAGGGAGGCCAGTGTGATACCTCAACATGATATCTCAACATGCTACAAAGGTAGTCACATTAATCTCTGGGAAGGGTGCCTATATATGGATGGAGGAAGTGGAGGGCTGGAGGTTAGGGAGAACAGCAATTATAGACCTTTATCAAATCAGGGGAAAGCAAACAGAATCCTGGGCCACTTTTCCAACCTCAGCCTATCAACTTAAAGCAGATTTCCCTTGTCAGTTTTTCAAGAACATTGTCTAAGATGGTGGCTTGTTTATTTATGTCTTGGATTTATGGATTGAGTTTCTTCCAGAAGGCAACCCCAGTTGACACATACATTTGTTCTTACATATTAAATCATCTTTTTTTTTGGAGAAAAGAGATTGACAACAAGTTTCAGGTCGACCCATGTGCTCTTTTCTTGTTCTGTATTGTGTTTTTCATTTGCCTCTGGGGGTAGATTATTTTCCATTCTCAGCACCTGTGTTTCCTCCTCAGCCTTCCTGGCTGCTTGTCTGGGCTGTTTTCCATCTTCCAGACCTTTAAACAACTCATAAATTCAGTGTTCTCTGCTCACAGTTTTGAAATCACAAGTTAAATGGTTTTGTCAGCTCAATAAACTCTCTTCACTTAAAAACAATAAAATAAAAAGGAGGATTAACAGGCACCTGGAAGAAGCTCTATATATTGGGAAGACAGATTAGGCTTTCCCCAAAGATACTATGGGATTTAGAGAAGAAACTGGCTGGATTTGTTTCCTCACATATCTTAAATGTTAATAATAAGATGGCCAGAGCCATCCTAATTATATGTGTCTCTATGCATGTTTGTGAGCTCAGAGAGCCAGTGGTAAGGGGACCTATACTGCAGTCACAGGACTCTTCTCTGCTCTGTGGAAATAGCAGCCAGTAATACTCTTCCTCTGTAATGATTTTCCACTCCTCTTTCTAGAAAGCAAACTTCTATACTTCTTGAACATTCTAGGTTTCTAGACATCTTAGGCTTCCAGAGCATTCTGTGGTTGGTTCACCCATCTGCAAATTAAATAACATGTGGTCTCATGCTTGGGAGAGAATTGGTCACTGCCTTGATTGATCTTTAACTTTCCTCCTCACTACTAGTTCAACATGAGATTCTGAGTGTGATGGGAAACTCCAGCAAGGAACCACCTACCTTGTGAAAATGTCACCTTCTACTTTTCCTACTTGGGAAGCCTGGACCTTCCAGGCTCTGAAAGCCTTTAGGCATCAGGCCTTTTATGTCCCTCCTGGAAAGAGATACACGCAGGTGAATCTGAAAGTGGGCAAATTTAGTAAGAGATAGAACAAACAGAAGCTGATTTCTCAGTAAAAGGGTTGTTGAGCGTCTGGGATATGTTTTGTCTCTGTATCCCTAGTGTCCCTAGCAGAGTGCTTGACATGGAATAGATACTTAAGAACTGTTGGCTGAATGACTTAATGAATTTGAATCACTGCCTTAAGTGGCTTCGCCAGTGAAGGCAGGTGTTTTTACTGTCTTGCTGCTCAAAGGTGGTCTTTTGAGAGAATCCTAGGCCTCATCAATCTGTCTGTCCAGGTGACAGATACTACTGAGCACCTCCTATGTGCCACTTAGCACTTTATCTGAAATTGTCTAGTTCAGCGGTCCCCAACCTTTTTGGCACCAGGGACCGGTTTCATGGAAGACAATTTTTCCATGGACCGAAGGGTGGGGGGAAGGTTTGGGGATGATTCAAGGGCATTACATTTATTGTACACTTTATTTCTATTACTATTACATGGTAATATATAATGAAATAGTTATACAACTCACGATAATGCAGAATCAGTGGTAGCCCCGAGCTTGTTTTCCTGCAACTAGATGCTCCCATCTGGGGGTGATGAGAGACAGTGACACCTGAAGTGTGTTGCTTATGTCCTGTCTACTCCGTAAGATGCAGCTTAATTGTCACTTGCCACTCACTGATAGGGTTCTGATATGAGTCTGCAAGCAATTGATTTATTATGGTCTCTGTGCAGTCAAACCTCTCTGCTAATGATAATCTGTATTTGCAGCCGATCCCCAGTGCTAACATCACTGCCTCAGCTCCACCTCAGATCGTCAGGCATTAGATTCTCATAAAGAGCACGCAACCTAGATCCCTCGCATGTGCAGTTCACAGTAGGTGTCATGCTCCTATGAGAATCTAATGTGCCGCTGATCTGACAGGAGGTGGAGCTCAGGCGGTAATGTGAGCGATGGGAGCGGCTGTAAATACAGATGAGGCTTCGTTTGCTTGCCTGCTGCTCACCTTCTGCTGTGCGGCCTGGTTCCAGTTCATTTGTACTCCCTATCCCCACCCAACTGGGCCCTAGAACATAAGCTCCAAGAGAGCAGTGATAGTTCCTGTTTATTGCTGAGGTGCCTCGAGTGGAGCTTAGGGACAGAGAAGAGCCCTCAAAACATGACAGATTGAACTTTCTTTCAGCTGGTATTACACAACTTGCAAATATCTCCAAATCATTACATGTACTAAAACCCAGTGGTGGCTGGGGGAAGCGACTCTTGTGTTGGCTATGGCATCTTCTTCCATCACAGCCCGCTTCTTCACCTACTAATCAGCCTTGCTCTCACCCCAATCTGTGTCCCAGGTTGACCCTGCATCGTACACCAGCTCACTGGATTAGAGCAGATATACAGATTCTGGAGATTCTTTGTTATTTTTGCAAAGTTCAGTTTTAAGACATAGAGTCTGGTATTTCTTTGTTTTAGTCATTTCTGTTCTTATCGTATTTCATAAAATCCATAAAATGCTGAAGGTCAGAGGTGCAACTTTCCTCTGGTGGAAAAATGCTTGACTAATGCCTTTGGCAAAACTGTTTTCTCTGTACTGCTGGGTTAGGATGGGTCTTATAAACCTCTCAGACTTCAGGCTAGAAAAAAATAACTTCTAGACTGAAGGCTGCCTGCAAGATTTTCCCAGGCCCCTGGAATGTCCTTTATCCTACAGTTGCTTCCTGAGTCCCTGTGCTGAACCCCAGTTTCCATTACAGAGGGAGAAAGATATTTGCATAGAACGCCACAGTTTACAAGCCTTTTCATATGTTAACTTTTAAAAATCTTTGCTATTAAACTGTGAAATGTGTGTCATTCCAGTTTTAGAGATGAGGAAATAGATGCTTAAAGAGTTTAAATAACACACTAACCAGAAATGGAGCTGTCATTCCAACCCAAGTCTCATGAATATGAACTCTACATGTTTTACCACTCTCCAGCTATGTCATGAATGAGTATCTGAAGTTTGCTAGGTATTTTTGTTTCCTGGTTACTTCCCTGTGGTCATTGTGGTTCCCCAAACTTGTTAAGCTGGTTCACATCTCTAGGCCTCTGTATAATGCTCTGCCCTCTGCCTGGAAGAACTTGCCCTCTCCTTTATTTATTTGTTCAGGTAACTCATATTCATCCCTCAAATCTGAGTTCAAGGGAGAAGCACAGGGGTAAGAATGGGCCCTGGAGTCACACTGTCTGGGCCCCAATCTTGGTGCTGCCATTTACCCTCTGTTAGACTTGGCGTGGTGGTTTAACCTCTCAGTCCTTTGTTTTCCCATCTGTGTGATGGGAAGAATTTTAATGCTTATTTTCCAAGGCTGGTAAAGAAGGAATGTAAATTCCACACTGCTTAAAGAATATTCAGTTTGCTATTGTTCCCTCCCAGTTTAGAACCATGTTACCAGTCTCCCCTGCTTCTCTGAAATTGCCTCCTGATGGCCCTGGGGTTTCCAATCAATCACCCCTCCCCAGAGAGAGGATAATGAAAGTGGGAAAAAAAGAAAGAAGAGAAGAGCAAATAGAGGCAAACATCAGATATAGAGAAACCTTTGCCAGCTGAAGGGAAAGAAGGAATATTAAAATAAATGTATCAATGTTTTTCTGGGAAGGATTTGGGAGAATAGAGAAGAGAAATAGCTAAAAATGGCACTGCCTGTCCTGGCAAACATGTCCTGGCTCAGAAAGATCTGCTCTGAATCCAGGAACCAGCATAGGAGTCTGGAACCCAAGTCAGCAACTCTGAGGCAGGAGAAGGAAAATATGAGAAGAGCTGGCTTGGAAGGAAGGAGGAAGGATGACAGGAATCATCTTTGTATAAATCCAAGTGGCATTTGGGGTGTATTTACGTTTTAAGGAATTATGGGTTTTTTTAAAGGACAAGTTTTTATACACTTTTTTTGCTTAGTAACAAGACCCGCAAAAGGCATGTATTCAACCAGGATGTCAGTTGCTCAGCTCATTAAAATATTAAGTGAAACACTGATGACAATTACATAGCACTGAGCCTTTTTGTCTGCTAAAGTGTGCCTTTCAATGCATAACAAAGTAGGTCAAAAGTTTGTTTTGTTATTTTATTGTTTCTTTTTATCTTAGCCTTTTGATGGAGTTCCTTTTAGTGGGTAAAATGGTTGCCATTTTGGTGGGGATAATTTGAGGACAGGAACACTTGAATGATTCAGAAGTCTACTTCTGGATGGCAAAGAAAGGCTCCCTCAACTTGTCTCTGGGATAGCAGTCATTCATCCAAAAAGATTTGCTGAACCTCTGCTCTGTGTCAGGCCTTGTGCTATACATTGGAAATACAATACTAAGCAAGATAGATACTGATGGATACCATCCTCAGGATGAGACCTTTGGCTCCTACTCAGGTCTGTTTATTTGGGCAATACCTCATGTTCAAAATCTCTCTCCCAATCACATATAATGAACCTGTCCTAAGACTTCACCTGCCAGGCTCTGCTATGAGAAATGAATACTGGTAGTCACTGAGGTATTGATGGCAAAGAAGAGTTACATAAGTCACCTCCCTGTGGGCATTTGTACCTGGAATGTATAAAAGTATACATCTGGAAATACACAAAGCCTTAACACACAGGACTGAATTTCTGCTAGTGGGATTTCAAACACACACACGTTTTTATTTATGTGGCAATCCCATGGGCATACTCATATTTTGATGGTTATAATATAGAGAGTTAGCATTTAGTGAGTGCTTACCAAGTACCAAGAGGTATGCTAAACATTTTCAATGAACAAACTCATTTCATCTTTAAATTCTATAAGGTGTCAAGAACTGCAAAGGATCTGAAATTGTGCTCTATTTGCAAGTTTTTGGATGCTGGCAGAAGACAGGAGACTCCTGGGTCAGAGAAAAAAGGACTTTATTACTCACAACTGAGCCTACAGCATTAGCATCAGCATATGTGCATAGTTCCTCTGGCCCTGAAGTTCTGTGTGGATGCCAGCATATAGTGTATGGTGTTATAGGAGGGGAGCCGGTAAGCTTAGGAAACCTAAATCTTTTATAATGAGCAGTAAGTATGCCTGCCCTTTGCTCCGAGGGGGATGCTATTTCTATCTTCCACAGCTGCTTGGTTTACAAAATTCTTGAGAAAGTAGTCTGGAACAAAGAGCAGTCAGTGTCTCACAAGATATGTAGAAATATGAGAAACTCACGGAGAACAATGTCCCAGAGATAGATACTGTGAATACGCTCAGAATCTACTGAGTCAACTGAGACTTAGGGAGGGTAGGTAACCTGCCTCAGCTCACAAAATTAGTACATGTGTGATTAGCATTTGAACTAGGCAGTCTGATTCCAGAGCACATGCTCTGTGCAAGTAGTGTTTTAGTTTAGATCACTGAAAGCTGAATCTGAGACAAGAACTTGGGTGCAGGTAGGTTTATTTAGGAGGTACTTGGGCAGGTTCCAAGGGCTTACCCTCTTTGGATGGCACCACTTACCTACTTATTAATTTCCATGTTTGAAACCACTTATTAATTTCCATGTTTGAAACCACTGTGTCACTGAACTGAATCTGATGCACATAGACTTTAGAGTTTTGTGTTACAAAAAGGTTGACCATCTCTACTGCAGAACTTTATATATAGTTATTTTCTATTTCACTACAATTTTATATCCTCCCGTTTTTAAAACTTCCCTTAATTATCCAATCTGTACTTAACATACCTTTTAGGTAAACCAAACCAGGAATGCAAAAATGATACACTCCTTTCCCTGAGGATAACTTTGGCAATAATGACGTACTTGTTTTGCTGGGTGAATAACACCAACTGAGACTGAGTTGAAAGTGCTAATTTTGATAATTTTTACTAGACATATAATATATGGGAGGCTCAGTATATATCTTCAGAATTCTACTTATTTATATCTTAGCATGCTAAGCAGAGTTTTTAGAGGTCACTTTAGCCTTGCAAAGAGTGACATAGATAGATATTCATACAGCAAATCTAAATAACATAACCCAATCGGTTACGCTTTACTTTCCAACTCCAAATCTGCTTCTAAACCAAGTGGAAATGTTATGAGAGTTAGAGTAAAAGAAGGCAAAGAGCACTGAACTTTAGAGCTGAGATGTGCCACCAGTGAGCTGTGCAAGCTTAAGCCAGGCACTGTTGGCTTCAGTTTCCTGGTCTATTAAATAGGGCTGGGGTACATGATATGTGCTTTTTTCCCCTAGTACTAATTGGAATATGATTCTAATATGGTAAATTCTGTTGGGAAGCCAGTACCTAGAATTGAGTTGTGTACTCTTTATAGTTAAGAACAAGGACTTTGGAGCCAGACAGACCTAGGTTTGAATCCTAGCTCTGCTGATTATATAACTTTGGGCAAATTGCTTAACCTCTTTGATTTTCTATATAATAGAAATGATACTACTTTCCTTTCCATCAGTATTTCTACGTATACCCGACAAAAAACCTCCTTTGAGCTCACATTTCTGTTTTATCACCGTATCTCTTACTTTTATATAGTAAAGCTTCCTAAGAATTGTCTCACTATTGTCTCTACTTTCTCATCTTCCTTTGACCCTATAAGAATGTGAATTCTATTCTTATGACTTCCACCAATACTGTTTTCACTCAGGTCACTAATGATGCCTTCTGGCTAAATCTAAAGAACATATCTCAGTTATCTCTCAGCAAAATCCAACATAGTCAACCACTCTCTCCTTCTTGGAATACTCTCTTCCTTTGGCTTCCAAAAATGTGCCTTCTATCTCCTTGTCTCTTCCTTTTCTGTTTCCTGTGGGGCTCCTCCTCTTCTGTTTGCCCCTTACAGGTATTGTTGTCCCACAAAGTTCTATTCTAGATCCTATTTTGCTTTCTCTACAAAATCTTCCAGGTATTTTAAGTATTTTCATGTCTTCAAGGACCACCTAGCATATATGCTGATGACACCTGAATCTTTATCTTTAGCTCACAGTTTTTCTGAGTTTCAAATCCACATACACAACTACATCCTGATTATTTCCACTTGCTTGTCCCTCAGATATGTCCCACAACACGTCCCAATAAAGCTGATTATCTTTCTGCCCATATTAGTTACCCTATTTTGGTGATGCAATCTCCATCCACTCAGTGGCTCAAGCAAGAAACTTGGGCATCATCCTTTTCTTTTTGTTTACCTTCACCTCCCACATTCAACTAAGCAGGTCTCATCTTAAGTATCTCTTGAATCCATCTGTCTTCTCCATCTCAATGGCCATTTTCCAATTCAGGCCACCATCGTCTCTCATCTCCATTGCTACAACATTCTCCTTATTTATCACCTCGATCAGTCTTGCTGCCATGCTTCACACTGAAGCTGAATTAGTCACATCATTTCCCTTATTATAATCTTTCAAGAGGTTTACCTTGCCTTCCAGCTAAAGTCCAGACTTCTTACAATGACTTATAAGACGCTTTGTGATGTGACTCTGCTCGCCTCTCCAGCCTTGTCTTTCCCTCCTCTCCCTGTTCTGCCCTCCACACACTTGAGGCTCCGTTGAAACAGAGCTTCTTCTGGTTCCTCAGATTGAGCCATGTTCTTTCTCACCCCAGGCCTGCGTGCGTGCTTGTTATCCTCTTAGCTGGAAATTCTCTCCAAACTCTTCCCCCATCTATATCTATATCTCCACCTCCAGAAAACCTTTCCTGATCTGCGAAGCTCCTGCTGGCTATACTCCCTGTATGCTTCCCTCTGTATCTGCCCCGTCATCACACTTGCTACCTTGTATTATAATTGTCTGCTTATTTACTACTGTCTCCCACTATGCTAACCTCTGTAAAAGCAGAGGCCCTGTCTGTCTCGCAGGTATTCCCTGCACTTAGCAGAGCCTGACTCATGGTGAGAACATAATCCACAAAGTACTTACTGAATGAACAAATGTATAGAAATCACCCATTAGCCTGTTTAATAGGTGCCACTCTTTTTAGCCATAATTCATAGTAGGATATTAGAATATTTTTTAAAGTATTGGGATCACTATGGGTATGATCTACACCTGTTGGCTTCTGTCTGAATTCAGGAGCCCTGTAGCCCCACAGAGGGAACTCAGTGGCTTTCACAGTGAGAGGAGGGTTGGAGAGGGAGAGCACAAGATATGTAGAAATATGCTACAGAAGAGCGGAAGAGGCTCACTGGGCGGGACTCTGGGACCCTAACATGGCTTTCACCAGAGCAGCTAGAATTCTTTTGTTTAATGCACTGGGGTGGCATATTATATTATTATATTCTATATGGGGTAAAAAAGGAAGGAAACATGAAACAAAAAAAAAATAGCCCTGATATAAGGAGATTATCCAAACAAGTCTTACAAAGATGGTTCTACAATTAAGTAAAGAAACTGAAGTGTTTGCTTTAAAAGATATAATGGAGGCAGGTATTGTGGTTACTACAACATAGTATATACTGTTATTACCAAGAAAGCGTACAGTGCTCTTAAAAACTGTCCTGGGATGATGGGGTTGTATATCTTCTTAAGTTTATATCACTTCTTAAATCAATTAAACTGACTTATACTACCAACTGACATTTAATAACAAGGTTATTAACAAGACTGAGAATTTTATCATTTTGTTCTTTTCCGTATCTTTTCTGTGTATTTCTGTTGTTTTAGAAAACTGTACTTGAGTATAATAGGACTTTTTGCTGTGTAGACAGGGAGAAACATATATAATCAGACTTAAGAAATTAAATTAAACCTAGTACTAGTAATTTTCAGTCCTAATCTGCTACCTCTGCCGATGCATGGTCAGAGATTTTATACCTTACTGTTCCCAAGTGAAATTCTGCATTTCCATGTCCCACTTTTCCAACATGAGAGGTGGCAAGATGTTAGACAAAAATATTGCTATTAGAAGAGAAGGCTTAGGAGGTAAATATTCTCTATTATTCATTCATTCACTCATTCATTCATTCATTCAAAAATATTTATTCAGAGCCTGCTGTGTGCCAAGCATCTGCAACAATTTCTAGTATTTGGACATATATCAGTGAAAAAAATAGATAAGGTCCCTGCTGTTAATAAAGCTTATATTGTGATGGGGGAGAGAGAGAGAGAGAATAAGGAAACAAGTAAACAACATAATTTGGAAAAGTGATGAACTGTATGAAACCAGAAGAATGATGATGTGCTAGGGATTGACACCCTGGGAAGGTGGGGGTGGATTGGGGCTGCTGTAGCCAGGTGGCCTCTGAGCTGAGCTAAGTGATGAGAAGGAAACAGCCATATGAGGAAGTAAGGACAGAGCCTTCCAATCAAAGGGAGTAGTGAGGGCAAATTTCCACCCTATGCCTTCCCCTGTGGTCCTCAAGAAGGAAGCATCTGAGGTGTATGAGAGATGCCAAGCTTCCCTAGGCCATTTCAGGGACCAAGGCCAAATGGTTTGCTGGGAAAGCCTAACACTGCCCAGGTATAAAGGGGCATCGTGGAAAAATAAATGAAGAAAGGAAGAGGAGAAAAGTCACATGAGTTCTTTTATAAGAAGTTATGTGTTTTGGTAAAATGTATGTTTTTTCACTTTAAGATTTAAAAACAGAATAATCTTAAAACTAGATACAAACAACAAAAAATGCCCCTAAATTGTGTGGGCATTTAATTGGAACCTGTGCTCATCCCACTTGGCCACTAGAGAGCAGCATTGCCTATCAAATGTACTGGAGGTTTCGCGCAAGAAAATCAATCCCACAGGTAATACATCTCTGCCATCTCTGTTTCCTGTTCCTCCTCTGTCTTCCCCATAATCCACCCTTTAGCTCCCTGCCGTCCACCTATCCTAGGACACAGTCTCAGTGTTCTGGTTAGGCTTTCTTTTTAGAGAAGAACCTTGGACTTGTTAGGAAAAAATTAAGTCAGCACGTTTAACCTTGTTGGAGGTGTTTTGACCCTGTGTCTCACCGTGGACCCTTTCAGTGGGTAATGGGAATCTTGGGGGTCTCTGGGGGCTGTGGTTCGCTCATTCTGCCCAGTTCTTCAGGATCAGACTCATTGTCGGGGGGGCACAGGAGTTTAACATTGTTAAGTTAGGGAGCAAGGAGCTTTATTTCCTCTGTGTGTTGTTGGATAGGCTGTCAGCTGGTAAGTTTGGTGGCAGCAAACCTGGCTTCCATGGGCGTGGGGACCATGCTCACTTCTTTCCCAGCAGTCCAAGCTCCAGTCACCTGCGTGCAAGTTCCATGTTCTATGTTTTAGCTTTATTTTTAAATTGGGCCTTTTATGAAAAAGTGTGCAAGACAGTGAGTTCAGTAAGAGAAAAGTGGAAGAGAAATGACAAAATTTTAGCTGCATCTAAACAGGCAGATTAAATGTAAGATTTTAAAATATGGTGTAAGAATTATATGCAAATAAATTGTGTGAATTTATAATATGGGCTTTGCTTCCTTCCAGAGAAGGATTCAAGGCATCATGCAACAGAACACATTGCTATGAACATTGGGTAATTATATTAATTCAAGTTATATTTAGTGTAGTCCATTTATGTGCCAGGAACCAGGGGTATACAGGTGAATAAGACAGACACGGGCCGGGCTTTTATGAAGCTTCTGTTGTAATTAAATAAAGATATGAATGAAGTCAGAAATCATATAAGAGAGAGTGTGTGTGTGTGTATGTATGTATGTCTGTGTGTGTGTTGGTGGTTCATAGCTGGAAGGAATTTTAAAGATCATTATCTCCAATACACTTTATTTTATAGATGAGGAAATGGTGGCTTAGAAATACTGTGGCTGATTCAGAGGTGAAACAGTTCATTTGAGCACTGAAATTTGCTCTGAGCAAATTGGAAAACACTCTAGGTTACTTAGCTTTGAGTGCTTGATAAAAGGAAAGAGAATAGTTTGGAAAGGGAATCTCCTTTTGGGGGCCATTTACTGAAGAAATGATCATATGGATCCTTATATCATGGACACAGAGGGACAATGAACATTCTTTAAATGATTATTTAAAAAAATCATCAGCCCTTCATGAAATTCAGCCATACAGTATTTATGGAGTTGCATTTCAGTGAAGGATTTCTGTGTGGGGTTAAGCTACTACATAGTCCAAAAATGTAACTTTTAGAAATTTAACCTTACATAATTTAATGTAAGTTGACATAGAATAGAACCAAAAGAATCTGGAGAAATGTTGGATTCTTTTAAATTTCGCCATTGAGTAGCCACTCAGCGAATATGGTTAGTGAAACTCTTTTGAGGAAACTAATCCCCCCACCAGGCTACCTGATCCAATTGGCTCTTTTTTTTTTAAACGTGATGATCCATTTATTTATTTATTTATTTATGGCTGTGTTGGGTCTTCGTTTCTGTGCGAGGGCTTTCTCTAGTTGCGGCGAGCGGGGACCACTCTTCATCACGGTGCGCAGGCCTCTCACTGTCGCGGCCTCTCTTGTTGCGGAGCACAGGCTCCAGACGCGCAGGCTCAGTAGTTGTGGCTCGCGGGCCCGGCTGCTCCGCGCCATGTGGGATCTTCCCAGACCAGGGCTCGAACCCGTGTCCCCTGCATTGGCAGGCAGATTCTCAACCACTGCGCCACCAGGGAAGCCCTTTTTTTTTTTTTTTTAAATAGCATGTTTCTGGGCTCAAGTTATCTGTCTAGTTGCCTCAGTACATACTTTTTGCTTATGTAGACTTGTCTTAAAAGAGAGAAATAGAAGGGCATACTCATAAAAGAAAGAAACTGGGAGGATTGCATTGTTGTCTGTCATACTTTCCATTAGAACATAAATTCCTAGAGTTGGAATTCTGTCTTGGATTTTTGGTTCTGCTAGCATACTGTGCTCAATAAAAATTAACCCATCAATCAACAGGACAGAAAATTCTATCTTGCCAGAAGCAGTGCTCCCTGTTTGTCCCATAGAAAGCCAATTAGAGTGTTAGGATGTTGTAATGGATACAGAAGCTAAGGAAAATGGCAAAAAAAAAAAAATCCCCCCAAAATCAAATAAAACATAAAATTGAATTAAAAAAATAGATACCAGTGAAGTATTCAGGGAAAACTACTGCCCAATTCAGTTTTTCCCCTTGACAGTATCCTCAGTGTAATGGAAGTTTGCCTACATGGGTGGCATCTTGGATGCCCCACTTCCCTCCTAGAAGATGCTGTTCAGGATGGGTCATGGTGGCACCGTCCATCTGCCTAACAGCTCACCCAGGGGCCACTCACTGTAACACTCCTAGTAGTCTTGCCATCTGTCTGCCACCATCATCATCAGGGAACCAGCTCCTGAGCTCCTCTGGCTCAGCCTCATTTGGTCAGAAAACAAAAAGAACAATTCATCTGGGAAGGGATAAGTAGGAAGCTGGCAAGACAGAGAGAGCGCTATTGACTACAAAGAAGAAAGGGAGGGTTGGTGTGGGGAAGGAAAGTGAGACAGGCAAATTGAGAATTCTTCCTGTCACAAACCCTCTTGAGAATTGATGAAAGCTATGAAGTCTTTCTCCAGAACACGACATATGCATATGCATGCATAGTTTTGCATAAAATTTCATGAATCCCCACCTTCTTTACACACAAGTATACCTCTTGTTTCAAAAGTTAAACTGTAGAAGCTATAAACTTTCAAATCTTATTAACAACCAAGAAATTCTGAAAAACTCTAATCATAGCAACTTTTTTATATTAAAGAGTTTTCTTTCTCCAACTGTAGTCTTGCATGTATCTTTCAAATCCACTCATTTTTAGAAGCAATTACTAGAACACTAAGAAGGGCCAAAATGGACAATTACAAGGGTAAAAACACTTGTTATCAGTGTTTTTTTATGCTGCATAGCACACCTTTGAGATTTTTGCATATTCATTTACCTAAAAGTAATTTTGTTTAAAAGAAAAAAGGCTTCATTCTATTACCAAATTCTAGAGGGCTCAGATTACCTGATATTTGACTGTTCAGGGCTCTTTTGGGAAAATCATAAAAGAAAACAAGTTCATCTTGTTTTGGGAAAATCATAAAAGAAAACAAGTTCATCATCTACCAGGCTCATGCGCTCTGTATCCTGAATGGAGGGGGCACATCCTCAAGTCCAATTAAAGACATGCTAACTACAAATTGCACATTCTTCCACTGTTTCATTATAGGAGTGTGAAGCTCATTCTGATCTCTTCTTGAAGGCAGGTCTAGGGCCCTTGGCTTATCTTTTTTTCAAAAACCATGCAGCTAAGAGGTTTTCACCTTAGAATGGAGCACTAAGGCAGCAGTGCCTGGACTGCCCGCAGCCAAAGACACAGGAGAAACTCTCTCTACCTGCCCTCATAGCACTTGGGGGACCAGAAGGGGCAGAGGTAACAGCTGGCGAAGAGAAAATATGGGCGGAAGTGAGGGGAAATCAATAAAACAGAGATGAAAAAGTAATGTGCTGTCCACACCATAAAGGGAAATCATGATGAAGGCCCAAGTTAACTCCCATAATGCTTTCAGGGATCAGAGAGATGACACTATCAAAAGAGAGCATTAGTTTTCTGAAGCCTGCAGGCTGAATTTTATTTATTTAAAGTTAACTCCCATTTTAATACAAAAAAAGATAACATATTCTACATCAAAGGGAGAAAAACTTTTCCTAATGTATCCACTTCTCTTCTGAAGTGCACGAGCTGTCGCCATATCATGCTTTGTGGTGTTTTCTAGACTGTGCTTGCTTTTTCTTTGCATCAGGAAATGCACAGTAAACAGACTCAAGCCTGGGTCTGCTGTTTCTCAATGCCAAATGGCAATCATTTGATTTTGTTTGTGTTTTTGAATGCATTGTTAGTTTTAACTAAGATTTATATATGTTGCATGAATGATGTTTCAAAGCAGGAGAGAAAGAGACTGAGAATCAGATATGGATAGGAAATCAGTCCTTGGTAAATTGTATAAAAGTGTGAATCACAAGCTGTTGAGAGGATTGGGCTGGAGTAGCCTTTGGGGAATTATTCAGTTTTCTCTGGTGACCATTTCATTTCCCTTGGAAGTTCAGTCAGTGGTTGCCTGGATCTTGTCAGAACTTGACCTCTTCATGAGGATGGCACAACCTATCAGCTTTTTGGATATTGTTTCCATAGCTTTGAGAACAGACCAAAATTACCATCTTGCTGAATTTCTGGTCTTCTCATTGCTCTTCATATACTTTGCTCATTTCTGAGCCTCAGTGTTAACTAGTTCTCTGTGTATATAGAAGTCAATTTTAATATACTATAGCGGGTAAAACCATGGACTTGGCATTCTGGTGGCCTGGGTTCAACTCCCAGGTCTGCCATTTACTAGCCATGTGATAATTACTTAACATCTCTTTGCCTCAGTTTCCCCATCTGAAAATGAGATAAGATTACCTACCTCACAGGGATAGGAGGAGTAAATAAGTAACACACAAAAGTTGGTTAGAATAGTACCCAGTACATAGTAAATTCTTTACTATAGAGTATTTCCAATGATGATGATGATGATGGTGATGATGATTGTTGTTATTTTTCTAATTATAGCAGTACAGTTTTTTTCTCTGGGGAACCACTAACTCCTTCCCTGATCTTGTTCTGATATGGTTTAGATGGGGCTGACCCCGCCTGCTTCCATTCCAGGGATGGAGACATAACCCAGACCTGGCCAATCTGTGAATTCCACCCCCCTAGCTACAGAGGTTGACTCAGGGATGGGAAAATGATATAAGTTGGCCAGTCCGGGTAAATTACAGGAGTTTGTTTAGGACTGTTGGGAAAGAGATGCTGCCTTTTGTTTTGGGTGGTTAAGGGAGCAAGATGTAAGCCCGGCAACTACCACATAGAGTCAGTCAGTCTGAGACTGAAGCTAGTACAGAGGAAGGCAGAACCAAGAGATGAAGAGGGAAAGAGAAACTGGTTTAAACTGTGGGACCCCATGATCGCAGCCATGCTGGGAGCCCCGGGGCCACTCCTGCGTAATGCAGTTTGTACTGGGCTTCCCTGACTCCCACAGACACCTCCTCTGTCCTCTACCTGATTCAAACCCCGCCCATCCTTTGAGGCACAGTGCCTTCTGCAAGTGACGCCTCCTTTTCTGAGTTCCCATAGCACCTACTATCTGTGCCATCAATTTAGGACTTATTATCCACACTAGAAAGTTCACTTTTGCAAATGCGTTTACTGGATCTCTCCAATTCTATGGTTTGGTTCCATGTTTTACTCCTTGGTGATCTCCATAGGACTAGCACATCTGCTACTTCACAACGTTTGCCAGCTATTTATTATTTGAATTCCTTTTATCCTCTTAATGCCCATCAGAAGTGAATTAAATACCTCAGTACACATAGGAATACATGAAGTAAACTAGAGATGGGGTTTTCAGAGCCCTAACAACAGAATAGGGTTGTTACATGTAGGAAGATTTTGAGAGAGGAGCCCAGCCCGCTGTCACCTGTAAGGAGCAGCAATGGGATGTGCACTTGTTCATATTGGTCCCGCCAGACTGTAAGCTTCATAAGAGCAAAGACTGGCTCTATTTTTTAAACTCTCCTCCAGTCAGCGCTATATGTTCCCAGCGCTTTGCACAGTGCCTGACACATTTTAGGTGCTCAGTAGATACTTGTTGAATAGATGCTGCATTTGCAGTACAGGGGGCTCTCAGAGCCATTACCTAACCCTCACTAACATGTAAGGGAAATCAAGTAAGAAAGGAATTGCGGGTTCTTTGTAGCCAACACCTTCCTCCCATTATTCTAAACCCCTTCTGCAATCACCGTATTGCTCCAAATCACAAGAACAAATAAAGCCATTCCTTAGGATGACAGATGAGGTGTAATGACAGAAGCATGTTTGGAATTTCTAGGTCTGTGAAAAAAACCCGTATGAATTCCAGACCCAACAAAGAAAGGCTTACTGTCATTAGAATGAGTGAGTGAAGGAGTATGAAAGCTGAATCACAGATTTAGAAAAAGGCACTGCATTGGAATGTTCAACATATACACAAAGAATTCTGGTTTTTGATCAGTCTTATTTTCTTAGGTAACATTATGTAGCCTTAGTTCCATTAACGGCTTTAAGTTTTATAAATTGAAGAAAATATAAACCACTTTTTTTTTAATTAGTTGATTCTCTCCCACAGAAAGTGTTAATACAATAGTCATCCCCTTTCCCAACTCAATATTTTCCATTCACTCATTTCTTCACTCATTCATTATTCTCTGGTCAATATTATCATCCTAAAATTATTTTTATTATATCAATGCTCTTCCCCAAAACATTCATTTGCTCTGACAGCATAGAATCCAAGCTAAAGCATACAGCCAAGACCTTCAATAATTTGACCCCAACCCACCTTTCCATGTATAAACTTTCCCCTATTCCCCCATCCAAGCCTCTATTCCATTCACCTTTGTCTCTTTACTCTTTCCTTTCCTTGCTTTTCACTTTTATACTTCTGAATCTTTCTCTCTGTCTATTCAAGCATGTGTTTTCTTTTAAGCAATGTCCTTTAACCAGTCCGATGAAGATGAGCTTTCCTTCCTCAATTCCTAGAGTATTTATGGTCTATATCACTCGTTCCTTTTACTGTCTCAGATTTTTATCATTTCATGTGAGTGCATCTTCTGTTCTTTACTATGAATGCTTTAACAGCAGAGATCACACCTTGGACTTCTTTGTGTTGTGCTTTACATATAATCTGGATTATTTCAGTGACTATTGTAATAATTCAGGTGATATCCTTTCACTGTTCATGCTTGGGAGGTTTTGTCCTTTTTCAGTTACTAATGCCAATTGCCATAAAATTCTCTAATTTATAATATCCCTCATGACGGAAATTAATCAGAATTGCTCTCCAAATCATTTTTTACAAAGATCTTAATCTTACTCTACCAAGTACTTTATAAATCAATTAAAAAAAAAAAGAAACCCACCAGGTATCCAATAGAAAAGGGGGATTGGGGTATGCACAAAATAATGAATGGCTAGTGAAATATGAAAAGATGAGTATCTTAGATCAAAATTAAGTAAGTGCAAATTAAAGTCAAATCCCATCTTTCACTTCTGAGACTGATAAAGATAAAAAAATTAAAATTGCCAGTGAGCAGTGTGGACAAAGGTGTAGAGAAATAGGAATCCACGTATCCTGTCAGGAGTACCAATTTGGTCTAGCCTCTTTGGAGGGCTATTTAGCAATATACATGAACATTTAAAATTTCCCTAACCTTAGAGTGAAGAAGTTCACCTTTAGGCATTCTCCCTATAGATATAATCATATAAATGCATAAACGTATCTATATGTTAAAAGATATTCATCGTGGTTTTACGTATAATAGCAAAAGACCGCCCAGTGCACTTCAGTGGGGGATTAACCCAAGGTGGAGTACCAGGCTGTGATGGGGCTGGGACTTGAATCCAGGCAAGCTGACTGCATGCTTATAAAAGCAAGCCTTTATTACTGCCAACTAAACTTACTTAGGGCCCTCCTCTTAGGAGCTCAAAATCCTATGTAGACATCTTCTGTTTTTTGGCCAGCAGGAAGAGTAGTTAGGAGTAAGTCATAAACATTACTACAGTCATTAAACAAGTTAGCAATAGAGACAAGACTAGAATTTCTCTATTCTTGACTCAACCCATAAAGCACTCTGCCATTTCTCATCTCAGTTTTGAGTTGACCCACATTTATTTAACTTGGTGACATGTCTGCAAAAAAAAAAAATGTTCTAATGAATCTTTCAGGGTGTTCTCATAGCTGCTCTGTTTTGAAGTGTATCTGATGAATGATTTATATATTAGATTTATTAAAAACACGTCCATTACTTTGAGGCCTTGAGTGGATATTTAAAGGAAGAATATGGCATATTCAATCCAGCAGTTATGATTCCACATAAATAGCTAAGGGATGGCCCACTAGGGGATGTCAGAGTAAAAAGATGTTCTGAGAAGGTGAGTGGACTTGGCCTCTCTAACTCAAGATGCAGAAACAGAACCACCACAGAAAATAGTCTTGCCTCCATTCCCTATGGCTTAAAACTTCGTATTTTTTTTGCAAAGGCAGGCAACTGGTTCTTCTCCTGCTTGGTTTGACTTACCAAACTCCCCTTACATTTGGACAAACGCAATTCTCACAGTAGGATGCAAACACAAGTGCAGTGACCTAATGAATTTAGGAAGGAGAATGGTCAAAAGTACAAAGATCTTTCAAAGTTAGCACGGGTACACAGATTTGTAATTCCTTCTAGGAAGTCAGCTACAGAAGGGACATTAGAGGACAGAGCATAAGGGTTCAATTCATTCTCCCTGTCTCTGTTTTTTAATTAAATTTTAGGACATGCCAAAAATATTCTAGGGTTTGGGAGAGAAAAAGGTAAAAGGGTTGTTAAGAGTACAAGATTTTAAGATTCACCTCTGAAAGCTAGGCTAATATATCAACCAGGATTAGTCTGCCAAAAATATGAAAATATAAAAACATCATAAATTAGTCAGTTGTCCATGGCTATAATCTGTTTGCCTGATGCCAGATGTACTTATGACAGGAAAAACAGTTGGCTTTAAAACAGCTGGAAAATGTTAAGCACTTTTTAAAAAATGTGTTATATAAGTATCAAATGGGTTGGTGTCTTATTAGGGTATGCAGTTTAAAAGAAGTGGCTATGATTTAACTTGGACCAATGGTAAGTTTTTCCATTTTAGCATTTCAGTGTTCATTTAGGGAACTATAATACCATGTAGTCCAAACCCTTTATTAAATCAATGCATTCATTATCTGAAATAAAAGTTTTATTCAATCACTGTATTTTGATAGACTAGACTATTGCACATGAGTAGGAGATAATGGATTGAAAAGAGTGTCCTTGGAGGAGAGGAGCTCAGACCTTCTTTCTTGCACATTCCCAGGAGACAGTCCATTTCCAGTGCCATCAAGATCTCAGAAGGCAGGGACTGTGAGCCAGCCCTGTGTGCTGTAACGAATCCATGCATGAAACAGCTAACCATGTAGCTGGTGAGAGGAGAGAATGAAATAATTTCTGCTTAAAATCTGTCTGTGTCATCTTTTAATCTATTTAGGGTGGTAGGCTCAGCTGGCTTTATGGCACCCCAGCCATGTGTATGGTAAGGACTCACTAGAAGCCATCATCAAAGTTAGTAAATCTGTTTCTGCTCTCTGCAAGCTCTACTTGCTTAGCCTGATCCGTCCATCTCTCTTACTGCCCAGCAATTAGAGAAAGAGCAGGCAGAACTCTTAAGGAGTGATAAGAGAGAGCATGAGACATACTAGGCCGACATGCACATACACAACAGACATCTGGAAAAAAATACTAATAGATATTTTCACAGCCTGATGTACATAAGCAAGAGAGAAATAAAGGCTCATTAAAAACATACTTACTTTCCCATAACTGCCTATAACTTTGTGCACTGATAGAGTCTTCTAACACAACTTTGTAATTTGGATGCTGTAATAGTCATCAGCATAGACTAATTTTTTTTAACTATTTAAACTATTTAAAAATATAGTTGATTTACAATGTTATGTTAGTTTCAGGTATACAGCAAAGTGATTCAGTTATACATATATACATATATATTCTTTTTCAGATTCTTTTCCATTGTAGATTATTGCAAGATATTGATTATATTTCCCTGTGCTATACAGTAGGTCCTTGTTGTTTATCTATTTTATATATAGTAGTGTGTATCTGTTAATCCCAGACTCCTAATTTATCCCTCCCTCCCTCCTTGCCTTTCCTCTTTGGTAACTGTAAGTTTGTTTTTTATGTGTATCAGTCTATTTCTGTTTTGTAAATCAGTTCATTTGCATCATTTTTTAGATTCCGCATATATTTGCCTTTTCTGACTTACTTAGTGTGATAATCTCTGGGTGCATCCATGTTCCTGCAAATGGCATTATTTCATTATTTTTTTATGGTGGAGTGATATTCCATTGTATACATCTGCCACATCTTCTTTATCCATTCATCTGTTGATGGACATTTAGCTTCCATGTCTTGGCTACTGTAAATCATGCTGCTATGAACATTGGGGTACATGACTCTTTTCTAATTAGAGTTTTATCTGGATATATGCCCAGGAGTTGGATTGCTGATCATATGGTAACTCAGTTTTTAGTTTTTTAAGGAAGCTCTATACCGTTCTCCATAGTGGATGCACCAATTTACATTCCCACCAATAGTATAGGAGGGTTCCCTTTTTTCCATACCCTCTCCAGCATTTATTATTTGTAGACTTTTTGATGATAGCTATTCTGACTCGTGTGAGGTGATACCTTATTATAGTTTTGGTTTGCATTTCTTTAATAATTAGTGATATTGAGTATCTTTTCATGTGCCTGTTGGCCATCTGAATGAGCATAGACTAATTTTGATACAATCACTAAAATCTAAATTATTCTGAAAAGAGGGCATGGTTAATAAAATCAAGGAAACAATAAAATTGGCCCAAATATATATTTTTAGAAGATTCCAGAACCAAAAGTCAAATATATATTTGTGTACCCCAAGATCAAAACCCTGCTAGTTAAATATTGATGTGAAGGTCTATCACCTAATGGCAAAAATTTCTTAAATTTCAAACCCTGAAAGTGATCCCGTCTATAGAGCATCCTGGATTTCTTGCAACCATAGTCTGGATGCATACATTGCTACAAAGATCTCTGGGAAATGCTCTTTGGCAGCAGATCTGGAAAATTATGAAAAAATACTCACCAGTATAAATTGTGTTAAAAGATGGTTATGCTACTTCCTGAACATTTAATAGCTATTTGCATTTATTTACACACATAAGTTGCATCACCATACTGATATAAACTGTTTCTGTTAAAATCCTGAGGAAGTGAAAGGGAGAATAAAGGGGGAGACAAGAATATAGTGGTTTGGTAAGGGTAGAATCAGCAGCCCCTCACCCCCAAAAACATTTCAAAAACTATCCTTCTCACAGGGATGATTTCAGTTTTTCCCACCTCATAAAAGGAAGGGAAATGATTCTTGATTGGAGAGGAGTTATCACATGATCATGTCTTGAACCTTTGCATTGTTTCCCCACTTTTCAACACTTGAGTGAAAAGAGGACAGGGGATGGTGACTCTCCTTCTGAAGTAAGGCAGGCCCAACATTGGGCCAGCTCCAAATCTAGGTCACGGTTAATGTTTCATCCACTGTGTCTTCCACCTGGAGCTCAAATGCAATGCTGAAATGCATTGGATTGGAGGTGATTGCTTTTTCTGGACACAGTATGAGAGTGATTTATGAGGGAGGAGACAGAAATGGGTGAGACCTGCAAAACCTAGTGTCTTCATACTGCTTAAGAGTGCCCTGCTTACCCCTGACTAATGTGGCAACAATTCTAAGGAGGCTTTAGTCAATATACTGTAGTACACACGATGCTCCTCACCTTGGCCTGGAATCAAGACCCTTTTGAAAAGTTAGCACGTTTCTTCACATGAAAGGAGCCATTCATGTCAATGGGTGTTTCACAGGTCCCAGGGTCAGAGTGTAGGCTAATGTACTCAGTAGTAAGTACCAGTCATCCTTCTTAACTAGGCCAGCATTTGTCCAGTTGAAATGGCTAATATATGTACTTCTAGATCCCTTTCTCAAGCTTTTAATGACTGCAGAAACCTCCCTCAAATATGATATTTGTTTCCTATTTTCTCAGTGCTAAGAAATGGGCAGCTTTTCTTTTTCTTCTTATACTGACTTGAGAGCTTGGCTTTTGACAATTTAAACTCTGTACGAAACCCTAGAATTTGGAACCGTTGTCTTTATTCACTCATTGAGGAACAAAGCCCCTTTCCAAAATAAATAGACTTGAGATTCAGACTGTGGAAGCTGGAAGGAGTAGAGTTAGGCATAGAAGTGCTGTATTTTGAAGACGCTCACCATGAAAAGAGTGCAGAGGTACAGAGAGGCTACAGCTATTGCTTGTAAGGATAAATCAGGTAGTGGATATTGTTATGGGCTGAATTGTGTTCCCCCAAAATTCATATGTTGAAGCCCTAACCTCCAGTACCTTATAATGTGACTGGATTTGGAGACAGGACCTCTAAAGAGGTACTTAAGGTAAAAGGAAGTTATATGGGTGAGCCCTCATCCAGTATGACTGGTGAATGTATAATAAGAGGTGATTATGACGCAAGCAACACAGACTGAGGGGTGATTACGTGAGGAGGTGAGAAGGTGGCTATCTGCAAGCCATGGACCAGAGGCCTCAGAAGAAACCAACCTGCTGACACCTTGATCTTGGGCTTCTAGCCTCCTTGGATTTCTGCTGCTTAAGGCACCCAGTCTGTGGTATTCTGTTATGGCAGCCCTAGAAGACTAATACAGATTTGAAAGTGCTTGTAATTGATAGAGTATTATACACATGCCGTTATCATCATCATTATTATGGAGAACATTCTAAAGCTAAAAGGGAGGGAGAAGGGGTATCATGGAGGAGCCAGGGAGTGGAAACCAGCCTGGACACACAGAAGCAACACATATCAATAAAAGTGTATTGAATGCTGACTATGTGTTAGGTGTACCAAGGTGAACAAGAGATGTGTTTTTGACCCCTAGCACATGTCAACATGATAAAGAAGTTACTGAAAGAACTAGAGACGCTCAGGGAGAAGGCAATTACTTCTGCTTGTTGGGTGTGGTGAGTGGAGGTTGGGGAGAGGAGAGTTTTCAGAATTTTCATAAAAAGAGAGTGGTATTTTGTGAAGCACATGACATGGGGACAGAGGAGGAAAGGCGTCAGGGGCACTCATACATGAAGGTATGCCATGTCACTGGGAAAAAGCACACAGTGTGATAGCAGGACAGAAGACGCATGGGAGAGTTCTGGGAACTAAGACCTGAAAACTAGGTTAGCATCAACTTGTAGAGGGCCTTGAATGCTGTGTGAAGGGACTTGGGTGCTATCATGTAGGCAATAATGAAGGAAAATATATTGTTTTCATTATCTCAATATTTCTTTAGTTTCTGCCCTTATGTTTTTTTCACTTCCATTGCACATCTTCACTCAGACTTCAAGTGCCTTCTCTCTCCCAGTCCACCAGGTTCCATCAGCCAAACTGCTCCTTAAAAGCCATCTTTTATAGAGGCTTAAGTGATTTTCCATTGACCCCCCCACCCTTGAAAAGTGTGGTGATAGCCACACTAGTGGCTGAAAAGTGATAGCCTTGATGTCCTAGACCCTGTGCAAGTTTTGTCACCAATTTGATGGATTTTTTTAGGGCATGTCATTTTTGCAATTTGTTAATAACTGACAAAACAGTCACTCACAGGGATCAGCCAAAGTATTTTGGGGTCTCAGAAAACATTGATTGACTAGGTGAGCAAAATGTGTCTAAAACTTGATGTATACCCCATTCTCTGGCCTGGGCATATCCTCTCTCTCTCTCTCTTTCTCTTTGTATCTGAATTAAAATAACATCTATCAATTATGGAATATGGCCAAAGAGTTAAAGACAAGTTATGAGATTAATTGGAAATTCATGCCATTCCTTGGAGAAGTTTCAGGAGGAATCTTTATTGATTCATGTTTATATATCACAGGGAAAAATGAAATCACATTCACTCTTTATTCAAAATAAACCTTATCACATATATGCAAATAGATATACAGAACCTTTTGACTGTGGTAGGGATACTGAAGGACACTGCAGAATATGTACCCACACAATTAGGTGGTAGAAGAATTTGCTAAATGTCTAAAAAGACAGAAACAGTCTTTTATCACTACATTTTCTGCTCCTGTGTACCAACTTGTAAATTAGAAGTAAATGTACATGCCTCTCTAGCTCTATTTTCAGCACACTAATAAAAAACTTCCATTTTGACCAAGAGTTAGTTTTCATGTTCTTAGAATTTACTCTTCTAACAGATTTTTAAAGTCCATTATATAATTTTAATTATAGAAAGGCCATTCTTGCAGAAGCAGTATAAACGAAGTGGTTAAGAATGAGAGCTCTGGTGTCAGATCACCCTGGTTCAAGTCCTGGTTCTTCAGTTTGTGGTGACCATGTCCTAGTCATTTTTATCTCTTTGCACCATAGAGGATCACTGTGAGGATTAAATGAAATAATGCAGCTAAAATGCATGCTTAGCACAGTAGTGGATGAAGGTAATAATCTGCTATATAGAAAAGAACATTCTCTGCTAAATACTGGGCCTCAAAAGTGCATTGATAGGGAAGCCATACAGAATGCAAATACAACTGTCATCTACAAGTACAAAGTCTCTTGTCAGTGGACAAGAAATGATAATGATGATGCAATTGGTAAACCATAATACCAGAAAAATCAGTCCCTTTACAAGTTTCAACCAGTGGTTCAGAAGAAGCTGACTTTACACAGCTCTAGCAGGAAGCTAAAAGTTCAGAGAGTTTGTGCTGATAGGGAATAGTTTTGAAATCTTGATACCTAGGTAGAAAAGGTCATTTTGGGTCTTATTGCTTAACAAAAGCCCTGTGGATTGCAGTATTAAAATCCTTAGGACAGCTGTGCCTCAGTGAGACAAAGACATTTCAGAATGGTGCTGAGAGCAGTTAGTGTGAAGAGCTTGCTCCTCAAGCAGAGTGGTGGAGTTCTTGTTTGGTGGTCTAAGTGCTAAGCTAGCATGCCACATGGATGAGTTCTCCTCTGTGTAAATGGGTCACGGGTACCAGAACCAGTGTAGGTGCAATCTTGTCCATCTCTGCCTCCAACAGTGTCTGGAACTCTAAAATGCAAAAACAGAAAAATGATGCGTTTTCACTGTTGACCTTGCACAGACCAGGTGCACAGTCAATAGTTGTTGAATACATTTATCTACCACTGCAAAGTCAATTTCTTTGGGGTTAGGACAGGGATAAAGACTCTTATATCTTGTACTGGCCTGACACCCAGCACCCACTGTGTCTGGGTCTGTGGTGTGTCTTGCTTGAGGAGTTCTCCATTATCATACCAAGTGGAACCAATGTTAAAATATTTACCAGGTCTCCAACTTTTCTGCTTTTTCATCTTAACAGAAATTCTACCTGTAACATGATTGAAATGAAAATGTCTTTTCCTACATCTGAGAATTATGTTCAGGTTAAGGTTATTTAAAATTAGAAAAGGGATACAACCCAAAAGAAACATTTAAGACAAAATATAGCGATGATAAAACCAGCAATATTAGAAGGCATTTGCTATTAATTTCATGATGTTAATCATGGGAGTGAAGCATGAGATATTATACATTATAAATATGGGATTGGAAGAAATATTAAGTATACATTTTATTTTATACAGCAGGTTCTTATTTGTCATCAATTTTTTTTTTTAATAAATTTATTTATTTATTTATTTTTGCTGTGTTGGGTCTTCGTTTCTGTGCGAGGGCTTTCTCTAGTTGCGGTGAGTGGGGGCCACTCTTCATCACGGTGCACGGGCCTCTCACTGCCGCAGCCTCTCTTGTTGCGGAGCACAGGCTCCAGACGCGCAGGCTCAGTAGTTGTGGCCCATGGGCCCAGCCGCTCCGCGGCATGTGGGATCCTCCCACACCAGGGCTCGAACCCGTGTCCCCTGCATTGGCAGGCAGACTCCCAACCACTGCGCCACCAGGGAAGCCCTGTCATCAATTTTATACACATCAGTGTATACATGTCAATCCCAATCGCCCAATTCATCACACCACCACCCCCACCACCACCACTTTCCCCCCTTGTTGTCCATACGTTTGTTCTCTACATCTATGTCTCAATTTCTGCCCTGCAAACTGGTTCATCTGTACCATTTCTCTAGGTTCCACATATATGCATTAATATACGATATTTGTTTTTCTCTTTCTGACTTACTTCACTCTGTATGACAGTCTCTAGATCCATCCACGTCTCAACAAATGACCCAATTTCGTTCCTCTTTTTTTTTTTGATTTTTTTTAAAATTAATTAATTAATTAATTTATGGCTGTGTTGGGTCTTCGTTTCTGTGCGCGGGCCTCTCACTATCATGGCCTCTCTTGTTGCGGAGCACAGGCTCCAGATGCACAAGCTCAGTAATTGTGGCTCACAGGCTTAAATGCTCTGCGGCATGTGAAATCTTCCCAGACCAGGGCTCGAACCCGTGTCCCCTGCATTGGCAGGCAGATTCTCAACCACTGCGCCACCACGGAAGCCCCCAATTTCGTTCCTTTTTATGGCTGAGTAATAGTCCATTGTATATATGTACCACATCTTCTTTATCCATTCGTCTGTTGATGGGCATTTAGGTTGTTTCCATGACCTGGCTATTGTAAATAGTGCCGCAATGAACATTGGGGTGCATGTGTCTTTTTGAATTGTGGTTTTCTCTGGGTATATGCCCAGTAGTGGGATTGCTGGATCATATGGTAATTCTGTTTTTAGTTTTATAAGGAACTTTCATCATACTGTTCTCCATAGTGGCTGTATCAATTTACATTCCCACCAACAGTGCAAGAAGTTTCCCTTTTCTCCACACCTTCTTCAGCCATTTGTTGTTTGTAGATTTTTTGATGAAGCCCATTCTAACTGGTGTGAGGTGATACCTCATTGTAGTTTTGATTTGCATTTCTCTAATAATTAGTGATGTTGAGCAGCTTTTCATGTGCTTCTTGGCCATCTGTATGTCTTCTTTGGAGAAATGTCTGTTTAGGTCTTCTGCCCATTTTGGGATTGGGTTGTTTGTTCTTTTAATATTGAGCTGCATGAGCTGTTTATATATTTTGGAGATTAATCCTTTGTCCGTTGATTCGTTTGCAAATATTTTCTCCCATTCTGAGGGTTGTCTTTTCATCTTATTTATGGTTTCCTTTGCTGTGCAAAAGCTTTTAAGTTTCATTAGGTCCCATTTGTTTATTTTTGTTTTTATTTCCATTACTCTAGGAGGTGGATCAAAAAAGATCTTGCTGTGATTTATATCAAAGAGTGTTCTTCCTATGTTTTCCTCTAAGAGTTTTATAGTGTCCAGTCTTACATTTAGGTCTCTAATCCATTTTGAGCTTATGTTTGTGTATGGTCTTAGGGAGTGTTCTAATTTCATTCTTTTACAGGTAGCTGTCCAGTTTTCCTAGCACCACTTATTGAAGAGACTGTTTTTTCTCCATTGTATATCATCGCATCCTTTGTCATAGATTAGTTGACCATAGGTGCATGGGTTTACCTCTGGGCTTTCTATCTTGTTCCATTGATCTATGTTTCTGTTTTTGTGCCAGTACCATATTGTCGTGATTACTGTAGCTTTGTAGTGTAGTCTGAAGTCAGGGAGTCTGATTCGTCCAGCTCCGTTTTTTTCCCTCAAGACTGCTTTGGCTATTCGGGGTCTTTTGTGTCTCCATACGAATTTTAAGATTTTTTGTTCTAGTTCCGTAAAAAATGCCATTGGTAATTTGATAGGGGTTGCATTGAATCTGTATATTGCTTTGGGTAGTATAGTCATTTTCACAATATTGATTCTTCCAAACCAAGAACATGGTATATTTCTCCATCTGTTGGTGTCATCTTTAATTTCTTTCATCAGTGTCTTATAGTTTTCTGCATACAGGTGTTTTGTCTCCCTAGATAGGTTTATTCCTAGGTATTTTATTCTTTTTGTTGCAATGGTAAATGGGAGTGTTTCCTTAATTTCTCTTTCAGGTTTTTCATCATTAGTGTGTACGAATGCAAGAGATTTCTGTGCATTAATTTTGTATCTTGCAACTTTACCAAATTCATTGATTAGCTCTAGCAGTTTTCTGGTGGCATCTTTAGGATCCTCTATGTATAGTATCATGTCATCTGCAAACAGTGGCAGTTTTACTTCTTCTTTTCCAATTTGTATTCCTTTTATTTCCTTTTCTTCTCTGATTGCCGAGGCTAGGACTTCCAAAACTATGTTGAATAATAGTGGTGAGAGTGGACATCCTTGTCTTGTTCCTGATCTTAGAGGAAATGCTTTCAGTTTTTCACCATTGAAAATGATATTGGCTGTGGGTTTGTCGTATATGGCCTTTATTATGTTGAGGTAGGTTCCCTCTATGCCCACTTTCTGGAGAGTTTTTTATCATAAATGAGTGTTGAATTTTGTCAAAAGCTTTTTCTGCATCTATTGAGATGATCATAAGGTTTTTATTCTTCAATTTGTTAATATGGTTTATCACATTGATTGATTTGCGTATATTGAAGAATCCTTGCATCCCTGGGATAAATCCCACTTGATCATGGTGTATGATCCTTTTAATGTGCTGTTGGATTCTGTTTGCTAGTATTTTGTTGAGGATTTTTGCATCTGTATTCATCAGTGATATTGGTCTGTAATTTTCTTTTTTTGTAGTATCTTTGTCTGGTTGTGGTATCAGGGTGATGGTGGCCTCATAGAATGAGTTTGGGAGTGTTCCTTCCTCTGCAATTTTTTGGAAGAGTTTGAGAAGGATGGGTGTTAGCTCTTCTCTAAATGTTTGATAGAACTCACCTGTGAAGCCATCTGGTCCTGGACTTTTGTTTGTTGGAAGATTTTTAATCACAGTTTCAATTTCTTTACTTGTGATTGGTCTGTTCATGTTTTCTATTTCTTCCTGGTTCAGTCTTGGAAGGTTATACCTTTCTAAGAATTTGTCCATTTCTTCCAGGTTGTCCATGTTATTGGCATAGAATTGCTTGTAGTAGTCTCTTAGGATGCTTTGTATTTCTGCAGTGTCTGTTGTAACTTCTCCTTTTTCATTTCTAATTTTATTGATTTGAGTCCTCTCCCTCTTTTTCTTGATGAGTCTGGCTAATGGTTTATCAATTTTGTTTATCTTCTCAAAGAACCAGCTTTTAGTTTTATTGATCTTTGCTGTTGTTTTCTTTGTTTGTATTTCATTTATTTCTGCTCTGATCTTCATGATTTCTTTCCTTCTGCTAACTTTGGGTTTTGTTTGTTCTTCTTTCTCTAGTTCCTTTAGGTGTAAGGTTAGATTGTTTATTTGAGATTTTTCTTGTTTCTTGAGGTAGGCTTGTATAGCTATAAACTTCCCTCTTAGAACTGCTTTTGCTGCATCCCATAGGTTTTGGATCGTCGTGTTTTCATTGTCATTTGTCTCTAGGTATTTTTTGATTTCCTCTTTGATTTCTTCAGTGATCTCTTGGTTATTTAGTAACGTAGTGTTTAGCCTCCATGTGTTTGTCTTTTTTACGTTTTTCCCCTGTAATTCATTTCTAATCTCATAGCGTTGTGGTCAGAAAAGATGCTTGATATGATTTCAATTTTCTTAAATTTACTGAGGCTTGATTTGTGACCCATGATGTGATCTATCCTGGAGAATGTTCTGTGTGCACTTGAGAAGAAAGTGTAATCTGCTGTGTTTGGATGGAATGTGCTATAAATATCAATTAAATCTATCTGGTCTATTGTGTCATTTAAAGCTTCTGTTTCCTTATTTATTTTCATTTTGGATGATCTGTCCATTGGTGTAAGTGAGGTGTTAAAGTCCCCCACTATTATTGTGTTACTGTCAATTTCCTCTTTTACAGCTGTTAGAAGTTGCCTTATATATTGAGGTGCTCCTATGTTGGGTGCATATATATTTATAATTGTTATATCTTCTTCTTGGATTGATCCCTTGATCATTATGTAGTGTCCTTCCTTGTCTCTTGTAACATTCTTTATTTTAACCTCTATTTTATCTGATATGAGTATTGCTACTCCAGCTTTCTTTTGATTTCCATTTGCATGGAATATCTTTTTCCATCCCCTCACTTTCAGTCTGTATGTGTCCCTAGGTTGAAGTGGGTCTCTTGTAGAGAGCATATATATGGGTCTTGTTTTTGTATCCATTCAGCAAGCCTGTGTCTTTTGGTTGGAGCATTTAATCCATTCACATTTAAGGTAAGTATCGATATGTATGTTCCTATGACCATTTTCTTAATTGTTTTGAGTTTGTTTTTGTAGGTCCTTTTCTTCTCTTGTGTTTCCCACTTAGAGAAGTTCCTTTAGCATTTGTTGTAGAGCTGGTTTGGTAGTGCTGAATTCTCTTAGCTTTTGCTTGTCTGTAAAGCTTTTGATTTCTCCATTGAATCTGAATGAGATCCTTGCCGGGTAGAGTAATCTTGGTTGTAGGTTCTTCCCTTTCATCACTTTAAGTATATCATGCCACTCCCTTCTGGCTTGTAGAGTTTCTGCTGAGAAATCAGCTGTTAACCTATGGGAGTTCCCTTGTATATTATTTGTCATTTTTCCCTTGCTGCTTTCAATAATTTTTCTTTGTCTTTAATTTTTGCCAATTTGATTACTATGTGTCTTGGCATGTTTCTCCTTGGGTTTATCCTGTATGGGACTCGCTGTGCTTCCTGAACTTGGGTGGCTATTCCCTTTACCATGTTAGGGAAGTTTTCGACTCTAATCTCTTCAAATATTTTCTCTGGTCCTTTCTCTCTCTCTTCTCCTTCTGGGACCCCTATAATGCGAATGTTGTTGGGTTTAATGTTGTCCCAGAGGTCTCTTAGGCTGTCTGCATTTCTTTTCATTCTTTTTTCTTTATTCTGTTCTGCAGCAGTGAATTCCACCATTCTGTCTTCCAAGTCACTTATCTGTTCTTCTGCCTGAGTTATTCTGCTATTGATTCCTTCTAGTGTAGTTTTCATTTCAGTTATTGTATTGTTCATCTCTGTTTGTTTGTTCTTTAATTCTTCTAGGTCTTTGTTAAACATTTCTTGCATCTCCTCGATCTTTGCCTCCATTCTGTTTCTGAGGTCCTGGATCATCTTCACTATCATTATTCTGAATTCGTTTTCTGGAAGGTTGCCTATCTCTACTTCATTTAGTTGTTTTTCTGGAGTTGTATCTTGTTCCTTCATCTGGTACATAGCCCTCTGCCTTTTCATTTTGTCTATCTTTCTGTGAATGTGGTTTTTGTTCCACAGGCTGCAGGATTGTAGTTCTTCTTGCTTCTGCTGTCTGCCCTCTGGTAGATAGGCTATCTAAGAGGCTTGTGCAAGTTTCCTGATGGGAGGGACTGGTGGTGGGTAGAGCTGGCTGTTGCTCTGGTGGGCAGAGCTCAGTAAAACTTTAATCCGCTTGACTGCTGATGGGTGGGGCTGGGTTCCCTCCCTGTTGGTTGTTTGGCCTGAGGCAACCCAACACTGGAGCCTACCTGGGCTCTTTGGTGGGGCTAATGACAGACTCTGGGAGGGCTCACGCCAAGGAGTACTTCCCAGAACTTCTGCTGCCAGTGTCCTTATCCCCACGGTGAGCCACAGCCACCCCCCACCTCTGCAGGAGACCCTCCCAACACTAGCAGGTAGGTCTGTTTCAGTCTCCCCTGGGTTCACTGCTCCTTCCCCTGGGTCCCGATGTGCACACTACTTTGTGTGTGCCCTGCAAGAGTGGAGTCTCTGTTTCCCCTAGTCCTGTCGAAGTCCTGCAATCAAATCCCACTAGCCTTCAAAGTCTGATTGTCTAGGACTTCCTCCTTCTGTTGCCGGACCCCTAGGTTGGGAAGCCTGACGTGGGGCTCAGAACCTTCACTCCAGTGGGTGGACTTCTGTGGTATAAGTGTTCTCTAGTCTGTGAGTCACCCACGCAGCAGTTATGGGATTTGATTTTGCTGTGATTGCGCCCCTTCTACTGTCTCATTGTGGCTTCTCCCTTGTCTTTGGATGTGGGGTATCTTTTTTGGTGAGTTCCAGTGTCTTCCTGTCGATGATTGTCCAGCAGCTAGTTGTGATTCTGGTGCTCTCGCAAGAGGGAGTGAGAGCACGTCCTTCTACTCCACCATCTTGGTTCCAATCCCCTAAGTATACATTTTTATTAATAAATAATAAAAGCAAAAGAAGAAAACAAAAATCTTTTCTAATATCATCCAACTTCTTGGTAAATAAAAATTTCTCATATGGCAGAATTTCCTCTCTAAACTGAGAAATTCTCTTGTAACTAAAACTGTCACGAAGCTGCCACATTAGACTAATGACCTTTAGTTATAATCGGAATAATTGAATTTTAAATTGTCAAGAAAATGGAACTAAAATTCATAAAATTTGCCAAGAGAATAGCTCTTTGTTATGCACTTGACAATCTGAAAAATACAGCAGCTTAAAAAAAATGAATCTGCTATTGCATTATCCAAGGGCAAAGCAAGCACTTGAATATCCTTTTTAAAAGCATTTCCCCCATCATGATCTCAGGATTAAAAAATAGCTCAGCCACTTTTGTTGAATTTGCGGTACATTTGCTTTAAGTCTTCTTTAGAGAAGCATTTTATCAGTGAAATTTTTTACATGAATCCTGTACCCAATGTAAGGATTATTTATAGCTAACTTCTTATTGTAATCACATTTAATGATATAATCACAATGATGCCCAATCTCCAATCATGCAGAGTATGGAAGAAATAAGAAAATTATTTAACTGGATAAAAATTGTAATGCATAGGAATGAAATATTTTGAATTTCTGTGGATTAAGAAGACTATCCATTCCTGAATTTATTCCACATTGAAAATTGTTGACACTAGAGGTGAGTATTGACAGAAGTAGGGCTGATCAATATTGAACCTTAAGGTCAAAGGACTTCATGTTTGGTGTAATAAGCAACTTAGTTTAGGTATTGCAGTATTTCCATAAAGTAACAATTATTAAGGGTCAGGCAAGGTTTCTATTATAAACTCTATTTCAAGGGAGGCTTGGGGAGGCATAGTTCCAGAGTCTCCAAAGGCATGTGATAGTAAGACATGTGATAGTATGATTGAAGCAGGATGATAGTTTGGACATAAACAAAGAGAAAGTGAGTCATTATACTCAAAGTTGAGGAAGTATTAATATTTCCATTCTCCAGATTCAAAACCCATCTTTTCTTACCACAGACTTTTTATGAAATCTTTAAACCCAGGAAGCTTTAGCTGAGAGGTAAATCTCTTTTGAGTTTTTAAGTAGCTTGAAATCTTTACTTTTGAAAATTATCTAGCACATTCAAGCAGGCTATAAATTATAAATACAACCAGAGGGAGCTGTGTATCTGTTCAACAAGATATAGTTCAATGAAATCTCAGAAACGCCCTCTACACTTTCCACTTAGTTGTGTGTAGAGCATTAGTAGCACATGGAAATCATTAGTTTTTACTCAAACATACTTGATCATGTTGCTTACTGAGTTGCTTAAGGTTGGTTTTCCAGCAAATCTGACTTTTTATATAACTAAGAAATAGTGTTTTAATTATTTACTTTAAAATTTGTATTGGACACATTGTGACTTAAACTTGAAAACAAACAATAAAGTAAATATAATATATATCAATTATTTTATAATAATAAAATAATGATGAAATAGATAATTACTTAGAAATATATATTGCTTGGCCTAGAATTTAACAACATAATTTTTAAAAATAATAATTAGGGAATAAATTAACATGAACATTTTAAAATTAACATGAAAAAGTTTAAGACTATGGAATTTGGGTTTGAAAGAAAGGATGGCATATCTGAACAGAGGAGGAGGGGCTGAAGTACTAACTCAAGTACTTTCTACTTCTACTGAGCTCCATATAAACACAATTTCTGAATCTTCAAGTCCTTCCTAGGCAGACACTAAGTGGTCTGCCCCCTTGTGACCTTTCTTCTAGAATTCAGAATGTATAGATACATTCAAACAACAGAAGTGGGCATTGATCTGTCAAGGAAGACGCCATGCACTTTCAGTTTCCATTACATTAAACAAAATACTCATTAGTGCTTGGCATCTTCCCAAGCAGACACAATCTAGGTGTCCACTGAGGCCTCATTGTGCAGTTAAGAAGTTTAAAAAGACCTTCTATACATCAGCTAGGGAAAATTAAGGGATGGATAAAACTACTCCAGGGTAAGAAGGCTGGAATTACTGGAAACAAACACACATAGAATATCAGCTGTCAGCTAGACAAACTATCTCTGTCTTTAAGATCAGTTAGATATTTAAGGAGGGAAAGACTAAAGATCCCTGTGCTTAATCATCATTACCCTCCTTTAAGAAACTGCAATATGCTTTACTCTGGTAGTATTCAGTCATATTAAAACAAAATCACATCTAGGTATGTGGTAGAAAAAATAATCTGGAAACCTGTCATCACAACATAATTATTCCTATAATTTACCCAACAAGAAAACCAAGTGCTAGTATTACTAAGAGGTCATAACAGTGTAAGTTTACTCTGAAATGCACATTCATTAAAACTATTGAAACGTGTTTTATTGCTAAACATGCACTGCCACATCCAAAACAGCTTCTAGAAAATACTAGAGAGCAACTACTTGCATGCAGGTCAGACGTACAGAAGTATTTTCCCAAGTGTTTCCTTCCCTCCCTCTCTTTCTCCTATCCATCCCTCCCTCCCTCCCTCCCTCCCTCCATCCTTTCACCCAGCAAGCATTTATTAAGTACTATCTGCCAGGCACTGGGCCAAGTGCTGGGGCTACAACAGTGAGTAAGACAGACAAGGCTTAGGTATACGTGAAGTTACAGGCTAGCACATAAGGCAAAAGGTTTTATAAAATCTCTGTTGCTTTCAGTATTAAAATAACTGTATTTGAGAAATGTTCATGCAAGACCAGTACTTCAAAAATTTTTGAAGACCAAACTTCAAAATTCATTCATGTTACCTATTCTTCACCCTCGGGTAGGGAAATGGGAAGAAAAGCTTTTCATGGCAAAATTTCTCTTATTTTAAAGAGACATTTATCTTTCTACTTTGGCTGATACCAGATTCTGGCTGATTCTGGTAGTCGAATCTATCAGAAAGTTGTAGGAACAAGTGTTAAACATAAGCTCTTTCTCAAAAGGATGCTGTGTTATCTACCCATAAGGAATGTATGAAAGAATAGGCAAAAGGAAAGAATATATCCTAAACATGGAACATGAAAACCTCCTTGAGTTTGCCACAATGTACTCTCCTTGCTTTTTAACTCAAAGACACCATTCTATCAGTACTTAACACAGATCTTTAAATCCCAGAGCTAATAATGCTTCCCAGCTACAGCTGGATGCATCTGACAAGCAGCATGTAGTAGGAAACCTCACGGGGGATAAGGTTCCTAACAGTCAACTAAGAGTTCAAATCCCCTGAGAGGTGCCCCTGGTGTGCAGAGCACTTAACCCTTCGACCAGTACCAACATGACTATTCACAAATTATTGATGTCCCTAAATCCCTGGCAGATTGCAGACAGTTCTTGTATCCAGTGAAGCCCAAGCATATGGCCACTAATGGGATGGATTAAAAAAAACACACATACACATTCATTCTTTGCTACATGAATATAAAGCCACTGAAATGCTAGAAGGTGATTGAACTGGATGGAACAGTGTTAAATACATGCTTAGCCTCATGTTATGGATCATTTCCATTGACATCTATCTGCGTCCTTGGTACAGTTTAATTAAAGCTGTCTGGAACAAGTCCGCCCTCTAAATGATCGGCAGAGCAATGAAAAGGTGAAACACGAGGAGGCTTGAGGACTTTTTTGTAAAGCATTCAAATGACTGTCTCTGTGGTTAAGAACAGCAGCAGGGAAGAAATTCGTTTTCAAAATTAGCTAGCCATTAGGCTTTTCTGTAAGAGAAGGCAAGGCTCCTTCTGATGTTATCTTAGAACACCAGAAACCAAGTCAGGTATACCAGATCTTAAAAACTCAAACTGAGCCATATTCTGGTCCAAAATAGATATCCTTTTTTTTGGTTCTAAAGCAGTAAATATAACAGCAAACTTTCTTATTTGTCGTTACTTTGCAAAATATAACCCCCATATGGAACAATTTTGCCTAAAATAGTCCCTTTCTTCAGATAGTTTTGCAACTCATGGTAGGAACACCATCTATTTAATTTGGTTTTACAGCATATAGAATACTAGCATGGCAAGTATAGCTTCAAACAATTAAGATATTTCTTGAATAACCTTCATGTTTCCAGCACTGTTAAGGTTCTGGGGAAACAGTAAACAAAATATGGATCCAGGGTGTAAGAAATGTGGAACATAGTTAAAAGATTGAATCTTAAATTAGCTAATTATACCTACTTCTTTTCTATAGTACTTTCTCTCCCCTTTATTATGATTTTATTTAAAGAGATATAAATTATATTTGTTCTTCAGTACCAGAATTAATTATACTTTATAAAAGTGTCCAAAGGACTGTGGCATGTTTAAAATTTTCATTCATTGGCTTCTCCACGCAAATCTATCTGTCATGATGTGGGCTTATTGTCTTCATTTAATATTTATTTGGTATCTACTTCATATATGACACTGAATTATACCCTGCATCCTCCTTCCCCCACCCCCACCTCAAATGACTTTGTCTCTGTCTGTTATAACATGTTCTTCCAGGCTGGCGAAAGGTAATAGTAGCACTAAACAGAAAAGCACTCCTAAATTCACTTAGGATGATGTTCAGGAGTGCCGATTATCCTAGCCCTGATGCCTAAGAGAAATTATTCAGACCTAGAAGATATTATATTGAAGCAAATAGGTCATAAGTTAAAGCCTATTAAGTAGGACAACACTTATTGAGTGACACTGTGCTGGGAACTCTGGGGAACAGGAAACAAGCACAGGCATCCTCAACAAACTCAAAAACTGGGAAGATGTACACACTGAAAGTCACCAAGGAATGATGGTGTCAGATAAGCAAAAACTGGAGACTATAGGGCAGGCAAAAGCGCCTAGCTGAATCCGGTTGTCCAGCTGTCCTCATTGAAGGCACCAGACATGTGAATGAAGCTGCCTTGAGCCCTCCAGACAAGCCAGCTATCAGATAAATTCCAATGAGTAACTCTTGTTAATGCCACATGGAGCAGAACAATTGCTCAGCAGAATCTTGCCCAAATTTCTGATTCACAGAATCAAGAAATACAAAACAGCGATGGTTGTTGTTTTAAGTCACTAAGTTTTGGAGTATTCTGTTATGTGGCAATATATAACTAGAATGGAGGCTATGCCATAAAATGAACGTGTCATGATAAGCCCCCAACTTAGAGTTATAGTAGTAGAAACTGAAGAGAGGCACATGTTTTTGGGAAAAGATCCTAAGTTTTCCTTTGTGTTTATAACAGGTTGACAAATTTTTTCTGTAAAGGACTTTGTGGGCTGTATGATCTCTGTTACTCAACTGTGTCACTGTAGGGCAAAAGAAGCCATAGACAATATGTAAATGAATATGGGTAGCTGAGTTTCAATAAAACTTTATTTACAAAAACAGGCCGCTGGCCAAAGTTGGCCATAGGTCATAGATTGCTTTCCCCTGGTTTATAATGTTTGAGATACTGAGGAAAATTCAACCGGAAATATGCTATATGTAGATGACACACAGGAATGGGGCTTTGTGACAAGTCAGGGCTGGAGATATGGATTAGAGAATAGATAAATATTTTTGAAGAGAGCCTAGGATACTACTGTTGTATCTTCTTAAGGTTGCTTTTACTTTGTTATTTCTTTTAAATGATATTAGTTAGGATAGTTGGTAAACACATTAGTGGGCTGAGGCATTACTTGAATCTTTAGGTGGTACCACTGAACCAGAGAATTTATAATCTGGAGACATCAGAGGACAAAATCAAATAGATTTTCAGATATATTAATAGTGGTCCTGGGTCCACTGTCAATGGTTTTCAAATTTGTGAAATTTCAACCCAATGTATTTTATGAGTAAATTGGACTATTCTAGAACCATTTTTTCTAAGTGTGGCCGATATCATTCTAATTTTTAATTTTTATCACATTCATGATTTATTTGAACCGTATGAGTTTGGCAATACTTCTTGCTCATATTTGAAAAGCATCTATAACATTAATGTCCCAAGTATTTATATCCCAAACTATCTAGAAAAGTCAATGGTTATTTTCCATAATTTATGATATATTGAAGGCATTTTATCATGCTATTTACTGTTATGTCATGGGAAAAAAGTGTGACCTTTGAAGAAATAAAACAAGCAGTTTTTTAGTTCTCCTGCATATCTGCTAAGTTTATGGATATTTATTTTAGGCTTTATAAAAATTCTATCAGGCAGCTAAACAGTTTAGACTCACACAGCATGTAAATTCTATTAAACAGGGGCTCTTTACCCTTTCACCTATTGCCTTACATGTGCTTGGTACAGTGGTGCAACTATTCAGAACAAATACCAATAGTCTGCTTAAAATCCTTAATATAACTAATGCAGGCATGCTAGAGGGTTCTGGTGAATATTCAAAGGGGTTTTTATCCACTTAAGGCAAAGAACGGTTTGAACAGTTCTGTTTTGGGCCACAAAAAGAGCACCCTGGTTAAGAGGTGAAGGCTTTTTGTGGTTCCCACATTTGATAAAGTACAGACCTTGCTGCCTTCCCTCATAGACCTGTGACCTCAAGCTCTGGCCTTTAGACTTTTTTCCTCCTTGAGAGAGAAATGATTAGTAAGGTCCTTCTATTAGATATGTTAGCAGTTTGTGCTAAAAAGAGGATTTTAATAATATTGAATTGCAAAGAACTATGAGGCAAGGCTTTACTCTAGATACTAAGACAAACCCAGTTTAAGCTGGTGCCATAGCTCCTATGAAGGGCCATCTGTTTAGCTCTAATAGTATTTTCTTTTTTTTTTTTTTCACCTTTGTAGCTTGGTTTCAAACCCTGTCTGGGACACCTGCTCAGTGTGAAATGAGATTGGTGGGTCTCAGTCCATTTGTGGCTGGCTGAAATTTTCCATCTTCTTTTCCAGAAAAATGGTCCATAAGGACATTGTGAAAAGAGTTAGATGTCACACGTGCATTCACGTGTAGGTGTACTGGAGGCCTAGATAATCTTCCTGTGTGAAAAGTACAATATAAATTCAGCACTGGTTCATTGGTTCATCCACTTTGCCTCTCAGCAGCCCTCTAACACCTGAGGTCTCCTGTCTCCTAAAGATGATGCAACTTTAGGGACATCTTTTTACTATTCTAAGCCACTGCATAATTTGAGCTGAGATTGTAACGTTGCTTGAAATTGGCTGTGATTTGCTGCTTCATTTAAACAGGGATGGTGTATGAAACTAGTATAGAGGTACATGTTCTGTGCTTTTTTACATTATGTGATTAGATCTAAAGTCTCCATAAACAATGAAAGAATTTTCATAGTTTACGAGTAAACAGATTCGATGCCTTCAGACCATACATTACTCAAGAGAGAAAGTAGAACACTGTAAGTTATTATAACCCAAGGCAATATTGCCTTAAGGTGGTATGAATTTTGATTTCAAAAGTCAGTAGGGTCTTTTCCATATAAATTTTTTTTTTTTTTTTTTTTTTTATTTTTGGCTGTGTTGGGTCTTCGCCCCTGTGCGAGGGCTTTCTCCAGTTGCGGCGAGCGGGGGCCACTCTTCATCGCGGTGCGCGGGCCTCTCACCATCGCGGCCTCTCCTGCTGCGGAGCACAGGCTCCAGACGCGCAGGCTCAGTAGTTGTGGCTCACGGGCCCAGTCGCTCCGCGGCATGTGGGATCCTCCCAGACCAGGGCTCGAACCCGTGTCCCTTGCATTGGCAGGCAGATTCTCAACCACTGCGCCACCAGGGAAGCCCCCCCATATAAATTTAAAGCCAATCGCAGTGGTTGAGAGTCCGCCTGCCAATGCAGGGGACATGGGTTCGAGCCCTGGTCTGGGAGGATCCCACATGCCGCGGAGCGACTGGGCCCGTGAGCCACAGCTGCTGAGCCTGCGCGTCTGGAGCCTGTGCTCCACAACAAGAGAGGCCGCGATAGTGAGAGGCCCGCGCACCGCGATGAAGAGTGGCCCCCACTTGCCACAACTGGAGAAAGCCCTCGCACAGAAGCGAAGACCCAACACAGCCAAAAATAAAATAATTAATTAATTAATTAAAAAAAAATTTAAAGCCACCAAAAACTTCACTGAACTTACTAAATGCACAATTAGTTTCTTGTTACAGATAATTTCTATTGATTCAAATCTGGTTAGTCTGCATGGATTAATCAAAATCGTCAGGGATTGAGATCTGGGTGGCTCAAGGGATCAGTTCCTGGGCTACAAGCCTTTCACCCCCAGGTCACTGTTTCCAATACTTAGAGGAGTTTTGAGAGGCCTATTTGACAGTTGGTGTAAAACAAACCAGTACTTTGAACTAAGTCCTTCACATAGACTCATTGTCTCTTACATTCAAAGACACTATCATGCTTGTCTGAGGGTATATGTAAGGTGAAAAATTATTGCATTATCAGCAGTGCTAGTTATTATTCATAGATATGTTTATATTTATAGTCTCCTATGGTAAACAATAATGGTTGCTATCTTCAAGGTCTGCTGTATCCAGTTATTGAATATTTATCTCTGTATGACATTTTCCTGCAAATGAAACCAGCTGATCCCTGATTGGTTGCCTCAAACTATTATCTATTCTTTCCTTTGTAGAAATGTTTCTTTTCTAAAGATTGTATGTGTGTATTTCCTTCCTTTGTTTGCTTTTCAGGTCTTTTCTAAAGTGCAGGTTAGGGGCTTCCCTTCCCTGGTGGTGCAGTGGTTAAGAATCTGCCTGCCAATGCAGGGGACACAGGTTCGAGCCCTGGTCCGGGAAGATCCCCCATGCCACGGAGCAACTAAGCCCGTGCGCCACAACTACTGAGTCTGCGCTCTAGAGCCTGTGAGCCACAACTATTGAGTCTGTATGCCACAACTACTGAAGCCCACGCACCTAGAGCCCGTGCTCCACAAGAAGAGAAGCCACCGCAATGAGAAGCCAGTGCACTGCAGCACAGCCAAAAATAAAAAAAAAAAGTAAATTTATTAAAATAAATAAAGTGCAGGTTATAATGTTCTTATCTTTTCTCATTAAATAAAAACTCCAGGTCCAGGTCCTCCAGACAGATGGCTTCTCTGAAGAAATATTGTTCCTAGCAGTTCTTGGTTTAGATGATTATCCTGCACTTGCTCAGTCGTTAGGAGGCTTTTAATCTCAACCTGGGCATCCATAGTGATCTGCTGGGTAGTGCATAGGCCCTGATCTTTGGCTACTTGAGCTCATCACACTAGGCCAAAGATCTGAAGGTGCTCTTTCCTTCAGACCTCAATGTGGTTGAAGCTCCTAATAGCCTTCTTTATTCAAGGTGAGTTAGGTAACCTTGTTTTCTAGATCTTTCTAGCTGTAGTACCATAGATTTTGTTGCCAGGGGCCAAACACCCTGTTTCTTTCCTGGCTTGGTTGAAAAACTAATAGAGTTTTATTACAAAGATATTAGCCATTCTTATTTAGAAGAGAAAGAAAGAACCCTGGTTACTCAGGACAAAAGAAAAGAGATTTTAGCTATCCTGGATTATTTATGAAGTTTTGTTGCTTTTCCTTACTGAGGTATTTTCAATTTCTGGCTTTCCTATGACACTATACATCTAGGAAGCTAAAATAGTGACTGGTACCTATACTGACTGCTGTACTGTGAATTCAAGTTCATGGTTTTTAATAATATAAAGAATAGGAAGTATCTAGTGCTTTCTGAAGTATTCTCAGAGGGAGCTCATGGTAACCTTTGGATGTTGTGGAGGAAACAGCATGGTTCTCTACTCCTGGGCCATGTATATACAATGAAGCCAGCTTGGTAGAATGTCTCAATAATAGAGATCATGTGTTGGAGGGGGTCAAGGGAATTACCAGTTATCCATGTGTCTATGGCTACTTAACTTGAAGTCTCATTGCTGTGGAATTGGAAGTGAAGACGTAGAAGGTTCTAATTAAACCAAGCAGTGTACTTTCAGGGATTCTAGATGTCAGGGAGGTAGCCAATTCCAGATTGCTGACAAAAATTGCTCCAAATGGATCTGAGTCCTCTTGGCTCATAGAGCTGTAGGTGTGGAAGGAAGAAGGAAGATCCTCTGATTTCAAGGAAATGAATGGAGTTGACCTAGCTAAGTGTTTTTCCTTCCTAGTCTAGGGAAGGGGAAGCAGACAGTTACTTTCGTAAAACTTCTTAATTGAGGATGGAGCTATTCTGGATTCTCCCTTAGAGGATCTACTATTCTCCTGGAGATAGGCTGTCAATAAGTTTAGTAAAAGCATTGAATTCCTTGGGGTTTATTTTCTTCCCAGTCCTCCCATAATACCTTATATACATTTCAATTACAACATCAAACTGAACTACAACCGTTTACCTGGTTTTCCTTCTCAATGGATAATGAGGACAGTAACTGTATGTTATTCATCTTTATAGCCTCAGATCAGGGATAGGCTGGCACATTACCTGTACTCAACAAATGTATGACAAGTGAGTGAATAGGAGAAACCAGAGAGGAACACTGGGGCTTCCATACTTTTTTTTTTTTTTTTAATTAATTAATTAATTAATTACTTAATTATTTGGCTGCGTTGGGTTTTCGTTGCTGTGCGTGGGCTTTCTTTAGTTGTGGCGAGCGGGGGCTCCTGTTTGTTGCGGTGTGTGGGCTTCTCATTGCGGTCTTGTGGCCGAGCATGGGCTCTAGGTGTGCGGGCTTCAGCAGCTGTGGCTCACGGGCCCAGTTGCTCCTTGGCATGTGGGATCTTCCCGGACCAGGGCTCAAACCTTTGTCCCCTGCATTGGCAAGTGGATTCTTAACCACTGCGCCACCAGGGAAGCCCCACACTTCTTTTTAACCCTACTCTTTCCTTTTGGTGATGATGCCTTAGACATTGAATCATTCCACATTAATATAGTATAGTTGGTAAGCATGTGGATGCCATGTGCTTAATTTGAATTACAATTCTGACACTTTTTAGCTATGTGATTTTGAGCAAGACTTAAATGTCTGTAGAATCAGAATAATACTTATTTCATAGGGATGTTGTGCAGATTAAATAAGTTAATGTATAGGGTCTGGCACATAGAAATTACACTATGATTACCATCACCATCAAAGTGAGACTATGGCCAGTTTGTTATTGTTGGGTCTAGATGAGAGAGAAAACATCTGTAGTAGCAGGTAAGAGGGCCAGAGTTATTGTTGTGGACAAGACTAAAGGATCTATTAACCCATCGTTATTGTGCATCCTCTGTATGATTTGATTTACCAGGTGGAAATACGGGACTTCCTTATTCTAATTTCCTTTAGAGAAATAAATATGATTATTTAGTCAAGGGGATCCCTTTTTTCTTCCAGGTGGCCAAGAGGTATCTGTTTGTGTCTGTGTGTGTGAGAGGGAGGGTAGATATGGGTGTGGGTGGCTGATTTGAGCTGTTTCAATATCCAGCAATCGTGGAGGCAGAGAGAGAATGGAGTGTGGGAGTGCAGAAGTATGGAATGCCAACATTCTGACCAAGCCAGAGAATGCTCCAAGATTCCTAGGTGGGGCCTAGAAATTCAAGGGAAAGGAGGCACCATATGGACAGAAAGTTCTGGAAGAAGTCTGGCACTAGAAGGGAAGACCTATTAGAGGAATGGAGGAACACTGGAGAAGAGAAAACACCTTAGCCTAGTACCTTTTGTACACAGCAGCAGAATAGTATAGTATGCTAGAAAGTAGTAGTACTGAGTGACTGTAAAATCAATATAAAATAAAAAAAAAAATTCTGGAAAGACATGACAATCTCTTGAGTCTATATTGCTCTGCAGAAATGTAGTCATTTCATATTTAGATTTCTTTCAGTTAGCATCTTTTACTTAACCTTAAGTCTCTCTTATATTATCTTTTTTTTTTCTTACTTTATTTGCACTCACAACTCTGCTAAAATAAATTGGTACCTGGAACTATATAGGTGTTGTTTGTCTTTCACCATGGCCAGTTCTAAATAAGCAACAAATGAAAAAAACCCCTATATACCCAGACCTTGATTTGAAAGATATCTTGAAGATGTACAATATGCTAAACTAGGGAAAAACTTGGGAATAATCAGCACAATACATTTTGCTCTCCATTATAATCAGTTTTTCAGCCTCTATGTCAATAAAACATTTTCTCCTTTTTCACAATGGTTTACAACTTAAATAATTTAATACAACAGTTGTTATATTTTTATTGCAAGCTTATAAAACTGGAACCATAAATCTTTTCTATGCAATATATTACCAAAAAGTGACACTGGAGAAGGGGAACTGATGATTACTAAAACTGTAATTCAATCTTCAAGTTCTCAAGATGTCATAAAAATGGCTTCTGCTTTACTTGCATATGGCAGATACTATCAGGATGCCCCAAATGAACTCTCTCTGGGTGTTCAGTCTCTCCTTTGGCATTATTTTATATACAATAAAAATAAAAATGGGACTTCACGATGCAAGTGCAACTGTGATTCAAGCCCAGTAGTTCTTTTGTCAAATAGGATTTTCTTTTATGAAGTTTCATTTTTGAATTAATTTTGATATCAGTGCCTGTCAGGCTGTGGAAATTGAGCTGAACCAAGTGAGTCTATTCCTATTTGAGCTGACATGTAGGAAGTGGTAATTAGAAAAAATGCAGAGAGTCTGTACTGTGCTATAGAAAATTAAACTCATCATGCCACATACTGTCAATCTGGTTAAAAGTATAGGTGTGATAAATAGCAACATTCTATAAATGCCTAATCTTTCATATATTTAAAAATTTACCACTTTTACCCTGCCATATTAGTTGTCAGGAAATAATTTTCTAGTTCTAATTGCTGCTGTGATCTAAAAGGTCTGTAAATTAATAACAGATTTCTATAGTATTTACTATCAATGTTCCACAAAACTTAGGACTCTAGCATGGAAGGAAATGTATTCCTTTTAGAAAAAGATGATGGTTAGTTATTTGTACGTTCTTGCCAGTTGTCATTCAGTGGACTTTTAACGTCTGTACTCTCTTCAGTGTAAGACCAAGAAACATCAAATTCTCCAAACCTCTTAATATGTCCAACATTCAGTTAATTTACAGACTATGGTGTGAATGAAATTGATGAACTTTTGCCTGTTAAAAATGATACTTTGCCTCTGCATTAAGGCACTACAGCAATACTTTACAAAATTCTTTTGAAATCACAGGATGAGAATAAATTAAGTGGAAGAACTGAACTTTCATAGTATGGCTGCTGAGGGATCAACACATACAGTTGAAAAGTGAAATTTCCATTGATTCCCCAGCCTGAGAGAGTGCAGGCAGCACCGTGTGAGTTTCTGCATTTTGTCGCTCAGTGAATGCAACCCTGACCCGTTCCATGAGGGGTGAAAGGTCACAGACGCTATGTGAGTGGCGTTTAATTTTCACCACAACTGAGGCTGCTAATCGTGTAACATTAGGGTGAATTATGGTGATTATAGCAGGCTGAACATGGAGAGATCAAACAATAACAACAGCGCAATCACAGCTGTGTTGGTAGTGATGAAAAGATGGTGCTTTCATGGCCCCATGCCAATGGGTTTGATTGGGATTCTGGAAACCTTTGGTGAAAGACACCTTACCCTCTCCAGGCTAGCTCTTTCCTAAACCACCTGTATAATAAGCAGAGTGACAATAACCCATTTTAACAGTTTTTAATAATGGAAAGGGCTCAAAACATTATCCTCCAGAATGCTGAAGTCTCATTAGCCTACAGAGTAAACATGCATTCCAGAGTCACTGCTTTCTAGCAAGTTTTCACTTTTTACAGCTGTTAGCTTCTGTACCCTATATGGATTTTTTTTCTTTTTTCTTAAAAAAAAAATTTTTTTTGGAGTATAGTTGATTTACAATTTTGTGTAAGTTTCAGATGTACAGCAAAGTGAATCAGTTATACATATATCCACTTAAAATTTTTTTTTTAATTTTTATTTTATATTGGCATATAATTGATTTACAATGTTGTATTCTCTTTTTTTTGGTTTTTAAATAAATTTTTATTGGGGTATAGTTTATTTACAATGCTGTATTAGTTTCAGGTGTACAGCAAAGTGAATCTGTTATACATATACATATATCCACTCTTTTTTAGATTCTTTTCCCATATAGGTCATTACAGAGTTTTGAGTAGAGTTCCCTGTGCTATACGGTAGGTCCTTATTAGTTATCTATTTTATATATAGTAGTGTGTATATGTCAATCCCAATCTCCAGATTTATCCCTCCCACCCCCTTTCCCCCCAGGTAACCATAAGTTTGTTTTCTACATTTGTGACTCTTTCTGTTTTATGAATAAGTTCATTTGTACCATTTTTTAAGATTCCACATATAAGTGATACCATATGATATTTGTCTTTCTCTGACTTACTTCACTCAGTATGACAATCTCTAGGTCCATCCATGTTGCTGCAAATGGCATTATTTTGTTCTTTTTTATGGCTGAGTAATGTTCCATTGTATATATGTACCACATCTTTATCCATTCCTCTGTCGATGGACATTTAGGTTGCTTCCATGTCCTGGCTATTGTAAATAGTGCTGCAATGAACATTGGGTGCACCCTACATGGATTTTTAATTTTTGTGGTCTCATTTTTCTCTTCTTCATATGTAGCCCCTGTAATGGATTCCATTTTCCCTAGGAAATTTTGAGGAATAATAAAGAAGAGGCTATTCCTGGGTGGTTTAAAATTTAAGAAAAATTGCTTGCATGTTTTAAAATTTAAAAAGTCTTTGCATGTTTTAAAATTTAAGAAGTCTAACACTGGATATAGAATGAAGTAAAGAGCAGCTAACTTCTGTAGTTTGTCCCTGAGGTTTGGATAGTCTGCTTTTCACATACTAGGGCAGAAAAAGCTCAATAGTGTGTCCATTTCCACCAGGTTGAAATGCTCTGCATTACGAGTTGTTTTCTTGAACCAAGAGAAGCAGAGATATCTAGAAGCCAGGAATTGGGAAATTGAGTCACCGTCAGTTCCAAAGTTTACCTTTAGGGTTGACTTTTGGTTTTTAGGGAACACTTATTAACTTAGTTCTTCAAATATACAAATGAAGATGTAGTTTGTTTTTAAAAATTATATATATGTATATATCTATGTAGGCTTCAACCATATTTATAAACTAAAGGTAGCACACTGAATTTTACCAGGAAGTCCAAAAGTAGTCCTGGTTGACAAAGTAAATGAAGTGGTACAGGTATTCTGTGCAAATAATGTTATAAAGCAAATAGTCTCATATGTTCCAACTAAGGCATCTGGATAGTTTTTAAAGATTATTTTTTCTTCTTAAAATATGAAGTAATGATCCAATGTGGAGGAAATGAAGGTGGCAAAATCTACAACAAAATCTGAATCGTGAAGAAAAAGTTCAGAACTCTTTGGCACAGTTCGATAGAGGCAGCATCAAGTGCTTTTTAAAATACTATGTTGTCAAGCCCAGCTGCTATGAAGTTGGAATGATTCCAAAGTACAGCCTAGGTGATTTATCTTGTATAGTAGTAGCCCACCTATTCTGGCTGGTTTGATGTTAGCTTGTTGAAGCAGTTCTGGGTTAAAAAGTGCTGGAGCAGAAAGCTCATGTTAAACTTGTAGCTGATATGAAAATATTTATATTGTAAAGTATAATAAATATTAGGCAAATGGCTAATTAAATGCATAGGTATTTGATTCCTGAGCCACAAGAGATAATGATAATACTAACCATAATAATAACCAAAACTAACATTATTTACTATATGTAGGCATTGTATTATGTGCATTGCATTCACTGTCTGTCTCATTTATTCCTCACAACATTCAGAGGTTGTCTTTTGTTATTACCTCTATTTTACAGTTGAATAAATTGAAGCTTACAGAAGTTAAATACCCAGGCTTTCTGAATTGGGTGAAAATTTGGGCTCTACCGAATTTCAGAAACATTCTGGGATAACAAATTGAATCATCCTACTCTTCTGTGATTATTGGCTCTTAGCAGTGCCACAACTTTAGGAATCAATATAGTGCATGAGTTCTATGTGCCTCTTAATAAGTTAATAAAACAGAGATATTCTCATTGCCTCCCCATCAAAGTTTCAGGGAAAAAATGAGAATATTAAATGCAGTAGGATAGAGAAGATGTGCTCCATTTGCTCTGCAATGATAATCTTTTACAAAAGAGGATTTTTATTAATTCTTTGCCTTCTGGGGATATTATAATTTTCTAGAATATAGGAACTGCCTTAAGCACAGTAATTTGCTGAGCTAGACTGAATCTCAAACTGTTTCAAATGAGCTGATAAACAACTGCATAATTAGCCATTATTAGATCAAGTCTGTATGTTACTGATATCCAGATGAACAAACCAATGGATAGGCAAATTGCAGATATAGTTTTAAAAACTAATAGCCTGTGTTATATTTTTACATGCTTTGTAACTTGTCCTTTAAAGAATTAAAAACCACATTTCATTTGCCTCTTTTTAAAAAAAGAAATTTAGATTATTCTGTCAAATAAATCCTTAGAGACTTAATCATTAAACACGTACTTCCATGTATGAATAATGAAGGATTTGTGTGTTGAATGCAGCTCATGCTTTAAAAATGAATAGGTGGTGGGATTTTTCTTTTCAATTAAAACTTGCCTCAAATCTATTGCTTGCATGGGTAATGTTCTTTCATCCCCCTTTTGAGTTCTGGTTCAATTTCAGAGTACAAAATACATTTGGCACTGATTATGAAAATAACAGGTTTTGCATGCTCAAACCAGAAAAGGAAAATACAGTCAGTTTTTATGATTAAACACACACACCTTATTCAAATGGCTAACATCCAGTCCAAAATGTATCCATGTTACAGTTAAGCCTCTCTTTCCTCTCATTTTTCATTTTTCGAGAACTTGACACTGGATCATAAAATGTTGCTCTGGGCTGGAATTCGTCATGCAGGGTTACAGCCTAGGAGTAAAGCTTTTTTTTTTTTTTTTTTTTTTTTTCAATATTAAAATCAGCTCAGCAGTTTTGAGGATCAAATAAAGAGAAAATGCAGAAAGCAAAACTTTCTAAGCTGGTTTAATTAAACATAATTGTAGTTTATGTTGTGAACTCAGGGGACACAAAGCAAAACAGGTAAATGTGTTAAATCACCTTTGAACAGAAAGAACTGCAGCAGCAACTCTCCTGAAGACCTCTAAAACTACAGAATTGCTATTTTGTCTTAAATGGTTTAGGTGTCTTCCTGTTGGGGGGGCAGAACAGAATTTCTTGAGGTTCTTTGCAGATCAATGATTCTGTGATTATTTCTATCAGTATTTCAGATGCCAGTAATAAACTGTAAGCTGCCAGTTTGAAACTGCAACAGGCATAAGGCCATGTGTGAGCCTAGTTGGAGAATGGATTTGTTGCTAAATTTAAAAAAAGCATTTTGACCTTTTGACGATTTTAACAGCCTCCAAAATTTCTATGCCTTTCTTATGCTTCCTGTTATCAGTGATCCTCAATTTTATGCCAACAAATAGCCTTAGGTAAAATTTTATTGCTGTTGGGTTCAAGTTCTGCTCTTATTACAATGATTATTTATCCATAGTCTGATATATATATATATCATATATATATATGATATGTATATGTATTTTTTAGTTTCAGCCTTGGATCCCTATTAATGTTCTTATATTTACATTTCTTCAGCTAGTCCTTTCATTTTGTAAATTGGCATGTATTTTATTTCTGTATTTACATGGTTCTAGAAATAGAGCATTTATATCCTTAAAGTCGTAAGGCCACCTGAACTACAAATCCAATGAGGAGTGCCACTTTCTCTTTCTAAAGGTGTGTCAGCTGAACTCAAGTCACAATGAGAAAATAAGACTTTTGGTTCATAAAGTGTCAGCATAATTGCTTTGGTGTTTTCAAAGGCATTAGAAAAGTTTTCAACTATTTTAGAATGTTCTGACTTTGTCAGGAACATTTTGCTATTGAGTATTTGATAGGAAATCTTGTCTGTATATTTTATAACTTTTTGTACTTAACTCATAAAAATGACATGAGTATTCTCCTAAGTCCGAGATACCTCATTAGGATTTTATTAATGAGCCTTTTAAAGACACTCCCTCCCTAAAAAGGAAATTATATTTTGTTCAGAATAAATGGAGCTACACACTTATATATCAGAGTTGATTTAAGGCTCTAAAGCAAAGAATATTAAGCAGATTTCAAATTTGGAGCAATATACTATCACAGACCCAGAATAAGAATATTACATCTAATTTGATTATACTATCACAACATGTAATGCTACACATATTTTCAGGGTGAAGTAAATATTATTCCAGAAATCTGGTTCATTACTGGGCTGCAGTGTAATGCATAACTAAAATAGGTTAGGGAAAAAGTTTCACTAAAATTTATTTTAATTCCCTGCTTTTCCTGCATATTTCATCACTGACGTTATTGTATTAAAACAAACCACAGTATTGCTGTTAATGAGAGACACAAAACAGCTTGTCTGACATTTGATTCCTATACAAACTTTGAGGTCAAAAACTATTTTTCGCAAATGTATTAACTTTAGTGGATATTGAATACTTGAGCTAGGCTTTTGATCTGAAAGGATTCTGAAAAGCCTTTATGATGGGTAATATGTGTATTGTTACATTAAAACACTCAGGAAACCAACTGAAAATATTGGGTTGGCCAAAAAATTTGTTCAGGTTTTTCCATAACATCTTATGGAAAAACCCGAACAAACTTTTTGGCCAACCCAAATACAATTGACAGTGCTATAATCAAAGAAGGAGAAAAGATCCCCAACCATTTAAGTAATTTATTTCCTTAAAAATGTAGACAGAAAACATTGCAAAATAAACTATCAAAAGTTAACAGATCATGATCATAACTGTCATTTATTTCTGACTTGTATGAGGAAATAAGTAAAAACTACATGCAAAAGAAAATGTGAACCTAAATTCTGATGAGCAAGTTTCACAGTAGATAATTCTCCAGCTTTGGGGTTTCTGCCATCAAAATAGAGTTAATAATTAGAATCAGAGGCCATGAATCACCAAGGAAAATCAATGGACAGCTTCCAGAGAGAGAGAGAAGAACACATACGGCTATAGACATCTGGTCTAGAAACAATGGAATGTGTGCAAGATGTTTGCACCAGCAAATAAGGGCTATTAAAGGGCGATGTGATTTTTGTTTTAATTAGTTTACAAAAATTAGTAGTGGGGATAATTATTATTTAAATTTAAGCTTTGCTACCATTATACTAACTTCATTAGTTCTATTAAAATATTTCTGTTGAAGCATGGAGGTTCCTCAAAAAATTATACAATTACCATTGATCCAGCAATTCCACTTCTGGGTATACACACTAAAGAATGGAAAGCAGAGACTCAAACAGCTATTTGTACACCAATGTTCATTGCAGCATTATGCATAATAACCAAAGGTGAAAACAACTCAAATATTCATCAGCGGATGAATGAATAAACAGAATGTGGTATATACATACAATGAAATATTATTTAGCCCTTAAAAGGAAAGAAATTCTGATACATGCTACAGTATGGATGAAACTTGAAGATATTATGCTAAGTGAAATAAGCCACACACAAAAGGAGAGAACTTGTATAATTTCACTTATAAGAGGTACCTAGAATGGTTAAATTCAGAGAGACAGAAGGTAGAGTCGTGGTTACCAGGGAGCTGGAGGGAGGGAGGAATGGGGAATTATTGTTTAATGAAATCAGAATTTCAGTTTGGGTTGATGAAAAAGCTTTGAAGATGGATAGTGGTGATGATTGCCCAGCAATAGGAATGCACTTAATGCCATTGAACTGTACATTTTAAAATGGTAAAATGGTAAACTTTATTTTACCAAAATAAAAAATAAGAAAAAATATTCACTAACAACAAAAGATCAGAAAGAGAAATTAAAGAAACAATCCCATTTGCCATCACATCAAAAAGAATAAAATACTTAGGAATAAACCTACCTAAGGAGGCAAAAGACCTGTACTCTGAAAACTATAAGATGCTGATGAAAGAAATCGAAGATGACACAAACAGATGGAAAGATGTACCATGTTCTTGGATTGGAAGAATCAATACTGTCAAAGTGACTATATAACCCAAGGCAATCTACAGATTCAATGCAATCGCTGTCAAATTACCAATGGCATTTTTCACAGAACTAGAACAAAAAAATTTCAAATTGGTATGGAAACACAAAAGACCCCAAATAGCTAAAGCAATCCTGAGAAAGAAAAATGGAGCTGGAGGAATTGGGCTCCCTGACTTCAGACTATACTATAAAGCTACAGTCATCAAAACAGTATGGTACTGGCACAGAGACAGATTTATAGATCAATGGAACAGGATAGAAAGTCCACAAATAAACCCATGCACCTATGGTCAATTAACTTATGACAATGGAGGCAAGAATATACAACGGAGGAAAGACAGTCTCTTCAATAAGTGGTGCTGGGAAAACTGGACAGCTACATGAAAAAGAATGAAACTAGAATGTTCTCTAACACCATACACAAAAATAAACTCAAAATGGGTTAAAGACCTAAATGTAAGACTGGATACTATAAACTCTTAGAGGAAATCATAGGCAGAACACTCTGACATAAATCTCAACAATATCTTTTTTTGATCCATCTCCTAGAGTAATAAAAATAAAAACACAAATAAACAAATGGGACCTAATTAAACTTAAAAGTTTTGCATAGCAAAGGAAACCATAAACAAAATGAAAGGACAACCCACAGAATGGGAGAAAATGTTTGCAAATGATGCGAGCAACAGGGGTTAATCTCCAAAATTTAAATAGTTCATGCAGCTCAACATAAAAGAAACAAGCACCCAACCAAAAAATGGGCAGAAAATCTAAATAGACATTTCTGCAAAGAAGACATACAGATCTTCTGTATGAAATGTCTATTTAGATCTTCCAAGAGGCACATGAAAAGATGCTCAGCATTGCTAATTATTAGGGAAATGCAAATCAAAACTACAATGAGATATCACCTCACACCAGTCAGAATGGCCATCATGAAAAAGTCTACAAACAATAAATGCGAGGGCTCTAGGAGAAGATGGCAGAAGAGTAAGACGCGGCGATCACCTTCCTTCCCACAGATACAGTAGAAATACATCTACACGTGGAACTACTCCTACAGAACACCCACTGAACGCTGGCAGAAAACGTCAGACCTCCCAAAAGGCAAGAAACTCCCCACATACTTGGGTAGGGCAAAAGAAAAAAGAAATAATAGAGACAAAAGAATAGGGATGGGACCTGCACCAGTGGGAGGGAGCCGTGAAGGAGGAAAGGTTTCCACGCACTAGGAAGCCCCTTCGCGGGCGGAGACTGCGGGTAGCAGAGGGGGTAAGCTTCGGAGCCACGGAGGAGAGCACAGCCACAGGGGTGCGGAGGGCACAGCGGAGAGATTCCGGCACAGAGGCTCGGCGCCAAGCAGCACTCACCAGCCCGAGAGGCTTGTCTGCTCACCCGCTGGGGCGGGCGGGGCTGGGAGCTGAGGCTCCGGCTTTGGTCGGATCGCAGAGCGAGTACTGGGGTTGGCGGCATGAACACAGCCTGAAGGGGTTAGTGCACCACAGCTAGCCGGGAGGGAGTCCGGGAAAAAGTCGGCAGCTCCCGAAGAGGCAAGAGACTTTTTCTTGCCTCTTTGTTTCGCAGCGCGCAAGGAGAGGGGATTCAGAGCGCCGCCTAAACGAGCTCCAGAGATGGGCGCGAGCCGTGGCGATCAGCGCGGGCCGCAGAGACGGGCGTGAGACACTAAGGCTGCTGCTGCCACCACCAAAAAGCCTGTGTGCGAGCACAGGTCACTCTCCACACCGCCCCTCCCGGGAGCGGGTGCAGCCCACCACTGCCAGGGTCCCGTGATCCAGGGACAACTTCCCTGGGAGAACGCACTGCGAGCCTCAGGCTGGTGCAACATCATGCCGGCCTCTGACGCCGCAGGCTCGCCCCGCCTCCTCTGTACCCCTCCCTCCCCCCAGCCTGAGTGAGCCAGAGCCCCCGAAGCAGCTGCTCCTTTAACCCTGTTCTGTCTGGGCGGGAAACAGACGCCCTCAGGCGACCTACACGCAGAGGCGGGTCCAAATCCAAAGCTGAACCCTGGGAGCTGTGCGAACAAAGAAGAGAAAGGGAAATCTCTCCCAGCAGCCTCAGAAGCAGCGGATTAAAACTCCACAAACAACTTGATGTGCCTGCATCTGTTGAATACCTGAATAGACAACGAATCATCCCAAATTCAGGAGGTGGACTTTGGGAGCAGGATATATTAATTTTTCCCCTTTTCCTTTTTTTTGTGAGTGTATATGTATATGCTTCTGGGGGAGATTTTGTCTGTATAGCTTTGCTTTATAATAGCTTTATTTTACTTCACTATATTATAGCCTCTTTCTTTCTTTCTTTCTATTTTTTCTCCCTTTTACTCTGAGCCATGTGGATGAAAGGCTGTTGGTGCTCCAGCCAGGCATCAGGGCCGTGCCTCTGAGGTGGGAGAGCCAACTTCAGGACACTGGTCCACAAGAGACCTCCCAGCTCCACATAATACCAAATGGCAAAAATCTCTCAGAGATCTCCATCTCAACATCAAGACCCAGCTTCACTCAACGACCAGCAAGCTACAGTGCTGAACACCCTATGCCAAACAACTAGCAAGACAGGAACACAGCCCCATCCATTAGCAGAGAGGCTGCCTAAAATCATAATAAGGCCACAGACACCCTAAAATACACCACCAGACGTGGACGTGCCCACCAGAAAGACAAGATCCAGCCTCATCCACCAGAACTCAGGCACTAGTTCCGTCCACCAGGAAGCCTACACAACCCACTGAACCAACCTTAGCCACTGGGGACAGGTACCAAAAACAATGGGAACTACGAACCTGCAGCCTATGAAAAGGAGACCCCAAACACAGTAAGATAAGCAAAATGAGATGACAGAAAAACACACAGCAGATGAAGGAGCAGGGTCAAAACACACCAGACCTAACAAATGAAGAGGAAATAGGTAGTCTACTTGAAAAAGAATTCAGAATAATGATAGAAAGGATGATCCAAAATCTTGGAAATAGAATAGACAAAATGCAAGAAACATTTAACAAGGACGTAGAAGAACTAAAGAGGAACCAAGCAATGATGAAAAACACAATAAATGAAATTAAAAATACTCTAGATGGGATCAATAGCAGAATAACTGAGGTAGAAGAATGGATAAGTGACCTGGAAGATAAAATGGTGGAAATAACTAATGCAGAGCAGGATAAAGAAAAAAGAATGAAAAGAACTGAGGACAGTCTCAGAAACCTCTGGGACAACATTAAATGCACCAACATTCGAATTATAGGGGTCCCAGAAGAAGAAGAGAAAAAGAAAGGGACTGAGAAAATATTTGAAGAGATTATAGTTGAAAACTTCCCTAATATAGGAAAGGAAATAGTTAATCAAGTCCTGGAAGCACAGAGAGTCCCATACAGGATAAATCCAAGGAGAAACACGCCAAGACACATATTAATCAAACTGTCAAAAATTAAATATAAAGAAAACATATTAAAAGCAGCAAGGGAAAAACAACAAATAACACACAAGGGAATCCCCATAAGGTTAACATCTGATCTTTCAGCAGAAACTCTGCAAGCCAGAAGAGAGTGGCAGGATATACTTAAAGTGATGAAGGAGAAAAACCTACAACCAAGATTACTCTACCCAGCAAGGATCTCATTCAGATTTGATGGAGAAATTAAAACCTTTACAGACAAGCAAAAGCTGAGAGAGTTCAGCACCACCAAACCAGCTTTACAACAAATGCTAAAGGAACTTCTCTAGGCAAGAAACACAAGAGAAGGAAAACACCTACAATAACAAACCCAAAACATTTAAGAAAATGGGAGTGGGAACATACATATCGATAATTACCTTGAATGTAAATGGATTAAATGCTCCCACCAAAAGACACAGGCTGGCTGAATGGATACAAAAACAAGACCCATATATATGCTGTCTACAAGAGACCCACTTCAGACCTAGAGACACATACAGACTGAAAGTGAGGGGATGGAAAAAGATATTCCATGCAAATGGAAATCAAAAGAAAGCTGGAGTAGCAATTCTCATATCAGACAAAATAGACTTTAAAATAAAGACTATTACAAGAGACAAAGAAGGACACTATATAATGATCAAGGGATCTATCCAAGAGGAAGGTATAACAATTGTAAATATTTATGCACCCAACATAGGAGCACCTCAATACATAAGGCAAATACTAACAGCCATAAAAGGGGAAATCAACAGCAACACAATCATAGTAGGGGACTTTAACACCCCACTTTCACCAATGGACAGATCATCCAAAATGAAAATAAATAAGGAAACACAAGCTTTAAATGATACATTAAACAAGATGGACTTAATTGATATTTATAGGACATTCCACCCAAAAACAACAGAATACACATTTTTCTCAAGTGCTCATGGAACATTCACCAGGATAGATCATATCTTGGGTCACAAATCAAGCCTTGGTAAATTTAAGAAAATTGAAATCGTATCAAGTATCTTTTCCGACCACAACGCTATGAGACTAGATATCAATTACAGGAAAAGATCTGTAAAAAATACAAACACATGGAGGCTACACAATACACTACTTAATAACGAAGTGATCACTGAAGAAATCAAAGGGGAAATCAAAAAATACCTAGAAACAAATGACAATGGAGACACGACGACCCAAAACCTATGGGACACAGCAAAAGCAGTGCTAAGAGGGAAGTTTATAGCAATACAAGCCTACCTCAAGAAACAGGAAACATCTCGAATAAACAACCTAACCTTGCACCTGAAGCAATTAGAGAAAGAAGAACAAAAAAACCCCAAAGCTAGCAGAAGGAAAGAAATCATAAAGATCAGATCAGAAATAAATGAAAAAGAAATGAAGGAAACAATAGCAAAAATCAATGAAACTAAAAGCTGGTTCTTTGAGAAGATAAACAAAATTGATAAACCATTAGCCAGACTCATCAAGAGAAAAAGGGAGAAGACTCAAATCAATAGAATTAGAGATGAAAAAGGAGAAGTAACCACTGACACTGCAGAAATACAAAAGATCATGAGAGATTACTACAAGCAACTCTATGCCAATAAAATGGACAACCTGGAAGAAATGGACAGATTCTTAGAAATGCACAACCTGCCGAGACTGAACCAGGAAGAAATAGAAAATATGAACAGACCAATCACAAGCACTGAAATTGAAACTGTGATTAAAAACCTTCCAACAAACAAAAGCCCAGGACCAGATGGCTTCACAGGTGAATTCTATCAAACATTTAGAGAAGAGCTAACACCTATCCTTCTCAAACTCTTCCAAAATATTGCAGAGGGAGGAACACTCCCAAACTCATTCTACGAGGCCACCATCACCCTGATACCAAAACCAGACAAAGATGTCACAAAGAAAGAAAACTACAGGCCAATATCACTGATGAACATAGATGCAAAAATCCTCAACAAAATACTCGCAAACAGAATCCAACAGCACATTAAAAGGATCATACACCATGATCAAGTGGGGTTTATCCCAGGAATGCAAGCATTCTTCAATATACGCAAATCAATCAACGTGATACACCATATTAACAAATTGAAGGAGAAAAACCATATGATCATCTCAATAGATGCAGAGAAAGCTTTCGACAAAATTCAACACCCATTTATGATAAAAGTCCTGCAGAAAGTAGGCATAGAGGGAACTTTCCTCAACATAATAAAGGCCATATATGACAAACCCACAGCCAACATTGTCCTCAATGGTGAAAAACTGAAACCATTTCCACTAAGATCAGGAACAAGACAAGGTTGCCCACTCTCACCACTATTATTCAACATAGTTTTGGAAGTGTTAGCCACAGCAATCAGAGAAGAAAAAGAAATAAAAGGAATCCAAATCGGAAAAGAAGAAGTAAAGCTGTCACTATTTGCAGATGACATGATACTATACATAGAGAATCCTAAAGATGCTACCAGAAAACTCCTAGAGCTAATCAATGAATTTGGTTAAGTAGCAGGATACAAAATTAATGCACAGAAATCTCTTGCATTTCTATACACTAATGATGAAAAATCTGAAAGTGAAATTAAGAAAACACTCCCGTTTACCATTGCAACAAAAAGAATAAAATACCTAGGAATAAACCTACCTAAGGAGACAAAAGACCTGTATGCAGAAAATTATAAGACACTGATGAAAGAAATTAAAGATGATACAAATAGATGGAGAGATAGACCATGTTCCTGGATTGGAAGAATCAGCATTGTGAAAATGACTCTACTACCCAAAGCAATCTACAGATTCAATGCAATCCCTATCAAACTACCACTGGCATTTTTCACAGAACTAGAACAAAAAATTTCACAATTTGTATGGAAACACAAAAGACCCCGAATAGCCAAAGCAATCTTGAGAACGAAAAATGGAGCTGGGGGAATCAGGCTCCCTGACTTCAGACTATATTACAAAGCTACAGTAATCAAGACAGTTTGGTACTGGCACAAAAACAGAAATATAGATCAATGGAACAGGATAGAAAGCCCAGAGATAAACCCACGCACATATGGTCACCTTATCTTTGATAAAGGAGGCAAGCATATACAGTGGAGAAAAGACAGCCTCTTCAATAAGTGGTGCTGGGAAAATTGGACGGATACATGTAAAAGTATGAAATTAGAACACTCCCTGACACCATGCACAAAAATAAACTCCAAATGGATTAAAGACCTAAGTGTAAGGCCAGACACTATCAAACTCTTAGAGGAAAACATAGGCAGAACACTCTATGACATACATCACAGCAAGATTCTTTTTGACCCAGCTCCTAGAAAAATGGAAATAAGAACACAAATAAACAAATGGGACCTAATGAAACTTAAAAGCTTTTGCACAGCAAAGGAAACCATAAACAAGACCAAAAGACAACCCTCAGAATGGGAGAAAATATTTGCAAATGAAGCAACTGACAAAGGATTAATCTCCAAGATTTACAAGCAGCTCATGCAGCTCAATAACAAAAAAACGAACAACCCAATCCAAAAATGGGCAGAAGACCTCAATAGACATTTCTCCAAAGAAGATATACAGATGGCCTACAGACACATGAAAGAATGCTCAACATCATTAATCATTAGAGAAATGCAAATCAAAACTACAATGAGATATCATCTCACACCGGTCAGAATGGCCATCATCAAAAAATCTAGAAACAATAAATGCTGGAGAGGGTGTGGAGGAAAGGGAACTCTCTTGCACTGTTGGTGGGAATGTAAATTGATACAGCCACTATGGAGAACAGTATGGAGGTTCCTTAAAAAACTACAAATAGAACTACCATACGATCCAGCAATCCCACTACTGGGCATATACCCTGAGAAAACCATAGTTCAAAAAGAGTCATGTACCAAAATGTTCATTGCAGCTCTATTTACAATAGCCAGGACATGGAAGCAACCTAAATGTCCATCGACAGATGAATGGATAAAGAAGATGTGGCACATATATACAATAGAATATTACTCAGCCATAAAAAGAAATGAAATGGAGGTATTTGTAATGAGGTGGATGGAGTTAGAGTCTGTCATACAGAGTGAAGTAAGTCAGAAAGAGAAAAACAAATACAGTATGCTAACACATATATATGGAATCTAAGGGAAAAAAAAAAAAAGGCCATGAAGAACCTAGTGGCAAGACGGGAATAAAGACACAGACCTACTAGAGAATGGACTTGAGGATATGGGAAGGGGGAGGGGTGAGATGTGACAGGGTGAGAGAGTGGCATGGACATATATACACTACCAAATGTAAAATAGATAGCTAGTGGGAAGCAGCCGCATAGCACAGGGAGATCAGCTCGGTGCTTTGTGACCACCTAGATGGGTGGGATGGGGAGGGTGGGAGGGAGGGAGATGCAAGAGGGAAGAGATATGGGAACATATGTATATGTATAACTGATTCACTTTGTTATAAAGCAGAAACTAACACACCATTGTAAAGCAATTATACTTCAATAAAGATGGTTAAAAAAAAAAACAATAAATGCTGGAGAGTATGTGGAGAAAAGGGAACCCTCCTACACTGTTGGTGGGAATGTAAATTGGTACAGCCACTATGGAAAACAGTATGCAGGTTCCTTAAAAAACTAAAGATAGAGCTACCACATGATCCAGCAATCCCACTCCTGGGCATATATCTGGAGAAAACCATAGTTCGAAGGATACATGCACCGCAATGTTCATTGCAACACTGTTTCCAATAGCCAAGACATGGAAGCAACCTAAATGTCCATCAGCAGATGAATGGATAAAGAAGATGTGGTACATCTTCAATGGAATATTACTCAGCCATTAACAAGAATGAAATAATGCCATTTGCAGCAACATGGATGGACCTGGAGATTATCATACTAAGTGAAGTAAGACAGAGAAAGACAAATATCATATGATATCACTAATATGCAGAATATAAAAATAATGATACAAATGAACTTATTTACAAAACAGAAACGGACTCACAGACTTGGAAAACAAACTTATGGTTGCCAAAGGGGAAAGGTGTGGGGGAGGGATAAATTGGGACTTTGGGGTTGACATATACACACTGCTATATTTAAAATAGATAACTAACAAGGACCTACTATATAGTGCAGGGAACTCTGCTCAATATTCTGTAATAACCTAAATGGGAAAAGAATTTGAAAAACAATACACGTATATGTATAACTGAATCACTTTGCTGTACACCTGAAACTAACACAACATTGTTAATCAACTATACTCCAATATAAAATAAAAATTAAAAAATGCACACTGAATAACAAAAATTATGTCATATTCAAGCATCTTACACAGTGTGGTAGACCCCTGACATTTACAAAGATATTTGGGGACCTTTGTGAATCCCCAATTTTATATATTATGGGAATGTTTGTTCTGACTTTATTCTGACTTCTGGCTTTCTCCCTAGTTACTTTTGCATTGATAGTTCTTTCTGGTACATAGCCTCCTAACACCGAGGAAACAAATTCAACTTTCATTGACCTTTCTTCCCTATGGTGTGCAACTATTGCATTGGTTGGGAGATGAAATGGTTTCTCCCTAAAATAGTTTTCTTTTGTTCTTTGTAGAAGGTTTTGTGAATTCTTTCATGTTACACATCTGATCCAGAAACATTATTTCCCCAAATTACTTTGCTTCCTTTTTATTTCTGTCAACAGCCTTAGCAGTTGGTCTTCTTTTTTGAGTCATTTTCTTCATAAATCTTCATGACAGTTACTGTTGAAAACAAGTAAAAAACAAAGCTGAACAGTAATGAGGTGCTAGATGGTGAGATGAATACTGGACAATCAGGTAGGTCCATTCACTGGTTAAGTGATGCATCTTAAAAGTATCTGTGGGGCTTCCTTGGTGGCGCAGTGGTTAAGAATCTGCCTGCCAATGCAGGAGACACGGGTTCGAGCCCTGGTCCGGGAAGATCCCACATGCCGCGGAGCAACTAAGCCTGTGCACCACAACTACTGAGCCTGCGCTCTAGAGCCCGCGAGCCACAACTACTGAGCCCGCGTGCCACAACTACTGAAGCCCACGTGCCTAGAGCCTGTGCTCTGCAACAAGAGAAGCCACTGCAATGAGAAGCCTGTGCACCGCAATGGAGAGTAGCCCCCGCTCGCCACAACTAGAGAAAGCCCGCGCCCAGCAACGAAGACCCAACACAGCCAAAAATAAATAAATAAAATAAATAAATTTATTAAAAAAAAAAAAAAAGTATCTGTGACTCCAGTCCTTGCTTCAAAAAAACTACAAATCAATACTAAAATGGGTTCATATTTGCAAAGTCCTAAGAACAATGTCTCCTGTGTAGTAAACATTATATAATTTTTAAATTAGAAAAATACACATTATAGGTCTTTGACATGTCAAAATCAACATATAAAGATAATCAGAGCTGAAAAATACCAAAGCTCAGTCTATTGCAGGACAGGCAAGGAGGAGCCGCATCCCTAAGAGCAGGTTAGAAGGTCTTCCTGACCAGAAATTCAAGGGCTAGAGGTAGTACAGAAGGAGGAAGTACAACACAAAGGGCAAGACTCTGAGGTCAGGCTTCTGATCGACCCATGAGGTAGATTAACTCTTCTTATGATTAATATCTTTCAGGTTCCATGGCACCCACACTGAGAAACCTGGTTTCAAACAAGTCTGGTTGAGTTAGTTGTATAAGATTCTAGGGGGTGTTGCTAGATTCATTCAGTAGATGCCTTAAGCATATGTACATGCTTGAAATGCAGTGGATTTCTTATAACAGAGGTTATCTGAGAACAGTAAAAATCATTAACATTCAGTCTATGATTGCTGAGGATCTATGCATTTTTTTCAATAAAAATAATGATAGGGTAACAGTGGAAAGTTGGTCTATAGATGCTCTAAAAACCATATGAGGGGTTATTTTTAGAAGCTTTCCAAGGAGTTTCCGAAATCAGTTCTGTCTTTTGACAGGTTCTTATAATTAAGAAGTTCCCTGGTAAGATAAGCCATGAAATCTTAGGAAGAGTAGAATCTACTAAGTGGACGAAAACTGTTTAATTATAATTGTAACAGTGTTGTGAAGGTTTAGTGCTCTTTTCCTAAGCTGGAGTGCCACACATAAACTTCTGGTGTTTTGTCCTGTATTGTACAGTAATTTTTGTTGTGTGTTGACATTCCTGGCTTCCCTTCAGTTCCCTGTGCTAGTAGTACCTGTCTAGAATAGATATTCGGTAAATACTAGTTGGATGAATAGGCAACAAATGAATAGACTGGCCAGAAAGATGGTGCCTATTTCCTAATCTTTACTCAACTCTAAATAGTAGGAGCTGACCTCTTTGTTCCTCTCAGACTGGCACCAAAAAAAAACTGTATTCTTTGTTTTTTTTCTGGGTAGTATGACCTTTTCAGAGAAGGAGGTCTCCACAATTAGACAAGCCACAAAATATAAACTGACTTAAACTGGAGATTTCGGGAAAAAGACCACCAAGAGCTGAAAAGTTTAAATACTTTACCAGGAAAGGTAAGCTATGTCTTATAGAAGAAAGCCTTCCATGGAAACAGAAAATGAATATACTGTCTTGCCAGCTTTTAATTCTTGGGAGGATAAATTTAAAAAATATATTATCCTTAGGAAAATAATGAGTACAACTGTAGAGATGAAAACACTGTATTTTATTAATTTACTTTAAAATTTTTGAGAGTGAATTAAGACATTATTTTCCCATTAAAGAATGTTTCCATTTTAAGCTTGGAGAAATATCAGGTTTTTCTTGCCACATGGTAAGTGATTCTTATACTTACAGCCATTAGAAATTCCCCATCATTCCTGAGTAGGTAATTATTACTTGAAATAGCTCTTTCAGAGTGATTATTATGAAATGTACCTATCTTCTGTTGATCTGCTGCTTTATTTATCTCGTGTTAAAAGATCCTTAGGAACCTTTCTATCATTAATGAACAAATTTCATTTTACAGATACATCCATTAGTTGCCAAGAATAATTCTGATCTGATTAAAGGATAACCATGTAAGACCACTAATTTACATACTAAATGCTTAGGATTGTACATTGTTAAAGACCTTACATCTCCAGACCCATTATCTTTTTTCTCTTGGTAGAAGACAATACATGAGAGCCTTAAATAGTGGATGGATCCATCCATCTAGACCAAAGAAAAAGAGGGCTACAAAAACAAGTATACAGTTTGAGGAATCCTTCCACTCAAGGATCAATGTAGATATTATGAAATAACAAAATACCACAAGTCTCTTTGAGATGGAGGGAAGCTCATTAAAAAGGAAAACATTTGGGACTTCCCTGGAGGTCCAGTGGTTAAGACTCTGTGCTTCCACTGAAGGGGACACGGCTCAATCCCTGGTCGGGGGAACTAAGATCCCACATGCTGTGCAGCGCAGCCAGAAAACAAACATACAAAAATAAAACAAAACAGAAAACCCATTCTTGGATGATTATGATCTCAAATGAGTTATTTAAGGAAACAAACATGACAAAATATTTCTTATATCTATGAAGTGTTTCTCAGAAGGATGAAAGTTGTTATAATTTTCATAATAGTTATTTTCTATGTCATTATGATCATAAATAGAATTTATGTGTTTGCATGAGGGGCTTATAATAAATACTGGAGAGGCAGGCTGACTTTTAGGAAAATATATGTGTGGATTGCAAACCCCTTGAAAGCAGAGACCTAATTCATCTCAGTCCCTATCCTCAGAGCCTGAAGTTCATCCTGACAAATGCTGTTAATCAATAAATACTTGCTGAATGAATAACAAATTAATACGTATCAAGTCTTCTGATCTCACTGGAGAATCTTAGTGGAGAATCCACAACCTACAAATATGCTGAATTCCAAAAGAATTTTGAGGCATATTGTTTGCAACTTAAAATATATTTCTCCACAGAAAAAGCTATTATGGATGGTACAGGGGTTGGCAGGCCAGCTCCTGCCATGAAAGTCACTTAATCTACAATGTAGCAGAAACATTATACATATGAAATGAACAAGTAGCAGAAAAAAAAATACTGCAGCAATAAAACCAAGATAGAAATAATAAAATTGAATAAAACCTTAAAATTTTCTTGTCCCTCAGTGCTTGAAGAGAAGCAGATTTAAGTATGAGAAGAAGAGATGTATGGAAACTGTCATGGAGAGGCTTGTATTCTCGAGGAATTTAGAAGCTGACGGCTTTTTAAAAATTATGTAGAATTCCCCTTCAAAACATAATTCTGCTTATCCATGATAAAAGTCTTTGAATAACACTATTTTAACTCTTACCAGCTAAGATGAAAGTGCCTTTTAAAATTCAAAAATAGAATAGTGAAAAGAGGAAAAGAAACAAACGTGAAGAAAAATCAAGTAAATGGAACAGCAACAACAGAGATGAAAATATGGTAATATGAATTAATGTAGTACCCTCTGTGCTCAGGTACTGAGGATAAAAAAAAATGCATGAAACACAGTCCCTGCCCTCAAGAAACTTCAGGCGTAGTAAGGTGAGTCAAACTCATAAGCAACTAAGTGCAACAGTTGTGATAAACACTGTGAAAAAGTAACTAGGCTATGTGGAGCCAAAAAAAAGAAGGTGGGAACACTGTGAGCAAATGAAAGTGCGCTGAGTACAGAGGCTGAGAGGAGAGAAGGAATGTGCCAGGAGACAGAAATGGAGGGGTGAGCCAGGTGGGACTGTGGTCCCCATGTGAAGCAGCCTGCCTTATCCTACAGATGGCTGGAAATCTGAGGAGGGATTTAAACAGGGGAATAACATCATCAAATGGGCATTTTATATATTTTTTTTAATTAAAAAAATTTTTTTTAATTTATTATTTTTTTGGCTGTGCTGGGTCTTCGTTGCTGCACGCGGGCTTTCTCTAGTTGTGGCGAGTGGGGGCTATTCTTCGTTGTGGTGCATGGTGCATTGCGGTGGCTTCTCTTGTTGCAGAGCATGGGCTCTAGGCGCGTGGGCTTCAGTAGTTGCAGCACGTGGTCTTCAGTAGTTGCAGCACGTGGGCTCAGTAGTTGTGGCTCATGGGCTTAGTTGCTCCATGGCATGTGAGATCTTCCCGGACCAGAGCTCGAACCCATGTCCCCTCAATTGGCAGGTGGATTGTTAACCACTGTGGCACCAGGGAAGTCCTCAATTGGACATTTTAGAAAGATCACTCTGGCAGCATTATGGAGGATAGATTGGAGGTATGAAATACTGGTGGCAGGGAAACCTGACAGAAAACTGCAAGAGAATGAAACCTGGTAGTAAATAGCAGGGCTAATAATAGAGTTTGGAGAGCCGTTTGGTCTGTTCTCATCCTCCTGAGGTCCTCAAATTCAGACACTTGATATTGTCTCCTAATGAGGTTATCCACACTGTCATTGAGACTCATTTTCAGGATTGAACATTTAAAATACAAATTTGGCTACAAATTTTGTAATCTCATTTTAACACATTTAAAAATTTTAACATACTGGGAGTCTCAATAAATGGAAGGGTTCTGAGTCCCTCTCCATCTCGGAGAAGCCTGCTAACTTGCTGTGTGTGGTTTGTGTACAATCTTCTTGGTGATAAAGAATGGAAGGGATAGAGAAGAGATGCAAACTAGGAAGTTCCCTTAACCAGCACCAATTTAGCTTTGTTGCAGTGAGGAGAGGAAAGTGTACATCCCTTTACTCACGAGTTGATGTTTGCAAGTTGGTTGTTCATAGCTGGGAAGTGTCTGAACTGCTGTTAAATAATTCTTTCTCTATCTACTTATAATATAGATGGACGTCCTGGATTTGAAATATTTAGTAAAAGGTATTACGCTTCTCTAAATTACTTTCCATTTTCCTGACCTAGAAGACTGACTTTGAGAAATGACCCAGAGTTAATTGTTTTTAGACTAAATTATTGAAAGTGACTTATTTCTCTTATATTTATGTCTCTGGTTCTATGCCTTTTTAATGCCCTACAAAAAAACATTATAATCTTCTGACAAAAAAATTTAAAAAGCACTTTATAGTTGTTGAGCATAATGAATGAAATTTTCTTTTAATTTTTGCTTTCTAAACATATTTGATTAGCTATTGTTGAAAGGAGGACTAGACATGGGCAAAATTAGTTAGGGGCTATTTATTTCTAGGTAATTATAGCACAATCACTCTGATGAAAAAATGTAAATATCAACAGTAGATTTAAAGAGTTGCGTTTCGAAGTTTTTAAAAAATATTCATTCACTAAATGCAGTTGGTTATTAGCACATTGCTAAATGATTAAAATATACCTAAATGTAACAATGTTATCTGTCATTCACAAAAGGCCTATAAATCTAATATCTACAAAAATAAAAATATACCTTCAGAACAAAGTGGCATGGTTTTAAGGCCAAACTTGAGGGAAATAAAATATCACAATTTAGTCTTATATAAATTCAGCCTCTAAATAAATCTAATTTATGCCTTCTGAGCTCAGTTGTCCTTGACGCATAGAAAACACCTCTCTCTTCAGAAAATAAAAACACTTCTTCCTTCTAGTGTATGACTGGTCTTTATCCATGTGGGAGAAAGTGATAAAAATAATAGAAGTATTACAGTATTAAGATGAAGGGAGAGGATCTTCATATTTTTTTTTTTTAAATAAACTTATTTATTTATTTATTTTTGGCTGCATTGGATCTTCGTTGCGGTGCACAGGCTTCTCATTGTGGTGGCTTCTCTTGTTGTGGAGCATGGGCTCTAGGCACACAGGCTTCAGTAGTTGTGGCACACGGGCTCAGTAGTTGTGGCTCATGGGCTCCAGAGCACAGGCTCAGTAGTTGTGGTGCACGGGCTTAGTTGCTCCACGGCATGTGGGATCTTCCCGGACCAGGGCTCGAACCTGTGTCCCCTGCCTTGGCAGGCAGATTCTTAACTACTATGCCACCAGGGAAGTCCCTTCATATTTTTTAAGTGAGCCATTTCAAAACAAGGCAAAGACACAGAAAAGCTCTTTGTCTCTTGAAACATTTGACTTTATGTCCAATGCTCTAAGCCTCTGGATAAGGATCACTTCTTTCCTCCTCCTCTGCTTCTGCATTGGACATCCTCTAGGTAGCTTGGGTACTGAGGGGACCAAGCAAAAGAGGCCACGGACTGTATGCTAATTAGTTGTTTAGGTCTGAGACAATTAGTAGTTTAGATCTAAGGATCTTCAAGGAATCGTTTTCCTTTCTTCTTATTGCAGGATCAAGCTGAGTAAGACTCTGATAATTAATACTGAAACATAATTATATCATGCAGAGATAAAGTTGTACACAAATATTTATTGACAGAATGCATAAATAACCCCAAGATCCTTTTCAATATTTGAATTGGTATTGATCAGTAGTAATTTTTAGCACACTTTAAAGAGTTTAAACTATTTCCCTCATCAGGTTAGTTTCTTGATCTAGAATTCCTGTATGAAAGTTGCCCTAGGAATGGTCATCTATGAAGCATAGAACTCCCCATGAAGGAAATTCTGCTCCTCTTTTATGTTTAAATATGTTCTCTTCACCAGACATTTCTAGGGGGGTGGCGGGAATTGTTACTCTCAGGTATGCTGCCTTACTTAGCTTTTGGCATTTTTTTTTTGCCGAGACACACTCAGAGCTCCCTTAACAGGAACAATGAAGTGATTAGTTATAGTATCCCACACCTCACTAATGTGTGACCCAAATTTTGTGGCATAAATTTTCAAGCAGTAGTTTCATTTTTTTTCCTCTGCTGTTGTTTAAAAAATTGGGGTCAACATTACTTCTTATTCAAGTTAGAGAAAAAAAAAACAGAGAGGTCTTATCTGCAGAACAATTCACATAGAATCTCTTAATATATTGCCCCTACTTTTGCAACAGACTCAAAAAATCAGTCTCTACAATGGTTGCAGTGAAGCAAGAAGTCTCCTGAGTATAGAAGCAGTATAGTACTGCCTCTATCAGCTGACCTCCCTTCTTTTACTTCTTTCGTATGATAGTGATTGACTAGAACCTGACAAGAGGAAGTTGTGGTTTTATGATGATCATTCTGCAAGTATATATTAAACATGTGTCCATCATGGTGGGAAAGACTAACTTACTTTTGGGTATTCAACTCACTGGGTATTTTAAACGGCAGGTTACTCTTAACACAAAAGTACAGAGGCTGCGGCTTCCCTGGGGCGCAGTGGTTAAGAAGCTCCCTGCCAATGCAGGGGACACGGGTTCGATCCCTGGTCCGGGAAGATCCCACATGCCGCGGAGCAACTAAGCCCACGCACCACAACTACTGAAGCCCGCACGCCTAGAGCCCGTGCTCTGCAACAAGAGAAGCCACTGCAATGAGAAGCCCGTGCACCGCAACGAAGAGTAGCCCCCACTTGCTGCAACTAGATAAAGCCTGCATGCATCAATGAAGACCCAATGCAGCCAAAAATAAAATAAATCAATAAATTTATTAAAAAAAAAAAAAGTACAGAGGCTAACGTGACAAAAGTAGTTCCAAGTTTTAAGATTTATCTCATGAGTCACTTTCACTGGCCTCAGCCCATCTTTATATCAAAAAAATCTGATACTAAGTATGGATTCTAGATTCTGAAGCCTACGAATTATGAATAAAATCTGAACCATGGAAAACAGAACAACTTTCTATAATGTTACTATTTACCAGAGACATTTGCACTCAGATCTTTCCTCTAATTAGATCTTTTCTTGTGTTCTAGCAGTTCTCCAGTGTTATGGCTGGGAGGAAGCCAATTTCAAGGATCTATTGCACAAAGAACTATTTACTGAGACATATGCAGTGCTTTCGCTATGAAATAAACAGGAGTTACATGACTTTAATAAAGGTTTTCACAGTAAGAAATGAGACTTACTTGTCTTTAGCACTCTCACACTATGGAATGCAGTGGCAATACCTTTGCTACTTACTATAGTGCAATTCCTCCCATGGTTTTGGGAACCCATAATATTCTTAATTTAGGCTCACATTTCTCCTTTACATATATGCCTTTATATTGTCTTCCAAAAGGTGAAAATCTATTACCTTACATGTTTTTAAAATGATGCACAAGTCTCCTATATTTTACCAATGACAGTGTAATTCTCTCTGTCTGCCAGGTTGCAAACAGTTATTTTGACTCTTTCCCCTCCTTCACAAAATTCTGGCAGCTTGTCTTTCACTAATTTCCTCAAATATAGATCCTACTTCAGGTCTTTCATCATCTTACCTCTCCCGGGGCAGTCATTCTCAAACTTTAGTGTGCATATTAAAAAATACACAGGAAACTCATAACATTCAGATTCTTGATCCCAGTCTTAGATGACACTCAGCAAGTCTTAGGAAAGGCACAGGAAACTGGATTTTAATCACTTAAATATAATCCATTGCCCAGATTTTGAGAAATTTTATTCTACAGTCTTCTTATCTCTTTTGGGTCTTATAAACCATTTCTAAATAAGAATCCTAAAGATTATATCATGTTTGTTCACCTACTTACGCCTTCAACTATTTATTGAGTACCCAGTGTGTGTTAAGTACCGTTTGAGGTATTGGGTTTATAGTATTGACCAAAACAAACATCACTGACCTCATGGAATTAAGTTTTTCTTTCCCCACATTTAAGAAGGATCCTCTATAACATCATGTTTGATCCCAACTTCCTGAATCTGATGTTGATCCTAGTTGATCATATCTCATAACTATCATTCAAAAAAGATGCTCCCCTCTAGTCAGGTTTTTCCTCTTCCTCTTCCTCAGCCTTACTGTCTCCATAGCAACTCAATCCACTTCTGGTTGTCGGTCCTGTTATTCTCCACCAGGAATATTGTGCGGTGTTGTGGACAGGGCATAGAGATGGGAAAGGAAGTTTCATTCATTCATTCAACACATACTGAGAGCCAAGTACTGTTCTAGATATGAGAGAATTCAGCAGTGAACAAGTGAAGATAAGCACACAAACAAAAAACAAAGAAATATCAGATAAATTCCATGCAGGGTATGATGACAGTGACCTAGCAACTACTTTATATTGGGTAAACAATATATGTATTGGGTAAAGAATATATATATTGGGTAAAGAATATATATATTGGGTAAAGAATATAGTGACATTTCAGCTGAGAGCTGAATGACAAAGATAAGTGGCCATGCAAAGTTTAGGGAGAAGAACATCACAGGCAGAAGGAACAGCTAGTGCTAAGGCTTTCAGGTGAAAATGTGGGTTAGAAGATTATAAGGAAGGCCAGTTTGGCTGGTGCACAGTAGGAGAAGATAAAATGGTAAAGGCTGGGGTCAAAGAGGTTCACATGAGCCAGATGACATAGGGCAGAAGTAGGGGCCATGATGTGATTTGATTTATGTTTCCACAAAGCTCTCTGGTGTTGTGTGGGAACTGGATTGTAGAGAGGCAAGAGAGACCAAATAGGAACTACTGTAGTAGTCCAGGGCTCAGCTGATGACGGTGTTTGGATACGCAGCAGCACAAATGGACAGAAATGGACAGAGTGGGCATATGCTCTGGAAGTAGCGTCAAGGAGCCTGGGGATGTATTAGACGTGGCGGTGCAAGGCAGGACTCCAAGAAACTTCCTGGATTTTCTTCACTTGAGTAACTGGCTGGCTGTTCATGTCAATTACTGATGCAGAGAAGACTGTAGAGGGAGCAGGTTCTGGGTGAGGAGGGTGATAATCAAAAGTCCAAATGGTGGGTGATGTAGCTGAAAAATAGGCTACTGTGGCCAGACTGCAAAAGGCTTACGGTAAGAGCTAAGAAATTTAAACTCTCTCTGAATTGTGACTTAGGAAACATACTATGGCATTGGTGTGTAGGATGGGCTGGAAGGGGTAGAAATCACATGCCTGCAGTAGGATTTGGGGAGAGATATAATAGAGAGTCAAAAGACACAAGAATAATTATAAAAGAGCCAAAGAGAGTTAGGAAAAGAGATCAAACACAATACAGATAGAAAATACAAGTGTTTATTTGAAGATGGAAAGAGTAAGAGTAGAGTAGGATTCACCTTAGACGGCTCCTTGGTTGGTAGTTTTGAGAAGAGGATGCAGAGGGCAGAAAGCAGAAAGTACAACGAGCTCCCGGGAGAAGGACTGAGCCTGCTCTCCACAGGGCTGTGCTTGGGTCCCGCAAACAAATTGGCTTGGAGAAGAGCCTGGCTTGAAAGAAGAGAGCTGACTTTGTGATCTACATTTGGTCATTCCCTCCATTGGTGGCAAGAGAACATGTGTGTGTTTGTGTGAGAAAAGCAACCTCATCTATATTTTAGTTACCACACATCTTTTCACCATAGAAAAAAAAACTGGCAACCTTTATTACTATTAGGATCATCTAACAGGCTATCGGATAAAACATATATGTTTGTAGCATTTTCAGAGCTTGAAATATTGTTTCATAAAATGGGAAAATTTTACTCACTTTCATGAGTTCTATTGCCAGTGAACAGTGTGTGCAAAACGGATGTTCGTAAAGAGGATCTTTGTCACGTCAAGGGAGAAAAACTGTTGCTCTTTATGAGAAAATGTTTCCAGTTTACAATTAATTTTATTTTTCTGACTGAATTTTCTTTCTCTGATATAACAGGCTAGATCAATAAGAACCCTGCATCTATAACTTAGAAAATCTAGACAGGGAAAATTATCAGAGAGAAAGCAAATGATGATGAAAATCGATATGCTTACTTACTCTGTGCTCCCTTAACCTTCATTTTCCACTTGTCTTCACCAAAACTTCACCATTGGAGCTAAATTAATCACTAGGATAAGATTTTTTTCTAAAGAAACAAATTTTGGCTCATTTGTGTCAATTTCGAAAGCAGCTGCTTCTTTCCTATATGAGCCATTTTCTGAGTAAGCGATTTTTTTTTTGGTTGACAAGCTGAGGGATTTTGCCTTAGTCAATAGTTGGCATTATCATCAAATAGGAGGCAAATTAGTCACTGCAAATGAATTAATATCTTGCAGAACTGGAGTTATTTATGCTCTGAGTGATAAACTTGGGAACTGTCTATCAGCACACTGAAAGAATTTGTAAATGAGGTCCATGCATCACTGTTGGGGATCATCCAGGAATGATGGAGGACAGGATAGCTGTCAGAAGACTGGATTCATTTGTCTGCTTGCTCCTTCCTTCCTCTCTTTCCTTCCTTCCATTCTTCCCATGTATTGATGATCTGTTCTGTGCTAAGTGTCAGGGATATCCCTAAGGAGACATGTCCCCCACCTTTAACAATCTAGTGGGGAAAGGAAGACATCAGACATCATTAGAGTATAATGTATTAAATACAAAAATAAATGTCTATAAAAATGTTTTAAAGTACAGAGAAGGAACACCTTAACTTGTCCTGTAGGGGTTAGGAGGGCCTCACTGAGAAAAATAAATATGAATTTGCCAGGTGGACAAGGCAGTATTTTAGGGAGAAGAAAAATACGTATAAAACCATGGATTTTGGGAAAAATACGATCATTGCTATCACAACAGTCACAAAAACAACTAATATGTGCGATGCACTTACTATGTGCCAGGCACCGTGTTATAAGCTTTTCATAAAGGAATGCTTTTAATCTTTACAACCGCCCTAAAGGATAAGTATTATTCCATTTTTCTGATGAGGATATCAGATCCCAGATGGTTAAGAAATTTGTCCCAAAGAAGAACTGGTATGTTTACAGAGTTGCAACTCTTCAATGTGTTGGTGTGTGAAGGATGTGGTGGAAAATGTCAAGAGGTGGGGTTCGAAAGATCTCCTGGCGTGTGTGTAATAAACACTAAGCTGTATTACAGAAAAGGGCTCAGGTTCATTCTTAAGCAGAACAAATTTGTCCATCTATTCCTCTGTCTGTGCATCTACTCATTTATTAAATATATATACATAGAGGATTTTAAGCAGCACACAGAAATCATACATTGAGTGAGTAAAAATGAGAGTGAAAGAAGAGAAAAGATGAGGGAGAGGATATAATGGAGTTAGGAATAAGGCTAGCTGAGCAGACATCGGTGAACCTTGGCAGACACTAGAGCTATTTTACATCTCTGTGTGGAAGTTAAAAAACCAGTTTAGGAGAGAAAGCCAAGCTACCCCCTGAGTGAGCTGAAATTGTACCCACTGGAAAGGCCAGGATATTTCAAAAGAATGATTTTGGAGTCATTTAATCGGATGGACAGATGGGTGATAGAGGCCATAATGTCCTATTTGTTGTAGCATAGTGGGTATGATTTTCGTTCAAAAAGAGTTTTTTTTTTTTTTTAAAGGAGATATAACCAGATGCCACCTTCACCAAAACACAATCTTAATAAAGTACTCATGTAATGCCTGTCTTTAATAATTCTACTGCCTGAATATTTGCCAAGATGACTTATTTGTGACATTTATACCAATCCAAATAAATAACTTACTGGTTGGCTTGTTATTTTTAAACACCACCTAACAAATACACTAACTTTGGTTTTAGAATGTTTGACATGTAACCTTTCCTTTTGGCAGTGATTAGCTATCAGGGGTGGTTGCCTGTTCAGGCTATTCTGAGTTTGCAAGACTTAAATTGCATTAGCCAAATAGTTTCTGTTATAAGGTAGTTTTAATTGAGTATATCCAGACATGCTTCTAAGATTGTTTAGAAACAAGTTCAAAAGAAGAGGGTAACACAAACTATGAAAAAATAAAGTGCTGTGTTAAAAGATCATCCCATGTAACACTAACTCTTGGGTCAGTAATCTATTTCTGTGTAAATATAGGGATAGGGTGAGGAGAGTGGTATATGTTGAGCTCATATTTCTTGACCCATAACTAATTCCTGTCCACAGAGGCAAAAGTTAATAAAAGCTGCACGTAATCTGAAAGTGCTTCTGGTAGATACCGCATGCAGTGGTAAATGGCAGGATAGTGTGGTGGCTGTTTGTAGCACAATAGCTAAGTTTAAAGGCCTGCGTAACTACGGCCAATAATTGGTCAGGCACATGGGTTGTGTATAATTTGGGTGAACAGTCCAGCAGTCTAATAAGTGTATGATTTGGGGGAACAGAGGGGATCCTTTCTGAAAATAGAAAGGACGATAGAGTCGCACCAGGAGCTATCAACACTATGCCCAGAGTCAATAAACATGTAAAACAAGCTATTGAAGAGGAAGAGATCTCAGTTCTGAAAAATCACTGAATAGCTTTCAGGGCAAAATGTCTTAACCAGGGCTTTTATTGGTTTATATTTTCAATTGGCTATACAGGATGAGGCCCTGATTGACAAAAGTTGAGGCAGTTAACTGTCTTGTAAGGTGGTGAGAACTGAGCCTCCTGCCTAAAAGTTGAGCCTCTATAAATTGTTTCCCCACTCATTTCATACCTATAACTCTGTCTAGAATTTATCCATATTGTCTAATGAAATCTAATGGCATGGCTCTGGTCCTGTTACAGGTTTTATTAGAACTAAGGTTTTCCTGAGGTAATAAAATTGTGTTAAATAAGCTTTAAAAGCTTTAAATTTTACAAGGCCATGGCCTCTTGTTTGGTTTTTGTCATTGTAAGCTTCTCAGCAAATCTTGTCAAGTTAGGTACTAGAAAAGTGAAACGTAGAATGTGCATTTTCTGTTGAATTTTATTTTTCAGGTAAAATTGGTTTTCAAATCTGCTAATTGGTGAAAAGAGATCAACTTCTCTCTCAAGTTACAGAAGCAGAAATTCAACTGGTCCTTATTAATGAAAGATCTTCAGTGAAGGTTGAAAGCCCTTCAGATCAATCATACCACACTTTGAGCTCCTCTGGCCTCCGTGGTTCCCTCATCTGTGCTCACGGCTCACAGGTGTGCAGGACAGCTATGTCCAGGACTCACTGAGGACAAAAATGGTTACTTAACCACGCAGTTGAAATATCCTTTCTATGGAAGGTTAAAAATCCCAGGAAGTCTGTGGGACTGGCTTTTGGAGTATAGCTATGAGTAAAATATTCTCTAGATTTTCCCAATGTATTGTGATTCAATTTATCAGATAAATGAGTTGTTGGAGGACTTTCATTTAAATTGACAAATTTTCCTCCAGTATAAAGTTCCATAGGGACATAGTCTTCATTCTTTACCAATTTCAGGTTGCCACTAATGTCTAGAGGAACTAAAGGTATTTAGCCTCAGGGTGATATATGAGCTACTTTCAAATATTTGTAGAATGTTATATAGAAGTAGTAGTATACTTTTTCTCCAAAGTCATATGGGTGGGACAAAATCTTAGTAATCATAGTTGTCCAGTAGACTACTTTGGAGGTTGTGACCCACCTCTACCTCTGGAGATGTTCAGTAAAAGTGTGGATGATCATTTGACATGAAAGTCATGTGTCAGATATTTCTTGGACCAGATGGTATGAAAGAGCTCTCCAAACCTGAAAGTTCTAAGAATCTTTAATGAGTATTTTAAAAAATTATTTAAAATTTGTTGTTGTTGTTGTTTTAGCATGAAATCTGATGAAGAGCTGTTTGCTAGAGGCAAAATGTATGCCTATGTTTTTATACTTTTAAGTTTTAAAATTGTTGCATTATTTTATCTTTTTTCAGATAGCTCACTGGAAATAAATATGGAAATTTCCTAAGAGGCTGAATACTGATGAGGTTGTAACTGAATTTAGAATTCTCTTCTGGACACAATTCCTTGGGTGATATAGGATCCTAAATTTATTTGTTTTACCTTTGTATTTTGGAAAAGTTAAAACTTATAAAAGTTGATAAATTAGTATCCTGTGTGCCCATCACCTAGCTGCAAGAATTATTAACTTACAGGGCAGAATAACGGCCCCTGCAAGATGTCCATGTCCTAAAGCCTGGAACTTGTTGATATGTTAGGTTATGGGATAAGCAAGAATTATGGTTACACATGGAATTAAGGTTGCTCATCAGTTGACGCTGAGATGGGGGAGATTATCCTGATTCTCCAGGTGGGAACAATCTAATCACATGCATCTTTGTAAGTGCAAGAAGGAGGCACTGGAGAGAGACCCAGATAGATGGCCATGTGAGAAGGTATTGGCTGATGCTGTTGAAGAGAGATGGAGGAATGGGGCCTTGAGCCAAGGAATGTGGCTAGCCTATAAAAGCTGAAAAACGCAAGGAAACAGATTCTCCCCTAGAGCAGCCTGAAGGATTGGAGGCCTGTCGACACCTTGATTTTAGCCTAGTGAGACCTAATTCAGATTTCTTACCTACAGAACCATAAGATAATAAATTTGTGTTGTTTTAGGCCACTGAGTTTGAGGTAATTTTTTATAGCAGCTATAGAAAACAGATTTCTTAAAAAAAGGGAGAGAGAGAGAAAGGCTGTCAAAATGTGAAGGGAATAAAATAATCCTTAAGGTTAATGCTAAAAATTTCTTTGAATGTATTTTACAAACCTAGCAAAGAAAGACTGCTTTTATTTGTTGGCTTTGACTACAAAAGGAATGGATGTAAATCTGAATATCTATAAAAAAGATTTGAATATATATACCAAAGTTTAAATAGATATTTAACTTGCTAATATGATTAGTTTTATTAATCATTTGAATGATTTAAGCCCTTTACTCTCATCTTTTGGTGCCATTTTTGTTAAACTACTTATTTCCATTACATAAATTGCAAATTAGATACTCTGGCTTACTTAAATATATGTGTTATGGTACTCTTGATGGTTTTCCTTTATATACTGTTTATCCAATTTCAGCAAAAAGGCAGATATTGGAGAGATAAAAATTCATTATTTTATAGAAGCTAGTGAAATTGTTTATACTTATTAAGATATGGTACTTTCAATAAAACCAACTTAAAATCTATGATCATTTTCTTCAAAATAATTCTCTAAATTCCTATTTATATTCATAGGTTCTTTTTTTCTAAGCCTGATAAAGTATTTAATTTGAATCCAAAAACCAACCAACCAATCACTCAACTAACTCTGCAAACATAAATAAAAGTAAAAACAAAAAAATAAACAAAACAAAGCATTTAAGTTTATAAGCACTTTTGAAAAGTGATGCAAATGGCGTGAATGAACTCTCTCATATATCTATTTTTTTATCTTGCTAATGTTAAAGGACAAAAGATCAATGTCTAGATTTACTGAAGTCATGTATCCTAATGGACCATTTATTTCTTTTATGTTTAGACACTTTCCCCCTCAAAGATATTAGCCATATGATTCACAATCTGCAGTGAGGTTTTACTAAATGTTATTATTGGAGATATATTCAACGGTATGTTTGAGATGTATAGATTATATTCCTTTGGAAAGTTGCAGGAGAAATTCTGTGGTAGCATATACTTGTTTTGAAAGTATAAATTAGAAATACACACTAATAATTTTGAGCATATGGCACAAACTTTAACACACAGACACACACATGCACATCAGACTCCAAAATCTCAGAAATACATATGCTATTTAACATTCCACTTAATACATCATCTTATTCTTCCTAGACACTATGAGAAACTGAAATGTACAAAATTAAGGGTAGTCTCTAAAGCTATTGTGATGTGTAAACCTGGTTAGGCTGTGGTGCCCAGTTATTTGGTTGTTATGAAAATAGTTTTAGATGTGATTAACATTTACAATCAGTAGACTTTGAGTAAAGCAGATTATCCTCCATAATCTGGGTGGGCCTCATCTAACTAGTTGAAGGTCTTAAGAGCAGAGATGGAGGATTCTCGAGGAAAAAGCAATTCTTCCTCAAGACTGCAGCATAGAAACACTGCCCAAGTTTGCCACCTGCTGGCCTGCATTGCAGATTTTGGGCTCAAGGCTGCAACATCGACTCTTCTTTGAGTTTCTTGCCTGCTGGTCTGCCCTATGGATTTTAGACTTTCTAGGCCCCTAAATTGTATAAGTCAATTCCTTAAAATCTCTGTTTCTCTGTCTCTCTACAGATAGATAGGTAGGTAGGTAGGTAGATAGACAGACAGATAGATAGATCCATCTCCTATTGGTTCTGTTTCTCTCAGACAAACCCTGCCTAAATAGCTATTATTGCCCAATCACCTTGCAAATAAGACATTAACCTTGATTACTTCTGAAGAAAAGTAATTCTGTATTCTCATTTTGGGCACTTTTCACTTGCTTTATTTAAATTGATCCAAAATATTTTATTCCTTTTAGCTCAAATTGATAACAAAAACTTTAAAAGCTCAAAAGAACTTCTTTCTACCCAATATTCCTGTCCCTGAGTTTCTTTCTCCACCTCCACCCAACTCCTCACTACTTTCCTATCCAGTCCATGAATCATCCCTAACACATATTTCATTTTTCTAAAATACAAGATCATTGAAGAACTTTATAGACACCCTAACATAGTTTTCAAATTTTTTGGTTTAAGTCTCTTTTCTGTGACTATCACTACTATGTTCTGGTTTTTAAGTGTTCTCCCTGGTGACTGTTTTCTATAAATTTATGTTTAGCCAACAGTTAAAATAATGTGTGCTTGGATAATAGTTGAAATAAGCTCAAAGACTCTGGATCAATTACCATAAGGCTGTCTTAAGAAGACTTGCTTTGTCTACCTTAAAATAAGACCCTTTACTGGTGTTTAAGATAAAGCTGTGTCTTCATTTTCTTCTTTAGATTCAGAGTAACTAATTCTGACCAGAACTCTAAAAAGAACTGCAAATGATCAGTTAATTAAAGCAATGCAGTCCACGTCAGGAGGACTGAGTTCCTTTCTAAGCTGATAAAATATTTCAAAATGCATATTAATATGGGACTTTTTCAAGGTAGAGATACAAAATTCAAAACTACAACAAAATTAGTCTTCTGCTGTTGCTTAAGAGGGATTTAGCCCCTGTGCAATTTATGACTCAGATTAGCTTCTTAAACAATGTTACCCAAATAAACCTTCCTTGAAATCAGTGGTACTGGTATTCAAACATTTTTCCTTTACATGGAGTTAACTGTATCTTCTGTCATCTGACTGAACCAACTAAAGTCATTTCTCTTAAAAGACATCAACAGCTCAAGGAAAAAAAAAGTGTTCTCTCCCGAGCTGGGGGAGGAATTTTGCTTTGTACTTTAAAATGTTTGCTCTGTTCCAAGAAGATATTAGGATCAGCTGACTGACAACAGGAAAAATTTTCCTGGCAGAGAAGGAAGCCAGAGGAGATTCATATGCAGACAAAATTTTAACTATCAGGCTGTTTGTATCCCCATATCTACTCTAATATGCCAAGCTGGGATAAATCAAATGGGCTCTAAAAATGGTAGATAAAAATGTGATTTCACAATAATTCTTGAGTTTTGCAGAATATTCATCTTAAGCATTTCTTTTTCTCCAAAGAGTTATTTATTACCGGGTAAAGCTATATAGTTATTCCAATATACGCACTACTCTAGGAAGAAAAGAAAAAAAACCTTGAAAACTCTGCATTTTAAAAGTGCTATAAAGATACAACTGAAGATAGAGTTGTAAAGATACAACTAGCTGAAGTGCTAGTGTGAGTTAAAAGAGACTGGGACCCAGACAGAGGTGCCTGAAATTTGTTTGAAACAAGGAGGGAAACCAGGTCAGATGATGTAGTGTAGTGCTTGGTGATGTGTCCACTTTCCAGCTGGATATGCCTCCTTCAGGCGTGGCTGGGACTGAAGGGTCCTTCCTCAGGGTATGGGGAATGTGTATACACAACTTGTCTCTATCATGAGACCCTCAGGTTTGGTAATCTCTAAGCAAAGTGGAAATTGGACTCACAGCATAAATGCAAAGAGGACTAAGGACACATGAAAGCAATGTTGGGGTAAATTCACAAGGCAAATGCTTCAGAGACCTCAGGATAGACTTTCCTAGTCAGCGTTTCATAGCAACTTCATAATCATTCAGTTTTCCCTGGTTTCAAAATGTGATCCTTGTGAGGGTTAGCAGAACAATAGTTTAATCTAGGTTGTAATTTATATTCTAAAAATCCCTCAAAGAAAGGAGGAAATTCTGATTTCTGAGAGTAAAGGTGGGGCAGACACTGGACAGACTCTTCTCTCCTACTGCTAGACTCTAACTCTCTTGATCCTCTTACCATTTCCTTTATTGCCTTTGGGAACCTAACCTGGGCACCCCACACACCCCCGCCCCGGTCTAAGACTTCCATATTTGATCTTCTAAGGTAACCATCTTCCCTTTGTTAGTATGAGCCCTGGGCTTTTTTCTTACTATGCTATTTCACAGGCAAAATGAAGGGTATAAAAGAACATTCAAAATGAAGGCACCCAAGGTTGATTCATGGCCTGCTAAACTTGTCTACATTCAACTTTATTTATTTTTAAAAAATATTTATTAATTTATTTATTTGGCTGTACTGGGTCTTTGTTGCGGTATGCGGGATCTAGTTCCCTGACCAGGGGTCGAACCTGAGCACCCTTCATTGGGAGCGTGGAGTCTTAACCACTGGATCACCAGGGAAGTCCCTACATTCAACTTTAAATAAACTTAGACTTAATATATACCTGGTCTAAATATAAATCTTATCACAGCAATACAAGGAGAATGTGATTAAGTCTTACTCTCATTCTTCCTTGAAGAAGGCTCATTTTGAGAACCATTGAAGAACTAATTTAACTTAAATTTAATACAAACTGGACCAGAAAACTCATAAAAAAACGACAGCAGCAACAAGACAACATAAAAACGAAAAGCCCCCAAACACTGATAACTCTAAGAGACTTAATGTAGTTGGAAATTACTTATAGTCTACAGGATTCTATTTTTAAAAGTGTAAACTATTAAGAAAGATGGGAATCTATTTTATTAATGATAACTTTATGAAGCTGTTAACCTCCTAATGATTTTTCATGATAGAAGTTGCCTTAGGGATCTTTAATTTTTAATTTTAATTTAAAATATTATTTTCTTATTTTGGGGGCCATTACCCCAAAGCCTTACTTTCTATCACCTCCAGTAAGTGCATAGTATTTTATGGGAAAGCTATCTTTTGTTAGATATCTTTTTCATCTACCCTGAAAATTAGACTTTTCCTGTCTCCTTTCCTCTCAAAAATCCAACTCATTTATTTAAAACCAGTGGCAATAGATAGGAATTTTTCATAATTGTTAATCTGGGCTTAGTGGGTCATACTAAGAAACCAAGGGCTTTAGCAATTGAGTTGTTGGTCTAGTTAGAGCCTGACTAGAATTGTTAACATAAATAAAACAAAAGCACTGAAGAGAGCTTTTTCTATAATAAAGGTATATTGTTTTTAGTGAATTTGGGTTTGTCCTTTTTCTTTTCTTGGTAAGAACTTTGAATTTTAAGGATTCTGAGGCAAAGATTTTCACTGAGATCTAAGTATAGGGAAAGAACCCTGACTTTATGGTTAATTACATCTTAATCTTTCTTCTCTAGGTTATCATTAAAATAATTATTATTCTGATTTTTTTTTACTATATGTTTTTTTCTGCAACATAATACACATATAAAGAATAAAACCAAAATCATCTTAATCCCGCCTTTATATGGGGATAACCTCTTAACGTTTGGTGAATTTCCTTTCAGCTTCTTGTGTGCGTACCTGCATTACCGTGTGACTCGTCGTAGATTTCATAGCATGGAAGTTCTATGTTTTACATGTTTTACACTCACAGTGAGTTTTGTCTTTTGCTTTCCTAGTGTCCCTTAACTAAACTTCCTCTGTTTGTAAAATACACTGGCCTGTGTTCAGGAAGACTAACAATTGACGTTACTCTCCATTAGAGGAGTTAGGAGGCGGACATGATGCTTGGGAGCTGGTTAGCTGAGGAAGACAACGCGAGTGTTCTGGGGAACCAGCTCTTGCTGTGTTCTCTACGGTGGCAGCCCCCTCTAGAAGGCTCAGAACATGCTTTCTTAGAAACATGTGTTCCCTCTTCCTGTCTGCTTGTGACAGATCCCTTCAGTTTGTCAAAATTCTTCTGCCATTTCTCTCTTTGCTGCAATATCGTCCCAAACACTTGACAATCACTGTCTCTTCACTGGAACACACAGAGGTGAAAAGGGCTTCAAGTTCTAAAGTAACCTAAACCAGCAATCAAAGAACAATTTTATTTATGCCCTATGAAAAGGATAGCTGGAGATATTTCTATCTATATATCCATCTATCTATCTATGTACTTTTTTGAGGCACAGAACACTTCTCCTAAATAGCTTCATTTTTAAAACTAAGGAATGATTTTAAAACAAATAGCATAATGAAATATTTAAATCCTCTTTGTAATAGTATCTGTGTAATGTTTCGTAGATGTGTACGCAAATAAAAACAAACAGAGGGACTTCCAGTGGTTAAGACTTTGCCTTCCAGTGCAGGGAGTGGGGGTTTGATTCCCCGGTCGGGGAGCTAAGATCCCACGTGCCTCGCGGCCAAAAAAACAAAACATAATACAGAAGCAATATTGTAACAAATTCAATAAAGACTTTAAAAAAAATGGTCCGCATCAAAAAATCTTAAAAAAACAAAAAACCCCCAAAACCCCAAAACCCAAAACACTTAAAGGAAAACACTAAGATGTATATAAAGGTTAGATGCATGTAATGGCTTATAGTTTTGTGTGTGTGCATCTTTTTACCATTCTTTGCCCTTCTATATCTTCTTTCCCTTTCCTTCCCCCCTCTTTTCCTCTCTTTCCTAGAATAATTACGTTGATTTGCCATATCCCAGAAGTAGCAAGTAATGGTGCTACTGAAGGTGAACTTGAAAGACTTTACAATGTTTGTCATCACAGTGTTTTGGCATTGCTTTGGTCTGCACATTTAGTGGTATATTGAGCCTCTAAATTGGCTAGGTTCCTTTGTTTAAAATGGTATTCATTTAGTAAATGTACACCATTACTTTATCATCCAACATGTCACCAAGCAGCTAATCAGACTATCCTGCTGATCTAGCTTAATGTTAGTCTGTTCATAGATGTCTTGGGGGCAGTTGTTGCTAACTCTAGACAAATTAAAGTGGGAATGATGCTCCTGATTATTTTTTTTCCTGAAGGAAACACTGCTTAATGTATATTACATATAGTTGTGTCACATTATTGAATAAATTAAGCTCTAAAATTAAATAGAGTTGAATAGGGATTATTATCACTGTCAAGCAAACATTTATATGGTACTTTGTATATGGCAAGAATTTGATCTAAATGTTTGACATATATTAACCTGTTTCTTCCTCTAATAATTCTATGAATGGGTACAATAGAACCCCTGTTTAATAGATGAGGAAACCGAGGAGTAGGAATGTTAGAAAACTTATCCAAAGTCATGGAGCTCTTATAGAGAAGAGATGGCATGTCACACCAGGCAGTTTACTTCCAGAGCCTCTTCTCTTAATCCCAATGCTATCCTACCTTATTATATTATCAGTAAATATTTGATCATATTTTTAAAAATATACAGAGTATTATGCTATGCACAAGGAATGTATAAAAAAGGCATTAGTTGTTTCTGTCCTTAGAGTTTTTCAACCTAGTGAGAAAGACAGGGTAAACAATATAAAACTGTAAACAATACCAGGCAATAGAAGCTGTGATAAAGGAATCATTCAGATGAGTTCTCTAGGATTTTGAAGATGGCCAGGTCACCAAAAGCAGGGGAAATTTGGAAAGACTTCATATATCTGGACTTCTGAGAGGTTTGGACCAAAGATCAAGATACTTTTTATGCTCTATAAAGTTATCCAAAATAGGAATAGCTTAAAAATGTCTCTGAAACTCACTAAGACAGACGGTCTGAAATAATTTGAATCATCTGTGGGTAGAGTGAGTACTTGATTAAACCCCAGCAGGTGAGAATTTCTAACATAAAACAAAGGAACTTAAAACACCATTACTGTGCCATTAATATAGAATTAGAGTGATCAGATAATTCAGAAGATGCTTGTCTTGATGTCTTTAAAAGTGGGACATGCAATGCCTTGGGCTGCAAACAGTTAGCCAGTGTGTCACAGAAGCTTGGGAGTGGCAAGACCCTTTAACAGCCCTGAAAAATGAACCACTGCCCAGGACAACAGCAATCTAGAAACTGACTTGATTTTATACTTCTTTTTGTTTAAAGCAACCAACATTTCAGTGATCTACAGTACTCCAGGGTTATATTTATCTATTCTTACTGTGATGCAATTGTTTCAGAAGAAATAATAGGTAGTTAAATAACAAGACCAATGGCACCTCAGGATAAATAAGAATATAGGAAATTTTAAATTGTTAGAAATTCTCTATACCTATTCCTACCATCTCTTTTAAGTTAACAGTAAGATTATTTTATTTTTGTTCCTTTTACCTCACATGCTATAAGATTGTACTATAGTTTGCCTCCCCATTTTAGCTAATTATAATTTATTCTACACATTTCATATTTTCAGTGAACATTATGTATCAGTTTCTTAACATTAATATCTTTTGTAGAATTTGTTTAATTTACATATAGGTTAAATATATATTGTCTTTTGTAGAATTTGTTTAACTTACATATAGATTAAATATATCTCATTTGATCCTCATAATCTGGTATTATTATTTTCTCTCCAGTATTTCTACCATCCATCCAGTTATTCAAAGTTAGAAACTGGAAGTCATTCTTGATTCTTTCCTCTCCCTTCACACTTCATATTTAATCAACATGTGTTCTTGATTATATCTCTTAAATATCTTATAGTGTATACAGTTCATAGAGGCTAATTATTTCTATGGACCCAGAGGCTTATATGGTCCTGCTGAGTCCAGAACCTGGGTCTTCTGATTCCTGGTTCAGCCTCTCTCTGATCTGCTATGATGCTTTTAGAGAAAGGAACTTTGTTTTAATTCTAATCTGTCTCAATATGTAACTATGTAATAAAATATAAACACAAGCTCCTTGCAAACATTAGAAAAAAGGCACAGAAATACCAGCTAGTATTAGTGTATATAAAAGACTATTAATATTACCTATGGGGCTTCCCTGGTGGTGCAGTGGTTGAGAATCTGCCTGCCAATGCAGGGGACACGGCTTCGAGCCCTGGTCTGGGAAGATCCCACATGCCGCGGAACAACTGGGCCCGTGAGCCACAACTACTGAGCCTGCATGTCTGGAGCCTGTGATCCGCAACAAGAGAGGCCGCGATGGTGAGAGGCCCACGCACCGCGATGAAGAGTGGCCCCCACTCGCCACAACTAGAGAAAGCCCTCGCACAGAAACGAAGACCCAGCACAGCCATAAATAAATAAATAAATAAATTTAAATATCACAACACCAATTCATGATAAAAAATATATATGTATTACCTATGACACCAAGCTCTGAACTTATTACTCTTATGCTTTACTGAAGAACTTCTTACTGACTATTCACCATGCTTCCCTCTTTTTCCTCCTGTCTCAGAAGAAACCTTGGCCTTCCTTCGGCTCAGGTTAATCTCTCTACCTGTACACTATGGACCTTAACTGCTTTGCCTCCTCAGGAGTCTTGTTTCAGAAATAATACCCCCTCTTTCCAGTATGTAACATCCCCCCCACCCCATTTGCTCTTCCCCTTCAACCTATGAATGTCCTTAGGTGTCTTCCAACTTAAGAAATAGAGCAAAACAAAACCAACAAAAACCCTAAACTGAGAAAATGTCCTTCCTTCCCCCCCCCCTTTCTAATCATCCTTAAGTTTCTCATCTTTAGTCGAGCTACTTCCAGAGCAGACCATTGCATGGGCTCTCTTCACTGCCTGAGCACCGTGCACTCCTCAACCCACAGTAGCTTCTGCCCTACCATCATAATGATTACCATCACCTTTGTTTTGACAAAGCAGATGAATACTTCTCCGTGACTTAGCTTGCCTTTTATAGGATTTGACACAGTGGACCATTCATTTATTTAACAGTTATTCAATTCTTTCTATAGGCCAGGCATTATTCTAAGTGCAAAGGAGATACAATTGTGGGGGAAAAATAAATAGATTTCAGTAACACTGTGTTTTCCTGGTTTTTCTTTCTACTTCGTTCGTCTTTTTTACCATTCCCTCTGTGGGCTTCTCTTCTGTTTACCCCAATGTTGCTATAACACATAATAACTGTTGGCTAAACATTGTACACTCTTCCTGGTGACCATATTCACATGACTAAACATTTACATGTATAGTGAACAGAAGGATGCTCTACCCCAGTCTCCTTTCAGGAAGGACTGAAGACCCACCTGAGGTGAGTGCAGTCAACACACAGCCTCCAAATGCCAGCTCTACAGGGTCAGCCTGAGCTGAACTGCCTTGCCCAAGGTCATGCCTTTTTTGTAGGACCAGATCCAATGGCTGAGCAAGGGGAGTGTGAAGATCTGGATGCTCTGGCCTAAGAGGGAAGTTGTACAAGGTGCATCTGGAAACATTGGCACACAAGATAGCAGGGAAACGATCAAAGACTCTGAAGCCAAGCTGAAGAGACTTCCACTTGCCAAAAATGGGACAATTTGAGTGTCAATAAGAATAATGGCAATGGTTAAAACATATCAGACACATTAAAACTTCATAATTCATAGAAATACTGAAGGAAATCCACAAAACCTCATTGGTTATCTTTGGAGAATACTGGAAACAAACTCATTATTCTAAAAAATGGTAAATGGAGCATTTAACCTGCCTTTTCAGTATAAGCTAGATCTCTGTGTAACCAAGTGGTTGATGAAGGAAAATTTCTCCTTATAGATGTATTCCATCTAATAATCAATAGAATTAATGATTAATAAATGATAGAATTATAATACTGTTTTGCTCACCCTTTATGAAATAATGGATATAGGCAAATATTGTACAAAGAATCTACAGAACAGGCTCACTTATAAATATTACTGCAAAAAAATAAAATATTAACAAATAGAATCCAACTATTAATTACAGAATCATGTTTGTTTTTAAGGGATTTATGCCAGACATGCAAGAATGGTTCTATATTAGGAAGTAGGTTAATATTATTCATCATAATATAACTTTGAGAAAATCATGATCATCTCCATAAGACACTCAAAAGGCATTTGACAAAATTAAATAGCTATTTTTTAAAAAAAGCACTCAATACAAAAGCAATCAGGATACTTCATTAACTTAATAAAATACATATATCTCAGCCCAAAGCCAACATCTAACTTAATGGGAAAATGCTGGAGATATTTCCTAAAGTCAGATCCAAGACAAGGATACTACCATGATACTACTGTTCAACAATGACCTGGTATATTAGGCAAGACAACTGTATAAGAGAAAGTGATTATGCAAGATTATAATAATATACTCATATTATTGAATTGTATAAGAGAAAGATATAAAATTATATAAGAGACAGGTGTAAAAATTGTAAAGGAGGATGCAGAGCTGTACTGTTTGCAGATGATTTGATTATATACCTGGAATACCCAAGAAACTTGGCTGAAAAATCACTAAATACAATAAGATAGTTTAGGAAGATGCTTGATGTTAAATTAATATACTGAAAAAAAGGCTTCATGATACAAATATCCATTTAGAAGATAAAACTGAAGAAAAAACTTATTAAAATAGTAACAAAAAGGTAAAATATTTAGGAATAAACAGTACAAAAAATGTAACAAAAAGGTAAAATATTTAGGAATAAACACTACAAAAAATGTAAGAGAGCCATATGAGGAAACAGTCCTGAAATACATAAAAGTACACTTGAAACAAATGTGAAGGTAAGTCATGTACTTAGGGAAGCTCAACAACACATATATGTTAGTTCGTAAATCTAACAATATCCTCACCCCCTAAAAAAAATACCACCAGGTTTTGTTGTTCTTACCCCTCCCCCCAAACTAAACAAGCTAATTCTAGTCATTTGGGAATTTATTGCAAAGGTCACCAGAGGAAGATCAGTGATGCGGAGACTATACCTATCAGATACTGAAACAAGCTATAAACTTTAAGAGTTGTATCATTCTGGCATATGAAGGAGACTCAAGTTACCTATGGGAATTTAGTCTATGATAAAAGTGGCTTCTCAAATCGGTGGGGGAGAAATGGAAGACAATAAGTGATAGTGAGATTATATAGTAGCAATGTGGAGAAACAAAGTTGTATACTTTACCCTGTTCATCAGAATAAAAGACCAAATGGATCAAGTATTTAAATGTAAAAAAATCAAACATTCTAGGAAAAAACACAAGCAAATTCCTTTATAAATTTGAAGTGTAAAGGACTTTCTAAATATTACAATCAATAATGTTAGAAGCTAATACTTCCATAGCATGTACAATGTGCAAGACACTGTTCTGAGACTTTTACATATATTTACTCATTTAATCTTATAACAACCATTTGAAGTAGGTACTCATTACTTCCATGTGAACATAAACATAGGACAAGGCAGAACAGCATTATATGTTCCCTGAGAGAGATACAACATACTTTAGAGATTCAAAAGAGGAAGAGCTATCAGACTGGGGAAATAAAAATGATCTAATGGAAACAGCAGAATCTGAGGTAGGTCCAGAAAGATGTAAGGTGATCAGTAAAAGGGTGAAAATATGGTATAAATCCTAATTCTGTCAACGTGGGGTATCCCAGGAATAACTGCTGGTTCAAGATGGAGGCATAGGAAGATCGTGAACTCACCTCCTCCCCGGACACACTGAGTCTACAGTTACGTACAGAACAATTTCCTCTTAAAAAAAAAAAAAAAAAAAGTCTGGCTGAGTGATGACTACACATCGAGCAAAAGAGAAGAAAAGCACATCGAAGTGGGTAGAAGAGGCTGGGACACAATCTTGCCATAAACCCCACACCTAGTGCGGTGCCCCACAACTGGGAGGGATCTCAAAACTCAAGAGCTTCTCCTTGAGGAGCAAAGCATTCAAACCCCTCATCAGGCATCTCAACTTCTAAGACATACACTTGAAAGATGAGCCCCCAAAACATCTAACTCTGAAAACCAACAGGGCTTGCATCCCAAGACCCAACACACTGTAGTGATCTGAGAAATGTCTCTTAAAGGGCTCACAGACTCAGGCTCACCTTCCCCAGGGCTCAGCTCAGAAGCAGCCAATAGCACCCAGACTTAAAGTAGACACTCTCTTGCTTATATTGAAGCATCAGCCTGAGGGGCAGGCATCTCATTTAACACACACATCTAGGAGCCTGCTGGAACGCTCTCCAGGGACAGAGACTTGTGGGTACCATCTTGGTACTCTCCCTTTGCCGTTCTCCAGAGCACCAGTATCTCCTGGAAGAGAAATTTTACACTTGTCTGGTGCCCCAATTTTTGTGGCTGCCACCTAGGGGACACTTCTTGATTGCTTGGCTCTGGAGGCCAGGGGAGCTGGTTGTACTCATCCCATGAGACTGTAATAATCAGAGTCACCCAGACAGGAAGTCATACCCCTGTCTGATACCCCAATTTTGTGACTGCTGCCAGGGGACACTTCTACTTCACCTGGCTCTGGTGGCCAATGGGGCTTTCAGTTGTGGGACCCACAGGACTGTAACCAAAGGAGAAAGAGTTCTTAAACAGCTAACACCCCCAGGACATAGCAAGAGGCAACACACCTAAGAGCTTAGTTTTTCTGTGAAGGAGGCCTATTAGCTAATCATGATTGTGGCCTGAGGGGCGGGCTTCTAATTACACTTGCATCTTGAGGCCCACTGTAATACTCTCCAGAGACCTCAGAAGGCAGTTCTATCTTCGTGTTCATCCTCTGCCATGCTCTTGAGCACCAGTGTCTCTTGGAAGTGAGATTTTCATGTGTCTGGTGCCTTGGCTTTTATGTCTGGTGCCCTAGTTTTTGCGCTGCTGCCCAAGGGACACCCTTTGATTGCCTGGCTCTGGTGGCTGAAGAGGCTTACACTCCTGGGTCCCTTTGGACTATGGCAGTCAGACAGACAGACAATTCTTGGCTGGCTATCACCACCAGGGCACTGCACAGACAGCAAACTAAGGTATAGTCCTCAGTCTGTGAAGGAGGCCTCTTTGCTTATCTTGGAGATTCATCTTGAGGGGCAGGCTTCAGATCTGGCACATATTTAGTGGCCTACAGAGCTGCTCTCAAGGAGTGAGGGCTATGGACATCATGTTGGTGGTCCCAAGAGCAGTACCATCTTGGCTCTCCCTTTACGTTTCTCCAGCTCATGGTATCACCCAGAAAAGAGCTTCTACATTTGTTTGAAGACCTGATTACTATGACTACTGCCCAATGGATACCTCCAGATTGCCTGGCTCTGGTGGCCAGTAGGACTTACAAAACCTACAGTCCTACAGGTCTGTATATATTTGCATACTATTAAAATCTGATGTCGAGATTCAAGATGGCAAAGGAGTAGGTGGATGTGGAGTTCACCTCTCTCCACGGATGCATCAGGAATACATCTACAGATGCAACAATTCTCACAGACCACTGGCTGAAAACTAGCAGAAGACCTTGGACACCAGAAAGGACTATAAAGATCCCTGCATAACTGGGTAGGATGGAAAAAAGAAGGGAGAAGGAGGAGGAGAGGAAGCAGGATGGGACCTGCACCCTGGGGTGGGAGAGCTGAAGCAGAGGACAGATTCCCGAATTTGGGACACCCCCTCTCTGACAGGGAAATCGATTGGGACAGAAGGGAAGCATTTGAAGCTGTCAGAAAAGGGTGAAGCGGCCAACCTGTGGCAGATGGGACAGAGTGAGAAATACACAGATGGTCCGTACCTCGGCCCTAGGTGCCCTGGACTGGGATGTGTGTTCACAGGTGTGCAAGGGGGCTGGGAGCTGGTGCATGGAGATGGTAGAACAGGCCGAGAGCAAGAACTGCTGTTGGCTGTGGGGAGATGGACTGAGGGGATGGGAGGGAAGAAATCCGCAGCAGGGAATGCCTATGGAGGAAGACTGAACGGCCATGGAAGCAGGGCGCTACTGCTGAGTCACACACAGGGGGAGGAGCCACTATTGTAGCATCTCCTTCCCTGCACACGGGTGCCTGCCAATGACAATAAAAGAAGCCCGTTCAGGGCTGGATCTTGCACGCTGGCTGCTGAGTAATAAAAAAAGCCCCCTCAGGACTGGCCCTCGTGCGCCTGCTGCCAGGCGCCAGAAAAGGCCCTCACTAGGGCCATATCTTTTGCGCCCATGGCCACTGGTTTCCCTGTGCATTTGGCACCACTGGGGCTCCCGAGATCCAAGCAGTCATACCACCTCTGCGCCTGGTCCTCACAGGGGCAGGCCCAAGAGCTCCAAGGCAGCCTCAGGACCAGACTCCTATGGGTGGACCACATGCAGAGGTGGGGATAAAACCAAAGCTGAACCCCAGGGACAGGGTGACTAAGGAAGAAGATCGAAAATCTTTCCATCAGCTGTACAAGCTGCAGATTAAATCCCCACAATCACCTGGGTAGACCCTGCATCTATGGAATATCTGAGTAGATAATGAGTGTTCCCACAAATGAAAACGGTCTAGCTCTGGCATCTGTGGACGTTGGAGGCAAGCACACACAGGAATTGGGCCCAATCAGAGTCTGAGTGGTCCCCAAAGGGCTCACAGCAGGTCCAGAGACCAGCCCAGAGGCAGAGGAGAGCCTCTTGGGAAGCAGGAGGTGAGCTGTGGCTCACAGCATGTGCAAGGACACTGACAGCTGAGATGCCAGGAAAACACTATTAGTACTATTATTTTTATTATGTTTTGATTCATTCTGTTGTTGGTTCTGGCTGGTGTTTTTTCTTTTTTTTGGTTTCTTTTTCTTTCTTTTCTTGTTTGTTTGTTGTTGTTTTAATTTTTTTTAAGTTAGTCTTTTGGGATCTCCATGTTTTATAACATATTTTTTATTTTAATTTTTTTATACATTTCTATTTTTGCTTTTCTATGTTCTTTCCCCTTTTTTTCTTCTTTTTTCTTTAATATATATTTTTTAAAAAAATATTTCCATTTCTACTTTGTGCTTCTGTTGTCCTGTGTTTGTCCCATTTTATTTTATTATTTTTTAAATCATTTTTACGAGTTTGTTCTGTTTCCTTGCTTTATTCTTCAGTTGGCACACTGTGTTGGTTTTGTTTTTAGGTTATGTGTTTTTGTTAGTCTTAATCCTAATTGTCTGATTTCGTTTTTGACTTCTTCTATTTGTCTGGTTGATCTCTTACTTTTTGTTTTATTTGGCTCTATTTTTGTTTCTTTTACATGTGTTTGCATTTCCTTGTTTCTGTTTTTATTTGTTTAATTTTGTTTTTACCATTTCTCTGGGGTTTTGTCTTTTTTTTAAAATATATTTTCTATTTGTTTTCGTTTTTTTTTTTTTCTATTTCTATGTTGTTTTTCTGTTACTCTGTCTTCTTTTCCCTTTCTCTGTTTCTTTTTTTTTTTTTTAATCATTTTTGTTGGTTTGTTTTGTTTCTTTGCTTCATTCTTCAGTTGGCACTCTGCCTTGGTTTTGTTTTTGGGTTTTGTGTTTTTGTCAGCTTTCTTTTTAATTGTTTGATTTCGTTCTTGAGTTCTTTTGTTTGTCTGGTTGTTCTCTTGCTTTTTGATTTATTTGGTTCTGTTTTTGTTTCTTTTCTGTGTGTGCTTGTTTCCTTGTTTCTGTTTCTGTCTGTTTGATTTTACTTTTTACCATTTGCCTGGGGTTTTATTAGTCTTTTTTTTTTTTTTAATCCCCTTCATTGCCAGGATGAGCGACTTGTGGAGTCTTGGTCCCTCAACCAGAAGTCTGGCCTAAGGATCTGGGGTGGGAGCACCGACTCCAGGATGCTGGACCACTAGAGAATTCCTGGCCCCAGGGAAGATTAATTGCTGAGAAGTTTCATGGGGGCCTCTATCTGAATCCAAGTCCTGGCTCCACCCAACTGCCAGCAGCTCCCAGTGCTGGACGCCTCACACCAAACAACAAACAAGACAGTAACACAAACCAACCAATCAGCACACACACTACCTAAAGTCATACTAAGCTCAAAGACACACCAAAACACACCACCTAACATGGCCCTGCTCATCAGAGGGAAAAGAGCTCCACGCACCAGAACGCAGGCAACAGTCCCTTCCATCAGGAAAGCTACGAAAGGCACTGGACCAATCTCACCGCTGGGGGCAGAAAACAGAAGCAAGAGGAACTATGATGCTGCAGCCTGGGGAAAGGAAACCTCAAATACGGTAAATTAGACAAAATGAGAAGACAGAGAAGTATCTTACAGGCAAAGGAGCAAGATAAAAACCCACAAGACCAAATAAATGAAAAGGAAATAGGCAAACTACCTGAAAAAGAATTCAGAGTAATGATAGTAAAGATGATCCAAAATCTTGGAAATAGAGAAAATACAAGAAACGTTTAACAAGGACCTAGAAGAACTAAACAGCAAACAAACAGTAATGAACAACACAATAACTGAAATTAAAAATATTCTAGAAGGAATCAATAGCAGAATAACTGAGGCAGAAGAACAGATAAGTGAGCTGGAAGATAGAATGGTGGAAATAACTGTCACAGAGCAGAATAAAGAAAAAAGAAGGAAAAGAATGGAGGACAGTCTCAGAGACTTCTGGGACAACAAGAAGCACATCAGCATTCGAATTACAGGCGTCCCAGAAGAAGAAGAAAAAAGAAAGGGTCTGAGAAAATATTTGAAGAGATTATAATCGAAAACTTCCCCAACACAGGATAGGAAATAGTCAACCAAGTCCAGGAAGTGCAGAGAGTCCCATACAGGATAAATCCAAGGAGAAACACATGCCGAGACACATATTAATCAAACTAACAAAAATTTAACACAAAGACAAAATATTAAAAGCAGCAAGGGAAAAGCAACAAATAACATACAAGGGAATCCCCATAAGGTTAACAGCTGATCTTCCAGCAGAAACTCTACAGGCCAGAAGGGAGTGGCAAGATATATTTAAAGTGATGAAAGGGAAAAACCTACAACCAAGATTACTCTACCCAGCAAGGATCTCATTCAGATTCGACGGAGAAATCAAAAGCTTTACAAACAAGCATAAGTTAAGAGAATTCAGTACCACCAAACCAGCTTTACAATAAATGCTAAAGGAACTTCTCTAAGCAGGAAACACAAGAGAAGGAAGAGACCTACAAAAACAAGGAAGGAGACTACATAATGATCAAGGGATCAATCCAAGAAGAATATATAACAATTGTAAATATCTATGCACCCAACATAGGAGCACCTCAATACATAAGGCAAATGCTATAGGCATAAAAGGGAAAATCGACAGTAACACAATAATAGTAAGGCGACTTTAACATGCCACTTACACCAATGGACAGATCATCCAAAATGAAAATAAATGAGGAAACAAGCTTTAAATGACACATTAGATCAGATGGACTTAATTGATATTTATAGGACATTCCATACAAAACAACAGAATACACTTCCTTCTCAAGTGCACACAGAACATTCTCCAGGATAGATCACATCTTGGGTCACAAATCAAGCCTTGCTAAATTTAAGAAAATTGAAATCGTATCAAGTATCTTTTCCGACCACAACACTATGAGACTAGATATCAATTACAGGGGAAAAAAAACTGTGTAAAAAATACAAACACATGGAGGCTAAAAAATATGCTACTAAACAACCAAGAGATCACTGAGGAAATCAAAAAATACCTAGAAACAAATGACAATGAAAACACAACGACCCAAAACCTATGGGATGCAGCAAAAGCAGTTCTAACAGGGAAGTTTATAGCAATACAATCCTACCTCAAGAAACAAGAAACATCTCAAATAAACAACTTAACCTTACACCTAAAGCAATTAGAGAAAGAAGAACAAATAAAAACCCCAAAGTTAGCAGAAGGAAAGAAATCATAAAGATCACATCAGAAATAAATGAAAAATAAATGAAGGAAACAATAGCAAATATCAATAAAACTAAAAGCTGCTTCTTTGAGAAGATAAACAAAACTAATAAACTATTAGCCATATTCATCAGGAAAAAAAGGGAGAAGACTCAAATCAACAGAATTAGAAATGAAAAAGGAAAAGTAACAACTGACACTGCAGAAATACAAAGGATCATGAGAGATTACTACAAGCAACTATATGCCAATAAAATGGACAACCTGGAAGAAATGGACAGATTCTTAGAAAAGTGCAAGCTTCCAAGACTGAACCAGGAAGAAATAGAAAACATGAACAGACCAATCACAAGCACTGAAGTTGAAACTGTGATTAAAAATCTTCCAACAAACAAAAGCCCAGCACCAGATGGCTTCACAGGCGAATTCTATCAAACATTTAGAGAAGAGCTAACACCTATCCTTCTCAAACTCTTCCAAAATATAGCAGAGGGAGGAGCACTCCCAAACTCATTCTATAAAGCTACCATCACCCTGATACCAAAACCAGACAAAGATGTCACAAAATAAAGAAAATTACAGGCCAATATCACTGATGAACATAGATGCAAAAATCCTCAACAAAATACTAGCAAACAGAAACCAACTGTACATCGAAAGGATCATACACCATGATCAAGTGGGATTTATCCCAGGGATGCAAGAATCCTTCAATATACGCAAATCAATCAGTGTGATACACCATATTAACAAATTGAAGGATAAAAACCATGTGATAATCTCAAAAGATGCAGAAAAAGCTTTTGACAAAATTCAACACCGATTTATGATAAAAACTCTCCAGAAAGTGGGCACAGAGGGAACCTACCTCAACATAATAAAAACCATATATGACACCCACAGCCAACATCATTCTTAATGGTGAAAAACTGAAACCATTTCCTCTAAGATCAGGAACAAGACAAGGGTGCCCACTCTCACCACTATTAGTCAACATTGTTGTGGAAGTTTTAGCCATGGCAATCAGAGAAGAAAAAGTAAAGAAGGAATCTAAATTGGAAAAGAAGAGGTAAAAGTGTCACTGTTTGCAGATGACATGACACTTTACATAGAAAATCCTAAAGATGCCACCAGAAGACTACTAGAGCTAATCAATGAATCTGGTAAAATAGCAGGATACAAAATTAATGCACAGAAATCTCTTGCATTCCTATACTCTAACAATGAAAACCAGAAAGAAATTAAGGAAACACTCCCATTTACCATTGCAACAAAAGAATACAATACCTAGGAATAAACGTACCTAAGGAGGCAAAAGACCTGTATGCAGAAAACTATAAGACACTGATGAAATAAATCAAAGACAATACAAACAGATGGAAAGATATACCATGTTCTTGGATTGGAAGAATCAACATTGTGAAAATGACTATACTACCCAAAGCAGTCTACAGATTCAACGCAATCCCTATCAAACTACCAATGGCATGTTTCACAGAACTAGAACAAAAAATTTCACAAAAGAAACACAAAAGACCCCGAATAGCCAAAGCAATCTTGAGTAAGAAAAATGGAGCTGGAAGAATCAGGCTCCCTGACTTCACACTATACTACAAAGGTACAGTAATCAAGACAGTATGGTACTGGCACAAAAACAGAAATATAGATCAATGGAACAGGATAGAAAGCCCAGAGATAAACCCATTCACACATGGTCACCTTATCTTTGACAAAGGAGGCAAGAATATACAATGGAGAAAAGATAGTCTCTTCAATAAGTGGTGCTGGGAAAACTAGGCAGCTACATGTAAAAGAATGAAATTAGAACACTTCCTAACACCATACACAAAAATAAACTCAAAATGGATTAAAGACCTAAATGTAAGGCCAGATACTATAAAACTCTTAGAGGAAAACATAGGCAGAACACTCTATGACATAAATCACAGCAAGATCCTTTTTGACCTATCTCCGAGAGTAATGGGAATAAAAACAAAAATAAACAAATGGGACCTAATGAAACTTAAAAGCTTTTGCACAGAAAAGGAAACTATAAACAAGACGAAAAGACAACCCTCAGAATAGGAGAAAACATTTGCGAACGACGCAACTGACAAAGGATTAATCTCCAAAATCTACAAGCAGCTCATGCAGCTCAATATCAAAAAAAAACAAACAACCCAATCCAAAAATGGGTGGAAGACCTAAACAGACATTTCTCGAAGTAGACGTACAGATTGCCGACAAACACGTGAAAGGATGCTCAACATCACTAATCATTAGAGAAACGGAAATCAAAACCACAATGAGGTATCACCTCACACCTGTCAGAATGGCCATCCTCAGAAAAATCTAGAAACAATAAATTCTGGAGAGGTGTGGAGAAAAGGCAACCCTCCTCCACTGATGGCAGGAATGTAAATTGATACAACCACTATGGAGAACAGTATGGAGGTTCCTTAAAAAACTAAAAATAGAACTACCATATGACCCAGCAATTCCCAGTACTGGGCATATACCCTGAGAAAACCATAATTCCAAAAGAGACATGTACCACAGTATTCATTGCAGCACTATTTACAATAGCCAGGACATGGAAGCAACCTAAGTGTCCATCGACAGATGAATGGATAAAGAAGGTGTGACACATATATACAATGGAATATTATTCAGCCATAAAAAGGAATGAAGTTGAGTTATTTGTAGTGAGGTGGATGGACCTAGAGTCTGTCATACAGAGTGAAGTAAGTCAGAAAGAGAAAAACAAATACCATATGCTAATGCACATGTATGGAATCTAAAAAAGCGGTACTGATGAACCTAGTGGCAGGGCAGGAATAAAGAGGCAGATGTAGAGAACGGACTTGAGGTCACAGGGGAGGGGGAAGGTGAAGCTGGGACAAAGTGAGAGAGTAACATTGACATATATATACTACGAAATGTAAAATGGATGGCTAGTGGGAAGCTGTTGCATAGCACAAGGAGATCAGCTCGATGCTTTCTGATGACCTAGAGGGGTGGGATAGGGAGAGTGGGAGGGAGGCTCAAGAGGGAGGGGATATGGGGATATATGTATACATATAGCTGATTCACTTTGTTGTACAGCAGAAACTAACACAACATTGTAAAGCAATTATACTCCAATAAAGATATTAAAATAAATAAATAAATAAAATATGATGTCTAAGGGTCTGGCTTTTAGTCAGCCTGAATCTAGGTGCTGAGGTCCTCCCCTTTGGGGCACCAACAGGTACTGGCACATCCTCAACTACTGGGAGTTATTAAACATGTAGTAGGCTGCTTGGACAAAGACAAATGTTTGAGAGACAACCAAGACCTGAGGCAGGACTCAATGTCAAGCTTCAACTCCTACACAAGGCCATTCCTTTAAGACTGCGAGAGGTGGTTGTTTCATCTACTATATAGAAATCAACACAGAGCATCAAGTGAAATGAAGCAACAGAGGAATATGTTCCAAATAAAAGAACAACCTAAGAAAAAACCTTAATGAAATGGAGATAATTTACCTGATGAAGAATTTAAAGAAATGGTCATAAAGATGCTCAATGAACTGGGGACAAGAATGGATGGACACAGTGAGAACTTCAACAAAGAGATGGAAAATATAAGAAAGTATCGAATAGAAGTCACAGAGCTGAAGAATACAAACACTGAACTAAAAAATACACTACGTGTGTGCAACAGCAGACGAGATGAAGCAGAGGAACGATCAGTCAACTTGAAGACAAGGCAGTGGAACTCACCCAATCAGAGCAGTAAAAAGAAAAAAGAATGAAAAAACAAATGAAGATAGCTTGAGGGACTTATGGGATAACATCAAATGGTTTCACATTCGCATAATAGGGCTCCCAGAAAGAGAAGACAGAGAGAAAGGGGCATAAATCTTATTTGAAGAAATAATGGCTGAAAACTTCCCTAACCTGGGGAAGGAAACTGATATACAGATCCAGGAAGTCCAGAAGGTGCAAATAAGAGGAACAAAAAGAGACCCATGCCATGGTACATTATAATTAAAATGTCAAAATTCAAAGATTATGTGAGAATCTTAAAAGCAGCAAGAGAAAAACAACTTATTACACACAAGGGAACCCCCACAGAGTCTATCAGCAGATTTTTCAGAGGAAACTTTGCAGGCCAGAAGGGAGTAGCATGATATATTCAAAATGCTTAAAGAAAAAAAATCTTCCAACCAAGAATATCCTACCTGGCAAAGTTATCATTAGAAGTAAAAGAGAGATAAAGTTTTCTAGACAAGCAAAAGCTAACTGAGTTCATCACCGATAAACTAGCATTACAAGAAGTGTTATAAAGGGACTTCTTTAAACTGAAAAGAAAGGGCACTAATTAGTAACAAGAACACAATAACAAATCTCATTGGAAAGGTAAATATACAGTAAAGGTAGTGGATTAATCACTTATAAAGCTATTATAAAGGTTAAGAGACAAAAGTAGTAAAAAATAACTATGATGACAATTAGTTAAGGGATACACAATATAAAAAGATGAAAAATGTGACATCAAAAACATAAATGTTGTGGGGGAGAGTAATGATGTTGAGCTTTACAATGGGATCAAACTTCAGTTGTCATCAATTTAAAATAGGCTGTTATAGATAAAAGTTGTTATATGTAAGCCTCATGGTAACCACAAAGCAAAAACCTATAGCAGATACATGAAAAATAAACGGAAAGTAATATAAGTATACCACTAGAGAAAGTCAAACCACAAAGAGCAAGTGAAGAAGAAACAGAGAGGAACTATAAAAACAGCCAGAAAACAATTTATAATATGGCAATAAGCAAATACCTATCAATAATTACTTTAAATGTAAATGGACTAAATTCTTCAGTCAAAAGGCAGATTGGCTGAATGGATAAAAAACAAGACCCATCTTTATGCTCCTACAGCATACATATACAGACTCACTTTAGATGTAAGGACACGCACAGACGGAAAGTGAAGAGATGGAAAAAGATATTCCATGCAAATGGAAACCAAAAAAAGCTGATACTTATATCAGACAAAATAGACTTTAAAACAAGGGCTGTCATAAAAGACAAATAAGGGCATTACATAATGATAAAGGGGTCAGTTCAGCAAGAAGTTTTATTCGTAAATATTTATGTACCAAACATAGGTGCATCTAAATATATAGAGCAAATTTTAACAGGCCTAAAGGGAGAAATAGCAATACAATAATAGGAAGGGACTCTAATAACCCACTTACATCAATGGATAGATCATCCAGAAAGAAAATCAATAAGGGAACATGGGCCTGAAGCTACACATTAGATCAGATGGACTTAACAGATATTTACTGAACATTCCATCCAAAAGCAACAGAATACACTTTCTTCTGAAGTGCACATGAAACATTTTCCAAGGTAGATCATATGTTAGGCCACAAAACAAATCTTCATAAATTTAAGAGCACTGAAATCATATTAAGCACCTTTTCTGACCACAATAGTATGAAAATAGAAATTAATCACATGAAAAAAACTGGAAAATTTACAAATATGTGGAGATTAAATAACATGTATCTGAACACCAGTGTGTCAAAGATGAAATCAAAAGAGAAATAAAAAAAACTTGAGACAAATAAAAATGGAAATGCAACATACCAAAATATATGAGATGCAGCAAAACTAGTTCTTAAGAGGGAAGTTCATAGTGATATATGCCTACCTCAAGAAACAAGAAAAGTCTCAAATAAACAACCTAACTTTACACCTTAAGGAACTAGAAAAAGAAGAAAATCAAAGCCCAAAGTTAGAAGGAAGTGAAACAACAAAGATTAGAGCAGAAATAAGTGAAATAGAGACTAAAAAGACAATAGAAAAGATCAATGAAACTAAGAGCTGGTTCTTTGAAAAGATAAACAAATTTACAACCTGTAGCTAGAATCACCAAGAAAAGAAGAGAGAGGACTCAAATAAATGAAATCAGAAATGAAAGAGGAGACATTACAACTAATACTACTGAAATACAAAGGGTCATAAGAGACTACTATGAACACCTATATGCTAACAAATTGGACAACCTAGAAGAAATGGATACATTGCTAGAAACATGCAACTTACCAAGACTGAATCATGATGCAACAGAAAATCTGAACAGACCAATTGTTAGCAAGGAAATTGAATTAGTAATCAAAAATCTCTCACAAACAAAAGTCTAGAACCAGACGGCTTCACTGGTGAATTCTACCAAACATTCAAGAAAGAATTAATACCAATCTTCTCAAACTCTTACAAAAAACAGAAAATGAGAGAAGTCTTCCTCACTTTTTTTACAAAGCCAAAATTACCCTGATTACCAAAACCAGACAAGGATGCCATAAGGAAAGAAAATTACAAGCCAATATCCCTGATGAACATAGATACAAAAAACCTCAACAAAGTATTAAGCAAACTGAATTCAATAATAAGCATTAAAAAAGGATCATAAACCACGATCAAGTGGGATTTACTCCAGAGATGCAAGAATGGTTCATCATACACAAATCAGTCAATGTGATACACCACATTGACAAAATGAAAGATAAAAATTACACAATCACCTCAACAGATGTATAAAAAGCACTTGACAAAATTCAACATCCATTTATGATTTAAAATCCCAACAAAGAAAGTATAGAGGGAATGTACTTCAACATAATAAAGGTCATATATGACAAAGCCACAGTTAACATCATACTCAATGGTGAAAAGCTAAAAGCTTTTCCACTAAGATCAGGAACAAGAAAGGGGTGAATATTCTCACCACTCTTCTTCAACATAGTACTGGAAGTCCTAGCTAGAGCAACCAGGCAAGAAAAGTAATAAAAGGCATCCAAACTGGAAAGAGAAAAAAAAAAAAAAACTGCCACTACTTACATATGACATGATATTATATATAGAAAACCCTAAAGACTCCATCAAAAAACTGTTAGAATAAATGAATTCACTAAAGGTGCAGGATACAAAAAATCAATACACAAAAATCTGTTGTGTTTCTATACACTAATAATGAACTATCAGAAAGAGAAATTCAGGAAAAATCCCATTTACAATTGTAACAAAAAGAATAAAATACCTAAGGATAAATTTAACCAAGAAGGTAAGATACCTGTATATTGAAAACTACAAGATTAATGAAAGGTATTGAAGAAGACACAAATAAATGGAAAGATATTCACTGCTCATGGATTGGAATAATCCATATTGTTAAAATGGCCATACTACCGCAAACAATCTAGAGTCAATGCAATCCCTAACAAAATTACAATGGTATTTTTCACATAAATAGAAAAAAATCCTAAAATTTGTATGGAACCATAAAATACCCCAAATAACCAAAGCAATCTTGAGAAAGAAGAGCAAAGGTGAAGGCATCACATGCCCTGATTTCAAACTATATTTCAAAGCTACAGTAATGAAAACAGTATGGTATTGGCATAAAAACAGACACATAGATCAATGGAACAGAATAGAGAGCCCAGAAATAAACCCACACAAAAATGGTCAATTTATGACAAAGGAGGCAAGAATATACAAGGGCAAGGACAGTCTCTTCAATAAATGATGCTGGGAAAATTGGACAGCCACATGCAAAAATCAAACTGGACCACTGTCTTACACCATACACAAAAATTAACTTCAAATTGAAGACCTGAAGCCACAAAACTCTTAGAAGAAAACACAGATGGTAAGCTCCTTGACATAGGTTTTGGCAATGATTTATTTTAATCTGACACCAAAAGCAAAAGCAACAATATCAAATTAGATGAGTGGGACTACATCAAACTAAAAAGCTTCTACACAGCAAAGGAAACCATCAATAAAATGAAAAGGCAACCTACTGAATGGGAGAAAATATTTTCAAATCATATAGCTGATAAGGGGCTAATATCCAAAATATGTAAAGAATTAATACAACTCAAAAGCAAAAAAACAAACAATCCAATTAAAAAATGGGCAGAAGATCTGAATAGACATTTTTCCAAAGAAGATATACAGATGGCCAAGAGGTACATGAAAAGATGCTCTACATCATTAATCATCAGGGAAATGCAAATCAAAACTGCAATGAGATATCATCTCACACCCGTTAGAACGGCTATTATCAAAAATACTAGCCATTACAAGTGTTGGTGAGGATATGGAGAAAGGCGAACACTTGTGCAGTGTTGGTGGGAATGTAAATTGGTGGAGGTTCTATCCAAAACAGTATGGAGGTTACTCAAAAAATAAAGAATAAAACTACCATATGATCCAGTATTTCCATGTCTCAGTATTTATTTGAAGAAAACAAAAGCACTAACTTGAAAAGATATATGCACTCTTATGTTCACTGCAGCATAATTTACAATAGCCAATATATGAAAGGAACTTCAGTTTCCAAAGACGGATAAGTGAATAAAGAAATTGTGGTATATACACACAATGGAATATTACTCAGCCATAAAAAGAATAAAATCTTGCATTTGTGACAACATGTATGGACCTTTAGGGCATTATGCTAAGTGAAATAAGTCAGACAGAAAAAGACAAATGCTATATGATCTCCCTTACACGTGGAATCTAAAATATGTATTTATATAGATCAAGGTCATAGATACAGAGAACAGACTGGCGGTTGCCAGAGGTGGGGGATAGAGGGTGGGAGAAATGGGTGAACTGTTCTTGTTTTAGTTTAAATAAATTGAATTAAAAAGTCAACATTGGTCACATGTTACCCCTTTAAGAACTTGCGGTCTAATTCAAGTTTGTTACCTAATACTTGAATAACTAGTTATTGACTATTTTGCAATCATCAAATATGATCCAAAGGTTTCAGTTTTACAGGAATCTTAGGCTGATACATTTGAGCACATGAGTTTTATAACAACTGAAAGCCTTAAACATCAGGGAATGTACACAAGAACAAGCCTCACTTTAGTATCCTGCAGGAGAGCACAGCTAGGGTCAACTGTTCACAGGCTATCATTGCATTAGAGTTGTGTTGAAGAATTATTGCTGGAGTTAGGGTCTTTTCGGTGCCACTACTGCACGGTGAGTGCAGAAATATTTTTATTACATATATCCATCCTTGTTAGCTACATATGTGATCCAGATGCTTGTTCTGCTACATGGCCCACGTATCTCTTTAATGCAGAATACTCTCAATGGCTTTCTCTGAGGACAGTGAGGATCCAGTCCTCTGGGAGTCTTATGACTTTTTAATCTTATATGCTGAATCATTTTACAAAAGGGACCAAAAAATTGGAAACTGGAAAGATTTTTGCAAATAGAGACAATGTGAATGTTATTTTCAATTGTGCCTCATTTCCACCTTTTAAAATCAGATTACTCTTTCTGAGGTGTCAGAGAGAGAGAGAGAGAGAATGACAGATCCAGAGCTGTAACTGGAGAATAAAATCAGGAACACATTTCTTATCATATGGTACAATTTAATAACAGTAACAACAAAAGGGGGGCTTGAGAATAGCAATAGAGAAGTTCCTTAGCTATCTGAACTAGTGGTACACAATGAAAATTTATATGAACCCATTTAAGAGCCTCATTTGATTTCCAAACAGTATCTGCCAATAGTGAAGTACAGAACAACTTCACAGCTGTTATTCATAACAAGCACTTAACAAATATAAGAAAACTATTTGCCCATGGATCACGGGGGTTTTAAAAAGATATATGTCTGGAAGGCAGAGTTTGTGCTGTAAATTTTATACAAGGCCATTAGAAATCTACTTGCAGTAAACATCAGTCAGATTTAGCTGTTACTCCTACCTACATACGCAGGCTTGTGGTGAAGAACATGTGTTAGGACTTTTACCTGGAAAATCATTGTATTCACTCAAAGTAATAGAAATAATAAAGATTCAGATGCTCCTGGAGAGAACTGTGGATCTATTGAAAGATGATGATGATTAGTGTTTCTATTAAGAATCAGAAACAAAAATAGAGGCTTATTTCTATTTTACATTTCAAGCTCCACGATGATGATTTTTGTTTAAGGCTTTGAAGACATTCAGAACATGGAGTCAATTATTGTATCTTTTGTTAAGTTGTATTTTTCAATTGCCTTGTCTCTCTCCTGCTCTCCCAACCCCACAAAAACAAAAGGGAAATAAAAGCAAACATCAGAATATGATGAGAAAGGAAGAAGTAAAAAATGTAAGCAACAAGTCTGAGGTACTGAACTGTAACCCATGGAAGTGTATTTTATGTTCATAGTAGCCAAAATTTCTAGTAATTCTTGTTGTAATTTATTTTAGCTTCTGGATCTATGCTATTATTTTAGCTTAAAGTATTGTTTACAAAACTATGGTCTATAGCATTGTTTAAAAAATGTAATGTACATTCAAAACACCTGTGTGTTATATTAAAATGAAGATTCTGATTCAGAAGTCTGATCTGGGGTGTGGCCTGAGAGTATTTTTAACAAGTTCCCAGGTACACCTGGTGCTGCTGGTTCATGGACTACATTTTGAGTAGCAGACCTCTAGATCTGAGACTATTAGTTCCTTGAAATGCTTCAAGAAAGAAGAGTTCTATGGCTAGTAGACAGGAATCACTGACTATATCATCCTCTTGATGAGTCATAATTGACATTAGTTACAATTAATATTAATATTAAAAGCTCTGAAAAACTTAAGGGTCTGTAAAAAGAAAACATGTTTAGCTTTACTCCTGTGAGCATTTACTTAACTTAAATGGTAAATACCATAGCATCTCCCTATCCACTCTTTTTTTTCTAACACATTAAAATCTAGGGGAGTTTGAGTTCTATGATATACACTTTAGGAAATACTAGCCCAAAGAAGAGTACACCCATCTTAACTCATTCCTCCAAACTCTATTTCTTGAGAAAAATTATTACATTGCATTTTTGAGATGAGAGGAAGGGGTAAGAAATGATGGGCTTATTGTACTTAGTGGGAAGAGCATCATTTTTTTCTAGAATGTATATTAACTCTTCTGAGATGTAGCTAGGGCAGGGCAGAAAAAAATGTAACAATTTAGTATGCTCTTACTAAATTAAGAGCATACTAATTAAGCTCTTACTAATTAAGGTTAGTATGCTCTTTTCACAACTATAAAAGATATGAGATAGGGGTTGGCAAGCTATAGTCCTCATGGTCATTTTTTGGTATGAAGCTAAAATGGCTTTTTATTTAAATTTTACATTTAAATATAAATATAAATAAATTTTATATTAAAAAAATTGATGTTTCACATGGTTGGAGAAAACCAAAAGAAGAATATTTAATGGCATGAGAAGATTACGTGACATTCAAATTTCAGTGTTCATAAGTAAAGTTTTATCCACACACAAGCCTGTCCATCTGTTAATGTGTTGTCTATGGCTGCTGCCTTTGTAGGAAAGAAGGGTAAGTCGTTGCAACTGAGACTATGGCCTGAAAGTAAAAAAATGTTTACTATTTGCCCCTTTACAGGAAAATAATGTGCCAACTACTGCCATAATGGGCCTGAAGGACATACATTTAAAACGAGGAAAGGGTAGAGGGTACATGGGCTTTTGATATATTATTCTTCCCCTTCCTCCCAATTTTTAAATTTAAAAAGTTTATTATCTGAGAATCAGTAGAATTGGGCCCTGTCTTATTTAGTAATGTTGTTGAACTAAAAAAATAAATGTATAACAGGTATTCGTATGTAACTATTTCTCATGGCTAATACCCAATAGGAATTTATGTCAGGAATCCACATTGTTTGTGTAATTACATCTTTCTGAAGAAGTATAGAGCTTGTGAAATGGAAGACCTCTGGTTCTGCAGAACATTATAGTGGGTTTAGAACGTAAGTTTGACCCAGGAATTGTGGAGACTGAAAGAGCTCTCTGAAAGAAAGAAAGAAAGTAAGAAGAATTTGGGCAGTCCTGGAGGAAAAGACGGAAGAGAGAGAATGAATGAATGAATGAATGGAAGATTATGAGTAACGTGAGCCCTTGAGAAGGGTCCTCAAAACCTACCAAAAGTCAGCAAATGACACGAATGCTTGGCAGGGGATTTGTTGTGAAAAGCTGCGAAGGATGGAGTTTCCTAATGGGGGTGAGGCATAGCTAGAACCCAAGAGACAAAGGGAGACAGGGGAATTAGCAGGAAGTTTGGGAAGACACTGGGATTCAAAAGCTGCATAATTGAGTGGTTCAAGACAGTCTCACCTATATCTCCAGAGGAAGGAAAGCACAGCTGATATCTGGCTTGCACAATCAGTCAATGTCTGTTGAATGGTGAGCTTGCACAAGTTTCTTAAGTTTGATAAGTCTCATTTCTTCAACTGGTAAATGGGGCCAAGAATACTTAACTTGTGATGCTTAAATGAGATCATTCATATAAAGCTTGTAGCCCTATATCTGGCACATAGCAGGGTCTCAACTAATGCTTAATATTGTTACCATTACTCTTATTTCATTGTTCTCAGCATACTGTCAAGCACATAGTAGGTGTTCAAACAGTATCTGTTGTATATAAATAGAAAAGTTCTCTCTTCATGACAAATGTTAATGCACTGTGAAATAATGTATACCTTTTAAAAAGTGCTGCGCTTTTACATTTTGATTATGACTTAAAGGAATACCAGTAAGACAAATTGCCTGAACTGTTATGAAATTAGGATTATTATAATGGTAAGTTCCTTTTTCTTACAGTAGCCTTAATATTATCAAACCTATGAGGCCCTGGAGACACATTGGCCCTCCACTGCTGTAAGATATTACTCAGAAATATCACAGACCATTGATGACTATAATCACGCACTCACAAGTTTGATTGAGACGAAGAGGCAAAGAAGATAGCAGAAAAAAATCTATTCATTTAAGAAAAATGTGAATAAAGGAGCCACGTAAGGAAAATGTTCCTTTCTCCTCAGAGTATTTCAGAAAACTGAATATCCTACAACAGCTACTTCTTCCCTTTACATTTGAAGGCATGACAAGATCAAAAAGGAAAATGGACCTTTTGCTCTGGTCTGTCTGTGACCTTCAGCAGAGGTTAATTGAGATGGAAAAGAAGTACCAGCTCTTCTCCTGCATGACTGTAGCACACATTCTCAACCCTTTTTTGCATCATTATAAAGTGTTAGAGCTAACCATAAAAAAGACTGGACTTATGAAACTCCTCATAACTCAAATAAGAGCCAGAGAACTATAAAAGTTTCAATCCAAATTTTCCTTTACCTTGTTGTGTGTCGTGTGGTTTTTGAAGTATGTTCACTTACATTATCTCATTTGATTCTCATAACAACTCTATGAGGCAGGCAGGCGTAACTGCCCTCCATTTTATAGAGAAGCACATTGAAACTGAGAAATTAAGGGTTTCATCTACTTTCCCATGGTTAGAAAGTGCCGAGATGGGATGGGGTCTGTCAACTCCGTGTCCACTGATCTTTCTACCACATTTCCCTGTCTTGGTCCATGAATCCCCAGGGTAAAGGGCAAAGAGAGACTACACATCTCCAGGCCTGCATTGTGTTAGCCAAGGGCTTGGCCATCCTTATGTGAAACACATGCCAAGATGACATTTATCATGTTTGAATGTGCATGTAAAAGTGACACTCAGCTTGAGGGAGACTGGGTCACATTTATGAAAAAGGTAACCACAGATGAAGTTTAATCTTGTTTGAATCATGTGTTCTTCCATGATTAGGGCACTATTTTATGAGATGCTACTATTGTTACTTTGAATCATATATTTGTTTCACTGAAAATAAACGTGTACCAATTTTTAAATGTTTATATTTTCTGGGCATAATTTGAAGTATTTTAAATAAAGCTTATCTTGAAAATTATTATATTACAGAATCAACTATCTTTTCTAAAGATCTGGAGCAAACTTTGTGTCTGACCAAGGTCCCCTCCACAGATAACACTTAAATGACTTTATCTTCTTTCATCTCTATTGAGATTCACATTTGAGAAGTTAAGGGAATCCTGAATACTTAATGACTCTTGGATTCTCTTACAGAAACCCAGCCCAGATTTAAGGAAATCATTACATTTTTTCTCATATTAAATATGAAATACATGGCCTATATCAAGATTTTTTGACAATTAAAAACCCAAATTGATTTGGAATTCATAAACTAAATTTCCTTTTTTAAACATCTGGAATGTTAACATTTAAATCCTCTTATTTGAAGTAGTATGATATGTGAGAAAAGCATGGTAATAATACCTTCTTTTTAATTTAAGGTTAAAACAGCATTACTGAACTTTCTACACGCATGTGTGTGAGGCTCTGGAGGAAGGGGTACAGGAGGGAATGGGGACCAAAATGTGGCCAGAAAGACCAGGGAATGCAAATTCACTCAAGCTATTTGAGAAAAGCTGTTTTTACTTTTGTTTTGATTTGGAGACATGGATTACCTACCTTCGTCTGATTGTTCACTTCTCCCTTTGCCCCAGCAATCCTATTGCTATTTGAAGTCTGATGCACAGGAAAGCCCCATTGGGCCATGAATAGAGAAATACAGTTTGCAGGTACTCTATGTTGAAAGTAGGTATTAACCTACACATTTATGAGGGAGATGTCCATCACAGAGAACTTTCTGAGCACCACAGCTTAGAAATTATAGCCAGTTTACAGAACCTGAATAGGTACATCCCACTGGAGAAAATGCTTCTTTTAACTATATTTTGGAGATTTAAAAAACATTACCTTCTGAAGCACTTGACAACACTGCTATAATTTTGAGTTTGTCGATTGTATAATAATTCTGGTAATCAAGATCCAATCTATTTCAGAAAAGCAGTTTCTATAGCATGAGATGGAACTGAGGCTGAGAAGGGTGAATACAGATTGTTAGGCCTGAAGAATATCCGGGAATGTTTCTGATGGTATTTCTTTTACATTCTATAAATGTTTCAGTTAGTGGTTGTGCTAACTTTTCTGTTTCAGCATATCTTTCAAATTAACGAAGAAAATAAGTGATTCACAAAAAACATGTACCCAAGATATCATTACACCCACACATCAAGTTCAGAACATCACATCATAAGTAACTTACTTGCTGCTTGCATTTTTAAGATCGTGTAATGCAGGTATCCCTACTCTTGGGTTCATGAACCTTTGACATTGTTTTCTAAGCTTTATGTATATGTATACAATTTTGGGGTTGCATATGTGTTTGGACTATAGCCTTTATTAGATTCTCAAAGGAATCCACCACCACTTCTACCCCCCAGAAGTTAAGAATCACTGATAATAAATAAGCAGACGAGTTTACCTGAGACTATTAAAACAGAAGTTCTTAGAGACTGTTTAAATACTCCTTTCCCTTATTTCCTGGCTCTTCTTTCAATCGTCTCCACTATGCCTAGTGTTGAGGTTCATTCTTGGTCTTATGCTCCTATGCAGGCATAATCAAGTTAATAATGAGAGACATATAGAATGGCTGCTTCTATCGGATGCCCACTTTTTAATTCTGAATAAGGTATCCACCTGAATTGTAACTGTCATTCCTGCTTTTGATAAATTAGTTGGACAACGAAGAAAGGAATTGAAGTGTTCTTCTTCACTCTCTCCTTCTTAAGCTAAGAGCCTAGAGCAAGCCGGTTTTCTGAATTTTAGGCCTGGACATGAAGCTATAGCAATAGGAAGTCAAAGGCACTTACTAACAGGACCCAAAATCTATCCAACAAAAAACTCTTTGTCAAGTATGCTAGATTTATAATCTCTTTGGCTTTTCCTATTAAAAAAAACTTCACTTTCTTAGGATCCCTAGATAATACTAAAATACCACCATATTCCAACCAGGCAGGAAGGGGAGGAAATATCTGCCATTGCCTGGGCTCCAATTGTGACAACTTCCTGTCTTTTGTATTTCTATAGTTTCCAATTTCTTTATATGTGCCCAGTGTGCATTCCTGGCCCCTCTCTAGAGGGGATGGAAGGGCAGAAATGAAAAAAAAAAAAAAAAAAAAAAAAAAAAAAGAGGTGAGACCAAAAGGCTACATTTCAAATGAACAAAGATCTCTGCTTTTATATCTTGGTTAGGCTACATAGCCATCTCCCCTGCCACCCCCGGACGTTGCCTGATCAGTTTTGAATTGCTACCTTCATCGTGGTGCTCAATGAAACTAAATTCACTTATGGTTTTCATGGAATTATGGAGTTACATGCCTTCACTTAGTGTAATCTGAATAATTTTAAATAAACCTCCTTGTATGAATAGCATATTTTTCTGAACGTTCTTATAGCAAGTTGTTTTGAAACTCAAAAGTACCAATGTTAATAACATCCATAATTATTTCTCTACAGCTTACGCTGTTATGTATTATGTAAGAAAAACTGGTAAAAAGAATTTAAAAAATAGAGTCCTCAACTTGAATTAAATAAGCGAGAGATAGAAAAAATTATAGTGCTTATGTTGGGAAAGCTGTTTTTCATTTTTTTAGTAATGGCATGACTAAGAAAAAACTTGAACGCCTACATACCAGCATACACAGTGGGTTTTAGTTAGGGAAATTGGTTTTAGCAAAAGACAACTAGAAATGATTTTTAAAAATCCATTCTCTCTTCTATCTTACCCGCCTGGCAAAACCTTAATTCTCTTAAAACCCAACATTCTACCTACTCCTGCCTGCACCAAACAGCAAAGGTGGTTAGGAAAAAACACAGGTAACCTTATTTTAAATAGAGAAATTCTCATTGGTCTCATCTTAGATTTACATTCACTGGTTTTAAATGGGCCTTCAACAATCCTATTACATTTACCTGGTCAATTTATTCTTCTATTTTCTAAACTAAGTTTCACATCCACACTCTTTCCTTTTTCCTCCAACTTCTCACACTTGTCTCTCCTCCTCACTCTCAGCTAGTGATCTTACCAGTTATTTCAATTCAAAATTGAGAAATAAGAGAATTACTTCATCTTCTCACTATCAAATCTGCCTCCATATACCCCGCCTTTTCTTCCTTTACACTGGGGAACCATGTTCCTATGTAAGGCCGACCCCTCCATTTGTACAAGGATCACATTCCCTCTGGACCATTCTAGGACTTCACTCCTACAATTATCCTACCTTTCTCTTGTATCCTAAATTTCTGCTTTTCTACCGGATTATTCCTGATCAGCATAAATACAGGCTGTAATAGCTCCCGCTAAAAAAAAGTACTTCTCTTTAGGCCTCACATCACCTCTAAATATTGTCCCATTTCTTCGCTTTCCCTTGCAGTAAAATCTTCAAAAGGCTTCTGTGTCTGTACTCTCCACATCCATCCCTCCACTTCCTTTTCTCCTCAACCCACTCCATTCAGCCTTTTTCCCTCCGCTGCTTCACAGAAACCATTCTTATCAGGGTCCCCAGCATTCTCCTTTTAGCTAAATTCAATGGTCAGTTCTTAGTTCTCATCTTACTGGACTTATCAACAGAATTTGACACAGTTAAGCTGTCTCTCTTGAAACACATTCTTCCTTCTTTGGTTTCTGAGATACCACACATTGCTGGCATTCCTGTTACCTCAGAGAGACCTCTCCTTTTTAGTCTCCTTTGCTGAATCCTACAACTCTTTCACCTCCAAAAGGAGCCCTAGTTCTTAACATTTTTCCTTTGCTTTCAACTCCCTAGATGTTTCATCCCTTTTGTGGTTTAAAATCTAAATGCTGATGCCTTCCTTATTTATATTTCCAGCCTCATAGTCTCCCTAAGTTTCATACTCATGTACCTGCCTACTCATTTTTACTTAAATGGTTGGTATGTATGTCAGCATCTGAAGTAAAGAAAAGCAGAAAAATGGCCAAAACTATATCTCCCAGTTAAGGACTGAATTTTCACCCAAATTAGTATGTCAAAGCCCTAAACCCCAAGATGATGGTATTTGGAGATGGGCTTTTTGGAGGTAATTAAGGTTAAATGAAGTCATGAGGCTCGTCATGATGGGATTAGTGCCCTTACAAGAAGAGACATGAGACAGCTTGCACTTTCTCTCTCTGCCATGTGAGAACACAATGAGAAAGTGGCCATCTATCAGCCAGGAAGAGAGCTCTTCCCAGAAACCAAAGTGGCCAGCACCTTGATCTCAGACTTTCCAGCCTCTAGAAGCATGAGAAATAATTTTCTGTTGTTTAAGCTCAGTATATAGTATCCTGTTATGGAAGTCTGTGCTGATAAACACATTTCCCTTTGCCTTCCAACTTGCTCCTCCCCAGGCTATCCCAGTTTGATAAGCAGCACCAGCACCAGTATGTATCCACTTGCTTAGGCCAGAGAGCCAGGAGGCATCCTTGACTCTTTACCCGCCACCACACATTCCTCATCCAAATTCACCAACAAATCCTATCAGGTCTTCCTTCAAAACATATCCTGAATCTTGACCATTTCTTACCACCTCAACTGCTACCAACCTAGCCCAAGATGCTTACATCTTTACCATAAACTATTGCAAAGTCTCCTAGCGGCTCTTCTGCTTCCACTCTTTCATATCTCCATCCCCCAAACCAACCCAATATTCTCCACACAGCTGGCAGAGATAATTTTTAGAAAGAAAGAATCAGAAAGTGTTACTTCTGCCTGAAAACTTCTGTGGTATCTTAGGATGTTCAGAATGAAATCCAACCTACCTGTTGGATTTTAAAATCATACCTAAGTGTGACCTTGAAGGTCCTCCATAATCTGACCACTGTTTGTCTCTCCATCCTTATTTCCTTCTAATTTTTTGTTTATTTCCTTAGCTCTTGCTACATTTGCTGCTTCTAAATATGCCAGTCTTGTTCCTGCCTTGGGACCCTTGTGGGAGCTCTTCATTCCTTCTGACTCGCTCTCCTCCCAGAGCTTTGCAGCGCTCATGCCCTCACTTCTTTTAGGTCTCTGTTCAAATGGCACCTTTCACAAAGGGTTCTCTTGAGCGTTGAATCTAAAATAGACACTCCCCTGTCTTTCTCTCTCCCTTTCTCTGCTCTACTTATCTCCATTGCACTTATAATAATATCTTTATCAACTTTCTCTTCACCAAGGTCAGCTCCATGAGGGCAAGATCTTTGTTTCGTTTATCACTGAATCCCCAATGCCTAGAAGAGCACCCAGTAAAGAGCAGACATTCAACAGATGTGTTGAATGAATGAATGAAGTTTTCAAATGTGTTTCTAAAGATACTGACATTGCTAATTACGAATTTTAAGGTTTGAAATCTGTTTTCAAAAATGTGTTCTTTGAATGAGAAGAAAAAAAATACAAATGGCACAATAGCCAGGACTAGTTCTTTGTAAGACAAGAAGATTCAGAGTGGCAAAGGTAGAGGTATCAGCAGAACTTTACAACCATGCTCACAGAAAACGTGAGAAAGTAAGTATAGAAAACAACATCACATGTGCTTTTTGGATTCTTGAGTGAGCAGCAGAGTGAAAGAGGTTGGTTCTACTGTGCAACCGCAATTTCTCATCCCCGCATCTTTTGAACTAGAGTTGTTACACCTCGTTTGAGCTTTACTGAAGACTCTGTTGAGGCTGCTAATGACTCCAGCAGAGAAGACCAGTTTGCTTCCTTCCCTCTTGCCTTTTAGCTTTCCATAAAGCCCCAGCTTTCCTGCCATTTATCTTCCTCCATCCTAAATTCCAATACTGATATCACCTCCCAGTAAGATCACACACCATCTCCAAAATGTAACTTCATATTTCTTACCAGGCTTTTATATTCTAAAGTGAATACAATGCCATCCATGAAATAAAACAGTAAGTTTAAAATATTGACTTGAAGAAACAACCAGGACTTTTCACTCAGATGTGAAAATGTACTAATGCAAATAGAATAAACTAAAGCACATTTGACTTAATAAGCAGTGGATCTAAATGTTATGCTAAGTAATTTATCCAATCACAGTCTTCAATACATCTCTGGGCACTGACTGGATATAATTGTGAATAAGAATAAAGAACAAGTACCAAAATATTAAATCTAAATTAGTCAGCCGTTCAAATGAGCAAACCCTTTGTGGATTGTATTGACCATGAAACTGCACATCACCACCTTCCAATGACATCCTAGGACAAGTGCTCAGAGCAACTAATTCTTTCCATGGTTGCTAGGTTGGCCTTGAGCAGCAAAAGGCAACTGGATTTATTTTATTCTGGTGGCAGCTCAGTGGGAACATAAACTAGCAATGCTAGGGAACAGCAGGTCTACGCAGAAAAGGAAGCTCCACTCATATACCATACTAAACCCTCAAATGCCAACTAGGCTTAACCCAGAAGCAATGAAAGTGGTAAACACTAACATTTTCAAAGAACTAATATTCATGGCAGAATCTATAAAAGGTGACTTTGAATAATTCCTTCCCAGCAAACCTGTAAAAGTTTTATAAAATATGCTGCAAAAATGACTCACAGTAGATGTAATTACTGTGCAACCTTGGAAACTGATGTAAAAAATTCAGCTGCCAGCTGAATTCAGCTGCATGTTAACAGCTACCTAATATATGGGTTGTTTGATTGGACTCTTTGGGCAAAACTGCAAAATTCCTAACCCATTGCTGCTATATATTTTATCAGGGCCAAATTTAGCTACTTTCATTTTTTAAAATGCCATTTTAGACAGCACAGTGAATCAAGTCTGTGTTGCTTAATTGCTTGCATACATTACACTCTAATCCATTTCCCCAAACACTAGTTTAACTAGTTATTATTTATTTTTATTTTTTGGAACAGCAGCAGAGTTCTGATGCCGGAACTATGAAACTTGGCAAAATCATTGCTTTCTTAAAAAACTAAGAATCAGCTGTGAAATTTCCTCCTCTATGCAATCAGCAACAGTTTCCCAGTTTTTTATTTTAAAGGCATTCATCTTAAATTAACAGTTTGGTATAAAAAAAAAAAAAGGTTCATTGCCCATATTGTTTTCAATCATAACATAGTATTTTTTTGTGGGTGGGGAGAAAAGCCAAACTGTAGAAGGATCACATGCCATATTTTCACCCCATGCCTTATAGCTATCCTTTGGCTTTAGCTGAGGTGATCAGGTATATTGTCAGTTTAAGAGTTAATAATACCAACCAAATATGTCAACTTTTGAAAGATTTCCTCTTAATACAAAATGTTCACTCTATAACCATCACCATCCTAGGCTTTGGTCTTATGGGCTGTCACCTTTGGAAAATTGAATTAAGTTGAATTTTTGCAAAATTGTTTCTGTGCTATTGTCACCACAGACGTTTGCTACTTAAATGACCTTAACAATACGTTTTTTAGAAAAGAGCTTGACCCCCCTACTTTATAATGGAATAAGTCTACCTCTTCTCCCCCTCCAAAATTACCTGTTTGCTAAGTTTACATGTGTAACGTTTTCTCTTAAGTGAGGCCTATCCCAATTGTGAGGGTTGATGAAGCCAACCTGAGGATTATAATCCAGGAGAGTCTTTTAGAAAGCTCCGAGGACTATTCTGAAGAGGTAAGTGGGGAGGGCAGTATATATGAGATTTTGGTGAAGGGGTACGTGCAATTAAGCACACATCTTAGTAGAAGGTTACTGCTATTCACGAGGGACAGGTATCTTAGTTAATGGTTTTTAGTGCTTCACTATGTATGGGAAGATACAAGAAACTGGGTTCATAAAATTTTCTCCTGAAAATATCTAACTACTACAGGCCAGTTCTGCCAGTTTTCCCAGAGCACAGAAGCCTCATACCCATCTTCACCCTGAATTCCTTTCAGGGTGTATTATAGGTCAGCAACTGCAGTGGCCAATGACTTGATTCGTACAGAACAGGATGGTGGGCAACATTCTTAACTTTACAATCCCTTCCCCTTTTGGACATAATTTTGACCAAGATTTGGGAGGCATTTCATGACCAATTGGTCCCATAGCACTAGGAATGCTCATTCCCAGATCAGGGGAGGATTTCGTTGATAGGCCACTCAATGTTCTATTACTGGACTAGGCCCTGTTAACAGTAGCCCAAAGCCTCTGGACCGCCAGTCTTACTAGTCTGTTATGGTCCAGGAAATGGTTCCCTCTTGTTGCTTCTTCCCATATCTAGAGTTACACTCTTACAATCATTGATCTTATAGAACTGTATTATTTGGTCAATCGTTTCAAGTTGCTAGTCATCATTATTTTTATCAGAGGCTCAGCCATACATTTGGTAATGCAAGAAACAATAATCTTGTAAAATAGGCAGGATACAGTAATTAGCTAGTAATATTAGTAAGGTCATAAGTAAGTATTTAAGCTAAGAACTTCCATTAGGTGCAGCCCAATATTTCTCCAGGTTATCTGACCTGGTCTGTTCCACACCAATGACTCTCTTTACAGGATGCATTGGCGTTGTACATAAAGTTCTGCATGTAAAAAGGTGAGTGGTATGTCATCATGACCCCTTACAGGACTGGGAAAAGAATGTTATCTTCTATGGAGGTACATGGCTAGTGCCAGAAAAAGAAATTGATCTTTATGGTTGAGCAGGTGTTTCTGCCATTGGCGAGGTCTGGTTAATGCTGCACAACTGTTGGGCTGCACCCTGCAGGTCTGCAAGCCTTGTAGTTGCCCAGCCTCAAAACCAAGAAAGAGCCCAGAGACAGCAATAGAGACATCAGTGGAGACAGCAACGGAGACATCAGTGGTTTATTGTAAGATTTCCTATCCACGTCAGAGGCAAAGGTCTTGGAGAGACACCCCATGGTGTACTGCACAGAGCAGGCAGGATGTGGCAGCAATCTTTGCTACCTGGGGGAGAAGAAGGCTACCATTTATAGGGGTAAATGACCTCAGGTTGGCTCGTTAGTTACCAGGGAAACCAGCAGCGGGGGCAGGGGGCAAGCACGTAGGCAGTTACTAATTAAGCCCTATGATTAAGAGGATTGCATAGTCATGTGAGTGAAGCAGAGCCTGGTCGAGCAGGAGATGTAGAGACCAAGAGAACAGCCACCTTGAAGGCCTCCCTACTTACCCTGCACAGCCCTTACAATCTTGGTCTGCCCCTTTCTGTGATACCCCTGGGGTCAGGCATGTAGAGGTGCATTGCAACCCGATACCACACATGCACTACAGACACCAGCAGCTAGAGAGTAACAAGAGTAAAAACCTATTTGCAAAGCAGAAACAGAGACACAAACATAGAGAACAAATGTATGGACACCAAGGGGGGAAGCAGGGTGGGTGGGTGGGATGAATTGGATGATTGGGGTTGACATATATACACTACTATGTATAAAATAGATAACTAATGAGAACTACTTACTGTATAGCACAGGGCACTCAGTGCTCTGTGGAGAACTATATGGGAAGGAAATCCAAAAAAAGAGGGGATATATGTACACGTATAGCTGATTCACTTTGCGGTACAGCAGAAACTAACACAACATTGTAAAGCAACTATACTCCAATAAAAATTAAAAAAAAAAGAGTAAGCCAGGCGCTTATCGGGTCATTTTTCATTGAAGTCCAGAGGAGTATGACAATGGCATCTCACCGTAGACCCAGCAATCAGACTGATTTCTCAGTGAGGCCACCATTGTTGCCCACTCCGTGAACAGATTCCCTTGGCTCAGACAACGGACAATATGTAAGACGTTTAACAGGCACGATATAGGAAGATCATGACCATTCAGGTACCATACCGCCTGTCCACCCTCAGTCTCCTCAGCCGGGGCCAAATACTGGAGAGGTGGGGTAACAACAGACCACAGGGTTAACATAATGGTGCCTTTCTCCAGTAGGGGCCCTGATTAATTACCTTAGTAGTCTTAGGTGGGGCCTGGTAGAAGACAGGTGAGGTCTCTAAGTCATTTTCTAATCCTATTCCTCGTGGGGTGGCAAACCCAAACCACCAGGGACTTACCTGCCAGTCACAGGGCCATTTTATAGTGTGTTCCCCTGGGTGTAGATCCGGAGCCAGCGCCAAAAGGGAGTTATTGTGCTGACGGATAGGTGGCAACAGTTCTTCGGCGGTCAGCAGTTGAACTTGGATGGTGTTGATCAGTTGCCTCTGGTGAACATGATGTAGGCACTAGGACAGTTGCTCCTGGGATGTTCAGTTATAGCTCAGATGGCTTGAGTTAGCCTCTGGTCCACAGAGGAGAGAACGGGTTTCCATCTCAATTGTTGCTAAGTAGTCCATCCATCCTTTCCATTAGCCGAGCAGCAGTGGGGTTTGCAAGGCAGGTGGAAAGGTCAGTGTTTGTTATTTTTATCGGCCCATTCCTCAACTTCACGGCCAGTAAAGTGGGTTCCTTTGTTGCTACTGATGTCCATGGGCGGGGTGGGGGTCCCGTATGTCGCACATGTTTTTTACGTTGCTCCATGACTCAGGTGGGTCTTTTGTAAGGTCTCCCACCTGTTGTAACGCGTTGCCGAAGCATACAGCTGTTGTTCCATCACACTGTATCGTTGCTCCCCCCCATTCCATAGCTGGGGCCAGAAACGCAAGGATACTCTTACTATTTTGCTGTTATCACAGGCCCCAGGCAAAACCTTCCGAGTAACTGGCCACGCCCAATTCACAAGCCTGTCCCTGAGTTAATATCCCTAAAGCCTGTGTCTGTAATTGTTCAGGGGTGGTGGGCCGGGAGTATACGAGTCTCACTCAACCAGATAACACTCAAGTATTTGATAGATAATCCAGGTCCTTGTGTTTTGTCTGTATTCACCACTCATCCCCGAGCAGTCAGGTGAGCCACGAGCGTGGGGCTGCTACTTTTAAACTGGAAAGAGATTCTGAGACTAACAGGATATCATCATTATAAGGGAAGAGAAAAGACATCTCTCATGGTAGTCAGCTGCCACTGGCCCCCACATGCTAGCGATCAGCCACCTCGGGATTAGCTCCCAACTTTGTTTCCCAGCCTTATCTCCTGACATCTTGGCACTCACGGGAGTTTCCTCGGCCTCATAGCTGGCTTGCTAATTTTCGGGCTGCACCCCGCAGGCCTGCTAGCCCTGTAGCTGCTCAGCCTCACGACTGAAGAAAGAGTCCAGAGACAGCGACGGACACATCACTGGCTTATTGGACGGGGGTCTTACACGCCGGAGGCAAAGGTCCTGGAGCGACATCCCACTGGGTACGGCGGAAAACAGACAGGACACGGCAACAACCTTCGCTACTCTGGGGAGGAGGAGGCTACCTTTTATAGGGGGAATTGTCTTCAGGTTGGCTCATTAGTTACCAGGGAAACCAGCAGCTGGGGTAGGGGGCAAGCACATAGGCAGTTACTAATTCAGCCCTATGATTAAGAGGATTGGATAATCATGTGAGTGAAGCAGGGCCTGGTTGAGCAGGGGATGCACAGGGAGAGCCAACTTGAGTGGCTTGACTCTACAACAACGCACGCTTGAGGGGAGGAAGGAGGCTCAAACGGGGAAAGAAAAAGACTTTATGCTTAAATTTTTCTTCTTCGGCCTTGCAATATGAATTTTATTTCATCATGAGTAAAAGAGTGGGTGGTAAAGAAATGCTTTCTAGGCCATCTTCCAGACTGGTATTTAGGACTATTAGGCTTACCCACATACAGTAGCCACATAAACTGAGCCCTCAGCCTAACACCTTCATTGCATATCCCTGCTTTATTCTAAGCCTTAAATTGCAGGTGGGCAGGGGCTATTAATCTCTGTACCCCAATAAATGTTTCTCAAGTTGAATTTTGAGTTTTGTGTGGTTGAAACAATACCTCATCTTATATGGTTCACTCTGGCAGAAAACACCCTTTGATTTATTTCTAGGAAACTAAAATTAATTTTGAAGAGAAGAATTTTTTTTAAAACCATCTAAGAATTTGCCAAAGAGGGTAGGATCAATGCGGAACCCTTCAAGTATATCGATAACAATAAATGCTCTCTGCTTTTTACAGTTTCAAGTTTTATAACTACAGGTATTGAAACTCAAATTGTTCTACAAATTAATTTCAGTTCTATATAAATATACTTGTAGATTCTGTATTAAATTGAATTTGCCAGCATCAACTTAACCTATTTTGAGGATTATTTTACCATGCCCCTAGTATGGTAAAATAAAACAAATGCTGAGCTCAGAAGTTATTTTAACTGCAAACATAGCTTTAAAACCTTTAATTAGCTTAACCCTGTTTAGTTAAGTCACTGTGATCAGTAATTCGAAGACCCAAGTCTACCTAGCCAGGTAATTTAGTCTAGAATTCTGAACAACCTAAATTGCAGAACTGCAACTTTACTTCAGAGGTCTGTAGAGTATATAAGATTTAGAAGGTTTTGAATTGTTCAGAAACTCCCGGAGTTCAGTAAAATTCTATATGTCTACAAAGTCTAACTATCATACATCTCATCTCAAATAACTCAGGGTCTTATAGTAACAAAAATAATCCAATTACTGTCAAAACACCATTAAGAGGACTTCTATATACTGGATTCTTAACATACACACTAAAATTGATGACAGCACAGAGCATTATTTCACTTTTGAAACCAATAATTAAGAAGAATTTTTCCAGCCCCAAACCATTAATCACAGAAATACAACATCTCACTTAGGCCCCCCATGAACATTTTATAGAATTAAAAAAGACGGTAATGGCTAATTCGTGGGTTTCAGCACCAAAAAAACCAATCACGCAAACAAACATAACAAAACACAAAAAAAGATGATAATGATGCTCCAGTGTAACAAGGAAGAATGCAAAAAGAAGCCCGCCCTACACTTCATTCAAAGTTCTTTTAAGAAATGAGGAAATGCTTGGATTCTGGTGTTAAGGATCACAACAAAAAGAATATTGAAAAACATCGAATTGTAGGACTCTTTTCCCATAGGGGACCCCATTATAAGTCTGCTACTTGGGACAAGGCACTGGCCCATCTGCTCCGGTAAGGGAAGCTGGGCATGCTGGACATTGAAAATCCTATCACTCTCAGCCGTGAGAAAGAGGAGTTTAAGGGAAATAAGCATTTTGCAAAAGGCAAGAGAAGGAAAGGTCCTGATCAAGGAAGGAAATATTTTCCATTTTTTAGAAGTACTAAGGAGCCAGAAGAATTAGGAGCATGAATGGAAGTGAATTCCCTTTGAGAACCTCTATTTCCGTATATGCCTGGATTAGGAAAATTTATAAAGATCAACAATAAAACTAAATGTACCTTTAAACTATGCTTTTAAATATGGGGGCAAACAAAAGCCTATTTGTTAAAGAATGTGATACAGAGTGAAACCCCAATTATACTCTTTTTAAAGCCACTAGGAATCTCAGAAGAGTAGCCACAAACACAACAAGCAACAATTTACACTGGTACAACAATGAACAAGAACACTTTTACATCCATTGCCTCAATTGATCACTGTTAGCACCCTGAGTGTGCACAAAGTTAAGTTAGCATTTCCATTTTATGGAAAAGGACATTGAGGCTTTGAAGAAATTGCCAGTTGCTTTCAAAAAGATACCTGTCACTCTTGATTAAAAAAATGTTTGATCAAATTAAAAAAGAACCACATTCATAGAGATGGAAAATTTATCAACAGTAGCTGGTACTAAAAGTTACATTTTACATTATAAGGTACTTCTTTTGTTTCATAATGGGGCTTTATGTCTTGGTTTTGTTTTTACAAAGCAGAAAGTTCAAATACCTGACCATCTGCTTCCAAATCAGAAATCTGGCAACCCCTAAGTTTAGGGAGTTAAAGGGACTGGATCATATATAGCATAGAATGATCTCTAACGGTCTTGCTCCAAATTCAGAACACTTTGCACTCACCTACAAGGTTTCCACAAAGCAATGAAGTCATCTTCTCTGGTCTGCTCTTTTCATGGTAACTTTCTGAACTGCATCAACTGCCCACATTGTGATGGAACTGTGGGTAAGGGAAGGAGGTGGGGACTGACAAGCATCACGACCCTCTGGATTGATCACAAGGTATTAACTTTCCCTGTTTTCAGATGACACACTAAGTTCATACCCAAATGAGTGGAATTTGACCCTTTGAATCTAGTTCTCATTCTTTTGCTGGAGATTACACAGAGAAGTAAAGCCTCTATTATGTTTGCCGAATGACAATGGAATATTTAAAATACCTCTGAGACAGAAAGGAGTTACCAAGGTTTAGTTCAAAACAATTCTCACTGATTTTTTCACTCACTGGACAGTGTTTATTTAATACATGCAAAGAACTATAGTGGGTAGGGGAAATGCTCGAAATAAAGTTTTGATACTGATAATTCTTAAAATTTTATTTATAGTTAAGAACCTTCTTATGACATACCTTTGACTTCCAATGTTTGACTCTGGAGCATAGGAAACTGGCCTATACTTAATTTTCTCCCGCGCTAAATGACATTGCCTTGTAAAGGAGAAGAGAACATCTTAATCTCAGACTTTATAAAGAAGAGTGCCTGACTGGTGCTGTATAAACTTTCAGTATATTGTGTCCTGGAATATGCGTGTAGTACTATTTCAAGTCCTCTTTACTGATAATTTAATGCTGCCTCTAAATTTAATGCCTATTGCCTTTTCACCAGAAAGCAGATTTTACTGATGATAATGATGATGGTCATTAGGGCCTTGGAGACTTTTTAAAGGATCTAAGGATGAATGAATAAATAAAAACCACGATGACTCATTCTGCACCCTATGCCATTAGTATAACGCATAGCTCAGCACAGTTCTTCTCCCCCACAAAACTGCTCTATTTAAGTATGTGTTAAATTTCTTTTTCAAACAAAATGAGTATAATTTGTTCAGAAATGAGATTGTGGATTGTCAGCAAGCAAGTAGGCATGCTGCAGAAAGGAAATACATTTAACCTGGTTGATTTTTTTTTTTTTCCTCTAAAACTAGTCCTCATAGAACAACCACCAGATTCTGTCAGGCTCTATGTTTACTCCTTCCTTCCTGAATGAGAGGAGTTTTTTCTTTACTACATTTTCATTGCTTTATCTTTTTAAATATATTAAAGAATGTCAAGTTGAATATCCTTCTAATATTGCTTCAAATAGGATACTGGGGCTTTGGAGCACCATCTTTTACATGATTAAATTAATACAGATTAATATTTCATATCATATTCATATTCATAAAAATGTGAATGTATAGACCCTGCCCTTAAATGCTAGCATACAGGTACAAAGAGATATGTCCAGAATTATTTTTTATGAAGATATATGTAGTTAGTATTTCTCCAAAACTAAAGTTGTCCCAAGGTGGTTTGTGATGGCCATTATGGTGTATTTTATTTCACAAAGGATTAAACTATGAAAATCCCAAGGCTGCAAAAAGATTTAGATTCAGACACTGAGTTGATTAGTATAGTCTCTGTTTTTCCCTTTATGAGCCAATTTCAAAGCCATTGATAGGCTTTCTAATGGCACGTGGAAGCAGCTACTTCTTTAATTTCCATACACCTATTTCCCCTTTCTTCTTGTAGCAGACCCTGGAGTAGTGAAAAGGACATGGACTCAGAACACAGATAACGAGGATTCTGTACCTTACCATCCTCTAAGGAGCCAGGTGACCAATCTTGGGGTGGTGATCAGAACCACCTGGGACTTACTCTCGTCCCCATATTATAAAGATAATAATACCACAGGATTGGTGTGATGTAATTGTTATTATTCTGTTTGGTCTGCAAAGAAACAGTCACCAAAAGACTAAAGAGAAGCTACAGAAAGGTTCTTGCTTTAGACAGATTCTACATATTAAAATCTGTATTTAAACAAATGAGCAGGGAGTTAGTCACCTTACTTATGAAATATCTAATATAAGAAATAATGCATTTTAAAAGCTAACTTCCATACAATGTTCAAAACACAATTCAATTTGCAAATATTGAATTCAAATTCACCTGTAGCAAGGCCTGAGGTATAACTGCATTTGAAAACCCACTGAGGGACTTTGCACACAATTTAGGCTAATACGATAAAGGAATAGTATATCAAATTTGGATTGATTGTTCAGTTAAGTCTTGTTTACATTACACTGGTCCAATGAAAACCAAAACTTCCATGGGCCTGGGAAGAGTGAGAACTTCCCACTGCTATTCAAGTTGGAAATTAACCAGTTGGTAGGTTATGAGTTCTGACTCTTGACCGTGACTCACTTAATGAGAATGAAGTGTGTCTTTTGGTTCAGACCTCTTGTTTTAATAGCCAGCCACATGGTGAAATATGCCAAGTGCACGTTGGTTGTTTCTGTCTCTTAGAAGGATGACTCAAAGCCATATTAGTAAAATGCCTTTAGAACATGAATAGCGGGGCTCTTCTTTGAGTCAGACCTGATTTTGGGGATGAGACTCTGGCTCGCTTTGTGTGTGTATCATGGAGTCAGATTTACACGGGGTTGGTCTAAATCCCATGAGTCATCTCTAAAGGATAGTATATTCAAGGTACTGTGTCCACAAACCTATTCTCTGATATGTATGTACAAATGTTTAATGTGTACAATATGGTTTGGAATATAATAAAGAGGGTTATATAGCAGGAAAAATATCTTTAAACACTACAATCATTCATAGGGCAGTGAGAGGTTCACACAAAAGGCACAAGAGAGCGGAGATCAACAAAGGAAGCAGTGGATTCACATCTCCCGCCTCACACTCACTCTCTCTAACTGGACTGGGAACAAATGTCTCCCACACTACTTATGTTATTCTTTCCCTCTCTCTCTCAAACTCTCTCTGTGACAAGCATATATGATGTGATGCCACAGTCTGTACTTTCACCTCTCTGATAGTTCTCGTACCTGCTTGCAGTACATGGGTACTAATGCTGTCTTTTTCGTAGAATATTCTAAACACAGTGGTGCACCTTGGTTGTCTTTGGATAGTCTTCTCCTTGCTTGCCCAGACACAGTCATCAGGTCTTCTAGAGTCCTGTTTAAATCAGGTGAGGACATAGATGGCGACGTCCATCTTAAAGAAATGGAGATAGACAGATGCACTGGACACGGAACTGGAAGTCACAGCTTCACATTCAACTTGAAAAGCCTCAGATATTTTCTACAAAGCAAAATGCTTCCTTCTAGGTGGCTTATCTGCCACTGCAATGACGTGCCACTCAATAGCAGCATCTCTGGGGAGATGGGGAAGTACCACTACCACCAGGATGCCACCTGTGTCCTTGGCATTGCCATGACACTCGTGTTCTTCCTGGAAGTAAAAGAAAATAATCAGGACGTTGATGTCAGAATGGATCTGCTATAATTCAGAAACCCTATTAGGTTTACATATACACACTTGAGTAAGAATTTAGTCAATTAAATAATTATGTAATAAATGGAAACAGCTTAAATACAGGAGCTGTATAAAGTATTTTGGTTTACTAGTTCTTAATTAATTAATTAATAATTATGGCCCATAATTACCAATATGAACTAGGAGGAGTCCTATTATATATGTTTGCATTTTGAATCTTTCTTTTAATGTCTTTGATAGAACCAAGAGAGAGAAAAGCTTAAAAATCATATTATATTCAAATATATATGTGGGCATAGACATTCAACTCAATTTATAACTTTAGTCCCTGCATGTCATACAACTATAAATGCAAAAATATTGAAGTATTTTTACCTGTATAGATACACTCAAAATTAACTCCTTAAGGGAACAGTACATCATTTGTGGTGCCTTAGTTTGTGCTGTCATGCTTTTCATTGACTAGCCACAATTGAGGATAGTTAGAATAATTAACTGTTAGAAATAGTTTACTCTTTGTATTCCTTTGCATTTGAAAAAGACTTGTGAGGAAAGAAGAATATTTTTATATTGAAAAATGCAATTTGTGTCGTATGTAAGAAAAGTATGCTCGCAATTACTATGATAGGTCCTTAGGTTTATTTCATCCATTTGCAATGGATTTTTGCAACTCTAGATTGGGAGTGTAGGAAAAAAGAGAATCGGTATAGAAACCTGGGATGCAACAACTTGATGCTTTAAATATCTCAGCATATCTAAGAATAAACTTGCCACCTTCTCTACCAAATACACTTTCTTCGTCTTGGGAAATGTCATCTATCCACTCCATTGTCCAAGGCTGGAGAGCAGAGTCTTGTCCTTGTCTCTTCTGTCTTCCTTAGCAACTTCTCCCTACTTCATTCGAAGTAGCCACAAGTCTTGTCATTTTTAACTCCTTAAATCACTTAAAATATGCCTATTCATTTCTGTCCCCTTACTTGTATTTTAATATAGGTCACTGTCATTTATATGTTGCTTGGATTTCTGTGAAGCCTCCTAACTGGTCTCCTCAATTCCAATCTTCTTCAGTCCATTTGCTACACTTCAGCCAGAATAATCTTTTTCTAAGATATATCTGCCTTTTCTAAAAAAAGGCCCTGCATGCTTACCATCATTCAATGACTTTTGACCTAACTTCAAACTCCTTAGCATGGTTTCCAAGGCCTTTCAGGTCTGGCCCCCATGTACTTCAACCAGCTCTGTCTGTCCCACCCCTCACTCATTGCTGGAGCCATGTAGAATTAACAGCAGTTCGTCCACTCTCTGCTAACTTGTTTTGGAATTCTTTGCTCCCTTGATACAGAAGGCCCTGCTCCAACTTTGTCTAGTTTAATCATGTCAACATTCCTGGATGTTAGACCTATGTTTCCCTGGGAATGTCTTCCCTGACCCTCTCATAGCCTCTTAAGCACACTGTGCATACTCCAGTCACATCCATTCAGTGCTCAGCAAGTATCTGTCCGGTGTCTGCTGTGTGCCAGGTACTGGTTTAGGTGGTTAGGATATGTTGCTGAACAGAAACAGACAAAGACCATTGCCTCCATGGAGCTTGCATTCTTCTAGTAACTTCATGGCAACTTATCTCATGTTTTCCTGACTCTCTTCCTCACTAGATGAAGGCAAGGACTCTCCTGAGGTTACTGTATTACCATGATTGGCACAATGTCCAACTACTAAACATTTGTTTAAAGAAATGAATAAACTGAGAAAATGCAAAGCAATATATTTCTTTTATCTTAGGTCATTAAAATTATTTTGAAGCCAGGGAAAACTTGTTTAGAAGTAAAAGAACCCAAACTTTTGACATTATTTGGGGAAATCTGCCGAATAGGCATATGAACATGTCTCCAAAATTAAATGTAATACTTTTTCCCCCTAAACTTGGTTTCAGTCATTGAGTCCTTCTATAACCTCTTTTAATTTCTAGGTCAATCTGCTCATTTTCTGACCAACAGAGTCTATAATGGAAAAATCAGTATCGAAGACAAAAACACTAGACGGTCTTCTGAAATAGAAAAATTAAACTGTTTGAACAAAAGTATTAAATGTACACTTTCCATGGGCCTGAGATTACTTGGAGAAAAGATGTTTTTCTTGCAAACCTAAAATAGCCATGCTAAATTCTTAAGCTGTTCTTCAGAATTAGAAATAAAAATCTAGAAGACAAGGAAAGGGTTTTTGGTGTTTTGAAGCCTCATTGAGTTCGGTTTTTCCTAGGTGAAAAGGAAAACCACAGCAATATTTTGCTTTTGATAAGAATATATCAGATGGACTTGAAAAATTCAGCAGCTAATTACTTTTAAGATGATCTGAGGCAGGAAAAAATTTTAAGGTGACATAGAGTTGGGGTGCTTAACACTCAGTATTCAGGTCCCGTAATTCCTTAGCAAAACAAGTAAGATTAATATGTGATTTTAAAAAATGGTCACTGCCTTCTAAACATATGCCTTTTTATTTAAACAGGTTTATATTTCCTGCCTCCAAGATGCTTCACACTTACATACCTTCGCCATTCTTTTTCAAAGCACTGTTGGTTATTTCGTTTTTGTAGAGATCACGAGTCCACTTGATATTAGTGACTTACACTTTCCTCTGCTTTGTGAGTGTGGGTACTAGCCTTTTTGTATACCAATTTGCTTACACTGCAGTCTATGCTGGTAATACTGTACATTGCCTGACCTCTGAATGGAAAAATAATAACAAGTTAAAACAGTCATTTTACCTGAAGTCGATAAGGCCATAACACTCACCCTGCTTTCAATTCACAGGCTCAATTTTCATCCACTCACTCTCGACTTTGAGAGGAAGGAATAATGACAGGTTACAGGCACTTTATTTCAAAATTCACTCACAAAGTTATTGACGAGCATTTTTCACAGCAACAGTTCTTCTCTCTGACCCTCGTGAGCTGTTTACATGAAAAATGCTCTTCCTTGTAGATTAATGAGAGTGGAAACTAATTCCACACCAAACATGTAGCAATTGCTTTAGCATCTCTGTTTTTGATATGGGAACAAAAATAGGGATAATTTGCCTCAAACTGCAGTCACTTCAGTCATAATAAAATCTCAGAGTGTACTGTTTGCTTTCAACTTTCATTAGGTAAGCTGGGGCTGTTATTAAGGTACCAACACATAAATGTTATATTAGCACTTAACAGAAGCACAGCATTCTCCTCTAGGAGATAAATTCTACCCTTGTCAATATAATTCCACACTGAGTGCAGTAAAGGAGTTTGAAAAGATGAAATAGTGAGGCTTTGCACTACAGGAAAAGAAATACCTTGTTCATTCAAGCTTAAAGGCCATTTTGCTGGCCCAAGGTGCTAGGGTACTGTTCAGAAAATAAGTCTCAGAGAAACTCTCCTAGGTCAAGTCAAACATTGAGACAAACTTTCAGACATGTTCTCTTTGTCCAAGGTTGTTAAATCAGTCACTTTAAATTTCTGAATGCCTTCACCTGCCATTTCAACTCTGGGAAGAAATATAAGAATTTAAGGCCAAGATGGAGTTCATTTCCAGAGAGCAAATGATAATCATTCTGTCTAAGCCACTGTACACACAACACCCACATACTTCTTTTCTTTTCTTTTTTTTTCCTTTTGAGTATGGTAAGCCCTTTTAAAATGTAAGGTATTGTGTATATCATTGTGGTAGAGCTGTTTAAATTAAAACTGCCTTTATCCTTACTCTTACTACTATGTTTTTTAGGTCCTCTTAAAATAACTATCTCCAATTCAGGCCTAAGAAAAGTGCTGTCACACTTAGAAAAATAAGGACCATTTAGTCATCTAAAATGGAAAAAAAGGAAGGAGAGGGGCATCTAAAAGCATGGCTATTGCTAGGCCTACCTTTGCCATCGTTTATCTTCTTTCCTAGCCTTTCAAATTTCTTTAGCATACCATCATTCAATCATTTTAAGGTCTTTAAAAAAGTCTATTGTCATTTAGATTATTTAGCAACCTTAATTGCACAAAATAGTCTATTTTAACTACCAAATTCAGACCATCATGTTTTTCAGATGACATGTGAAATGTAAATGTGACTACTGTCCCTCTGCATTTGTAAGAGACAATTAGAGACAACATATAACACGATTCTGCCTAAAAATGTTGGCAATAAGGACTGTTTGGCTTAAAGTTCTATTCATAGGGTTAAATGTAATTATATTTGCCAATTTACATTACTATTCTACTAATCTGGGAAATCACTGTTATTCAGCCTTTCCCAGAAGGTTAATGCATTTCTGTCCACCCCTCCTTATATCCCTTGCATTCTGGTAATCCCAAAAATGGCCTGTAAATGTTTACTGTGTCCAGACTTGAGAAAACAAGTATTAAGTACATTTCTGCTGAAACTTCAAAGTCCATGGGTTTAACAGATGCCCATTCATTTGTAACCAAGTTTTAAAATGGTAGTTTTCATATATAATATTTACATGAACAAAACAATGGTTTCCTTTTCAAGATCAAATTAAAATAATTTTCAATCCATAAATAAACAGTAATACATTTTTTAAAAAAAACATAATTTGGGGGATAAAGTGAGAACTATTTTATATGCCCACGGTTTTAGATGCTGGCAAACATTGCATATGAAAGTTTATTTGGCTTCAAGAATTAGAGTGGGGTTTTTTTGATATATATATTTAAGCAATAAATTTAGGACCAGAGCCAGCAGCTTCTCAACCATTTCACTGAGTGGAAATTCAGATAGACTTTTTAGAGAAAGTAGCAGAGGCCTAACATCTAATTAAAACAAATAGTCAACTACAAGCTCTTCATTAACAGAGAATACATTTTACATATTTCTGAATCCTCAGCAGGTAGCATGGTGCCTGGTACTCAATAAGTCCTCAACGAATGTTTCACACTAACACTTTTCTGGAAGGCAATTTATATCGAATTTCCCAATGCTCATTCAATTTGACTCAAATTCCAAGTTTAGAAATTTAATAAAATAGAGATGTGCACAAAGGAAATAATTAGAGGTATATAGGATGTTTACTGTAATGTTATGTATAATAGCAAAAATGGTTAACAACCAAAATATCCAACAGTGGAGTACTGGTCAAATAGATTATAGTATATAAGATAGTGAAATCTTTTTATAGATAACCTATTAAAAACCATGTTTGCAAAGAAAATTTAATTATAAGGGAAAATAAAATATATTGTGTGGAAGAAAAAGCAGTTCAAAGAATAGCAGGTACAATTTTAAAAAATGCATACACAATATGTGTGTGCATATATACATGCATACATATCTGAATGAGACAGAAAAAAATTATGTTATAAGGAAAAAAGACCAAGCCAACAAATGCATGTTTCTTGCAAACCCCTGCTGGCTTGTAAAGATAGAAGGTGTTGGGATGAGTCCTTATTTAATGAGTGGAGAGATCTGTGTGAGGATGCAGAGAGAAGAGAGGCTGGAGCTGAGGACAAGCCTAGCTCTGTGCAGCAGGACTAAATATGGGCAGGGATCTATGGCAGTCGGCAGTTAATAGGAATTAGGGGCATGGCAAAGAACCCAGATGTCTAATGCAGATTCTCTACTGAGTTTTTCTGTGCAGTACATATTGTGTCCTTCTCCTCTGCCTTCTCCTGAAAACTTCAGCAAAACTTTATTTTTCTCTTATACTTTGTAAAGGTAGATTTTCTTTGAGGGGTGGTGACCAGGTGCAGAGTCCTGCTGAGGGGCAAGAAGCAAGGCTGCCTGAGGGGCCCGCCCACATTGGGGATATCTTTATGAAGGAAAATGCACCAAAATATGAGACAGTCATTAGCTGTGGGTACAGAAATAAGAAGGGGATTTTCATTTCCTTCTTTGTACTTTAATGGATTTTCCAAATTTCTGTAATGAATGTGCATTTCTATCATAATCAGAAAAAATGTTTTTTTTTTAAATGTCGAATGAATAAGTAAACAAGTCAATGAATGAATGACTTTAAAAAGTGGTAGTTCTGGACTTCCCTGGTGGCGCAGTGGTTAAGAATCCGCCTGCCAATGCAGGGGACACGGGTTTGAGCTCTGGTCTGGGAAGATCCCACATGCCTCAGGGCAACTAAGCCCGCGAGCCACAATTACTACGCCTGCGTACCATAACTACTGAAGTTCCTGTGCCTAGAGCCCGTGCTCTGCAACAAGAGAAGACACCACAATGAGAAGCCCGTGCACCACAACGAAGAAGAGCAGCCCCTGCTCGCTGCAACTAGAGAAAGCCCATGCGCAGCAATGAAGACCCAACGCAGCCAAAGATAAATAAATAAATAAATAAATAAATTTACAAATAAATAAATTTATTAAAAAAAGTGGTAGTTCTGAGAAAGACTCTGAAGTATACTCTCAAATGGAAATTGCTATATTTACAATCAATATAAGAAACCCCAGAGCCTCTTTCCAGTTTTGGGTTGTCTTTTGAAATAAGACACTTGATTTTAGAATATACACACACATGTGTATTTTTGCCCAATGAGTTCTACAAAGCCTGATTAGTCAAATAATAAATATGCTTACTTAATTTTCTTGAAAAAAGAAAAAGTTGGATCTTATTTTAGTAAAAAAAAATAATATATTAGTTGTACCCACAGTTGAAAGTAATTTTAAAAATTTTATTTCTATGTATTTTCCATTAAAAAAGGGAACATAGCAAAATAAGCATGTGCATTTAACGAACTAATGAATGCAGTTGTGCTGACATTACTGTTCTTCCAATTGTCAGCTCCAATGCCTAAGAACATCAATACTCACCAGACAACTAGGGCTTGAATGCTGGCTCCACCACGTACTGGCTGTGTGATCTTAGGACAGTTATTTACCTTCTCAATTTCCTCACCTGTAAAATGGGGATAACACCAATTCCCATCTCAGCATCATTATGAGAATAATAGAAGCATTTTTAGATTCGTCTACATGATCACCTTATATTTGGATACTGCCACATATATTTATGACCATGTTTACATTTGTGTTGATGCCAGTGAACATTTAAAGTACCAACAGTTACATGTTGCTTTTAGAATCCCTGCTCCAGTCTGTATTCCCCCCAGACAGTGTTAATTGCTCTGGGATTCTGGGCATCACTTAATTCCTATCTCTATTATAGCTTGCCGGCATTGCCATACCATTGTTTGTTTACATGTCTATCTACCCTACTAGACTCCACCCTTTGAAAGCGATGTTTGTGTCTTCTCTCCTTTTATATCCCTGACAGCAAACAGAGGCTTGAGCACCCAATAAATGTTTGCACTCAGTAAATTAAAAAAAAAAAAAGTACCAACGGTTAAAGTGCTCATTTGCCACTAACATATACAAACATGGGCACTGACTATTGTAGTCATTCTTGTTCACTATTATTGCTCTCAGAGTCTTTTGTCAATTATAAGGACAAAACTCTGGTTTGTAGTAAAATTTCACCGTTAAAAATATTTTAATAGAATAAAACTTTAGCTTCCTAACATTTAGTAAGTTGAGATTATGATTTGACATCAAGATATTAATATTGCAGTACAGTAATGTACTACTGGGTCTTACACTAACAGGAAGAGAACTTAGGTGGACTTAACACATAAATGATGCCCTAGTGCCAAGTAGAGGCCAAATGATATCATGACATTCTGCTCAAAAGAAGGTTTTATAGTGGTTCACATAGAAATAGTGGGAGAAATGAGTCCTTACCTGTCACATTGCAGTATAGCTAAACCAGCCAGAAAAGAAGTCAAACCATAGGAGTCAGCACTTATTTGGTTAGGAGATATATTACGAGTCCTACTTTTTAAGTATTAAGTTGCAGTAGTTCATTAGCAGTGTGTAGAAATAAATATATAATAGGATATCTGTTTAATGATATTTCTTTATTAATCAGTTAGGATTATTAAAATAATTGTTCTAAATAAAGATGTATACATTTGTGTAAATTATATAATTTTAAAATTAACTACAGCATGTGTCACAATAAAGCGATGCCTTAATTATAGTTGTACTGGTTTTGTAGGTTTATTTTTATTTACCCTTTATGTTTTTTTCATTGTATAGCTGATAAAAAGCTACAGGTAAAGGAGTTCATAGCTAGTTTTATAGTGTTACATGTACAAGTAACACTATAATAAAAAGAATACAGGCCACAACTGGACATCTGCAAGAATTTTTTATTACTTTCAAGAGTAAAAAGTTTGAGAAATGCTGTAGTAGAGTAACCTGCTTCTCTTTGCAGAATGTTTCAAACCATTTTATTACCAAAAATAATGTGCAGTTTTGGCTGAAAAGCTAATACATTTGGCTTTTATTCAAGAAGTAGGATAGCTTTGTGGATGATTATTGACAAAGACAATAATGAGAGTGGTGAGGATGATTCTGCAAATCTAAAGATGACCATCCTACTCCCCATCGATAGGATGTGTGCTGATTTATACAGACCCATTGAGAATTTTCATCCACTTATGATAAATAAGATGCGTTTTCAAGTTTCCAGTTCTACATCTATAAAATGAACAATACCTATATGATTGCTTTAGAAAGTTAAGGTGAGAAGCAAAGGAATGTGTGAAAGTTAAAATAGCAAGAGTCTATAGCTATAAAAATGACATTATTATTTCATTAACAATAATCTCAGGGCCCATTTACTCTCTGAGTTCTTGTTGCTTTTGTTTGGGTGATCAGGCATAGGTTACAAGAGTTGGGCATAGGTAGTTCATTAGTTCTTGACTATAATAAAATACTATTGCTGAAACCTGATTGTTTGCAGAGGCTACACATCACTAAAACTCTGGCACTTTCTAGAGGACCAAGGAAGCTTTCAAAGCAAAAAAATACTGTTAAATCTCTTTGATAAATGTAAAGCATATTGGTATAGATGCACAATGCAAAGCGAAGACTATACCTCCTGAAGCTGGAGCCCACATTACAGAAACTGAGAAACAATTCCAGTGTTACCACCTGAGCTTCTGCCCTTGAATTGATATTAAGTAACCATATCACTCATTATGGCCTCCAGTCTCCCTTGCTGATACCTTTTAATTTTTAAACAGTCCTACTTTATAAATCATATCCTCTTTCATGTGTTCTCTCAGCTAAAGAATTAATTTTGCAAGCAAAATATCTAAACAGTAAGCATAACAACAATGAAACAGGTTAAAGCTCATTAGCAGCAGGGAGCAGATGTAGTAAAACTCTGCCAGTTCCCCTATATTTCCTTCTCAGCAGGGACTGGGCACCAAGCTGTGAGTTAGTTCTATACCACAATGCTTGGCTGCTGTTTCAGCAATTGCACCTTATTGCTTCAAGTATAATACTAAGAATTCACTCTGATTTTTGATTTTTCTTTGCAATAATAATGTCTAAAAGGACCCTGCAGAGCTAAAATGTAAAGTTAAGTACCAAGTGCCAGCTAATCAGGAGATTATAAAATTGTAATTGATAAGAAAATAATTATAGATTATAAAGTCATTTTATCTTTGAAAAAACATTAACTTCTTGACAAACAGAGGCACCAGACTCTGGATGAAATCCATAATTGCTCAAGTTAAATTTCCTTGAAATATCATGCAATATCTAACATTCAGTATAATGTTTTACACAACTGGTAAAAGATAACTGTGTAAGGACCAAAGCAATAAATAAACTGATTATGATATAAACTAAAAGCAAATGAATTCTGTCAGAAAAAACACAATCTCAAATTATTAAACTAGGATTTCTTCCTTCATGTGCAACGTTAAAATAGAACCATTGGGCTTCCCTGGTGGTGCAGTGGTTGAGAATCTGCCTGCCAATGCAGGGGACACGGGTTCGAGCCCTGGTCTGGGAAGAGCCCACATGCCGCGGAGCAACTAGGCCCGTGAGCCACAACTACTGAGCCTGCGCGTCTGGAGCCTGTGCTCTGCAACAAGAGAGGCCGCGACAGTGAGAGGCCCGCGCACCGCGATCAAGAGTGGCCCCCACCCGCCGCGACTAGAGAAAGCCCTCGCGCAGAAACGAAGACCCAACACGGCCAAAAATAAATAAATAAATAAATTAATTAATTAAAAAAAAATTAAACTCAAAAAAAAAATAGAACCATCTTTTAGGAAACAGAAATAGCAGCCAAATTGAGGTGCCTACAAAGGTGAATATTAGCAAGGCTTTATTTAAAAATCTTTTCTAGAGATTAGAATCCTTTCCTGGGGCTAAAAGTAGTACTTAGATGTGCCAAAACACTGTTGGAGAGACAAACCATCAGCATAAATTCACCTGCTAGATTCTGGATATACAGGATAGACTGTTGGGACACAATTTGTTCAGCAAAATAAACACATGCTGTAGAATCCAATTCATGTAATTTCCAACAAGTCAAACTGCAACAGATGTAAATTTAACAATTGATAAATTTATCTGTATATTCTTACAATTCTGTAAATTACTCTCAAAGCTGATGCTCTATGTTTGTTTGCTGTTTTTGTGTAGGTTTAGTTTTTGCAATGGATTCATTCAGCCACATCTGATAGACAAGATGCTTTTAGAAGAATGACATTAACAGTGTTCTAGGAAAGCTACTCTAAATCTTTCAAAGAAAGAAAAAGAAACCAAGAAGTGCAATACCTGGGAGAGTGGAACCCATATTCTGAATCTTCTAGGCTACGAAAATAAATTCATAATCCTTCTTCTGCAAAGTAACAGGACTGGCATCAAAGCCTGGAGCAGATCTAAGCCTACAAGCAAGGTTAATTAAACTTGCCCCATTTCACGGAAATTAAAATGGCAAGGTCTTGAGGATCATTATAGTATGAAAAGTTGACCTAAGAAAAAAAGTCACCTATGTACTAAGGTTGATTGACTGCTCTGAATTGCTTGACCCATTTTCCATTGGAAAAGGAGAGAAATTGGGTTTCCTGACACATCTTCTTTAATACAAACATTTTTGTGTATCTTCAGATACAACTGGGTCCTATGAGTTTATATCAGTTAGATCACGCCTTTGGGAATGTGGGTTATTTTTCAAACTCAATAGGTTGTAGGTAACATTTGGAGTTGTGGAAACAGTCACCTAGGACTTGTGTGTCCTTAAAGGGTACTCAGGCAATAGGTCATTTTGTGGTATTAGCATTTTGTTGTGCAGTTTCAGTAGCTCTAAACACAACTGAGTTCCTTTAGCCATCCCCAGCATAGATCGTGTGGGCAGTTTAAGGTTCTCCACTGGAGGTATGAAATTGAAAACTTCCAGGGATTTCTGCTTTAAGGTTTCATTAGATATTGACTAAGGGTAATGGAATTGAATTGAAAGAGATACATATGTAGAAAAATTGACAGAAAATACAGCTCTAATGTGGCAGAGAAACCCAATCCACAGCAAATCACACACAAAAACAACCAGTGCTGTCTGATATTCAACAGGTATGTAAACATGAACAACTGCTGACATTATATCTACCTTTTGAAATAATTTCATCCCACCTGAAAAATCAAATGACAAGAAAAGAGTAATAACTACAAAGTCCTTGAAAGCTGCCTGACCACCAGGACTAAAGGGATGCTCATTGAAACACAGTTCTGCTGATTGGCCTTGTATGAGGAGGAGACAACAGCAGGATACTCAAGGAACTGGAGTATAGTGTTCTAATGTGTGACATTGCCAAACAGAGAGGGCAGAGAAATGCTCTAAATTACTATTGAAGCAGAAACTAGAGCAATCTGGATTTCACTGTAGATGACTATGACACTGGTGACAGAGCAGCCTGGTATGTAGCTACAAGGAATGGAGTTGTTGATCTTCAGTAAAAAAAAAAAACAAAAAAACTTCAGGCTGATTACTGCCTAGAAGACAGAGTTGCAAAAAGTGATCAACCTTTCAGGTGGTAGCCGCTACCAAATATGTGACAATTTTCACATCAAAATTTCTGAGTGCAGAAAGTATTAAAAATCATAGAATTATTAAACTGTAGGACTGGACAAAGCCATGGTCATCATCTCTTAAACCTTCTCATTTTGTAAGGGAAACAGAACTGCAGAAAAACCTGCCTTGCTCACCAGTCAGAAGCAGAGTTAGCACGTGAAGCCACATCTCTGTATGCTTGATCTAGCCATAAACCCTACTCAGAGTGCATTTTAGGCGCATCAGCTTTCAAATAGAGGTGTAACCTCTTAAACTAGAAGAAAGCCTGTACAATTCCTTTATATCTTCAAAGAAAATCTGGGGAGGGGTCAGTTTGCAAGGTATGAAATCTGTATACTCAATCAAAACCTTCAAGGGCTTATTAAATATATGACCCTGATGATAGCTTTGAAATTCTAATCCAGTTCTATCATTTTTAGTCTACCACAAAGGCTTATTTTGATCTTGAAGGACCCTCGGAGGTCATCTTGTCCAACCCTTTCATTTCAAGGAGTAGGCTCTCTCTTAACTCACCTTCACAAGAGTAATCCTTTCCACTCTCTTTATAAACACTTCATTGATACTCATGGAAGGATGAATTATTTAGGCTTCTGGCTCTTCTCTAGATTCCCACCACTCTGTCCCTACCAGTTGAGTTGTTCATTTACAAATGATCAGTTGTCTTTATTCCAAACTTGAATATGCTACTTGCAACTGTTATTGGCATTTTGTACTTTCTCTTAAGTATTACATATTCCTCTGTAATATGAATGTAAAACAAAGCAGAGTTGTTTCTATAAAAATTAAGTTAAATATTTTGGATAGGCTTTACAAAAGTGAGCTGTTATTAATAATGTTGTAAGTGTTGGTGAGGATATAGTGAAACTGGAACTCCTTTTCACTGTTGGTGGGAATGTAAAATGGTGCAGCTGCTATGGAGAACTGTATGAAGGTTCCTCAAAAAGTTAAAGAGAAATACCATATGATCCAGAAATCCCACTTTTGGGTATTTATCCAAAAGAACTGAAATCAGAATCTCAAAGAGATACTGCATTTTCGTTTTCATTGCATCATTTTCACAATAGCCAAGAGGTAAGAACAACCTAAGTGTCCGTCAAGGGATTAATGGATAAAGAAAATATGGTATATACATACAATGGAATATTATTCACTTATAGAAAAGAAGAAAATTCTGTCATATGCTACAGTATGGATGAACCTTGGGGACATCATGAGAAGTGAAATAAGCCATTCACAGAAGGACAAATACTGCATGATTTCACTTACATGAGGTTTCTAAAGTAGTCAAACTAATGGAAGCAGAAAGTAGAATGGTGGTTGCCAGAGGCTGGAGGAGTTGTTCAACGGGTATAAAGTGTTAGTCATGCAAAATGAAAAAATCCTAGACATCTGGTGTGTACAACATTGTACACGACAGGCATCTTATTACAAGGTGTGGAAGGCACATGAAATTTGAACTAAGATTTGTGTTCAAAGCCTGACTCTAATATCTGCCTCATTAAGTTGCCTAGAAGATTAAATAGTAGGCTACCTGACTCATGGGAGGTGCTCAGTAAAGATCAGTTTCCTTAAAAATATTATTGCATTGATTTACCATGATAACTGACAAGGAGGTACTATTATCCTTATTTTATAATTACACAGCTAATAATTCGGAAAGCCTGCATACAAGCCCACATCTGTCTTTAAAGCCTGAGCCTTTCCACTACAAGACACTGTTTAATCATGGTGTAATTTTGAATGGGATTCCAGTCTGAATGATTTAGCCATGTTAAGTTGTAAATGCACTGTCAACAGCTGAAAGCATTGATATTAACTGAAGACGAACTGGACAGAATTGCCTAGTGGTCCATTTATAAGTTGGGGAACAGCTGACAGATGCAATGGTTTAAATTTCATTAGTGTTAAGTGTTTGTGTCTATCTGTTTTTTGGGGAGGTGGTCTATAATTACTTATGTCCTACTGCTTCTTGGGTCTACTTTTTTATTATTATTGATTTATTATATTTTATGATTTAAAAAGTAGTCATACAAAGTAATTTAATTTAAGGGAGTGTCAAGGGCACAGTTCTACTTTTCACCAGTTAGAATTAGAATTCATGATTTCTGTCCACTATGATTTCAGAAAAATTGCTCTGGGATTTGAAGAAGCATTAAAAGCATGGTGTCAATAACAAAGTACTATTGTTATTAGTGTTGTTATTGTTCTGCTTTTCCAATTTGAAGATCACCATGGGTTGGAGATGACAGAAACAGAATAGGAAGTGAATGATGATGACGTTTTCTTTCAACTTTTAACTTTACGGTATGCTTCCCAACCAGTGAGATGATCACTTCTTTGTTTTAATTCTCACTCTAAAAGTTGCATTTAAATGACTTGTCATGATTAAATTTTAGCATTGTCACCAGCTTTAGTTTATACTACACTTTAGTTTTTCTGTCCCTATTCTTATGTTTGTACCACATAGGAAGGTAACTGTCTTGGTGTCCCTTTCTCTATTTTTCTCATATTCCTTTAGCTTCTGAGAGTCCATTCCAATGATTTAAGACCCAGAAAACCCCAAATCTAGAATTATCTTCTAAACTTGGAACTATCTTTCCCTGTTTTGACTTCTCCATTGCATTTATTATGGCACTGATTATAATTTACAGTATATTATATTTGCAAATTCCTTGAGGTACCTTTGTAATATTTTTCTCAAAAATAGTTTGTTCAAAATTTTGATGAATTTTAAGATGTATTATCAATCACTTTTTTAAAAAAAAGTATTTATTTATTTATATTTGGCTGCGTTGGGTCTTTGTTGTTGCGCGCAGGCTTTCTCTAGTTGTGGCAAGCACAGGCTTCTCATTGCAGTGGCTTCTCTTGTTGCGGAGCACGGGCTCTAGGTGCGTGGGCTTCAGTAGTTGTGGTGTGCGGGCTCAGTAGTTGTGACTCACGGGCTGTACAGTGCAGGCTCAGTAGTTGTGGCTCGTGGGCTTAGCTGTTCCACAGCATGTGGGGTCTTCCTGGACCAGGGCTTGAACCCGTGTCCCCTGCATTGGCAGGTGGATTTTTAACGACTGTGCCACCAGGGAAGTCCTATCAATCACTTTTTAATGAAGCAAATGACAAGGAAAAATATAAATTCCATATAATAAGCCATATTTCACTGTGTGTCAAAGGCATTTTACATCAAGCTGACCCATACCTTGAGGTATATCCCTTTGTCATAAAACCAGCTAAGCCCTCCCTAGAGATAGCCGTTTTCTTTTTCTGTGCTGCTCTAATGGAAAGTCCTTCTTTAAGTAGCATCCCCAGAAAGAAGAATGAATTACTATTTTGCTTAAATAGTGATTGAAACAACCACCAGTTTTGAAGGCCTTCTCTGCTTCAGGCATTGTACTTGTCCATTTGAAAATTCTATGAACATCTTCATTTCATAAATGATATAATCAAAGATTAGTATGGTTAACTAACTTGCTCAAGAAAGAGGCAGAACAGGGATACAGCTCAAAGTCCATTTCAAGTCAAAGTCTGTGCTCTTCCACTGTGAAGACCCTCCTTGACACTCACTCTTCCCACTGCTAAGATGGATGTAACTTCTAATAAAGCTGGTGGGAATAATTTGTATAATTGATTTGTGCCCTGCCTTATTCTAGAAAGGATTTAAGACAGGAGTGAAACACAATCATGTACTCTGCTATGGTGAAAAAAAAAAGAGTTTTAGATTTTACAGTTTCGATTCCAGGACTCCTACTTGGTAGCTGTGAGGAATCTGTTTCCTCATTAATAAAAGGGAATAATACTATCTAACTCCTATTGCTGTTGTGAGAACTATAGGAAGTAACATGTAAAGCTCCTGGCTTAGTTGCTGGTACAAAGTAGATCATACATACTAGTTCCCTCTTCATTCTACCCTGTCCTTTGACCATGACTTGCCTCCCTCTAAGGGGTGGTCCAATTTGAAAGCAGACTAGCTCTATTTTTCCCTATCAACAATTACTTTAAGTTTAATCATTATTTCCCGACAAGTGTCAACAGCTGGAAGTCTCACTCCAAACTTTAGGGAAGGTCTTTAGTGACCACATCCTTCTCGCTACATAGGATAGAGCCATATAACCTGCTTGGGATTAAGTTTGAGTATTGGTCTTTACAGGGTTCTTTGCTGCTTCTTGATGTACACTAAGATACGGATAATTAATTGACAGTTTTATAAGACTATTGCATTTGAACATTTATAGCAACTCTACACAATTTTTATGCCTCTATAACACCAATATCATTCATTTATTTAATGACAGCATTTATCGAGCACCCACTATTTGCCAGGCACCATGACAAGAACCTGTATGATGATAAGGAATGAACATAAGGCAGGCAAGGTATTTCTATCCAGAAACCACCAACCTTGAAGGGGAGGGTGATGAAACAGAGATATAAGTTAATACTGTAACTCAAAATGATGTGCTATATTGAATTATATGAACAGTTCTAATAGATAAAAAAGAGTGTTTCACACGTTTGTAGCACTAAATGCTTATCTTCCATCTCAACACCAGTAACAAATACCAGTAGCAAATATAATGTAAGTGTTAAGAAAGTAAACATAATATCTATGATTAATTTCCAAATAGTAAAATATTTACATAGATTTGTATTACTGGGGGAGACCTTCAAGATGGCAGAGCAGTAAGACGTGGAGATCACCTTCCTCCCCACAAATATATCAAAAATACATCTGCATGTGGAACAACTCCTACAGAACACCTACTGAACGCTGGCAGAAGACCTCAGACTTCCCAAAAGGCAAGAAAATTCCCATGTACCTGAGTAGGGCAGAAGAAAAAAGGAAAAACAGAGACAAAAGAATAGGGATGGGACCTGCACCTCTGGGAGGGAGCTGTGAAGGAGGAAAAGTTGCCACACACTAGGAGCCCCTTCACTGGTGGGGATGAGCAGGGGTGGGAGGGGGGGAAACTTCAGAGCCACAGAGGAGAGCGCAGCAAGAGGGGTGCAGCGGAGAGATTCTCACACAGAGCATGAGTGCCGACCAGCACTCATCAACCTGATATGCTTGTCTGCTCACCCACCGGGGCAGGTGGGCGCTGGGAGCTGAGGCTCGGGCTTCGGGGGTCAGACCCCAGGGAGAGGACTGGGGTTGGCTGAGTGAACACAGCCTGAAGGGGGCTACTGCACCACAGCTAGCTGGAGGGAGTCGGGAAAAAGTCTGGAACTCCCTAAGAGGCAAGAGACCATTGTTTCGGGGTGCGCAAGGAGAGGGGATTCCTGCTCCATGTGCCCACAGAAGGCAGAGCACCGCCTAAACAAGTGCCAGAGTTGGGCGTGAGCTGCAGCTATCAGCTCGGAACCCAGAGATGGGCATGAAACGCTAATGCTGCTGCCGCTGCCACCAAGAATCCTGTGTGCAAACACAGGTCACTATCCACACCCCCCCAGGAGCCTGTGCAGCCCGCCACTGCCAGGGTCCCAAGATCCAGGAAAAACTTCCCCAGGAGAACACATGGCACACCCTCAGGCTGTTGCAATGTCATGTTGGCCTCTGCTGCCACAGGCTTGCCCCGCATTCCAATTGTGACTACCATACCCCTCCCTCTCCCTGGGCCTGAGTGAGCAAGAGAGCCCTAATCAGCTGCTGCTTTAACCCCTTCCTGTTTGGGCAGGAACCAGATGCCTGAGGGTGGCCTACCTGCAGAGGCGGGGCCAAAACCAAAGCTGAAACCCAGGAACTGTGCAAACAAAGAAGAGAAAGGGAAATTTCTCCATGCAGCCTCAGGAGCAGTGGATTAAATCTCCACAATCAACTTGATGAGGGCTTCCCTGGTGGCACAGTGGTTGAGGATCTGCCTGCCAATGCAGGGGACACGGGTTCGAGCCCTGGTCTGGGAAGATCGCACATGCCATGGAGCAACTAGGCCCGTGAGCCACAATACTGAGCCTGCGCGTCTGGAGCCTGTACTCCGCAACAAGGCTGCGATAATGAGAGGCCTGCGCACCGTGATGAAGAATGGCCCCCACTTGCCGCAACTAGAGAAAGCCCTCCACAGAAACGAAGACCCAACACAGCCATAAATAAATAAATAAACCCAAAGTTTAAAAAAACAAAAAAAACTTGATGAACCCTGCCTCTGTGGAATACCTGAATAGAAAACGAATGTTCCCAAAATTGAGGCGGTGGATTTTGGGAGCAACTGTAGACTTGGGGTTTGCTTTCTGCATCTGATTTGTCTCTGGTTTTTATGTTTATCTTAGTTTAGATTTTGTGCTTGTTATCATTGGTGGATTTGTTTATTGGTCTGGTTGCTCTCTTTTTTAAAAAATTATTTTTTTATTATTATTTTTAATTAAAAAAAATTTTTTTCCTTTTTTCTCTTTTTGTTTTGTGAGTGTGTATGTGTATGTTTATTTGTGTGATTTTGCCTGTTTATGTTTGCTTATACTATTTGTCCTAGAGTTCTGTTTGGTTTTTTTGGTTTTGTTTTTGTTTGCTTGTTTTCTTTATGTGAGTGTGTATGTGTATGTTTCTTTGTGTGATTTTGTCTGTTTAGTTTTGCTTTTCCCATTTGGTATGAGGTTTTCTATCTGTTCGTTTTTTGTTTTTATTTTCCCTCCTTTTCTTCCGAGCCATGTGGTTGGCAGGGTCTTGGTGCTCCGGCTGGGTGTCAGGCCTGAGCCTCTGAGGTGGGAGAGCCGAGTCCAGGACATTGGACTACCAGGGACCTCCCAGCCCCATGTAATACCAATTGGCAAGAGATCTCCCAGAGATCTCCCTCTCAACATTAAGACTCAGCTCCACCCAACAGCCAGCAAGGTCCAGTGCTGGATGCCCCATGCCAAACAACCAGCAAGACAGGAACACAACCCCACCCATTAGCAGAGAGTCTACCTAAAATCATACTAAGTTCACAGACACCCCACCAGACGTGGCCCTACCCACCAGAAGGAGAAGATCCAGCCCCACCCACCAGAACATAGGCACCAGTCCCCTCCACCAGAAACCCTACACAAGCCACTGAACCAACCTCAGCCACTGGGGGCAGACACCAAAAACAACAGGAACTATGAACCTGCAGCCTGTGAAAAGGAGACCCCAAACACAATAAGATAAACAGAATGAGAGGACTGAAAAATATGCAGCAGATGAAGGAGCAAGGTAAAAACCCACCAGACCAAACAAATGAAGAGGAAATAGACAGTCTACCTGGAAAAGAATTCAGAGTAATGGCAGGAAAGATGATCCAAAATCTTGGAAACAGAATGGAGAAAATACAAGAAACGTTTAACAAGGACCTAGAAAACTAAAGAGCAAACAAACAATGATGAACAACACAATAAGTGAAATTAAAAATTCTCTAGAAGGACTCAATAGCAGAATAACTGGGGCAGAAGAGCAGATAAGTGACCTGGAAGATAAAACAGTGGAAATAACTACCACAGAGCAGAATAAAGAAAAAAGAATGAAAAGAACTGAGGACAGTCTCAGAGACCTCTGGGACAACATTAAATGCACCAACATTCAAATAATAGGGGTCCCAGAAGAAGAAGAGAAAAAGAAAGGGTCTGAGAAAATATTTGAAGAGATTATAGTTGAAAACTTCCCTAACATGGGAAAGGAAATAGTCAATCAAGTCCAGGAAGCACAGAGAGTCCCATACAGGATAAACCCAAGGAGAAACACACCAGGACACATATTAATCAAATGATCAAAAATTAAATACAAAGAAAAAATATTAAAAGCAGCAAGGGAAAAGCAAAAAATAACATACAAGGGAATCCCCATTAGGTTAACAGCTGATCTTTCAGCAGAAACTCTGCAAGCCAGAATGGAGTGGCAGGACATATTTAAAGTGAAGAAAGGGAAAAACCTATGACCAAGATAACTACCCAGCCAGGATCTCATTCAGAGTTGACAGAGAAATTAAAACCTTTATAGAGAAGCAAAAGCTAAGAAAATTCAGCACCACCAAACCAGCTTTACAACAATTGCTAAAGGAACTTCTCTAGGCAGGAAACATAAGAGAAGGAAAAGACCTACAAAAACAAACCCAAAACAATTAAGGAAATGGTAATAGGAATATACATATCGATAATTACCTTAAATACAAGTTGAATAAATGCTTCAACCAAAAGACACAGAATGGCTGAATGGATACAAAAACAAGACCCATATATATGCTGTCTACAAGAGACCCACTTCAGACCTACGGATACATACAGACTGAAAGTGAGGGGACGGAAAAAGATATTCCATGCAAATGGAAATGAAAAGAAAGCTGGAGTAGCAATACTCATATCAGACAAAATAGACTTTAAAATAAAGACTATTTCAAGAGACAAAGAAGGACACTACATAACGATCAAGGGATCAATCCAAGAAGAGATATAACAATTGTAAATATTTATGCACCCAATATAGGAGCACCTCAATACATAAGGCAAATGCTAACAGCCATAAAAGGGGAAATCGACAGTAACACAATAATAGTAGGGGACTTTAACAACCCACTTTCACCAATGGAGAGATCATCCAAAATGACAATAAATAAGGAAACACAAGCTTTAAATGACACATTACACAAGATGGACTTAATTGATATTTATAGGACATTCCAGCCAAAAACAACAGAATACACTTTGTTCTCAAGTGCTCATGGAACATTCTGCAGGATAGATCACATCTTGGGTCACAAATCAAGCCTCGGTAAATTTAAGAAAATTGAAATCATATCAAGTATCTTTTCTGACCACAATGCTATGAGACTAGATGTCAATTACAGGAAAAACACAACTGTAAAAATTACAAACACACGGAGGCTAAACAATACGCTACAAAATAACCAAGAGATCACTGAAGAAATCAAAGAGGAAATAAAAAAAATACCTAGAAACAAATGACATTGAAAACACGATGACCCAAAATCTATGGGATGCAGCAAAAGCAGTTCTAACAGGGAAGTTTATAGCAATACAATCCTACCTCAAGAAACAAGAAACATCTCAAATAAACAACCTAACCTTACACCTAAAGCAATTAGAGGAAGAAGAACAAAAAGAACCCCAAAGCTAGCAGAAGGAAAGAAATCATAAAGATCAGATCAGAAATAAATGAAAAAGAAACGAAGGAAACAATAGCAAAGATCAATAAAACTAAAAGCTGGTTCTTTGAGAAGATAAACAAAATAGATAAAGCATTAGCCAGACTCATCAAGAAAAAAAGGGAGAAGACTCAAATCAACAGAATTAGAAACGAAAAAGGAGAAGTAACAACTGACACTGCAGAAATACAAAGGATCATGAGAGATTACTACAAGCAACTATATGCCAATAAAATGGACAACCTGGAAGAAATAGACAAATCCTTAGGAAAGCACAACCTTCCAAGACTGAACCAGGAAGAAACAGAAAATATGAAGAGACCAATCACAAACACTGAAATTGAAACTGTGATTAAAAATCTTCCAACGAACAAAAGCCCAGGACCAGATGGCTTCACAGGTGAATTCTATCAAACATTTAGAGAAGAGCTAACACCTATCCTTCTCAAACTCTTCCAAAATATAGCAGAGGGAGGAGCACTCCCAAACTCATTCTATGAGGCCACCATCTCCCTGATACCAAAACCAGACAAATATGTCACAAAAAAAGAAAACTACAGGCCAACACCACTGATGAACATAGATGCAAAAATCCTCAACAAAATACTAGCAAACAGAATCCAACAGCACATAAAAAAGATCATACACCATGAACAAGTGGGGTTTATCCCAGGAATGCAAGGATTCTTCAATATATGCAAATCAACCACTGTGACACACCATACTAACAAACTGAAGGATAAAAACCATATGATAATCTCAACAGAAGCAGAAAAAGCTTTCAACAAAATTCAGCACCCATTTATGATAATAACTCTCCAGAAAGTAGGCATAGAGGGAACCTACCTCAACATAATGAAGGCCATATATGACAAACCCTCAGCCAACATCATTCTCAACGGTGAAAAACTGAAACCATTTCCTATAAGATCAGGAACAAGCCAAGGTTGCCCACTCTCACCACTATCATTCAACATAATTTTGGAAGTTTTAGCCACTGCAATCAGAGAAGAAAAAGAAATAAAAGGAATCCAAATTGGAAAAGAAGAAGTAAAAGTGTCACTGTTTGCAGATGACATGATACATAGAGAATCCTAAAGATGCTACCAGAAAACTACTAGAGCTCATCAGTGAATTTGGTAAAGTAGCAGGATACAAAATTAATGCACAGAAATGTGTTGTATTCCTATACACTAACAATGAAAAATCTGAAAGAGAAATTAAGGAAACATTCCCTTTTACCATCGCAACAAAAAGAATAAAATACCTAAGAATAAACTTACCTAAGGAGACAAAGGACCTGTACGCAGAAACCTGTAAGACACTGATGAAGGAAATTAGAGACAATACAAACAGATGGAGAGATATACCATGTTCTTGGATTGGAAGAATCAACACTGTGAAAACGACTATACTACCCAAAGCAATCTACAGATTCAATGCAATCCCTTTCAAACTACCACTGGCATGTTTCACAGAACTAGAACAAAAAAATTTTACAATTTGCATGGAAACACAAAAAACACCGATTAGCCAAAACAATGTTGAGAAAGAAAAATGGAGCTGGAGGAATCAGGCTCCCTCACTTCAGACTATACTACAAAGGTACAGTAATCAAGACAGTATGGTACTGGCACAAAAACAGAAATATAGATCAATGGAACAGGATAGAAAGCCCAGAGATAAACCCACGCACATATGGTCACCTTATCTTTGATAAAGGAGGCAAGAATATACGATGGAGAAAAGACAGCCTCTTCAATAAGTGGTGCTGGGAAAACTGGACAGGTACATGTAAAAGAATGAAATTAGAACACTCCCTAACACCATACACAAAAATAAACTAAAAATGGATTAAAGACCTAAATGTAAGGCCAGACACTATAAAACTCTTAGAGGAAAACATAGCCAGAACACTCTATGACATAAATCACAGCAAGATCCTTTTGACTCACCTCCGAGAGTAATGGAAATAAAAACAAAAATAAACAAATGGGACCTAATGAAACTTAAAAGCTTTTGTACAGCAAAGGAAACTATAAACAAGGTGAAAAGACAACCCTCAGAATGGGAGAAAATATTTGCAAATGAAGCAACTGACAATGCATTAATCTCCAAAATTTACAAGCAGCTCATGCAGCTCAATATAAAAAAAACAAAGAACCCAATCCAAAAATGGGCAGAAGACCTAAATAGACATTTCTCCAAAGTAGACATACAGATTGCCAACAGACACATGAAAGGGTGCTCAGCATCACTAACCATTAGAGAAATGCAAATCAATACTATAATGAGGGTATCACCTCACATTGGTCAGAATGGCCATCATCAAAAAATCTACAAACAATAAATGCTGGAGAGGGTGTGGAAAAAAGAGAACTGTCTTGCACTGTTGGTGGGAATGTAAATTGATACAGCCACTATGGACAACAGTATGGAGGTTCCTTAAAAAACTAAAAATAGAATTACCATATGACCCAGCAAACCCACTACTGGGCATATACCCTGAGAAAACCATAATTTAAAAAGAGACAAGTACCACAATGTTCATTGCAGCACTATTTACAATAGCCAGGACATGGAAGCAACCTAAGTGTCCGTCAACAGATGAATGGATAAAGAAGATGTGACACATATATACAATGGAATATTACTCAGCCATAAAAAGAAATGAAATTGAGTTATTTGTAGTGAGGTGGATGGACCTACGGGCTGTCATACAGAGTGAAGTAAGTCAGAAAGAGGAAAACAAATACCGTATACTAACACATATATATGGAATTAAAAAAAAAATGGTTCTGAAGAACCTAGGGGCAGGACAGGAATAAAGACACAGACGTAGAGAATGGACTTGAGAACACGGGGACGGGGAAAGGTAAGCTGGGATGGAGTGAGAGGGTGGCATTGACATATACACACTACCAAATGTAAAACAGATAGTGGGAAGCAGCTGCATAGCACAGGGAGATCAGCTTGGTGCTTTGTGACCACCTAGAGGGGTGGGATAGGGAGGATGGGAGGGAGACACAAGAGGGAGGGTATATGGGGGTGTATGTATACATATAGCTGATTCACTTTGTTATACAGCAGGAACTAACACAACATTGTAAAGCAATTATACTCCAATAAAGATGTTAAAAAGAAATAAACTTGTATGATTAAAACAAAAACGGGGGTTTCAGATCTCTCCTCTTTCTAACAACAATGCAAAGACAGAGAAATTGGGACATTCACTAAATCTGAATTTGCTAAATGATCCCAACTTTACAAAAAAGACAGGGATTTTTCAGTTAAAGAAAATCATATCAACAGACATGCAAACCTAAGATGAATCAATAATATTTGGATACTCTTTAACATCTGCAATTATGGTTTAATAATTTCTCATATATAAGTCCAGCTTTACATTTTTCTTTCTTTTATTTTTGGCTTTCACTTATTAATCTAGATGGTCATGGCAGTTGTTCCTTGGCAGTAATGAAGATAGCTGCATGGAAAGAACAGGAGGAAAGTGGTTTAAATAAGACTGCTTCAAAGAAGGACCATCATCATATACATATTTTTCAGACTAAGAAATTTTAGAGTTAGAATAATGCGAACAGTTTTGGTTTAGAAATCACTAGAGAATTAGCTGCGAGTTTTTGAAAGGCATCTGAGGAATTTTTCCACCTCGTGGATGATGAAGAAAACATCAAGAAAAGTTAATTAGTCAATGCTAAACCAATATGTGATTGGGACAATGACACACACTTGTGAACGAGACTTTCGAGAAGGGAAGTCCGAAAACAAAAACCCCATATTGTGAATATGACCAAGGGGGGAAGAGGAAGCAAACAGACATGGTTCAAAGAAGCTCTCAGCAAATGGCATGCCACAGTGCTTCCTTCCAACTCTTATTTTGATGTTTAGTTTTCATGAGGTCTCTAGAATATAATTGACTTTTGCTCAGAGCACCTAATGTGACATGGTTCAAATGAAGACTCAATGCCAGTCTAAGAGGATGACAAGAAAACCTTGTTAAAAAGACTCATTTACTTGTTAACAGAGTTTTTCTATACACTTTTTTTATGCTGCCCTCTAGGATTCATTTTTATTTATTTCCTCCTAAGGTTCCATATCTTTTATGACAGTCTTCTTATTCATGTTGCCCAGAAACAAAAGAGCCTGGGGTTTCCTGACACTGGTGCTTTTAAGATATGCTCTATTCCCCAGTTTTGAGCAAAAGTCAAAGGAAAAGATAATATATGAGTACAGGGAGACACGAAGCTTGACAAAGGATCCCTCTCTTTCTAGAGAGAGAAGAGCTCTTCCTCATTAGGAATAAAAGCCCAGAAGCCACAAACTGACATCAGTCCCTGCAACCCTTGGCTTCTTCAAGTCATCAGAGTATACAATAATAGCCCTATAGTGTCTGAAAGCATGAAAACCTCCCATACCCAATAATAACCTATTTTTCTGGTCATCTTTTTGTTCTAACACAATGCACAGCATGTGTTCGTGTAACCAAATATACCGATTTGCTATGAACCTGCATATAGGATTATAAAATTCATTAATTGAAGATCCTGTGAAAAGTAGATAATAGCTAACACTAACTGTATTCCAGGTATTGTACTAAGAATTTCCCTTGCATTGTTTCATTTAAACCTCACAGTAACAGTACGTTGAAATGTTATTAATTTAACTGTTTTACAGAAAAGGAAACTGAGGCTTAGAAGGAAAAAGTCAAAAGTTTGGGTAAACAGGTATCAAGAATCTTGCAGGCATTAAACCCACATTCAAAGCAGAAGGTCTGATTCAAGTATGGAAGACAAGGAAACATTTAGATAGGTGGCTAAAATGCTTGTTTATCCTCACTGCCTTAAGTTTGGAGATTCAATTTCTTATGATGGGTTCTGAGTAGGTCTGATACTCAGCCAATATTTATAGGTAAATCTCCACAGATTATACAGATTATTAAAATATTTTAAACATCCCCTACAGGTTGGTAAAAGTGCCCTGGCCACACTGGCTTCTCATCCAGGATACTCTTGATATAACAACTAATGAGTTAATATGCCCAGTTAACCAGGTTCCAGAAACCTACTCTGACTAATCGATGCTGAGCCAGTCTCTCAAAGCCTTGCCTCCTGGTTACTGCCAGTGGCTCCCACGGGGATCCCCACAGGCTGGCTGGCCCTTGTCCTGTCCTTGTAGCTGTAGCAACTTCAGTCTCCATAGGAATTTGAGGGAGCCAGGGAGAGGCAGAAGAATCTGGCAGTCTGGGCTGGCTGGTGGGTTGGGGTGGGTACTATTGTAGATGTAAATATTTAAGATATCATCTCTGATTGGGAGACCAGGAGAAAAATGCAAGTATTGATAAAATGAGGTATTCTCCATTTAATAGAATAGGGTTCTCAATCACATTTAAATGGGATCTACAGGAAAAAGAAAAACTGGTCTCCAAATGCAAACACGAAATTTAAGGTACCACTGCTGGGTATATATCCAAAATACCAAAAACAAAAACACTGATTGGAAAAGATACATGCACCCCAATGTTCATAGCAGCATTATTTACAATTTCCAGGAATGGGAGCAACCTAAGTGTCCATCAACGGATGAATGGATAAAGAAGACGTGGTATATATATACACACAATAGAATACTACTCAGACATAAAAAAGAATGAAATTTTGCCATTTGCAGCAGCATGAATGGACTTGGAGGGCATTATGCTAAGTGAAATAAGTCAGACCGAGAAGACAAATACCGTATATCACTTATGTGTGGAATCTAAAAAATACAACAAGCTAGTGAATATAACAGAAAAGAAGCGGACTCACAGATATAGAGAACAAACTAGTGGTTACCAGTGGGGAGAGGGGAGTGGGAGGGGTAAGATAGGGGTAAGGGATTAAGGGATTAAGAGGTACAAACTATTAGATATAAAATAATATAAGCTATAAGAATATATTGTACAACATGGGTACACATAACTATAAATGGAGTATAACCTTTAAAAATTGTGAATCACTATATTGTACACCTGTAACATATAATATATACATCAACTATACTTCAATTAAAAAAAAATTTTAAGGTAAAACAGTATAAACAATTCTCAAAATATTAACAAGTGTCTAGATCATAAAATTATCACAAGTGAAAATCGATTATGGTTCAGAAACTCTGCCACTTGTAGTGAAGAGATAAAAATCTCTAAAGCTTTGTCAATTTGTCATTTTTTGGATCAATATTAATCATTTACTTAAGCAATAGCAGAGTCCTTGGTAGAGATTCCAAGGTTAATAAGAAGAGTAAAGTTCTGAAATCCAGTAAATTTCCAATGATCATATCAGCTGGAGTATTAGCTGGAACAGGTTTATACCTGTCCCATCGTTTTGGGGGAGTAGGTGGGCAGTGAGGTACTTATGCTGGGAGAAGAAGAAATGACAAGGGGGGTTGAGAGTAAGGTACTAGCACAAACCTCCCAAATTCTGGGTAGTTGATCTATAGAATACGCTTGTAACAGTTTATGCATTCTTCTACTCTGAAATTCAGTGGTGGCTTTCTGCCATGTTTGAGCTTGCTTTATAAGGCACTTGACAATGTGTTGAAAAGAGGTTTGCTGAGTTATTTGTGTCCTTGCCTTATTTTTTCCACACCACCAGCAAGCAAGTTCTTAAGGGTAGAGATAGCACTGGCAATGAAGTATCCATTTAGGATGGACCTGAATTTTTAGCATTGTTTCTAAGAAAACTGCACTTTGAGCTAAACCAGTTAGGTTATAAGCAAAGCCCTGAGAATCTATATTTAGGTGAATTGTTTATTACTTGAATATTTTACCATTTTCAACTGGGTACCTCCTTTAAATCAAACATTTCTTTGGGATTCTTGAATGAATTATCCATTGTTTTTGGTACTTCCAAATTTTTTGTAATTGTAAATACAATAAATCCATAACCTAGTTACTACTAAAGATTAAATTGCATTGGACTTTCCTCTTCAAAGGCCCAAACAAAGAATTCCTGGACCCAGTCATAATGCTTGTGAGCCCAGTCCTCTAAAATATAGGGAATGTTAATACTGTAATTCACAGTAGAGCTCTGCAATCTTTAATGTAATAAAACGCAACCCAAAACTCATATGACTGGAAGAATATTGCTGTCTAGTGTTGAAATGGATCATTTAAAAAATTGGAACTAAGTGCTGAACAGGGAAATCCACAATAAAAAATGGCAGCAGTAAAGGGAAAAAACAGCTTTCATAAAGAATGTCAACATTTCCTTTCATATGGATGCTTCTGCTAAAATATGTTAATCTGATCATTTTGATTTACTGGTTTTGCTTAATATTTACAAAAGGCCAATCATGTAGAATTTTACATCTTGTAGTAGACATTCCATGGAGTTTTAGTATAATCTCCACCACCCCCAAAAGAAAAAAAAATGATTAACGCTGTGGCCAGGGCTATGAATGCTATAAAAATGAGACAAGATGGTAACACACTCCTTTTGTAAAGTGCAACTAGAGCTTCAAAAGGTGGCCATGAATCTTACTTAACACATGGAAAATATATACATGCCTGAAGTATACGCAATCGATCTACCTCTGCTTCCGGATTTCTAGGTATTTCAGAATATTGTTTGAATTAAGGCATATTATCAGGCTGTGACTGTGTTTCACTTCCATAATAGCAGTTTTCCTGAACAACTCTTAGGCACTGATCTGAAAAATAGCCACGTGAAGTTCTCGGCTATTTGCTGGAAAAATGGTGAAGAGCCAAGTGACCTCCTAAAAATGCAAATGGGAGAAATTTTTCTCAGCTGTCAGCATCATTCATTCATTCTGGAAATAGTTATTAAATATCTGAAATAGCTGGGCTTCTCCTGAGCAGCCAGTTTGTTTTTATCTCATTGACATTACAGATTCCTTCGCTGATGGCATTTCCCTTTTTGCATAGACTGCTAGAAAGCTCAGAGCCAAATCTGGCAAGGACATAAGACCTCATGGCACACATTTTATATTTAAAAAACCCTAATCTCAACCCTTGCTGGTTTCATTTCATTGTAAGTTAACAAACATGTAGTGAGCATGCAACATGAATCAGGTACTCTACTTGGGTTTTCTCTTTCCAATTTCTGTATTTATTAAAGACAAAACTTTTACATTTTATGTGCCTTTCTAAGCTATTGAATATAGAATTCTAGGTTCCTAATTTTTAAGGGTACAGATTGCAGCCATAAGACCACACTTCTCCAAACTAGAGAATTAACTCGCCTCAATTCCTGGCAAGAAAGATGGTTTTCTATAAATTCCAATCACATCATATGGTTTGGTGCAAAACGAACTATCTATATGCATGAAGCTAATTGCTTAATAGCCCTACTAACATATGCTTTCTGAAAAAAATGTACACACACATACACATACAACAAATGTAATTGGTGGAATCCTTTGCTTAAAGGTCTCTGGAGTCTTAGCAGAAAGTTGTAAGCAAACCAAGAAACTTGCATACAGAATTATTCATTTATTCTACCCTTTGAGTCAAGTGAAAATCAGGAAGCACTATTCGTCTTGAAAAGCTATCTGGGTATTTTCTTTTAAAAGCAATTTCCTCAGGTGAACAAAAATGAAATGTGTTAAGTTTTTCTTGAGGGATAGTAATAGCAAGCATAACAGGATCAGAAGTATTTATCTGAAAAGTCATCATGCAAGAAAGTTGCCAGCTCAATAATTTTTAGAAGTTGAATATTGGTAGTACACTACTCTAAGTACAACCAAGAAGTGATTATAAAGATATAAATGCATTCTTATAAAATAACATTCCAAATACTTTTAAATACAGAAATTATTTTAAAAATAATGTATTGTCCTCTTGATAGAATGGTATCACAAAATTTAATGCTCTCATTTCAAAAGTCCTTGCCTAGGAAGCTCAATCAGAAATCAAGATTCAACATCTCAATTATAGAATAATCATCTCCCTCACAGTTTCATAAAGGAAGCAATGTAACTGTATCATGGAGGTGAGAATTATCTCTTAATCATTTCTGTGTCCCAAATAAATACCTGGCACAGTGCTGAGGAATTAGCAAGAATTCAATAAATGGCATTGGTTGAAAAAATAAATCAATGAAATGGTCAAAGACTGTTAGCGATAGAAGGCAATATTAAGATTTTTTTTTTTAAGAAAGTTGAAGCCACAGTTGATTTAACTGCCATTTATTTAACTTGTGACTCAGAGAAAAACAATAAAGACTAGACTCCAAATTTCTTGACTTCTAGACCAATTCTTTTTCATGTCATTATTTTTTTTTAATGTAAATCAAGGATGACATTATCAGGCTTTTATCTGGAGAGTCCTTGTGTCATAAAAAAGGATGCAGTAATTCAATTACAACACAATGGCTTAATATAATTCAGCAAAATAGCTGAATATAAATGACTCTGGAGGAAGAAGAGCCTCTCGGAGCAGAACAAGACAATGCTCAGTGGAAGGCAAAAGGAGAGTGGGTATATAATAGAAGAAAGAGAAAAAAAATGTCTCTCAAGATGAGGGCACCAGGACTGGGAGAAAGGTAAGGGTCCAGTATTGTGATGTCATTATAATGTATATTCCAGGGAGTTGTTTTAATGCAAAATGGTTCTCTAAGAATTAAAAATTGAGCTGAGTGGTTTCTCTTTTCCCACAAGAGAAGTCTTGGCCTATCCAAAAGAAATGTTAGATCCCCAGGAAGATTACCAAATTCTAGGGTTAGCATGTCAAAATGTAAGGTGCTAAGATGTTTCTTTGGTCATCTCAGTTCTTGCCTTGTGTACTAAACCACATCTAAATAGATTAAATAAAAACAGGAAAAAATTTTAACTAGTCCAAGTTAGATACTAGATAATCAAATGATTGGCATTTCTTGATTAGATTGTATCCTAACAAATGACAACATAAAAAAGATTATCTGAAAGAGCTAATTCATTAATACTTTCTGGAAATAGGTGAGTTTTGTATTGATTAGTTATTTCTTTAGTCAAATACTTATTGCATGCCCTCTATGTGTCAGCCATTATGCTAGGTGTTGGAAATATAAAGGTAAGCATTGCTGTATGTTCCCTGCTTATAGATCTTATTCTAACTGTACATCATTGCAAAAGGAAAAGAAAATAAAAGTCTGCTGATTTTAGAGACTAAAACAACAACAAAACAGTATCTTCCTGAAGAAAGTCTGTATTTTATGCTAGAAAATATATAATATTTATTATGTACAATTGGCCCTCCATATTTGCGGGTGCAGCATCCATGGATTCAACCAACTGCAAATCAAAAATATCTCCCTCTAAAATTCCAGAAAGTTCCAAAAAGCAAAGCTTGAATTTGCCTGGACAGCAACTATTTACATAGCATTTGCATTTTATTTACAACTATTTACATAGCATTTACATTCTATTAGGTATTAAGTAATCTAGAGATGATTAATCCCCACCAGGGATTGATTCCAGGACCTTCTGCAGGTAACAAAAACCATGGACGCTCAAGTCCCTTATATAAAATGGTGTAGTACAATGAGTACAGCGAACCCTCCATATCCGCGGGTTTCACATCCACAGATTCAACCAACCACGGATGGAAATTTTGACCTGCAGTTTGTTGAATCTGCGATGCGGAGAGCTGACTCTATATTTATTGAAAAAATATTCACATATAAGTGGACCCATGCAATTCAAACCCATGTTGTTCAAGGATCAACTGTATACAGGCAGATGTACGTAGGTTATGAGCGAATTCTATGACATTTTATATAAGGGACTTGAGCATCCTAGGATTTTGTCATCTGCAAAAGGTCCTGGAACCAATAACCCATGGATACCAAGGGATAACTGTACTTAGATAACATGAAGGCTGCTTTAAATAACAAAGGCAAAAATTTTTATCTTTCTGATTATGTAATATATTATAATTGAAGGAAAAAGTTGGAAATAACAAAAAAGTATAAAGAAGAAAACTAAAATCACCTGCAGTCATACCAACAACTCCCCCCCGTTTTCCTATATATATATATATATATATATATATATATATATATGTATTTTACCAGACTCAGCTCATATTGTATAAATATTTTCATATTTTCTCTATTTTATGAACATTTCTATGTAACTAAAATTCTTCAAAACTTATATATAGTGTCTGAATTCCATTGTATCACTCTTTTTTTTTTCCTCCCCAAATTCTGGCCAAATCTCTTACTATCCTTCACTGAATAACCTATCCTACCTACATTATTAGGAGCTTCTGTCATATTTGATTCACAGAAATGCTAGGGTTAATTTCATGCTTATCTGTTCCATTTTACTAATATAAGTGTAGATTCTGGCTGTAGTCATATCATGCCACTTAAAATATGGTGTTAGAAAATATTTTCATATTCAATATATGATATTAATATATTTAATATATACTTCACCTTTGCTATTCTGAATCCTAACCATTTTAGAATAATTTCTTCATGCTCCTAAAATAATCCCACTAGGATTTTGATTGATGTGCTAACGTTACACCTATACATTAATTGCTATCTTTACAATATTCCCATTCAGAAGCATAATTCTTTACATTTATTTGTCTTTTTATATGTTGCTCAGGAAAGTTTTGTAATTCTTTCCAGACAGGGGTCTTCTGTGCAATTTGTATTAAGGATATTACCAGATATTTTATAATTGTGATTGTTACCATGAATTTATTTTCCCTTTTCCTTACCCCAAAATCAAGATACTATTGATGGATAGGCATTTTTTAAGTATATTATTTATTTTGTATCTTGCCATCTTAATTAATTCTCTTTTTAGTTCAAGTAGTTTTCCAGTTGATTCACTTGGGTTTCTCCATGTTATAATGTGAGCAACATAAATATATGTTTACTTAAGGTAGGAGTCTGAAAATGTATTAGAAAAGGCATATTATGTCAGCCCATTCCCATTATCCCAATTTACCACATTCTTCTGAAACAGGATGAATAAGCCCTGGGCAATTTTAGGTATGTTTGATGTAAATCATATTGTATGTGATTATATATTTCATGAAAATGAAAATTTGTTCTCCTTTTTTCTAATAAATCTTGTATCATTTCATTACATTACTGAATTGTCTAGAACTTCCAGAATAATTTTAAATTATAGTGCTATGCTAGGCATCTTTGCCTTGTTCCAGATTTTGATGAGGATTGTCTCTACTATGCACAATATAGTGGCTGTTTTCTAGGCACATTTGAAAGGCTTTCATCAAGCATAAACAATGAATAGTAACTGTATTAATATATTTATTTCCAATGGTATTGGGAAGACCAAGGATGGTGGTCATACAGCAGAACTTTCATGTTACCTTAGGGAGTTTACCGAATGGAACACTTTCCCTTCTTTAATAATTCTTGGGTAAGCAATACTTCTTTGTGTCCTGAAGTGGTGACTGGATTTATTGGGACCTTCAAACAAGCTTCCATCCTAGAATGTGCTCAACAAAAATACATTTCCACTTAGGGGAAAAGGCTGTAACTCTCTAAGAAAATACTGTATTATTTTAGCTTGTTACAGTGACCTAACTTATCATTTTCTTCTGAGACAGCATAATCTAGCCCTAAGCAATCACTGGTATATTTTAGCAATAAAACAGTTGCTGAATACCATGTAGAGCTTAATGAATTTTATTGACATTTGCATTGTTTCATAAAGAAACATTCTTTAAGATCTGTGATACTATCCAATCTAATATAATTTTTACATGGTTTTCAGTAGCTGGTCATTCAGTGACAGGCCAGTTTTTGCTCACAGGCTGATCCAGTTTAGCACTCACAGACAAGCAGCACAAAAAAATAATTTACTTCCTCTTGGCTTTAACAAAGTCAAGGTCCTGAGAGGGAGAGTGGTGCTAATATATCTGAGCACTTCAGTGAGAAAGATGGAAAATCACTTATGGTGCTCAAATAAAAAGACTGCTTCAGGGTAAAAAAGGAGTCTGGAAAAATCTGTTTGGGTACATAGCTTTGCTGGGTAATTCTTTCCCATGTCTGTGGGCAAATAAAATACAATTTTCCCCCACTTTCCATTATGGGAATAAAAAGGAAACATTAAGAGTTAAAAAAAAATATATATATATATATACATATCTCTGACTTTCTGTAGATAAAGATTGTTAGCAGTATCTCATGTATTTCAAATGTATAATTATTGATTCAGATGCCTTCTTATTTTCTAAAATCCATTTGAGAAATTTGTGCTCTTTTCTGCCAAAGATTTCATTAGATTCACAGATAGAGCAATATAACATCGTTAAACAAGGAGTGGTAATCTTTTTCAATCCTACTGTGGAACAATGTATAAAAAAGGCAAATGATTTCTAAGCACTTCCAGGGTGCCACTATTCTCCATTTGACCCATGTTAAATGTTCTCATTACAATTATACTTCAAATGAATACAAAATCTCAATTTAATCCCAACCTTAGGAAAATGAAACATATGCTCGGAGGTGAAAGGCCTAACGTTACCTAGTTATTTGAATGCACTGCATGTTCTTAACATGGATCATAAGCGAGCTGTCTTTTAATAAATCATTGCACATTCAAAACAATATCTAGCTACCAAATAAATGTCATAAACCTGATAACGCAGAAGAAATAAACAGAAACCTGTGTATTTTAACTATTGAATTCATGATGAAGTCTCACATGGTTCATGTCGACATTTTTCAGAACTCCTCGTTTTCTTTTAAAACATAACCGATTATATTAATTATTCTGTAGATCATTGACAATGAAATCTAGAGCATAGCTTTTTGATAATCTAACAGCACAATTTTTGTCAATGTCAGCCATCACTGTGTCTTTTAAAATTCTACTTTTGCATTAATTGTCAGACTCCTGAGTAGTCTTTTGGTGGAAATTTTACATTATGTTTTTCAAAAAGGAGGCCTGATTTCAATTAACATTTCCTTGACAAGGTAAAACAATATTGTACATCTAAATTTTTATTTATTTTCCCTTTCATTGTTGGCAATCTCTTAAGCTTGAAAACATTTTTCTTCTCTCTGATTTGACATTTGGCAAACATCAATCGTTCCTGTACTTAAACGTACTGTAGTTGACAGGCTGCTTTTGTTCAAGAACTTCAGCTTATATATTGCCTTAGTATGCCAACATTTATTTCTTTATTCACTAGCATGATCAGTTACTATTATCCTGTCTTCAGAAATTAAGTGGGTTGCCTGGAAAATTATTTTTTTCTGATAAATTTGATTAAATCAAAGTCCGAATGCTCAGGACTAAATTTAGAAATTTATTATTGAGCACCTTTATTTTATTTTCTCTGTAAGAGCATTACATCTTTAAAGAAGATTAGCTGGATAAATATTCTGGTGCTCTTAAAACATTATTAAAAAAATTTGCTTCCACACAGGCCTTGCTTATTTAAAACATAATTGTAATATCTTTTGTTTGTCTCTAAATAACTTGGGGTCATATGAAATTACAGGAACACAAATTAAATTCTGAGGTTTACTCTTCATGTCTTACTTTTAGGAATGCATAATCTTTTTTGGGGGGGTGGGGGAGGATGGGTCATACCCAAAAGTCTGGATAAGAACTTTTATGAGAAAAATCTCTAGCAAAATACAGTGAAGAGAGTCATTCATTCACTATAAATGTAATTAGACTTTCCATCAATGGAAAGATATAACAAAATTTCTCCAAATATATAAAATTTAAAATAAGAAGAGAAAAATAAAATCTTCCTAAAATAACAATAATCACATAACAATATGACTATACTTTGCAGTGTTGCCTGAGAGGAAGTTTTCCTGTTTGGAGATTCAAAGTAATAGCTGATTTGTCTGTCAGTTTTTAATTCTGTCTCTCAATGCCTAAAAGAGCATAAAGGGAGAAAGGAGAGAGGGAGAGAAACAAACACTGATAATGAGAAAAATGAGAAAAGATCAGCAAAGGTTCAAGGCTGCAAATATGATGCAAAGTTCAGGTTAAAAATTATTCCCAAATTTTACTGGAAAGCACTCATATATTTTATTCCATAAATAAAGGAAATAGAAGGCTTTAGTGACAACAAAATATTCATGCATTTTATTTTACTGAGACTTTGACTTTTTTTAAAGGAACAGTAAATATATGTAGAATATTTAAAATTCCATATCACTTCAGTTAGTGCCAGCCTTTTTCTTGGTTTATTATTGGTCCTGAGATTTCTATCAGAATATTATCTATGCCATTTTCATCAATGCTTCTGAAATTGTCCTAGAGTGTTGGAGAAATCTGGGATCATCAGGGTGTATTTGGTCTATTTGTACTTGCCAGGGCAGTAAGAATGCAAGAAGTTTTGCCCTAAATCATACATAGACAGTCTGTTTGAATGGGATGTCTCTGGATAGGTCTAAGTTGTTTTGTTCTCTTGACCCACTGCACACTATTAGATATTTTGACTAAATAAACTTGGTCAACTTACTCTTCCAATATAATTACACTGTCTATTTCTATAAGAACTTTTTAAAAAGATTGACCTTATCAAAATTTAGTATAAAGCTTCTATTTCATTAGTGGGATCACACTATCATTTTGAAAGCATATAATTAAACTCTATTTCCAATCATCTTTATGGATGTAAACTATCCTACCTTGTTTATCACTATGCAATCAACAAACATTGAATTTGACATGTGCAAGGCAGTGAGCTGGATACTGGGAATTTAGTGGTGTCAGTCAGTATTGGAGGTAACTTGATAAATTTATAACTTAAATGTAAATAATCTTTAGTTCTTAATACCATTGTAATTTTTTTCACAGTAACAAATTCACAAATTGAAAAAACAAAACACTGTAGGACAATGTGTCCTAATTTTTAGTTTGGAAAAAAAAGGTCACTACTCAAGGAATTTATATTACTTCCTAAGTAAAATAGTAAGCAACCTGGAGGTAATATCAGAGAGCTCCCAGCAGTGTTTAAATACATAGTAGGTCTTCAATACTAGGGGTTGATAGTATTTTTAAAATAAAACAATGGCAACAGAAGTTTTAGAATGACTCAAACTATCATTTTTAACTTAGCAATTGCAAAAGTAAGGCATGACGATATGCATTCAGTATGCATTTAAAGAATACAAAAATATAAAATACAAAAGTAAAAAGTGAAGACCTCTTTTTCACTGGATTTCATTTATTTCTAGTAGTGCAAATGTGATTCTGGAATGGTGTCAAACATTTGAGAGGATGGTGTATTAACCATCCAGCAGTAACCCTTCCTGGAATAACTCAATTTCAAATTGAGGTAATAAAATATAAGTAGATCCTGAATTATATCCTTATGTCCTTTTGTCTATGGTTATATTAGAACATAATTTTAAGAAATCTATTGAGAGTAAAAACTTATGCAAGAGGCAAATGTAAAGATTCTTTAAGCGTACCTTTTCCCTTTGGCCTCCCACAGGACAGAGGTGATACTGGGAGAGAACCATTACTGAATCTTCACTTTGCTCACTTCTGCATCCTATATTTACATACTGTCTGCTCCAAATATTGCTTTCAACTTTAAAATCCTCAAGACCAAACTGATAGCTTGGTCAGAAATCAGATAAGTAAACACAAAAGGCTTAGAAAAAGAAATACCCATCATATAAAATGCAGTATTAACTGAAAGGTAATTAATGCTACAATTCACACATTGATATCATTAAATGGATACGTGGCAACTGAATAAATTACTCACTTTGCCAGTTACTGTAGAAATTAAAGCATTAAAATTCAGAAGTCAGAGTCCTTGTGATATCATTATACAATAAATATTTGGAATATTTCCATCTATCAATAATGCCATCTGTCCAATACAAATGAACTACAACCCATATGGCTCCTTTCCTCATTGATTACTCTGATGAATGAGATACCAAAACCACTCATAAAACCATCATATTATATGACACTGTCATTAAAAAGATATGTAGAAAGGAAAAACACAAGATGATACTTAATTTGAAACTGTCAAGTCAATTTAGTAAAGTTTTAACAACCAACATTATGATCCTAAGAAGTATCAGTATGTTGAATAATATTATGGCAGTCTGTATACTCTCCTAGCACCTTCAAAGAAAACCAAAGAACCAAAAAATTTCTGGAAAGAATATAATAGCTTATTATGATATGTTCCAATTACTAATTATTCCAATAAGAATATACTCAAATATCCTTTCAGGCATGGGTAATTAAATTAAAAACACCTTTCTTTCACTTTATAGAAAATTATAAAATGATCACTTAACTTCTGATAGCAAGTCATTGTTAAAGCAAAACTAGATATATTCCTCATACCTTACAGTCCTGGCCATAAATTTCAACTTGGCAAAATGATCTTTCCCAAACTCATTTCCTTCTTAGCTAAAAATGTAATCTCTTCCAACAGCAAAATAATGACATACAATGATTCTGTAGCAAATTACTCTAAGCAGCACCTAAATTGACATTAATAAGCAGGAAACTAAATACCACTAACTGGAACACTCAAATTTTCTGTTTGATATGGTAATTTGCATTACATTTAGTTGTAAGGTGGGTATGGTTGGCTTGCCTAGGAATTACTTTATTTTTCAAAATCTATAAAGATGACCAGTATTTATTTTGCCCCTTAGCCACACTGAAAATATTCCACAAACTTTCCTTAGTGAAACTGTTTCCAAATTGGAACCCACATCTGTGGATACGTAAGAAGAAATACGTTATTAATAAATGTGTTCACTCTATATCAAAACTTAAGTTTAGCTTAAATAATATAGAAGTTTATATTGTCTTATTTTTAACTGGCATTGAATACCAAATGAAGCCACTGAGGGCGGAGGCGGGAGGGAATCTGTGCAATAGCTCAAATTCACATATGTCAGCCACAGCAAAAATTAAATAAAGCACAAAGAAAGCAACTTTCATAAGAATTCTACAGACCCCATGAGTCATGGGGAGAGGAAAGGCTCTCAGATATGCAAGCCTTAGACCCTACTGGATTCGGAGAAACTCCAAGGCATAACCAGAGTAAGAGGCAGCTCGTGGGGACGGCTAGCAAACTCCACCTTGTTAGTAGAGGCAGCAATGAGCAGGCTCATTCATGGAAAACGAGGCATCGCCAAACCAAGCTTTGCTACATCAGCAACAGGCAACATGACCTCTGTGTTCCTGCTGGAGCTAAAGAAACACTCCCACCTCTACAAATATGAAAGCACATAATTTTAAGAGAAACTTCCAGTTTGAGACACTGATTATTATCTGTTACTGTACCAATGCTACATGATTTTAATTGGATCTTTACATTATATTTTAATATCTGGCAGTGTAAGGTTTTCTAATTCTTCCTCTTCCTCTGTACTCCTCTTTCCCTTTCAGTTTCTTCTTTTGGTAAAAATTTCCAGTCTATTTTTGCCTGCTTTATTTCTCCATATCTATTTCAGAATCATTATGTTAAATATATTCCCTATGAGACTTGATTTTAATGAAATTAAATTTATTTTTAAAATAAAAATATAAAAAAACAGGTATCTTTAAATCATTTCCATTCATAAATATGGTATACCTTTCCAATTTTTTAAAGCTTCATCTTGCCATAAAGATTTATGGTTTTCTTTATTGAGGTCCTGAAATTTCTTACAGGTTTTGATGCTACTGTACATTGTGTCTTTTTCTCCCATTATCTTTTTAAATTGGTAATTGCTGATATTTAGAAAGTAAAAGATTTTTAGAATTTTCTTCATACCTAGCAATCTTACTAAACTCTAAACTTACTAAAACTCTTACTAGTTTTACTGGTTCTCATGTCTCATGCATTTACTAGGTAGACAATGTCACCTGCAAATAATGATTGTATTGTCAGTATAACTTTTAACGTTAAGAAAGAACAGATTCTTGTAAGTTCTTCCTAGAATAAATTCCAGTCATCAGCTTAATCAATTTTTCATTTAAACAGCCCATTACTTTCTGATGACACAACTGTATAAATAATGCTTTGATCTAAATTCAATATATTTCAGAAATGGCTTTGATGTCTGTGGGATAACTAGGAGTTACAACCCCAAACCAGGGTACAGATCTCATGCTGAAAAATAGAATTTCTGTTAAATATTTTAGAAGAATGGATAGATAAGGCCCTTTTAAAACGTCCTTGGAGACACACGGTAAAACTTACCCTAAGTGAGCGAAGTATCAGAAAAATAAATGCCCATCCCCAGAAAGTACAGTGTGACATACAGGCAGAAATGTTTCTAAACAGAGTATTTTTCAACATTTTCTAAGAGCTCTAAGCTGCTCTTATAGAACTCTTAACTTATTGCTTTGGAGAATTAAGATAAAGTTAGTGATGACTATAACTTTCTATTAAGCAATTTCCTTTCTCTGTTGTGCACTGCCACTTACGAGGCAGAACGTAACAGCTCAATCAAACCTTATTATGGATTTAGTTCAAACCCCTATGAAATACACTGAGAAAGACTTGATATTGTCTGGAGGAAACCTCTTCATAAATTGCTCTTCTGTAGACTAGAAATAAAATAGGTACTCTAGGTACCTCTTTATGTGTCCGTAAGTTCTTCTGCCATACCTGGCAGAAGCAGTCGCAATGAACTTGCTGCCTGTTATGTTAACAGTGAGCCATGAGAATGTGGTGAAGTCCAGTGCCTCTATGCAGAGCTTCCAGAGTTTTCAGGGTGTGGCTCAAGGACATGGGAGCTTCTGTTTGTATTCTGCCACTCACAAGTTTCATTGTGCTAGGTACTAGTGCAATTTGCCCAGCAGGGTACATGACTTCTCCAACCTAAAACAGGAAAAGGAAATTAAAGTGTGAAAAAAGAAAATATACCTCTATCCTCATTCAAGCTGTTTCTGAGTTCTAACTTAACTGGGAAGAAGGAGATAATAATAACACCTACTTTGGTGTGTTATTCTGAGGATTAGGAGTAATGTATGTAAAACATCTGTTTTATAGAGTTTAGTCTCACAGAGGCAAATCAACATATGGTAGCCATCATTAATATTTCTGAATTAAGACTGAAGCAAATAAAGGTGCAGCTCTGAATAATTAACCATTGTATTTGTTTTACAGGGTGAAATTAATACAAGTATATGTGATTAATGCTTTTATAATATTATATGTCTTCATTCATTGGATGCAGCTATCACTAGGACATTGTTCATTCTTGAAAAGTATTTGAAATAAGATTAGGAGAAAGACCTTGTTGTAAGGCTGTGTGTCCCTCGAGGGTGGCACTACGGTTCAATGGGATGAAGGGCTGTGGTGTTTGGGTCCTGAAAGAGGGTTTTCAATATGTGTGTATAAAGTTATCTGCACCTTACCATTTCAGAGACTAAAGACATAGGATTTTTGGCTCCTAACAGTTGATAGATCACATTTTCCTACAAATCATCCTCTATAATTGGACATGAATTATATGAGACCATTTTACAAAGCATCTGCTTTCTTTTCTGTCGAGACATCTACTAGATCTTGCTCCAAAAGAGCAAGGAGGATAATAAAGGCTCTTAACGCTCTGATTTTCATAAAAATTCTGTGAATTTTTTTCACTACTGTAAAAAGTAAACATAGGAACTGTTAAGTATATATAGACGCCAAATACAGAGTGGTGGTGAGTAAAAACTTTTTTTTTCTTCTCCATTCTTGAGGTGTATAAATAATTTAATAGAGACTTTGCTGAACTTTTATCATAACTAAAAATTCCTCAATATTAAAGCTCAGTGAAAAGAAATCTCAGTGCCTGGAAGACAAGGCAATCAAACCATGTGACAGTCCCATATGCAACTCCAAATCTGTCCTCATAACTGTCTGTTGAGCTCACAAAAGAGTCACACATGTAGCTATTGGAAGAATATCTTACACAATTTGGCACACAAGTTCTAAGATTAGCAGCTGAAGAGGGGGAGGAGGAAAAGATGAACATAATAGATTAACTGACACCCATCCACCAGCTTTCTAAATTGTTTGGAATGTTAAAAATATTGTTTTGATCAATCTATATATACACCCTCAAATTTGAAAGAGAAATGCAAAGCATGTTGTGGTTGAAAGAACAAATGGGTTTAAAAAAAAAAAAAAAACACTATGAAATATATGTCACTGAACAAGGGAGTCCAGCCAGCTCCCAAGTGGCATGTTAACATGATGAAAAGCAAATCCAGGATGCTGTGAATCAAAGAGGCATGGGTCTATTTTTAAAGGGGCCTGTGTCTCCCCATCCTGTTTGCCAAGTCTGGTTTCTCTGGAGAGGTCCAGCCTCCAAAACAGGTAAGCTTCTAAATGTTCCAAGAGTTACCTACCCAACATTTGACTGCTTCCTGCCTTAAAAGGTCTTCGGCACTACATACATCATCCATGTTAATCACTAGACAAACAGAAGAGCTGTTCAACTAGTTCACTTCCCCTGTTCGTGAACAGATTGTTTGAGACATAATATGAATACTAATTAATGATAAAATATCTGTGAGTGTTTTGAAATATGGACGAAGATAGCACTTTTAGAAAGGCGCCCAGAGAGAGCTTTTGTAACAAGCCCCACTGGTCATATGAAGGGTCAGGGTACAACTTGGAGATATGAGAGCAAAATTGGCAGAGATTTTGGCTCCAATTCAGTGGGAAACTCTGGATGATTTTTTTTTTTTTGAATGGGGGGTGTAGGTTGACTTTCTTTTTAACCTTTTCCCTCTGTTAAATTGGAAGAGTTTAAAATGAAAATTCTCTTCCGAAATGGAGAGAAAAACAGCCAGAATTCTGTTAGAGGTCAACTTGAGTAGATGGACGAATGAGACATATAAATGTTTAATCAGGATTATGGGCCTGTGCTCTGCAGCAAAAGAAATACAAGCAGGTAGGGTCTGTCCTGGTGCTGAGTGCCCTAGGCTGACTCATACTCTCTGATGAAAGGGAAGTTATTTAAAAGAATATGATCCCTCTTCAATTCAATTCCTGTTTTACAAACAGTTTGCTTAGTCTCAGAGAAGTGTACTCATATATATATGGGAAATATGATTTTATGTTAAAGGGCAAAGTGTTTTATTATATTCAATTACAAAGACCAAATAATATCCTTTGTACTAAAAGCCTAAGTTACTGCTAAAATATGTTATCTCCCCTCCTTTCCTTCTAAAATTGATTATTGTATTTTCTCCCTAAAACCTTTTTAAACTTGCCCCATCTGGTCTCAGAAACTTTATCCTCTAATGCTACTCTTTGTATTCTCCTTTAATCTTGATATCAAACATGAATGCTTAAATAGTACTTTATAATCTTCGGGCTTCAGAAACTGCAATTTGTTCTAATGCCAAAGAAAGGAGAAGAGGATTATCTAAAATTAAACATAACAAAGTAATTTATATTTGACTGTAGACTTGTTTTTACTTGAATTTTAACAATGGATTATAAAATATTAGAAAAATTCATTTGTCTCACTCAAAGAAATGAAAATGTTTCATGAAAATCTGATTTGGGAAAATTAAACTTGGCCACAGTTTGTATTTCATGTCCAGCTAGCCCTTATCTGTCTGAGGATTAGACTTGGGATTCCTAAACTTTACTGGAATTAGATGATTCTTTCCAAGACTGATTCAAGGTTTGCCATGTCCCAAACCTTCTTAGAGACCCGAGAAATGATTAATTATTTGCATTTCAAAGGTTTTCTTTGCATTCAACTAAATTTAGAAAAAAGATATCAACAAATTTGAAATTATCAAAAGAGATGCTGTTAATTGTTGTTGCCTAAAGTGACAGTAAAGTAAGTCCATACAATAAAAAAGGAAGAAGCATAATAAAGACAATTCACTGTAGATAAGAATTTTGTGATACCACACATTTTATGCTTATTGACATCTATTCATATTTCTCTTTCTATGTATTCACCTTTCCCCCACCTCCCAGTAAACTTGCTGTTAGTGTTTGAAGGCTACAGCAAGGCTTTTCCTAAATACTTAGAAAAAAATAGATAGAATGCCTTCTGAGGTAACTGGACAAATATACACAGTGTCCTGGGGCAGGTCTTTTCTTGCTGATTGGTTTTTAGGGTTAGCCTGACCCCTTGATTTGGGACTTAATATTTACAGTGGTTCCCACTTCCCTAAAGCCATCTCACCTGGAACTTCTCACCTGGAACTTCTCACCTGGACCACCCTTTACATCACACAGAGACCAACTGAAAGCACCTACCCCTACATCCAGGCCCTGCGCCTAAGATCCAAACCCAGGCAGAGAGTTGGAGTTCTGTTTACCTAGATGGTGAGACAGACAATAAACTTAAAGAAGACAGGGGCCATGTCATCTAATTCTTCTGTGTGTTCCAAGTATCCTCATGTTGATGTTATGTTGTCCAGTAAATACTAGAGGTGGTGGTGTCCTCAGAAGTGACAGCTAGTGTACTGATTTACATATAGGTACTTCAGATTTACCAAGAGCATTCAAAGTGCTGTTAGAACTTTTGAGTTGGCTGGATTTCTACTGTCTACATACCAGAGGATAAAATAGAAGTTAAAATTGTTTTATAAATAAAGTTGACATGGGGCTTCCCTGGTGGCGCAGTGGTTGAGAATCTGCCTGCCGATGCAGGGGACATGGGTTCGTGCCCTGGTCTGGGAAGATCCCACATGCCGCGGAGCAACTAAGCCCGTGTGCCACAACTACTGAGCCTGCGCGTCTGGAGCCTGTGCTCCGCAACAAGAGAGGCTGCGATAGTGAGAGGCCCACGCACCGCGATGAAGAGTGGCCCCCGCTTGCCGCAACTAGAGAAAGCCCTCACGCAGAAACGATGACCCAACACAGCCAATAAATAAATAAATTAATTAATTAATTAAAAAAAAAAGAAAAAAATAAAGTTGACATATAGAATCATTAGGAGCACAGAGTGTGTAGGATTTTCACCCTTTTTATGTTCTTCTGTTGCTCAGGCCCCAGACCTTGGAATCGTCCTTGAATCCTTTCTTTCTTTTTATTTTTTTACTCCTCACTTTCTATCTGCCAAGAAATCCTGTCAGTTGTACCTTCAAAATATATCCAGAATCCAGCCACTTCTCATTAAGTTCAATGTTACTTTCTTGATCCAAGTCACTATCATTTTTCATGTGCATTAATGAAATAACTTAACTGGTCCACTGGCTTCTACTCTTGGTAGGACCCATGCTCAAGCCAGTGCCTAAGTGACACTCTTAACATGTAAATCACTTCAGGTCAGTCCTCTGCTCGAAACCCTCTTGGCTCCCCACAGTACTCAGAGTGAAACCCAAATCTCCCCCCTACCCCGCCTCCCGCTTGTAAGGCCCAGCAAAATCCGACCCTCTCCTCTTACCTCTATGGCATTGCCTATCATTCTCTTGTAACTTCACTTTGCTTTAGCCACATTAGTCTCATTGCTATTTCTCAAACAAGCGTCAAACCTTGAGCACTTCTGCTTTATCACATTTCCACTGGCTGTTTCTTCTGCCTGGATTGCCATATTCCAGTAATGTGCTTGGCTAAATCCTTCACTTCCTTCAGGTCTCTGCTCAAAAGACACTTCTCAATGAGCCCATCCGTGACGACCCTATTTAATTGTAACTTCCTTCTCCCTCTACATCATTATCTCCATTCTCAATCTCCCTTATCTTGTTTATTTTTTGTCTCCCCTCTGTTAGCATGCAAGTTCCATGAGAGCAGCAGCATAGAACCCAGCACATAGTGAGTGTTCAATAAATATTTGCTGAAAGAATCCATTTCAGAAGCAACACAATGAATGATAAGGAAGGGGTTTAGCCAAGAACATATACTGAAAGTCATGGGAAACACTGTAAAAACCGAAAAAAGAATAAGGAATATCCTTCTTTTTCCAGTCAATGTATACAATGCCTTAGTTTAAAATAAACCAAAAGATTAAGAAAAAAGGCAATCCATACTGTCATGCTTTATTTTAGATGAGCATAGAGAAAATAGGTAACAACTAGGGAAGCAACCATAGTTGTTATTATAGAATAAGAAATGGTTGATGAGAAAAAAGTTTAGAATAACTATCTAATAGGATGCAGTAAAGGACTGAGCTAGGCATGCTAAAAATAGTAAAATCTAAAAATTTCATTCCTTTAAGATTGCATACCAAATATTAAATGCAAACTGTGGTCATTCCAAAGATATCCTAACAAGAGATTAACCTGATATTAATGGCTGAATTGTATTTAAAAATTTTGAAATTTTCTCTTAAGTAAGAGTATAAATCAATGTTGCATTTCTACTTAAATTTGACTGAAAATGAGTTCTGCAGAATCAGGTATATTATCCCCAACATCTAGCACAGCAGGTATTCAATAAATGCTTATTAATTAGTAGACAACGCACAAGTCAACATACTTTCAGTATGGTGAATTCACATTGTTTCTTCTTTTTCTGCTTAACTATAGAGCCTCCAATAACCTGTCATTAAATGAGGAAAAAGCAATAAAATATCTGCTTTATTTGCCTGTCTTTTATATAACTAAAAGAAATAACACAGTAAGAACTGTTTTAAGTAAAAACCGTGCTAAGCATTTTATCTGCATAAGCTCATTTGATCTTCACAAATTAATTGGCAGTTACTGTTATTATCTCTCTTTTAGAGATTAGTGCACTGAAACTTGGAGGTCAAGTCACTCACTCAACGTCATGCAGGTAGTACAAGGCAGACCTGGGACTCAAGTGTAGCGCTGTATGATGTCAAAGCCCATGCAGTCTTAACTACTAAGTCATATTACCTTTCATTTCCACTGTAATTTTTCTCATCTTTGACTCTGATTATCTCCCCCACACTCCCCAACCCAACCCAACCCAACAATGGATATGAAACATTTCTATACAACATTTAGTAAAGTTTTTGAATAATGTGAAATAGGTTGTCCAAAGTTCTAAAGAAGGATGCAAACTTTAGTGTGGTAGATAGAACTTGGGCTTTGGAGCAAGCAAGACCTGGGTTATGTGCCTTTGGATAAGTTACCCTGTGAAACCAGTTTTCTTATCTGTAAAATGACAATTATGATATCTACATTACATGGTCCTTGAGAGGACGATAGTTAATGTATAAGAAGTACACAATATATAAATAGTAACTGTTATTTAATATGATACCACAGACAAAGCACATGTTTTGATAGTATATGGATTTGTTTTCTATATATACTTGGTAGCTTAATTACTCAAGAATTATGGTAGTAACTTTTTCCTTTGACTTGGGCTCTCACTCTGTCTTCATAGTCAATGCTGTTGGTTTACCCATATGGATGAATTTATTGCTTCCTATAATAGTCTGAGAAAGTATTAATAATTTAATACTAGTGAAAAAGTTTGATTTAATGAGTTCTTAAATCATAGCAAATTCTATCAAGGTTTACATTTATATGTAGCATAAAGCTAATTGTGGTCATTCATTTATTTATTCAGTATATTTTTACTGAATGCCTGTATGTGCCAGGCACTAACTGTTGGTTGGGGATACAATAAAAATATATCACCCTACTCTGAAGGAGTCCCAGTCTAGTGAGAAGACCACTAGAGGGTCACTGAATCACTGGGAAGACCCATCAAAATGTATCACAGCAATTTAATAAAGAGACAACAAGTTGAGGCAGTGGCAGTGGGTTGAAGTACTTATATCTATTGATGCTATTCAGTAACTAGAACTGATGGAATGTGATGCTTGATGAGACACATATTTGGAGAGGGCAGAGTGTAAAGGGGGGAATCTAGGCTGACTCATGGGTTTCTAATTTGATAAGTTGTAAAAGTGATGTGCTAAACAAAAATACTTTCTCCTTAAAATCTAACTCATGGAATCATCAGTGATATTTCATTCAATAATAGAACAATGTAAGGGAGAATGATGTTAAATTTAAGTGGAAGAGGATAAATAGAAAAAATAAAGTGCTAGCAAATGCAACTAGTTATATCATCACTATATAAATTAGGTGTAATGATTTACAATGACAAAAATCACTGGGACTATAGGTAGAAATTTTAGATTACTGGTTCATGAATAACCTTGAATTTTTATTTCTCTTTTGTTCTGTAGCAAATATCCAATATCTATGGCAGCACCAGTGCATTTAAAAAGCATACCAATGTCCTCATTAAGGTGAGACTCAAATGTGGTTCTAACCTTCAACTTTGAGACTGGTGCCCCAGAGGCATTTCAGCACCTGTGTGTCCAACTTGTTTCAACTTGCTGCAGTCACTTAGCAGGAGAAAAGTCTATATCGCAAAGGATTATAGTCATTGAACTGGTTTGGTCTTTAAAAAAGCTATTTAGAGTTTCAAGTGCAAGCTGCTTGCTGAACAAAAATCTTCAGACACAATCAACCACAGGATTTCAACTGGACCTCAAGCATTTCACAAAGAAATGATGTATCATTTGTCCAAAGAGAATAGAACACCTGTTTCTAAGAGTGATTTAAGTCAATAAGTAATAAACTAAATCTTTGTTATGAATGTTTTCTCGTGTCTAAATGACTGTTGCCCTTTTGGAGGGCAAAGTGTACAAAAGATTCAGTGACCTTCTGACTTGACAGTCAAATAACTACCATTATGTTCAGTCAATATAAATAAGTGCAGTTGACAATGTGCTAATTGGCCATCTCTGGGCAGCTAAGTGTACTTTTGACCTTAATGAGAACCTGATCAATTAATACTTAAGGCAATAAAGACCTCTTGCTGATTAAATTGGACAGAAATTATCTTTTTTTTCAACAGGCTTAGAGCTGCAAAGTGACAAACTTTTAATTTAATATATGAAAATCCTTTCCTTTAATACCCCCCTTATTTAGCTAACACGGTGAAACTGAACTATGAAATGTGACATCTTTGATTCAACTATTTATGTTTAAAAGCCTTAAAACAAACTGTAATTCAGATACTAAAATGAGAACTTCTCATGTGTATCTGAATTATATATTAATCAACTGAATATGGTCAGAGTTGAAAGAATATACATGTTTTCCTAAAACCTTTTGGTACATATTAAAATTATAAAGAAAATAATGAAATTTGATAGAATCATTTTTCATTTTGGGACTCTTTTTCTGGGAACTACAAGATGATAGTAGCTAGCATTCCAGGGGCATAGTTTCCTTTTTAATTAAAAAGAAGAATGCTACTATTGGCTTTTATGAAGATATGGGAATGCTATTAAAAGAAAAAGTTCTTTACATTACAACAGAATTTGCCACTTTTAAGTCACAAAGTGGAGACTTCTCTTCTGTAATTTGATCGATATAAAGCAGCATCTCTTTATGTGCTCTGTAGACTAGGTAAACAGTCTCCGTGCTGAAATATGGCCATAATTTGTAGAAGCATCCAGAATTACTATCTGTTTACAATGTATAATATCTGACTTGGCAAAGGGACAAGTTCATCATTGTAGGTTAAAAATTTATCATTTGGCCACAATGACTAAAAATTTACAATTCCTCTCCTTTAACATTCTTCTCCTCTGAGAGCATGTTTTCCTGTTTAAAGCTTTGAAACTCCTTTGGCTCAGATGATATATTTGAAAATGCATATAATTTATATAGGAGAGGAAATATGGTTCCTTTAAAAGATACTTAAAAAGCAACAGCTGTTTATCTGCAATAACTGTTTCATGGGGGTTTTAATACAGATAAATATGCAAATATGTGATACTATTTTTAATACACTAGTTTTACACAGTGTAGTGACTCAGAATAGAGCAAACATTCTGTGTATTTAGATTCATAGTGAGAAATATGTACCATTCAAAACTGTTGTTATTGTCATATTGTAGCGAGTAATAAAAATGTATGTCTTGGGATAGTAAATAAAATAGTGCTAAATCATAACAAGGACACTGACAAAGTCCAGCACAGTAGTCGTGCAGATTACACTACCATGTCATCAGTACTGTTTCAAAAACTACAAAGCACTGCTCATTTTTCTCTACTGATGAGATGACATACAGTTAACATCTAGTTGTATTTCTCAAAATGTATTAACGAGTTGTATTTCGCAGACAATATTAACTAGCTGTACTCCTCAAACAATATTAACTAGTTAATATCTAGTTGTATTTCTCAAACAATAAGGCAGTTTAATCTAGACTCTGGTCTTTGAAGACAGGGCCGACTGGGATTCAAAATTTAGATGAGTAATTCAGGTCATTAAATCAAGTTACCTATTCTGTACAGAAACATATGAGAAATCCATGATGGAGTTAAATTAAATCCCATAGGCTTATTTTGACCTTTCTATGCTAAGCTTTCTCCTAATATTAACCACAATGACTTTTCCCCCATATTTATTATGAAAAATGCCAAACAGCGCAAAGTAGAAAGAGTTATATAGTGAACATCCATATACATCACCACTATTAGCATTTCACTACACCTGCTGTATCATATATCTTTCCATCTACCACCAATTGTTTTTCTTTTAGATTGACTGCTTGTATTTTTTTAAAAATAGACTTTATTTTTGGGAGGCAGTTGTAGATTTACAAAAGAATTGTGCAGAAAGTGCACAGTTCCCACATCTCCCCCTCAAGCCCTCCTCCTTAGTTTCCACTATTAACATTTTGGATTAACATTTTGGATTTGAACTATTAACATTTGGATTAGTGTGTTACACTTGTTACAATTGATGAACCAATATTGATATATTATTATTAACCAATGTCTATAGTTTAGTGTTCACTCTTGGTGGTGTACATTCTATGGGTTTTGACAAATGTAAAATGACATGTACCCACCATTACAGTATCTTACAGAGTAGTTTCACTGCCCTAAAAATCCCCTGTGCTCCACCTATTCATCTCTTCCTCCCTAGGAACTCCTGGAAACCACTGATCTTTTTACTTTGAGGTTTTGCCTTTTCCAGACTGTCATATAGTTGGAATCACACAGTATGTAGCCTTTTCAGATTGGTTTTTTTCACTTAGTAATACGCATTTAAAGTTGATCAATGTCTTTCCGTGGCTTGATAGCTCATTTCTTTTTTTTAGTTTTTATTTTATTTATTTTTGGCTGCATTGGGTCTTCGTTGCTGCACGCGGGCTTTCTCTAGTTGCGGCGAGCAGGGGCTACTCTTCGTTGCGGTGTGTGGGCTTCTCACTGAGGTGGCTTCTCTTGTTGCAGAGCATGGGCTCTAGGTGGGCGGGCTTCAGTAGTTGTGGCGTGCGGGCTCAGTAGTTGTGGCCTGTGGGCTCAGTAGTTGTGGCTCGTGGGCTCTAGAGCGCAGGCTCAGTAGTTGTGGTGCACGGGCTTAGTTGCTCCACGGCATGTGGGCTCTTCCCGCCCGAACCCGTGTCCCCTGCATTGGCAGGCGGATTCTTAACCACTGCACCACCAGGGAAGCCCTCGTTTCTTTTTAGTGCTGAAAAATATTCACCTAAGGACATTTTGGTGGCTTCTAATTTTTAGCAATGACGAATGAAGTGGCTATAAACATCCATGTGCAGGTTTCTGTGTGGATGTAAATTTTCAACTCATTTGGGTAAATGCTAAGGAGCATGATTGCTGGATTATATGGTAAGAGTACATTTAATTTTTTAAGAAACTGCCAAACTATTTTCTGAAGTGGCTGTACCATTTTGCATTCCCATTAATAATAAATGAGAATTCCTGTTGTTCCACATCTGCACGAGGATTTGGTGTTGGTGTTTTGGATTTAGTTATTCTGATAGTTGTGAAGTGGATTTAATTTATTTTTAAAGCAAATTTTTATCTTGGAATAATTTTATATTTAGAGAAAAGTTGCAAAGATAATACAGAGACTTCCTGTATATACCTCACCCAGTCTTTCCCAATGTTAACACCTTAAATTACCAGGTACACTCATCAAAATGAAGATACCAACATTGATACACTGATTGCAAGTAAACTCCAGACTTTATTCAGATTTTATCAGTCTTTCCATCAGTGTCACCCTTTTGTTGCAAGATTCATACAGGATTGCATTCAGTTCATCATATCTCCTTAATCTCCTCTAGTCTGTGATAGTTTCTCAGTCTTTTCTAGTTTTCTATAACCTTGACAGCTCTGAAGAGTATGGGTCATTTTGTGCAATTCCTCTCAATTTGGGTTTAACTGATGTTTACCTGGGATTAGACTGAAGTTATGAGTTTTGAGGAAGAATACCACACAGGTGAAGTGTCCTTCTCATTACATCATACAATGGGGGTACATGCAATGAACATAACTTATCAGTGGTGATATTCCTTGATCTGTTGATTAAGGTAGTGTTTGCCAGATTTCTTCACTGTAAAGTCACTATTCCTCCCTTTTCATACTCTGTTCTTTGGAAGGGAGTTACTAAGACCAGTGCATACTTGAGGGTTGGGAATTATTTATATCAGTATGGACTCATGTGTATTTATTTTTATACTTTGGACTTTGTTACTAAATTTTTTTTCCAGCTTTGATCATTGGAGGCTTGTTTGGGATGGCTCCCCGTCTACTTGATATGTCTCCATCCTGTTGTTTTTTGAGCACTTCCTTACTTTCTGACACTATAAGACTCTCCAGGCTCATCTTGTATCCTCCCTGTTTCAGCTATAGAGTCAGCCATTTCTTCAAGGAGTCCTGGTTCTTCTTATTTGGGAGTGGTATTTAGAAAGCAAGATCCAGATGCCAGTGTGCTCACTGCCATGGCAGTGCTACCACAATGATTTTTTTAAACTTGATAATCACTAAGAATGTGACATGAAGAAGCACTCTTTGAAAATTCAACTTTTCTTAAACATTTGAGAAAAGAAAAAAAAGTACCATTAATTGTTCCATTTTATCCAATGTCTTAGAAAAAACTATACTACTTTCAATAATATTTTTATTTGTGATTTTACTCAGCCCTATTTGGACCTTTATAAAAATAATTTATTTAAAAAATGACAGAAACATCAGAAATAGTTGTAAATGCTCATATATCCATTCAGTTTTATTAGTGTAGTGTTGTAGTCATTATTTTGTTTTTTTAACTAAAAAAACACTACGGTCTTTTGGTATAATTATCTGTACTTCTTTGTTTAAATAATTAATTAATTAATTTTTGGCTGCATTGGGTCTTTGTTGCTGCGTGCAGACTTTCTCTAGTTGTCGTGAGTGGGGGTTATTCTTCATTGCGGTGCGTGGGCTTCTCATTGCAGTGGCTTCTCTTGTTGTGGAGCATTGGCTCTAGGCACACAGGATTCAGTAGTTGTGGCTCGCGGGCTCTAGAGCGCAGGCTCAGTAGTTGTGGTGCACGGGCTTAGCTGTTGACGGCATGTTGGATCTTCCCAGACCAGGGCTCGAACCCGTGTCCTCTGCATTGGCAGGCAGATTCTTAACCACTGCACCACCAGGGAAGTCCCGTGTACTTCTCTTCTTAAACTTCTGAATACATTTCCTTAGTCTTTACCTACATAAGGTAACCAAAATGAATTCATTTACTAGTTACCTGACATTTGGGAGTGGTAATGGAGGATGATTCCTATATATCAATACATTAAAAAACATACAGGAAAGTGTAGCATAATTATAGTTGTATGGATAGCCCTATCCATACCAGTCAAATGGTATATCATCAAAATGGTCTTGTGTTTTGAGGAAAGAAAACTATACTGGGAATTAAGAAATGTGGAATATTCCCTGTGTAGATGTATGTATGTTTAACCATGCTTCCTAAGAAAAAAAATTAAACACTGAAGAAATATATATGAAGGAAAACTCAAATTCCCTGAAATCCCACTACTCAGAGATAACCACTTTCAATCTTTTAGACCATTCCAATGTCCATTTAGACCTTTTTTTATTTATATATACCCACATTGGGCAATACATCAAGACAGCTTAAATATAAACATAAATGTATATGTAACCTTATGTGAGTGGGACCACATGATATTTGCTCTTCTGCTGCTTTATTTATTGATAAGGATGGAGATCTGTCTGTAGATATACACATATACCAGCCATTCTAATGCTGTATAATATCCCAGGGAACTATTATGCTATAATTCATTTACTAGCTTTCCTATTGCTGGATATTTAAATTGTACCCAAAGTATTGTTGTTATAAAATATATGGAGATCAACATCCTTGTTGTCAGAGTATAACCTTAGGATAAACTTCTAGGAGGAGGATCACAAGGTAAAAAGATATGAACACTTTAATCATGGATAAATATTGTTAAACTGTCCTTCGAAAAGGGTGATAAATGTACACTCTCATCAGGAGAATATTCTCTTAAAATCTTCTTGCTATCTTTGTTTCTGAGTTTAAAACACCATATGGTTAAGTGAGGATTTCTTACTTGTCCTGCATCAGAAGTCTTTCCTCAATTCTGAAACCTCCTCACTCATGATCTCTTTGAGTACTGATTTTACCTTATTTCCCCTATTCTCTTTTTCCAGAGCATAATTGGACATGTTAGACCCCTCTTTCTATCTTTCATGTTTTTAACCCCTGCCTCATATTATCCATGACTATGTCTTGCTGTGCTGCATATGGGATAACTGCTTCAGCTCTATATTCAATTTACTCTGTCTCTCTTTCAGCTGTGTCTAATCTTCTGCTTAATTCATTCCCAGAATTTTAAATTTTAATGATTATAGTTTTTATTTCTAAATGTTCAGTTTTTTTTTTCTTTCAAACATTCGCCCACTTTTAGTAGTCTCTTGTTTTTTCCAAATACTTCATATTATGTATCCAACAATAATGTATCCAAAAAAGCTCCTAGGGTTCTAATTCTGTTGTTATCTTTTTTTTTTGTATTTATTTTTTGTTTGTTCATTTTTTGTCCTGATGACTCTTGATGACTCTTCTCTGTAGTAGTCTGTTTTTTGATGCATTCTGTTGTTTTGGATGGTGAACTAATGTTTGGCATGGCTTTATCTGTGCAATGCCTGCAAAGCCTGGGTTCAGTGTGCATTTCTTCAGAGGAATTTCTGTCTGATTCTGCCAGTTGCTCCACGTTACCAGTTTACTAACTTGGGACTACTTGAAACTAATTTATCTGCTTGGGGTCTCCAGGACCTCACTGATCATGCAATTTCAAGTCCAAATTCGTTTCAGGGAAAACCTGTGTGTTTGAATTCGCAGGGGAATGTATTTTGTTTTCTACTTAGAGGCTAAGCCAAGACACACAAGTTTCCTGTTGTCTCCTTTTTCTGGTGAGCATATTTTCTCAGATCATCCTTTCAGAAATTACAGCCCTCCAAGGATGCTGGTTTATAGAGAGGCCTCAGATCCTACTCTTCATTTTATGCAGCTCCAAAGCACCATTTTCTGTCCTAAATGGCCATTCAAACACAAGCATTTTGGTCACTATGCTTAGCAAATAATTCTCATCATTTCAGGTTCAGCTTACCAATTTCTTTTCCATTTGTTCCCTTAGAGATTTATTTTACTTTCTTATGAGATCAGTCACAGAATTTAAGGGATATTTTTGTCTGTTTTTTAAAAAAAAAAATCCACTATTTTTAGTTGTATGTTTTGGGATATTTTTCAGACTACCTAGGGTTGCAAGAAACTCAGGATATACAAAGTGCGGATTTCAGATAAATAAGGAATACTCTTTTAGTATAAGTGTATCCCAAATAGCACATGAGCCATACTTATACTAAGAGTATTCCTTGTTTATCTGAAATTTAAATTTGACTGGGCATTCTGTTTTTTTTGTTTTTTTTTTTTTGCTATATCTGGCAGCTCTAGAATTTAATCCATCATATTGTCAGAAATGGAAGTCTGGGTTATGTTTTAAGTACGATTGTGAGAAATCAGACATGGGTGACACATTTACTAAGTCATTACACGTTTGAGAATATAATTTTTCCTCAAATATATCCATTTGGCTGACAGTCATAGTTTTAACCTGAAAATTCTATAGACAATGTTCCAGCATCTTCACATTTGTAATTTGAAAAAATCTGAGTCCCTAAGTCTCCATCCCCCTTTTAAGTGATCTTCTAAATGCATTTTTTATCCTTGCAGTTTAATAACTTAAAATATGTCTTGATATTGGCCATTCTTTATAAGCATTTTCTAAAACAAATTGAACCTTTTTGATCTATAGTTTCAAGGTATTTTTTTTTTCACTCATGGAGACTTTTCTTTATATTTTTGAGGGATTCATTTATTTTGTCCCCCCAGCATATAATAACCACATGTTAGCTTTCCACTTTTCTTCATATCTATTGATACTTTGGTATTTTTGAGTGCTTGACTCGTTATGACTTCTTATTTTTGTGTGACTTTTCACAATCCTGTCCTCAATCCTGTCTGGGTTTTCTACATTGCTGAGTCTCTTTGCTTTTTTAAATACATTAATTTTTTTTTCTTGTGTTGTTACTTTCCTCCCAATTTCTTTCTTTTGTTCTATGACCTTCTTTTTCACCTTATTCCTTGTCTTATCCCATATTTGATCTATTACTTCATAAAGTCCAAGTTCTCAATTTTCTTGAGTGTGCAAAGCAGTTTCAAGATTTCTATACTATTTTTGAACTGCATTTTCTTCCAAACTATCATCTCTATCTGAATTTTATATGTTGTAATTCATTGCTTCCTTTTTTTTTCTTTTTGGTGGGAGTAAAATTTATTTGATAGCTCTCATTTCTGAGTGGGCCATTTTATCCAACCCTCTCTCATTCCAGAATAGTGTGGTTGTATTCCCCAAGCTTTTTCTTTTTTGAATGCCTAGGTGCTCGGTAAATTCTTTGTTAGCATATATGCAGTGGCCATATACCAATGTTCAGTATTATTTGTTTTGTGTCTCAGATATCAGAGGGGATGGGAGGAAGAGTGAGGGAATTCTGTTTTTGATAGCCTTTCCTTCTTTCTCCTTATACATTAGTGGAGTTTGGAGGTGGGGAAATACTATGGGCTTCACTTTGTTTTCCTATGTAATTTAGATATTTTCCTGTGTAGTCTGTATGGTTGAACAACACATTTTTTTTCCACTGCCTCCCTGACTTTGCTGGCTGCTGTTTGCTGGTCTTGACCAAGCCAACTGCTCCATAGAGATTATTCCCCATTTCACTCCTTCTCTCCTTCGGACAGAGAACAGAAATGACCAAACTCAGTGGCTCTTCAAGTCAGGGTTCCAGCTTATTTTATTGAAATAATAAGGGACTGGTACTCCTAAAGGGAATAGTCAACATATTTTTATTTGCCCTATTTTTACCCCTAATTTCTATCCCTCTAAATTTAGGATAAAATTGGAAGGGTATCAGTGAGTTTTCTAAAAACAATTTTATTCTCATATTATCTCCTCATTACACTACTCTCTAGAAGAGGAACTCTGTGTAGAAAGATCTTATTCTAATTTGACTTAAATTGTTCCGTATTTGGATCATGCATTTTTATCCTTCCCTAGTTATAGCGCTGGTCATACAATTTTTTGTTTTTGCTTCTTTTGTTAATTTTTGGTAAGTTCTACAGAAACAAATTTTGTGAAACTACTCTTATGTTGCTTGCCATTTTTCCTCTTGTGGTCCATTAAAAAAAGCTATACCCTTGGGAAAGTCATTTTACTTCTTTAGGTCTCAACTTGTAAAATGAAGGGGTAGCCAGCTGACTTATGGGGTCTTGTACATTTCCATGGAGACATGAATCATTAGAGTATGTTCACTATGATGTCAACGTACAGAAAGAGCTGAACAACAAATCTAGCACTCTGTACCTTAACTATTCCATATACAAAGATTAATTTACTCCATTGTTAGTATTCCTATTTATGACTTCAAGTTTCCTTGTCTCAAAATTGGCCTTAGATATGTGCACAGACAGTTCATCTGCAGTAACAGGAGGAAGTCAGATATAAATAGAATATTAAATGTGGAGCAGGAGGGTGTGGGAATTTTCCTCTGATTGCTTCCATTATCTCTGTGAATTAAGATCCATCAAAGAGTCAAGAGGATGAAGAAATTGTTGGAGGTCTGGGATGAGAGGAGAAATTGTGAACTAGTCATCAAGGAGTTGACAGAGAGTGAATGGATTAGAGAATACAGTAAGATTTCTGGGTTAGCAGAAAGTGCTCAGTAATGGTAAATGCTCACAGATTTAAAGTATACCAGTCAGCATGACTGTGGTTTTTCTTTAGCTATGTTTATAGATGCCCAGGGGCAGGTAAAGAGTGGGCAGTGAACTGGATTACACCAGGGCTGGGATTTGTCAGGTGAGTGTAATGGGGGTGGGGAAAGCACAAGGAAGATGGGGGTAAGTGCATGGAGTGATCACAAAGATGAGCCATTACATCTATCCAGGGAAACAAAGGAAGGACAGCAGGGAGCTATGAAGGAAGGACAAGGAGGGACTGAGAAGAATTAAGAGATGTAGGATTAATGATTATAAGTCCTACAGTGGATTAGAATCCTACAGGTAGTGGATTAGAATACTACAGGTAGTGAACTGAAAAGAGAGGAGGGGGCAATCAGAGTGTTAGATGCTTGAAATGAGACTATGGAGGGTTTGCTGTTTTTGGTAAAATGACAAGGCTCAGTGCATAACCATGAGATTTAGTGTCTGTCAATGAAGAAGAGCAGGTAGGTACTGGAAGGACTATCTTGTCTACCTTGGAAGGATATTGTAGTCACCAAGACTTGACAGAGAAACTGGAGTCAAAATATGTAAGGAATGAGGGGAAATAATCTGAGGGTCTGTAGATGACTAAAATAAGAACTTCTGTATAGATCAGTGGAACAGAATAGAAAGCCCAGAAATAAACCCATGCACCAATGGTCAATTAATCTATGACAAAGGAGGCAGGAACATACAATGGAGAAAAGACAGTCTCTTCAACAAGTGGTGTTGGGAAAGTTGGAGAGTTACATGTAAATCAATGAAATTAGAACACGCCCTCACACCATATACATACACATAAAATAAACACACACCATATACACACATAAAATAAACTCAAAATGGTTTAAAGGCCTAAATGTTTGACATGACACCATAAAACTCCTAGAAGAGAACATAGGTGAAATATTCTTTGATCCAAATCATAGCAATATTTTCTCAGATCAGTCTCCCAAGGCAAAAGAAATAAAAGCAAAAATAAACATATGGGACCTAATCAAACTTAAATGTTTTTGCACAGCAAAGGAGCACATCAACAAAATGAAAGGAGAACCTACTGAATGGGAGAAAATGTTTGTAAATGATGCAACAAATAAGGGGTTAATATCCAAAATATACAAACAGCAGATACAACTCAATACCAAAAAAACAAACAACCCAATCAAAAAATGGGCAGAAGACCTAAATAGACATCTTTCCAAAGAAGACATACAGATGGCCAACAGGCACATGAAAAGATGCTCAACATCGCTAATTATTAGAGAAATGCAAATCAAAACCACAATGAGGTTATCACCACACACTGGTCAGAATGGCTATCATCAAATGCCAATAAATAATAAATGCTGAAGAGGGTGTGAAGTAAAGGGAACCCTCATACCCTGTTGGCAGGAATGTAAATTGGTGCAGCCACTATGGAAAACAGTATGGAGGTTCCTTAAAGAACTAAAAATAGAGCTACCATATGATCCAGCAATCCCACTCCTGTGTCTATATCTGGAAAAACTGAAAACTCTCACTTGAAAAGATACGTGCACCTCAATGTTCATAGCAGCACTATTTCCAATAGCCAAGACATGGAAGCAACCCAAGTGCCCATCAACAGATGATTGACCTAAGAAGATGTGATTTATATATATAATATATACAATGGAATATTGCCCAGCCATAATAAAGGATGAAATATTGCCATGTGCAGTAAAATGGATGTTTCGCTTAGTGAAATAAGTTAGTCAGGGAAAGACAAATACTGTATGATACCACTTATATGTGGAATCTAAAAAATAATACAAATGAACCTATATACAAAACAGAAACAGACTCACAGACATAGGAAACAAACTTATGGTTACCAAAGGGAAGAGGGGAGAGGAGAGGAACAAATTAGGAGTATGGGATTAACAGATACAAACTATTATACATAAAATAGATAAGCAACAAGGATTTACTGTATAGCACAGGGAATTATACCCAATATCTTATAATAACCTATAGTGGAATATAATCTGCAAAAAAACACCTGAATCACTATGCTGTACACCTGAAACTAATGCAATATTGTAAATCAACTATACTTCAATAAAAAAATAAAAATAAATAAAATAAGAACTTCTGCAACATTTTCCTTCTATCAGATTTGCAAATACGAAACGCATTGATAGGTTCCATTATTGGCCAAGTGTGGGAAGAGTATGGTACAACATTTTCGTAGGCAGTCTGGCAATATTTGCTTTGATTCTCGTACTTTCACTCAGCAGTTTCATTATGGGGAATTTATCCTACTTAAATAGTTGTACAAGAATGTAAAGACATTTGTTCAAGAGTGTTCAACTGCAGAAGTGTTTACAATAGAAAAGAACTGTAAATAACCTAGATGTCCATCAACAGACAATTGGTGAAATAAATTATCATACACTCATCAATGAAATATCATGCAACCATGAAAAAGAATGAAGGGGGTGGTGTATGTAAAGATATGAGATAGTGCCCATGGTATCTCATTAAGTGTGTGGGTGGGGTAAGGTATAAAATGGTATGTATGCACAAGGTAAGTTCTTTTTGTTGTTAAAAATTTTTTGTTTAAATTCCTGGATTTTAAAAGCTTCTACAGGTTCTAAAATTTAAAAAGTAAAGATATTTTAGTACAAAATCAATAAAAGATAAAGACATTGGCTAAAATGAACAATTACGATTTCATTAGGGTTTTGTGGAATACTCAAGTGACTTGGGAGCAGAGTTGAAGAATGAAGACCATTGGAATTTGAAATTCATCTCCAGCTGAACACCAACTGCCCTTAGAGACAGACACAGAGGACTCATGCGTGGGTCTGACCATAGGTCCACCCTAACTGCACCCACCTCTCCCCACATCACTCACCATGTTCCAGGCACTGTTTTTTCCCCTGTTTTCTAATAACACCAAATTTATTCCTACTTCTTGCCTTTGTGCTATTTCCACTGCCTTTAATGCTCTTAGAGATCTTTGCATGGTTGGCTTCTTCTCATCAATCAAGTCTCAGCTCAAATATCACCTTTTCAGATAAATGCTCCACTTACCTGACCTCAAATTCATTCCCTTTTATTTTCTTCATAGTATTTATCACTCTCTAAAGATATCTTATTGCCTATTTGTAATTGTCTGTAACCCCCTGCTGACAGTAGGTACCTACTATGTTTTGTTCACCACTATACTTCTAGTATTCAGAATAGTACTTGGTGCATAATAGGTGTTTAATATTTATTGAGTGAATAAATGATGGAACAGTTAAGAGATAGTCATATGTCTAATTGACTAAGCCTCATTCTTCTGTGTTGGCCCAGACTGGGCCTATAGGAATTTCCAGGGATATCCATTTCAAAAGCTGTATTTAATTGCAAACCTCTATTCCAACTGAGTAAATATGGTAGGAAGGCTTGTTTTCTTGTTTGCAGGGGTAGGGTGATGAGGTGATGGTGGTGGTAGTGATCATAGAGGTGGTATATCCCATGCTTCACATACCATAGCCTAACTTCTGGGAATTTTCTGTCTCTCCTTCCACTCAACCCAATTCTGCTAATTCCAACTGGGTTCACAACTTGGCTGAAACACTGTCATGTCTATAGCTTGAAATTACTTAGGCTCAGATCACAGCGAATTCAAATTTACAGTAAAAACAAGAGACCAGTGGCTATTTATTACTTTCTTTCCTAGCAGGTACTTTCCTCTTCTTCCTTTCTAATATTATTCTGAACCTCCAAACTATGACATTTGAATAATATTGACTCAACTAATGAACTGAAGCTAAATTTAGGAATGGGCATGTAACATTGGCTTAAGCCCATGAATCCATTACATTTCTATGGCCTTATCAATTGGAATAGAATTGAACATGTGATCTACACTGGATCAATGCAAGTAATCCAGTATTTTTGATGTGAAAAAGAGATATGGATTCCCTCATTTCTACCTGTGCTTCGTGTATGGAGATATAAAGCTTGGAACTGCAACGGCAATGAGGAGAGAGATAGGAGCTGCTAGGAGATCCCATCAGGATGGAGTAAACCCAGAGAAAGTAGAGTTAAGAGATGGAACCTGATGATATTGTGTGAATATAGGATCAAGCTACATCTGGAGTGAGATCTATTCATTTCTATATCCTGAAGTCAAAATACTCTTAATGGACATCAAGGAAAACATAGATCTTAAGTTGGGTTCTATTTCCATGTCTGGTATCTGGGGTACAACCTGTTGCAATGTCAATGCTCTGCCCAGAAACCCTTTTACTGTTTTTGTTTCTGTGCACTCACCCTTTGGTGTAATAGCCACATCCTCTTGGGTTGCTAGAGCCACTTGGCCCACAAGTATCAGAGACTGTGTAGTCCAGGGGTAGGGATGTCTACTTCCCTTGCCTCGGTTGGGACAACTCTGTGGCATAATGTGTACTCCAGAGTTCCCCTGAGGCTGCACTATGCCAGCCTTCCTTCTGTTTCCTGTCTGTGCTTCCCTCATAGATCACTTGCATACAAATTTTCATCTAAGGGTCTGGTCTAAGACACCTCAATGTGTGTGCCAGTGTCAATCATTGGCAGAAAGGGTGCAATAAGAATATTAGAACCATGATAAGAGAAGTTTTTCTTTTGCCTAATTTGAATTGGTTCCAGAGAGAACAGAGAGAGCCTGACTGCAAGACAATTCCACAGACTTTTATCAAAAATTCAATGTTGAGTGTGTGTATGTCCCAGAATATACAATGTTTTAAAACTTCAAATTTGTAAAACACTGATAAGATTTTAGCTTTTTTAAAATAAAGAATTATTTCTTAAATACTTGAATTCTTATGTACCAAGGTCAGTGCTTACAGCATGATTCTTTCCCACAGTGTGCTATACTCACCGTGGGGGATTTGCTGTCTGAGTTGTAGGAAAATATACTGCTGTTGCAAGATATTCAACTTAGAAATTACTGACCGTGCCTTCAAAATTTAATTTGTGTTATGAATATTTTCTTAGTGAAAAAAGAAATAACCAGAAAACCCCCTGTGACTAATAGTTTACTGAAATAACACCCACATATGCTGATTTTAATGTGTGATTAGATTAAAAACTAAGTGCTTTCTAATCTACTATTTATATAGAACCGTGAAGGTTTTTTGGTTTAGGTTTTATATTCTTAGTCTCATTATATGTATAAATATGAGACATCACATATCTGACATATTAAATCAGCATTACACTATTCATGGAAAACTAATCATTTCATTTTATAAAGTTGACTTATAGGTCAATGTAAGTGGTCAAAAAGTAAGAAATTTCAAGTTGGATTTTGGTGAAATTTTTCAAATAGGAGTAATTTTGGATAGTTAAAAAAGTAATAATGATGGGCCATGGAATCTCTTAAAGGAATTTGCCTTATTGTAATCATAGGCTAGAAAACTTTGTGTTGTTGATATTGAGGTATTTACTATTTATATGTATTATATATGTATTATTATTATTTTCTTTTAATTAATTAATTAATTAATTAATTTATGGCTGTGTTGGGTCTTCGTTTCTGTGCAAGGGCTTTCTCTAGTTGCGGCAAGTGGGGGCCACTCTTCATCGCGGTGCACAGGCCTCTCATTATCGCGGCCTCTCTTGTTGTGGAGCACAGGCTCCAGACATGCAGACTCAGTAACTGTGGGTCACGGGCCTAGTTGCTCCGCGGCATGTGGGATCCTCCCAGACCAGGGCTCGAACCCGTGTGCCCTGCATTGGCAGGCAGATTCTCAACCACTGCACCACCAGGGAAGCCCCTATACATGTATTATAATGGTAATCTACCCAGGATTTTGATGTTCTTTCTGTAGACCATCACTACCTATAAGCTGGTGCAATTTGATGAGTTTAGATAAATAATCAGTAATAGGAATAGCTGCTTTAATTAAATAATATGATCTGGAAGTCATTTAGTTACTCAATATCTTCAAGACCTGGATTCTTACATACTGCTTTCCATGACACACTGAATATATTCTGTTAATAAACACTATTTGAAGTTCACAGTGGACAAAACTGATGGGTAAATAATAAGTGCTTCACCCAAGTTGTATCATCTGGTGAGCCGTTGAGGGCACTGGACCTGAGAATTCTCAAATGAATAGTTAAGTGGTTAAGAAAGTCTTAGGGACATTTGAATAAAATGCTACTTGCAAGCAGTATAAAAATTATACTCACCTGTAAATTTCACTAGTGGATATCATACTTTCAATAAAATACAATTAGGAAATTAGTCTTCAATCTAAGGCTCATAATGTTGCAAATATCAATATAAAGAAATGTAAGAAAAAACACTGGCCTTTAGGGTTAGACTTAAGTAAAAATCCAGTTTTTTTTTTCTACCGTCAAGTTGTGTGACCTTGGACCACCTAGTTAACGTCCTTCTAAGTCTTATTTTGATTATATTAAAAAGGGGATTAAAATATCTTCTATGGAAAGTGACTGTGAAGACTATGTGAGCTAATGTATGGGAAAACACCAAATTTATCATTGATTCTCAATAAATGATAGCTATTATTGTTATTTTTGTTATTGGTAGAAAACTCTTGAGATTAGAAAACTACTTATGGGTTGAATGCTACTCTTAATCCACAGTGATACCAGTCAAACTGGAATGGTTATTAAGGATTTATGGACTGTTCACATGGCCTTACATGCAGTTGGCTACATTGTCATCTTCCATACATTTTTCAGTGCCTCTTATGTGTATGGTACTGTTTAGGCACTAAGAGAATTCAAGAGATCCTTACCCCCAAATAGTTTACAAGCAAGCAGGGCAACAGATGAGCCTACAGCAACCTATATAATATAAGACAAAGTATGATAAGTACTCATGTTTTTAAATAAATGGTTGTTCCCTGTTTTAGGAGTCATAAAGGGGCAAAATGAAGGAAAACAGAAACCACTACCGTTTTTTATTGTGATGTTAATACAGATGAGAAAGGGAAATCTTTGGCCATGCAGCTAACAAATGGAAGAGGCAGAATTAACACCCTGTCCGTCCAATCCCCAAGTTGGTGCTTTCAACTTCTATAGTAAACTGTACACTGTCTCAGATGCTGTTGTTTTCATACTGTATATCACAATTAATACTGGTTTCCTTGGTTTGGAATGGATACACTTCATTATTGTTTGGCTGCTTGCATTTTCCTCTGCAATTACACTTTGATGGTAATCCTTACACTGAATTTCTACCAGTTTCTGACTTGAAAAGCCAGTATAGAAAGAGTGACTGCAAGCAGTAAATGAAGCCATGCTGTCAGGACTGTGTGGTGAGAATTACTTCCTGTTCACAAAATCACTTTATTGGCAGTAGCTGCCTTTCCTTACTGATAGGCAACATTTTATTAAGACATTTCAATATGTTTCCTGCTTTAATTAGCTATGCAAATGGTACATCACCTTCAGGAGCAAGTATACTACTACTGAGAACTGAGTTCCTTGGGAAGCAAATTCCCAGATCTGCAATTCAATAATAGACTATCTTGGACAAACTTTTCGTATTTCTGTGGTTCTCTTTATCTTCTTGGAAATTTGGGAATAGACAATGTTGCTTAAACAATTCTGTCATTTAATTCCTTCTCTTTTGCATCATAATTATTCACATACTAATTTTATTTGCCTTATCAATGTAAGCTACTTCAAGGCAGTAGCTAAAGTAGTATCTTGCACGTGACCAACAATTATTGGATGAATGACCCACAAAACTGAAATATTTCCAATGAATGTTTGTATGTTTAATGTTCAAGGAAAACAGCAGTATTGGATTATAATTCAGTACAGTGATGGAAGGTTTGAGGAGAAAACACTGTTTCCAGTTTTTCAGCTTTCCTTGAAGGCAGGAATGTCAATATTTTTATGCTCAGATAAGAGTGGAATATACCACATGATGTTTAATTAGTGCCTCTGAGTCAGTATAAAATGAGAATGATTCATAATACAATCAGCATTTAAAAAAATTCCAAACTATAGGCTTTCTATGGCATTTTGCTCCCTACCCTCTTTTTCCTCCCCCCTGGGAACTTGAAGAGTCCCTAGAATGACCTGTTTAGATGCTAAGCTTTCTCTATAGCACTTTACTGTGAAATCTTTTTCTCCTGAAAGCTGGAGGGAGCTTCCTGAATGACTGATTGGTGAGGTGTTCCCTGGACACACTGGTGCAAACACCGTGCAACCACTGATTGACGTGCTCACTCTTTCACGAACACATTCATTTTCTCTTCTCTAACTCACACAATTTCTCCATCCCATGATGCATTTATGCATCCATTATCACTGTCTTTCCATTTTTAAGCAGGTGAAAAGTTAATGCTTATAAGGTTATAAGGCTTATAAGGCAGGCCTATCTTAAGTAAAATAACTGATCTTCACATATATCCAGAAGAGTGTTTCCCTAAGGGTTTCTTCTACTCTGATTAATCACAATTTTAAGACAACTTTGGAATTATGAAAGAAGGTAGCGTGTGATGGGGGAGTGAAGCTAGACTTCTACTATATACTTGGGTTGAGTCAGCTATTAACACCAGGGCTACAATGGGGGTAAGGAGACCAAAATTCTAGTTAGGGTCCTATCATTGCCTATGAGCTTGGGAAAGTAAATTTAACTTATTGGAGTTCAGCTTCCTTATGTGTAAAATGTGAGGACTGAACTCAATGGCTCTGAAAGCTCCATCTAGCTACAATACTCTATGATTCCTTAACTGCCACCGACAGGTAGTAACATTATGAAGAAATCTGACACTCATGAGAAATTTAGACCAAAGTCAGTACACTTTTGGGGGGAGGTTAATCATGGTACAAATCATTAACGTGATTTAAATATGAACAACATGCCCACTCAGGAAAAATATAGACAATTTATAAAGTAATCTATCATATAACTCAAGATTCTATAAAACCAGAAAAAAGTCTACAATCCACATATAGTTTAGGGGCAAACATTAATCTTGCGAATATTTCTGGGTCATTGTTTACATTGGGGTAAGGAAGAGAAATTACGAGGGAAAGTAGAAATTCAGTTTAAAAACTGGCTAGCTTTTGGGTTTACAAATGAGAGAAAGCCTAATCTGATGCAAGGGAAGGTTGTTTTTATTTTCCAAGAAGACTTATTTCCATATGGCTTATCACTTCAATGAACTGCAGAACAGCTCTTTCAAATCAACCAAATAAACACATTTTAACTTTTCATGAAATTAAGCATTTTGAAGTGTTTTAACTCAAGAGCCTCCCACAATAAAATAACTTACAGTGTTATCTATAAGAAATTAAAATCACATAAGAAGGCTTAAAGAATGTGATCTAGGACATTCTAAAGCAAATGCTAAAAGAGTCTGAGAGATCAGTTTCTTCAGCAGGTTAAAACATACTGGTGAACATTATTTCTTCAATCATTAATTCAGGTAATATTTGTTGAGCACTTAGTTGTCAGGCACAATCTATTGTTAATTTTGTTCACCCATATATCCTTAACTAGAGATGACACAGATTCAGATGATAATTTGTATATTGTGATATCAGTTCCCATGCTCCACCCGTTTCCCTGTGAGAATCTCCCTTTTGAATAGTGTTTTCTTCAAAGCTCTGCCTGTCTTTTACTGAGCAATGGGATTAGCGCCATACTGCAGTAAGCAATTTGTTCATCCTTGGAGAGCACATTTGCACTACCCCATGAAACAGGCATTTAAACGATTTTATTTGTTCACCTGTGTTGAACATTAAGGGGGTAAATTTTCAGTCCAGGGATTTGGCTTTAAAACTCCAATTGATGTTAATGAGAATTGGTAATGAGCCCCTTTTTCTTAATTAGTGGCATCATACCTGTGACTGCAGGAGGCATGGCTCAGAGGTGGGGAGCTTAACGAGGTGATAACAAGGAGAAAATGTTTAAGCCTGGATTTTGGCCTGGACCATACTTTACTATGCAAACATACTTTAGGAACTGATGCTTTAAAGTAAATTTATTACCTGGCTTTTATGGCCCTGTAGACCTTCCCTAAGAACAATCTGTCTTTTCTACAAAAATACTCTTGTTCCATAGAGAAAGAGTGACACAGAAGAAGGTAGATCAAAGGAGCAAGAATATGATCCGATTTTCTCTCCTTGTTCATGTAGAGCAAATTTGATGTTGAAACAAACTATCTCTTTCTGTTCTGTTTGCCTCAATTAAAGAATACCACAGCTTATAAACCTCATTCCACACTGAGGGGCAAAATTCCTTTCTTCAGGTAAACTGAACCTCTAAATATCATTCAGGGTATTACAGGGATGATTTAAGGAAATAAGAGTCTGACTTTTATAGCATCTTTCCTTGAATATTATATGAGCATTCTGGTACGTGGGTAAAAACACAAGTTTTGATCTTGCATATTATACCTACTTGAGATGCTTCTTACTGCTACAGAACATGACCTAATCCAGGAAGAATAAAATGATCACAGAATAATAAAATTTTCACTGTACCTAGCAAAGGACATAAAAGTTGGATTATTGATTTTGTTTGAATGATGTGCTGTAATTTCATATGCCAACAGAGTGGAGCACAAATCCTGGCCTGCCAGCTTTCATTACTGGAACTCACTTTCTTGCCACCAAGTAACTTCTACCAAGTCACAAAATAAATCTGGATTTCTTAACTTACTGAAAATGAATCTCTTTAGCCCCAAGTATTTAATAGGAACTTCAGAACTATAGTAGATCTGCTTCAATTGGGAGAGGAAGGGAAATACCCAAATGCAGATCTGTTGCTATTTCTCTAGTTTGCAGTTATTCCATGCCAAAGATAAAGTAACATGCATGCGATTTCTAAATCTTTATCTCTTTGGTCCCTTGACATATTTGTTTCTGGTTCTTCAAACTAGTTTCACTGTGTTAGTTTAAAAATATTAATAATAAAAGTAAAAAGCTGTGCATCAAAACAAGAAATAAAAACCAGGTAAAGGTCAAAGTGGCCGGGTGTGATCACTGCATCTACTGTTTTGCTTCAGCTGTCACACATTCATAGACCCAAATCTGAAACCTGGATTAACTGTCTAACAATTACATTTGACTGATTTTTAAGGGGAAATGTGTGGATGACAGTATAAAATCAATGGTAAACAGTGCAAAGGGCATAACACATCAGTTTGTCCATGATGCAGTCCTTATGTACAAAAAATATATATTAGAAATCCACATGTTACTATAGGCATATGGTATGCAAGTCACAGACTATCTCTGGCTTATTTAAATGGCAAGACTTTTATCACACAAATGTACATAACAACAAAATTAGAATTTTACCCAGTCAAGAGGAGCTGTTTGTATAATTCCCAATAATGGTCACATCATTAAAGGGCAATTAATTCTTAAATTTTCATGCATTGTAATTTTTCTCCCTTGCTCTAGTAATAACTCTAATGAAAACATATCTAAAGTATAAGAATTAACAATGAATAAAGATGGTGAGCTTGCAGGACTACAGGAAACTGTAGAATTATATTATGAAATTCCAGATCTTTGGAATTTGGAATATTTTATACTCACTTGAAGAAGAAGTGGTCCCTATCATACAGAGGTTAATATAGTGGCTGAACAAATTAGAACTGTGCTCCTTTTACTGAACAACAGGATGGCCCACGTACTTGCAGGGACTACAGTCTCTAATGCTGTCCCTCGAGAAAGCAGCCTCTTACGGAACCATATTCATTACTGTGGATGAAATTACTCCACTACCTGGACAAAACCTGGCATATTACAGGGAGTTAGGAAAGACTTAGAGAAAAATATCTAGATTGAAAAAGTTGAGTATTTAGGTTAAAAGAGGTTTGGGAATGAGAGAAATTTTCATGGTCGCATTCCCTTTTCAAAGCATAAATTCCTTTCCTCAAAATAAAAAGAAATCTTAAAAATACTTAAAGAGATACATGGTATAAATCTACATTCCTGGGGGTAACAAAGGCATGGATAAATTATTTTATGTAAAAATTCTTTATGGTGGAGTGAATAATTATTAAGACTTTTAAGACCTTCCACAGTCTTTATATTGGTTATTTTTTACTTCTCGTCTCTTTGCAGGACAGATTTATAATCTTGGTACTGCTTAAGTAGAGTGGAGAGTAGAAAGTAATATGCTGCTCCAATTTGGGAGTTAAGAACAACTTTAGAAATAGCTTATTAGTTCTGAATTTGGAGCTGATAACGCCTTTTCTGCTATCATTTAAGTTTGTGTGATGTGTTAGGGAATGCGGAAAACTGGCACAACATAAAATTAGATGAAAATACTTACAAGCACAGCATGAGGTAACAGGAACAGCAGTCAACCAACTTCTGATAAAATTGTATAAGATACAACCTAATGGCTTAACATCTCCAGAAGACTAGAGCTTCCTGTGTCTTCAAACAGAAGGCCATGCCAACAAGGAGTCCCACAACAGGGAAGAGAGGCTTATTGTTAAAATAGATGACTCAAAATGTCAGTTTCTTTGATATTTAACAAACATCAAACTATGAGTTTGGGCTTATTTTTCCACTAATGTTCATGTAACATGGTGGCCCAAATTTATGCTACATGCCAATATAGTCTCAAGGTTTTGAAGGTACAAGAAACACATTATGCAAAAGTTCCTAAATGATATTTTATATCTAATATTGCTGAATATTTTTTACATTTCTCTTTTTAGAATGAAATTAGAGTAATGGTGTTTCAAGTATTATGTATTTAAACCTTTCATTAAGCACTTACTATGTATCATTTGTGGATGAATCTGTAAATATAAAGACAAGCAAGATCCAGGATCCAAGAAGCTCAGAATAAGAAAGAAGAGGAGAGTGGAGGAAAGTATTGAAATAATAAATATAATAAATATATTAGAAGTGCTTTAGCTGAGCCATTTGTAAAACTTTGTAAGCATGCAGATAAGGAAGAAATTTTTCACTATGATTTTTAATTTTGCATATGGCATTTTACACTTAATTCTTAAATGTGTATTCCCATGTATTTCCAGTAAGTCACTTAGTGAGGTGGGTTAGTCACTTTTGATTTGTATTACCAGTAGTTTTCGTGAGTAGTATCAAGCAATCCACACATATATTCCATTAATCCCTCTTGAGAAGAAGGTCATTGTTATAAAACTGATGGCAGGCTGTGGACACCTGGAGGTTTCTTTTTGAGAAATGATTTTGAAAAATAGTGTCTCTATTTATAAAACTAAATTGAATCACCATTTACACAACCTCCCATACTAGACATACCAGCCCTATCCTTGGTTTCTCTGTTTTTTAATTCCTCTTCCCCCAATTAATTGGTCATGGGTTCTTGTCAATTCTCCCTCAGACAGGTCTCTTTAATCTGTCAATGTCCTCTCAGTTCCCACTGCCATTGCCTCAGTCCAGACTCCCACCATGTTTCCCTGCCTCTCTTCTCTCATGTCCTCCCAAACCCAGCTGTCAAGTTTTCTTTCCAAAAAACAAGGCCGATCATGTCACGTTCATACCTAAGAATTCTCTACTCACTTTGTTGTCTGGAGAATAAAACTCAAACTTCTGAGCTTGGATACAAAGGCCTTCACACTTGGGCTCCAATCTACCCTGCCAGTACACTATGTGCCCTTGCCACATCCAGGACCCTGTACTTATTATCCTCATCCCCCAGATACACTAGTCTCTTTCACAGAAAGCAAAATTGTTCTCTCTCTTTGGAATTTCCCTATTTCTTCCTCTGGGAGTTTCTGAGACATCCAGTAGCTTGTCAGCTACCAGATATAATCTTTGGTGTCTCTTTGAGCTGTCAGTAGACTCTTGTCGTCAGCATTCCCATAGTGCTTTGGAGCTTATCTTTGTAGCTGCCTTTACCATTTTGCTCAGTAATTTATCAGCTTACTTGTCTGCTTCCCTTTATTTCTGCCTTATCTTACTCAAAATCTCTAGCTCCAACCCAATGCTTTGCGTACCATTTAATACATATATACATCCATTAAACCAAATGAAACTATGGCATTGGTCTCAATGGTATCACTAACAATATTACTATTAATAAACAATACCAATAGCAAATACTTATATAACACAATGTGACAGACACTGTTCTAACTGCACTACATATATTAGCTCATTTAAACCTCATGCCAATAGATATTATTATTACCTCCATTTATAGAAAGAGGAAATTGAACCATAGGGAAATTATTTGCCCAGGGACATTCAAGTACTCCCAAATTTCCATGAATAATGTTCACTGGTTTTAAAAGAAATAAACATATAAACAAACAAATGAAGATTTTGGGTTCAAATTTTTTTTGGAAATCCTGGGTTAAATAAACAAGTTTCTTTCTTGCAGACTTACAGTCTTTATTCTGCCAACAAGCACTGTGATAATGTGAAACTCCATTAAGGGTATGTGTATATATATATATATATATATATATATATATACCCAGATTCTTTAGACACAGAACATTTTGGTGGCCAAGCATCTTGTGGACCTAGAGATCCGTGAAACACACTTTGAAAAACACTGCTGGAGGGTTAGTTAAGTTGATGTAATAAAATCTGTTATCAATTAATACTTGCATGCCTCTTTCTCTTCCTCTCCTCCCCCAATCCTGAGCTAGGTCACAAGTTCTGTGGTTCTGCCTAAGGGCAGAGGTAAACAAATTGTCAAAGACAGTAGTTAGTTTCCTTTCTTCCTTCTTTCATTCAGATTTACAGAAACTTTAATTACATGTTAAGAAATACATACTCTTCATAATTTTTTTTTACTGATGTCAACTATAGTTCTTAATCTTAAATTATAGTATAAAGGTTTTTATGTTATAGCTAGAAAACTTCAGCAACTTTCTATGTCCAGTTGAGATATGTACATTAGAATTGTATCAATCTTCAACTGAGCTTCTATGTGTTTCTAAAGGCAGCAAGCGGGATGTGTACAGGGTTAGAAATAAAGAGACTTGGGTATGCACCAACTAGCTGCGAGGTCTTACTATATGCCTCAGTTTCTTTACCTGTATGCTAAGAATTTTTGAGTAGCAATCTCTCAATCTAATCTAATTCTAAAATTCAAATACATGCAAATTTCTCCTCCAAATTCACTGAAGCATAGAATAGAAAAATATTAACTAAATATCTAAACTACATTGGTGGGAGTTCTTTCTCCATATTATAAAGAAACTTCTACCGAAGAAATTAAATATAAATAGTAGGTCGTGGAGAGCATCATCAAGAGAAGTGAAGAACAGGAGGAAAAATAAAGTAAAATTTGTACTGCTTCCTTGGTAAAGACAATTTTTTTTAGGCTAGGGAAATGGCAGATTCTTATATTCTGGTGTACAGGAACTATATGAATAAAACATGGCTGTGCAAATGAACTCGCAACCTTATTCCAAAGCACCATTCGGGAATAATACGCTTAATGTCTCATCAACTTCCCCAGAAAAGTGAGAGTAAACCTGTGCACACAGACAAAACAACCATAACAAAAACCAAGGTAGAAATAAATCTGCTATGGGGAACAGATTTGATCGACATTTGAAGGTTTTCAAAACTCTAAGTAATATGCTAGTCACAAAAATATTCCCACATTTCTGCTTTCTCCCATCAGTCTATGCCTTAAGATTCATCTGTCAACTTTGATGAATCGTTTTAAGTATCCCTCCAAGCCTAAAAATCCAGACCACAGAAGGGCCCTCTTTGCTTTGAAACTATCTGATCAATTCATAGATCATTTACCTGCCAGGATTATTTGGTGAAGGTAAAGCGGCACATCAACCAGCAGCATCTGAGGGCTGAGGCGGCAGAACGTCAACAACAAATTGTCATTGGCATTCCATTTATGAACCTTCAAACGGCATCAGATCTTTTCCATGGGAAACCAGATCAGGTCAGACTAGAGCTGAATATTTCTTAACAAGCTAACCATCAAAAGAATTTACGTTTTGAATAAAAAGGCTATCATTTGTTGATTTGAATATCAAAGGGATCCACTGCAAACTCCCAGTCTAGAAAAACCTCCCTAAGCTACACTAGACAGGTGTTTAATAATCTATTATTAAGGCACTATTTCAGGTTACTGAGAATTACAAAAAATAGCTGTAACTATGAAGCTGCAAATGGGACTGCACAAAGAAATGAACGCTATTAACATACTATTAACAATTCAAAAGAATGAGTTGACATACCAATCAAACTTGTTAATTGACTGTCAATGGCCTGTCCCTGAATATACAACATGACTGCATTATAGATTTCAAATGCTGACAGGAAGACAGTTTCATTTGCATTAACTTCATAAACTGATCAACAACCAAACTGCCACATACATTTATAATGGGAAGCTGAATCATTTCAATATTCATGGAGCTCTGTAATTGTAAATTAGGTACTGGCAAACAATACAATACTGTACATATTCTAAAATATCCTAAATTTCATTGACCTACTTTCATCCTGATTTCAAAAGACAGAAAAAAGTTTCATCTTGAAGTGATCATTACTTTAATTTATGGTTTGTGCCTCAAGCAAAATTTGTTTGCAACCCAATTTGCAACTGTGGTTTACAGTTGCAGTCTAGAAGCATCAATGGTCTAGAAAATAGGAAGTATAAAAGGTGATGCAAAAGTGTTCCTGCCTTACTTGGGGTTTTTGAAAAGAGAAATATGAAGCAAGACGGTATCATACTTCCTTAGGTGACAGTCAAATGATCCATTATGACAAGATATCTAGCAAATAAACATTAACATAATGAAAAGGAGGTGGCATGTTAGTCCTGCACTGGGGCTTCCTCAAATCTACTTAAATAGACCTGCTGCACTGAAACCATACTTCAAAATCTTCAATCATCCATCAGTTTGAGAATCAATAGAGTATAAGTGAAGATAAATGAGGGCTAAAGATTATGCCTAACAGAAGGCTTCATGAGGAGTGATCTGAAATTCAATAGTTATCAGCATGCAAATATTCCTTTCAAATGCTTTTATGGCCTCTTCAAAAATTAACACTGATTTTTTTTTTTTTTAAAAGCTGTTTCCCCAAGAGGTAACTGTTAGAGTTGTCTCAGATATTTTTCTCTAATCATTATCTAGGCGTCACTTCTCCACCCACTAGAAGTCGCTCAAACTTTGTTGAGTAATCCTGGAGAATTTGAATGTGTCCTCACGATTTTGGATGCACCAGTTTACTCCCACTGGCTTCAGTAAAACCTGTATTAAAACTTTTTTTGACTTTTCAAATCATTGCCTGTTGCTAAATAGTTAACCAAATGAGTTTATTAGTTAAGTGAGGGTACTGCTAAATAATTTGAATGTTATTCTTAGATTATTATTCATCCTATCAACTAGGATGAATTTTGTCCAACTAAGCAATAATAAATTGTAAATGATATAAAAAAAGTAAATATTTTTAATATTTTGTTTATATTATATTTTATTTATATATTTATATAATATATTTATATATATTTATATTACATTATATTATATATATTTTATATTTTAATATTTATGATATAAAAAGTAAATGATATAAAAGTAAATGATATAATGATATACATTTACATATAAATGAATAAATGTAAATAAATATGTATGTGTATGTATACACACATTATATATCTGTGTGTATATATAATAAATTTTAAATTTTAGAATAATTTTAGATTTCCAGAAAAGTTGCAAAGTTAGTCCAGAGAGTTCTTGTATAACCCGCATCCAGTTCCCCTTATTGTTAACATCTTACATTATCATGATACGTTTGTCACAACGTGTGGACCAATACTGATACATTATTATTAAGAAAAGTTCATATTTTTGGGGAGTTCCTTAGTTTTCACCTAATGTTCTTTTTTCTTTTTATGCCGCAAGATCCCATCCAGGATACCACTTTTAGTCATAATATCTCCTTAGGCTCCTTTGACTGACAGTTTCTCAGACTTTCCTTGTTTTTGATGACCTTGACAGTTTTGAGTAGTACCCGTCAGGTACTTTATAAATTGTTCTTCGATTTGGGTTTGCCTGATGTTTTTCTCATGGTTAGACCGTGATTATGGATTTTTGCAAGGAAGACCACAGGAGTAAAATGCCATTCTCATAAGTAATATATTTTTATCTTTGAAAGTTCTCAGGATATTCAATGTACTTAAGATATAATATTTTGTTTATTTAGAAATAAAAGGCAAGTTATTTACATCATCAGTAATAATCTACAAAAGCGGCTGTGTGGATGTAACAGAAAGGCCCCCATTACTAATTAGTAGTGGAGTAGATGCCAAGATCTGTATTCACTGTAGGATTTAGCTATGTCTGGGCATGTCTACAGGACTGGTAGTTTGGGTCCACTAGGGATCCATTTGTAAAAGTGGGAGTCAGTAGGCTACAGATGGGAGTGGAAGAACATACATCTGACCTAAGGGAAAACAGAGAAGTTTACAAACATGCGTGTGCGCGCACGTGTGCACACACACACACACACACACAGACAAGCTTGCCCACTGACCCTGGGCAAGCTTGTGTGTGTGTGTGTGTGTGTGTGTGCATGCACGTGTTTGTGTGGTAGGGGCGAGAATAGGGGTAGTGGTGATTTCAACAATATCATTTCTAAATTTTATGGCAAGAAATATGCAAAAAGAGCATAAAGAAAAATTTAAAAGAGTCTGTTGATAGACATTAGAGGCAGTGGGCCCACTACTTCACCACTGATAGAACGCTAGTAGTTTGGTAGTGATTCGGGAGAGTGTTGGTGACTTGGGAAAAGAATGGGTACCATTAGCATAAAATTCTGTGCCCTCATTTAGTGTCAGTAATGACACAAGCAGGTATCACCCCCTAGAGACAACATCTGTATAGCAAACCAGGAAAGGAGGAGAGAAAATAGTAGAAGCTCCATCAATAGCCAAGGGTATTAGTTTTTCATGTTTATGTAAGCTATTTCTTAGGAACATGTAATATCTTTGGGAAAAAAATTATAGGGTGGGATTTTTCTCAGAGAGGGTAAAGGATCTAGTCAGAGATATACCAGATTAGACAACTGCTTATCTATAGGCCTGAAAAATGTAGGCTAGAGCCAAAAGGCCCTGAAAGATCATTTACATTCTCTGAGTTTCCATAACCATGAAATAGGATCCAACATACCTCAAGATGTTGCTGTGAGACTGTGTAGATGTGGGAATGATTTTGAAAGTATAACGACTTCTTAAGTAGGTTCTTTGGGTTATATTCAACTCAGGTTTAAGAAATAGGGATTTATATAGGGATACAAGGGGCATTATAGGAAAAGAACTTCAGAAAAACGTCTCATGAGTACTGGAACTAAAGTCTTGTTTTGGATTGAAGGCGGTTTTAAGAACCTCTATAGCAGCTGTTCAGGAATTTTCTATTCATTCAAACAAATATACAGTTATTTTCTTGGTCTCAGTTTTTTTGAGTGTGTATTTTCTCACTTCTCCTATAATTACTTCTATGGATTGACAGGTGGTACTCCTAAATAATTTAAATGTGTTATCCTTAGAACATAAACGCAAGCAATAAAGGGAACTTCTCCAAACAGCCATGTAACCCACCATTCCATAGAGCTTCTCTTCCTGTTAGGTTCTGGTTTCTCATGGATTACAACTTTAGCTCTCCTATGCAACATTATGCTTCCCCCTATTTTATGACATCTTTTTATGCATTCTACCTTAGCAGTCTGATACTAGGCCAACCCATATCTTTTGGGGCAGGAGATTATTCTTGTCACCTCTTAGTTTGTGCCAAGCCATTTGATAAGGTCACTGGATGATGGATGGAATAACTGACCTTGAGCCTTGGACAAAAAGTCACTGATAGTGTGAGAGATAGGGGCGGGGCTCATACTCTGCACAAAGAGCAGGTTAGAACTTTCTCTGTAAAAGAGATGGACAGGACAGTGTCTCTTCGAAGGGAACCATGGACAAGGCAGCTTCCACAAGAGTAAAAGACTAGTGTAAGACATGAAAAAAGACACTGTGATAGTGATATCAGTTGGCTATACAAATTCTAAGCCAATACTCTAAAATCTGCTCCTCAGAAAATCACAGAATTTTAGAGTTGGAAAGGATATTAAAAATCATCTGGTCTAAACTTTTCATTTCATAATTTTTCATTATGTAAATGTATACTGAAGTATTTAGTTATATAATATGTAAATTTTCACTATATAAACTTTTCATTACATTTTTTAGTGAGAAAACTGAAGTCTGGGTTAAGTGTCTGCTAAGTGTCAGTTAAAGGCCAGAAGGTTCTTTAGAACAGAGCTAGGCTTAGGGCGTAATGTCCCTCTTCTATCCCAAGCTGTCTCAGGAAGCTTAGAGATATGCTAATGTAGCAATAAACCCTTATCAAGATAGAAATTCAATTTTCTATGAACCATTCTCACTCTTTTCTTTCTCCGATACTTGGACATTTATCTTTCTCAGGGTTTCATAAAGACTTTGTTTTCACTAGTTGATGGTATACTTTATTTACCTCCCCAATCCTTTCACCTTCCCTTATATATTTACTGCCCCTAGTACTCCATAGTCTTCTTTTCCTTAAGATTCCTCCTATGTGATCATCCTTCTGTCCCTTTCCCTGCTTGAAATCTATTAGGCTGTGTTCTAATTTCTATCACGTCTTTGTAGAGGCAAGCTTAAGCCAATACTTTTTGCCTCACTTCTCTCAAAATCTATGGGGCAACTGACAGAAGAGAATTATTGGCTTAAGTGTGAACTATTCAAAGTGGAGATTTTGCTACAAATATAACTATGACTATGCATGTATACTGCACTTCCCATGAGGAGGTGCTGTCTTTGACACATAACGTATCATATAAAGAAAGGATAAGTTCCTGTAATTAATGATAGTATTTATTCACAAGTAATATAACATAGATAATAAGATTTCAATTATGAAGCACTGCTTCACAGGATCTCTTCTAGAATATGCTCTACAGCTCCCTTTTACATTTGCAATAGTGAATACACTGACAATTTCGAACAAGTTAGCTGATATACAGAAATAAGTAATGCCACGATGTTTACTATGTAGAATGCAGTCAAGAGCCTTGAAGCAAGGTCCTTCCCTCCTTCCTCCCCAACCCCCCTGCAAAAAAAAAGCAATAAGCAGCCAATCTCAGTCCTAAAAGAGTCACATGCTTAAGTTTACACAATCTTAGTATAGTTTCTCGGATGTTTCCTCAAAACTTACTCTACTTTAGTTATGGTTACACCAAGCTTCTTATCTGTTTTTTCTGCCCACAACAAGTTAGATGCAACAAATTGGAAAGAAGCAGGGAGGAAGTCACTAGACTCAGGCTCATGGATGATAACAAGAAACGACAGCTGGTAAACTAGTAGCCAGGGAGGGGATATAAGGGCTACATAAAGCAAGTACAAATACCCAGAAATCCAAGCAGGGATAAATGGTCCTATTAACCTCAACCACTTTTGGGAGAACTGCTTTAGAATAAAATAATTAATATTCTTCATGTGACCACAAATCTTTAAGAACAAATAAAATCTTCAGTACATTCTTTTTATCATGCAGGGTAAAGTGAAATGTATTTTTAAAAGATTTTTTATTTAAAATATTTAAATAACATAAGTAATCTAAATACTTCACTTACACGGAATATTTTTTCCTCTGAATTTAGGATAAATGAAGTAGCTTTGTACAGTGTTTCCTCAACTCACTTTTGCTTTGATGATACCAATTTTCATTTATTTTACCTAGTTCCTTTTTTCTCCTTCCCCATCTCAAGAGGAGACTTCCTTACAACAACAATTGAGAAAGCCTCTCAATTCCTTCAGAGTATCCTTTTTTGTTTGTTTGTTTGTTTTTGTTTCTGGATGCACTGGGCCTAAGGACATCAATATGATGTGTAGAGGACTCCAGCAAAACTGTTACTTAGCGATATTCATATTTTTTCTGGAAGAACTCTAAGTCATTCTTTTCACTTTATATATTTTCTATATATATAATATTTTAACACCTACCCACCCTTATAGTTATTCACAGGTTAACTACTGATTTATGAAAAGAAATCCAGAAACCAAAGCCCACATTCTATTAAATCATCTCCTCTTGGAAGTCACCTCTGCATACCTTCTTGCCCCATCCCCTACCCAGATGACTTAGTTTTTTTCTAGAATGGGATGCCCAAAATACATTCCTTATGCAGTTTAACTAGGCTTTTATAGAGAAATTTTATCCTTCCTGATGCAGCTCAGCGATAAAGCGTGCCTCCGAGCATGGTGCCCATAACCACACCACTGTCTTTGCTGTCATGCAGAACTAGAGACATTCAGCTAATCTGAAATCCGGTATTACCTTGAAGTCTTTGTTGGCTTTAAGCATTTTTTCCCTCCTCTCAAATCTTGTTTTGCCCTGTATTCATGATGACTGTTTCTCAAGTTGACTATCTTTTGCAGAGGCCATTGCATAATTTCCCAGTATTCTGTAGTTCCACCTTGATAGTCACAGATACAGATTTAATTACTTCAAATTATTAGGCATAAACTTTACATATATAATGGAAGGGCTTAAGTAAACTGATATCTCAGGATGAAGTAGAAAAGTAAATCTAGAAAGTTAGGGAAAAAGAAAACTCCTCCTTTGCATTACAGAAAAGAATGAAAATTTTAAGTTAAAGTGACCCAAAACATGGATTAAAAAAGTTTTCATTGAACTTACTGTAGTGAAAGAGAAGTGAATACCATGTATATATAAAAGGTGATATAGGGTGGAGTCATATAATAAAGGGTCTTCTTGAGAACTACTGTGTATGGCCCTTGCACTTATCTGTGTTCAGTATCCTGGGAGTTTTATGTAAAACGACTAATAAATATGTTAGAAAGACTACTTATAGCTCAAGATTCTACAACAGTCAATAAGTTTATATACATTTGTACCATTTTTTCATTTCATTAGATACTTAAATTAGATTTATTACTAGAGCCCCTTGCCAACTAAAGAATGTCACTCACTTGCCATCTGGCTCTACAAGAATTAGGTCACTAGCCACTGCAGATGTTGACTCCAACACATCCTGAAAGGAATTCAGGATGCAGATCAGGAATGAGGCACTCTGTGCTCTGGGAAAAACTAGCAGAACAGGCCTTCAGATAGTTAGATAATTTCAGGAGGGAATTTTATGAACCCTGTTTCTTGCATCTCCTCATACCTAGAAAAGCACTAAAATCATTAATGAAGACATCTGCTCCTTGTGAGTAGCAGCAACTTTCTACTGAGATGTGTGCTTGATTGCACATACCCCCTTTGCCAAATCATATATACACTGACCTCCCCACTACCTCCTTGGACCAGTTCCTCGGGATTATTTGAGAGGCTGTCTCCCAGGCTACAGTCCTCAATAAGTCCCCAAATAAAACTGAACTCACAGTTCTCAGGTTGTGCACTGTTTTTTAGTCAACACCCTTAAAATTTCCTATTTGAAAAGTGATACCAAATTTTTTCATGTAATCTCCAAAGTGCTTCAAAAATAAGATGAACACATTTCATAAAAATTTCTAATTCTAATAGTGACTCAGAATACATTTAATCAACATTAACTTTTCCTAGTAATTTTGGAAAAATTGGAAAAATAGAAAAAATATTCCCATAATTTTTCCTAATTCTTTAAAAATTTTTCTAAGTGATTTTTTAGAAATCTTGATGAATAGCCATTTATGCAAAATTTTCTTTACTTCCTAATTGTACAAATACCTCTTTCTTTTCTTGCCAACCTCTAGAGAGATCTTTACCAAGATACTTTCCAGGAGTCTGCCACTAGATTACTCTCATGCCTACATGTCTTAAAGAAGAAAACTAAAATGGGAAAATCATGCAAAATTTTGCCCTTACAAATAATTAGAAAATTAAAATTTTACCCTCGAATAAGGAATACCCCTTTAAAATATCTGAGTCTTGGGGAATTTCAGCTCAGGGTGGATAATTAAGTGCCAAAAGTAAGATCTCTATTTGACATGATAAGGAAAAAGACATGAAAACTTTCTAATGAAGAGAGATAGCTCAATGGATTTGAACTCATTACTCTTGTAACTAAGGAAAATATTTTATTCACTAGTTTATCATACCAACTAATAATAATACTCTATCTATAGATCACACTTCATCCAGCGATCTCAGACTTCTTATAAACATTTCATTACTCTTCACAAACCCCCACTGAGACTATGGTACCTGGGGATATTAAAGGTATAAATTGACTCTAGAAAGATTGTTTCATACTTTCTCTAAATTCATAAGAGGATAATACCAAGAAAATATTTTAAATGGAACATAACAGTTCATAAGTTTTTAATGACCTTTTTTCTAGTCCATTCTGACTTTTCACTCATATGGATCAAGTCTCATTTTACAATTCAGGATTAAAGGAAGGATACAAGTATTAAAATAAGTATTTCTTACAGTTTTCTTTTTTCCTCTAGAGCAAGGAGAAAAAATCTACTTCAAGAACTTATGCAGTGTGTTTCTCCAATGCTTTATAAAAAATAAAGAATAAAGCTTTGTTTGTTTTCTTTAGTGCTATCTGCTCATTAGAAATTAGATTTCATTTGACATTTATTTCACCTAAATTTTTCTTTTTCCTACTACAGGCAATGCCACACTTCCCTTTCAATATTTTCAAAGCTTTGCTCAAAATAGCATTTAAAGTTTCCACTCTGACCTAACCCAATACTTTAATATCTTTTTTATATTACCCTGTGGCCATGCATAAACCGTAATGGACTCTCTTTTACTCTCAGGAAATACAGGTATACAAGTGTTGTTTGAAAAATAAAAAGGTTTGCTATTTTTAACTTTAATTGTAGATAACAAAGAAATTAAGTAGCTTAAGTAGCTCCTGCATGTCCCAGTCGTGTTGCTGAACTTACCCTCAGACTCAGTGGGTGGGAACAGAGCAATAGTCACGTGGAGTGGCCATTACACGAGGTATCAGTTTAACAAAACAAAGCACAACACACATATTCATTTGTGCATGTATTCATTCAATGAACGTTTACTGAGCTAGGTACTGAGAACACAGAGATAAATACAACGTAGTCAGGACCGTAATGGGACACCAATATAATGCCAATACTGTGTGCAAAGGGTTCTGAGAGCAGAAAGGCAGAGTATCTAGCTCTGTTGGGGGTCAGGGAAGACTTCCTTGATGAGATATTTGGCCTCTATCATCTGATTATGAGCATAACATGAAAAGAAGGGTTTGGAGAATCCTCCTGAACATTCAGAAATGATTGAAAGTATATGTCAATGTTTATAATTATTATTGAGAAACAATTATGCCCTTCTAGACTGGGTCATGTTGTCTGTAGTCCACGCAGTGAAAAATCATCTATCATGGTTACTAGAAAAATGACCAAACCTACGCTACAGGCTCTAGTGGTCAGAAAATACAAAATACAAAAACAGTACTGTTTTTGACGATAAACACGATAACTTTAAATTAAATGTAGAATATAATGAGAATCAAATAAGATACTTAATTCTAAAGTGTTTTAAAAAAGGAAAAAGCACAATACAAATGTGAGAAGGCATTATTATGAAAAAGCAGTAAACTTTCAAGCCAGTCATAAAAAGCCAAAAAACTTCCTTTTGGTAATCCTTAAATTAAATTACATTTTTCAGAATGTGTCTCTTTCTTGAAGGCATCCACAATCTTCCACATGATGCCTAAGTGTAGCCAGACTGAAGTGACATTCTTTAGGCATTTCTTCAAAGAAAGGAATGAGATCTGACAGATTCCTTTGCACAGGGGAAAAGGCATAGAAGGACAAGGTCTGGTGGGAATCTTAACATTACTCTCTCCATCTGCAAGATAGTCCTTCTCTGCTACACTGTGATAATAGCTTCTGAAGGTGTTAGCACCCAGAAAGACATCTCTCTGTCTTTAAAAAAATTACATAGCTTTCACTTTTGGATTGAGAATAATCTGTTGTCTTTAAAAACATACACACTTATCCCCATACTATGTTAGAGTTCAGTTTACAAATACTAACTTTCACTACTTGACAGGTTAAAAAAACCCAACATAGTCTTTCTTTTATGTTGCTGTCATATGACAGTTGTGGCATTATCAGTATTTTGAAATAATGTAACAGAACACCTAAACTGCTTTGTTAATGTTGAAGAGTGTAGATGGCTACCTCAATAGTCCATGTTTATTGTTTCAACTGGTTGACTCTGAATACAAGTACTTCAGGACACATGTAAGGAATATATTTTTGTAAAAGTATGTGCAATATAAAAACATCTAGGCCCAAAGTAATTTCTACATAAAAAGTAATCCAAAAGCATTTCATTATATCATGAAAGGCATGGACTGCTGTTCAGTGGTGTTTGCTATTGTACCAAATGCATAGTTATGAGAGTAGCCAATGGAGATGCTTATTATATACTGTGGACCACGACACCCCAAATATGATGCTTATGGGTCTACAAAAGTTTGAAATAGACAGTGTACGGAATAGGCAATCACACTATAGTATACATACACAGGAGAGCTATGGTTGTAGGAGGGAGAAAAGAAAGCATTGTCAGATTAAGTATTAAATTAGCTTGATTGGCTTTCATTGGTTTATAGGTAGATATAATGAAAAAATCAGTTAAGATATATAAGGTATGGCTACAGACCCATTGTTAATCTGTGACAAAGCAGGAATTAAACTTTATTTTAGTTCTGAACTATCTGGATTTTGTACTTTCAATCGATTAATATAAATTTGATACTGTACCAGTCAAAAATCCATTCTGATCGGTCAGTGCCTGTTCAATAATGATTGTTATATTTTGAATATTATTCCTTGTTGGTGTTAAATACCTAAAAGAGGTAGACTGGACTACATACTTTCATTATGATTTTATTTAACAGTATCATATAAATATACCTTAAGAATTTGCTTATATAGAGAAGGCTGTATAAAAAAACCTTGTTACTTTACTAATTTACCCCAAACCCAAACTTCTATGTCTCACTAGTTCTTGACAAATTTATTGTTTCTTTGTCTAAAATCTGCCTGCTTTGTTCGTTTCTTTAGGCCTTATTTCTATGAGACCTCTGTACGTATGAATTAAATTTTGTTTTTTTTCTCCCACGAATCTGTCCGTGTCTATTTCTTATTTGACCAACCAAGAAAACTCAAGAAAGGTAGGGGGGAAATTTCCCCCTCCCTGGCAGGTTCATGCACTCAAGGGGTTTACTAAGATATATAAAATGGTTAGAGGACAGTTAAATGCTAAACTGGGTAGAAATAATTATGAAAATCATAGATATTCAGAGGAATTTATAATCACTGTGGGGAGAGGTAGTAGAATATTTGAATGAAGAGGCCAGTCACAAACTGGTCTTGAAAGAATGTAAGGATCTGGATAAAGAAAAGATGAAAAGTTAACAATCCAGGAAGTGGAAATGTTCATGGATGGTATAAAGTGCAGTGAAAACAAAACAAAACAGAGAGCAATGAAAAATAAGGCTGCCGGGGGCTTGATTCAAAAAGCTTTGTTGGGGCTTCCCTGGTGGCGCAGTGGTTGAGAGTCTGCCTGCCAATGCAGGGGACACGGGTTCGAGCCCTGGTCTGGGAAGATCCCACATGCCGCGGAGCAGCTGGGCCCGTGAGCCACAACTACTGAGCCTGCGCGTCTGGAGCCTGTGCTCCGCAACAAGAGAGGCCGCGATAGTGAGAGGCCCGCGCACCGCGATGAAGAGTGGCCCCCGCTTGCCGCAACTAGAGAAAGCCCTCGCACAGAAACGAAGACCCTACACAGCCATAAATAAATAAATAAATAAATAAAATTAAAAAAAAAAAAAAAAAACAAAACTTTGTAAACCGTGGTGAGTGGGCAGGGAGGAGATGCTGATCGAATTGGGCCAGATGCCCTGACCTGGACTGGGCCACTTTTACTTATGTGTGCCAAAAGTCACACACAAGGGTACAGGTGCTCTTTGCTGCTTTTCTTCTACCCTTGAAACTACATCTGTAAAAGAATTAAGGCCTTCCTCTTGGGTCAACCAGCACTCTCTCTCTGTCACTCTGCTAATTTTCTCACCCATCAGGCTGAAGGATAAGCCCTTCTCAAGAAAGGTACTTATTCCTGCCTCTCAGTCTGTCTGTCTCTATCTGTCTTCCCCAATCCTACCAGCACTTAGCTTCCCAGGAATTCTTATTATCTCAGGCTTTATTCTGGGATTTGTTTATGGCAATATCTGGCCTTTGCAGTGTGGAGAAGCTGGGTTTAGGCCTAAACCTCCAACTGCTCATCAGTTTTCTAGAATAATCTAGAGGTTCTGCATACCTTGCTAGTATTACATGTAACTCATGTTCTCATTTGCCATTGCTCTTTGTATATTTATTTCCCTTGAGAACCTCACGAGGGCAAGGTGTGAATGGTAGGACAGGATATGGAAACTCCTGGGTCTCTTAGGGCAATGCTCTAACAGGATCTTAATGTTACCAATTCAATCTAACAGAAGCTAGGCAAAATAATTTGAACTTGATGTAGTATGTTAAAAGAAACTGAAGGGATTTTGAACAGTAGAGAATCAATAATAAAATAGTTTTGTAGTCATATTTGCAGGAAGAATTAGGAAGAAGGGAGATGGAGACAGGTGGACCAGATGGAACACAATTGCAGTAGCATATATCTAAGGTAATAAGGATGGCAATGGAAGGAAGGATGATGAAATGCAGATCTGAGAGGCATGATTAAGGAAAAAATGGCAGAACGTGGTGGCAAATATGATATAGATGTGATGATGAAATATGCAGAGATGACTTGAAGGCTCCTCTTTTGGAAGCCTGGAAGGCTGGTGATTTTATAGCATTAAAGAGAACACTGGGGGGACCTCCCTTGGGGTCTAGTGGATAGGACTCTGTGCTCCCAATGCACGGGGCCCACGTTCGACCCCTGGTCAGAGAACTAGATCCCGCATGCATGCCACAACTGAGCCCGCATGCCGCAACGAAGACCCAGTGCAGCCAAAATAAATAAATAAATATTTTTTAAAAAATAAAATAAAACAATGATTAAAAAAAAGAGAGAACGCAATAAAGAGGAGAGTCTTTTCTCTTTCTCTCTCTCTCTCTTTTTTTTTTCCTTTTTTTTTAAAGGGAGATGTAGAAAAAACTTAGTGAAGGTGAGGTGACTATAGGATATCTTCTAATACCGTATTTTTCTGAAACACAATATTAGAAGGCACAAAGTTATACATGAAGTCATGCTATAGAACCATAAGGACAGATAGGCTAATTAATAGAGGGTATAAAAAAATAAATAGAAGGTCTAAAAAGGAACAAAGGGCCAGTACCTGGACTTTGTGGGAGTAACCACAGGTAGGGTACATGAGGAGGAAAAGATAGAAAAAGCCAGGCTGGTAAGGTAGGAGGAGACCAAGGAAAGGCCATTAGTTAGGTAAAGGAGAATGATATACAATTAAAATAAGGAATATTAAGTAGGTTACATGTGAAACAATGCCAAGATGGATGTTATCAACATGAAAACCACTTTTTGATTATATAAATCACTTAGCAAATGATTATATTGATGCATCATTTAAAATAACTCCTTCATATCAATCCCAAAGTCCTTTGCTGCTATTCAGACTCATTCCCTGTAGCCTATGAAAGTAGAGAGCACATTGTAAGGATCACCTGAATGAAACCCCTTCATATGTTTGAAGACTATTAATTATTCTTGAAGTCATTCCTAAGTTAAATGATTTCAATTCCTTAAGACCTATACTCCTTGTTTTCTTCACTGCTGTCCTATGAACTCTCCCAAATTTATTAGCTATTGATTGTTCTGATTATAGGGTCTGCCTAAATCTATAGGAGTAGGGAGAACCTACGCAATCCCTGAAATCTTTCAACACAGTGAGCTGTTTAGACTTATTAGTCAGTAAGAATAAACTTATTTCATTGAGTTTCAGGACCTCATTTTCTGTATTTTTTTTTTTTAACATTATCAAGGGTATGTTGTTAAATTCTTAAAGATGTTAACTGGAATACAAGATGTAATAATCCATAGAGCTGTTAGAATTCTACTCACTGGCACCAACTAGAAAAATAATAAATATGCAATAAAAAGAAACAATGGAAATAACAGCTTGTTATAATCTCACTATAATTTTCAGTCTGTGTTATGTTGAAGTGGAAAGTCATTTTCAGAGAAGCAATATAGTGGACAGAGTGCACCCCGTCCTGCTAGTCTTGTTAGCTATTTTGTTATTTGTATAGTAAGGTAAAGGCAAGATAATTTCAAAGGTGAACAGAAACATCTGGGCTTTGGTTTCCAAATCCTGGAAGGAAGTAGGTGAGGTGGAATGTTACAAATTTTTTCCAGCCTTCAAAAACTGTACTTCAAGTAGTAGTATGCTGATAATACAGTTATGGCTATTTTTCAGTAGTTATTTCTATACAGCTTTTAGACAATGCATTTGGTCCACAGTAGTGGAAACTTTGTCTATTTTATTTCTTTAAGGCCATCGAGGAAAAGTTTCAATTGTTTCTCAAATACCCTTTGATATCCTGAGGTACTAACTGTTCCTTCAAAACGCTCTTGCATATGTAGGGAACGGCAACTGCCTAGAAGGATCCAGTTCACCACATATTTTTATTACGGTCATATTTTCTTAATAAAGAAACTGGGAAACAAAGCCACTATTGTTGAGCTTCTAACACAGACAAAATATTTAGATATATTTTCATTTAATTCCCATAGCAGTTTTATGATATAAGCATCATTTCCATGCTACAGCTCAGTAAACAGACTCAGAGAAGTTCAGTAACTTGTCAGAGATCACGTCGCCTGTATAATGGCAGAAGTGGGGGTTGAAGCCAAGACTGTCTACCTACAAATCCCTGTTCTTTAGTTTTTATCTGATCAGATAGAGAGAAGGAGTGAAAGTTGAGGTGGGGTATGAACATGCCTATGAAACCACTATCAGCCAAATGTAAGGCCTTCCTGAAAAGGGTTAGTTCAGACAAACTTCGTTCACATCGTGGAGCTAACCCTTATCCCCACAAAGCTGCCCAAACCACAGACGTTCCCTTAGGAGCAGAGGGATTCAAATAGAGGTAAATTGAGCCAAACAAACAACTAAGCATTACCCCTCTTTCCTGTTTTTTCTTTTTCCAGTTGGCTCCCTTGCTTTTCACAATTTGAAGACAAGCAGAAAGAAAACATATCTTTTGCAAATATTTCCTTAGGCAAGAAGATAAAACAAACATCCGATGAAAACACCCTCAACAATTAAACTCACTTCAAAGGAAAGCATCTGAATCAAGGTGCCATTTCAGGGGGGAACAACAGTAAAAGAAGATGAGTGAACCCAGGCAGAGCATGACTCACCCATCTTGACCACTAGTGCAACACATATTGAGCATAACAGCAACACATAGTGACTGTTTTTCTACTTCTTTAATCAATATTGTTAGGTACTATGCAGGGCAAAGCTGATCTACATTGGTAGTAGAATTCTCTTGCTCAGACATATGGGATGGGGCCTGAAAGAACTGTATAATGGAAACTCTGGGGCTGAGGGCTGCCTATATTCCTCTCTGTGGACTGAAGAAGCAGAGGAAGCTATGTTGCAAGATGAACAAATACTGAGATAGAAGGACAGATGACAGAGGGAGTCCTGTTGGCTTCCAGAGGGGAAGTTTAGCTCAGTGTTCAAGGGCATGGACTCTATAGCCAGACAGCTATGTTTAAACGTGGCTTCATCATTTATAAACTACGTGACCTTGGGCAAGTTACTTAACCTTTTTCTGCTTATCTATTTATAATAGTACCTATTTCATAGAATCCTTGTGAGCATTAAATAACCTAATATATGTAAAGTGCTTATAATAAGGCCTGGTACCTAGGGAGTCAGAAGCTATGGACTGACTTGTGTTCTCCCAAAATTCCTGTGTTGCAGTCTTAATCCCCAATGTGACTATATCTAAGAGTTAAAACTTTTAACAGGTAATTAAGGTTAAACGAGGCCATAAAGATGGAGTCCTTGACTGATAGGACTGGTGGCCTTACAAGGAGATCTCTCTCTACCTCTTTCTCTCTCTCTCTCCCTTCATGTATATACACTGAGGAAAGGCATGTGAGGACATAGAGAGAAAGCAGCTATTTGCAAGCTGCTTCTGGTCAGGAAGAGAGACTTCACCAGAAACCAAATTGGCTGGTATTAAGATCTTGGACTTCCCAGTCTCCATAACTGTGAGAAGTTTCTGTTGTTTAAGCTGCCCTGTCTATGGTATTTTACTCTAGCAGCCTAAGCAGACCAAACACACGACATAAACCTTTGCTATCATTATTTTTCTGGTTTCAGTTCCTGGTTCTAGTTCTAGCTCCTAGTGATTTTCAGAGGGCTGGCCAATTCCTACCTTGAGGTTCTAGGAGATAGTACAGCATCCTCATAGTATATTTCCTACTGTTTGCTTAAATAGTCTAAGTAGGCTTCTGTAATTGATAACCAAAGAGTCTTACCAATAAACGACACTGTAGGTTAGGGTAGACAAAAGTCACTTGTAGCTCATGGCTGGGATGAAAGTATCATGGAAGAGATGGAATTTAAGCTGGAACTTGAAAATGACTAAACTTTTAAAAGGTAGAGAGAGTGAAAATGCACTGATAACAGAGACCAGAGCACAGAGTTGTGTGCGCTGTGCACACCACAGCAGGTACACATCAGGCTCAGTGGTAATAATCCAAATATGAAATTTGGATTATTCTATATTTCTCATAGCTATGGAGAACTATTTTCCAATGTATCTTAAACATATTAAATAAAGGCACAAGTCTCAAATTTAAATATCTAGATGCTGTAATAAAACCTAAGGCATTGTTAAATAGGTAAGGTAAAAATTATTTTTCTCTTTTGTGTTATGTTCAGTGAGGATGCAAATCCCATGAGTTCTCTCAATTTTATTCATAATTCTCATTGCAAAGCATCAGTTTTTTAAAAAGTTCAAGTTCTCTCAGATATCACAGAAAATTTGTTACCTCTTCTAGGTCTCTGTTGGACAGATAATTCTATGCCTTCTACTGATGAATGCGTCTTCAAATATAATATTAAAATAGACAAACAATTGCCTATCTGTACCACTTCATTTACAATTCTGAGTGAGCTATCTTGTAAAAGTCAAAAGGGCATCGTAAGTCTTGTTCCCTTAAGCAAACTCTTATTTACAGATCTCAAGGGTGAATTTCATCACTACTTTCTTTTAAAACTTTAAAGATAATCAACCCATTCTAAAACAAACTTATCAGGTATATTCCCCCAAATAGCTCATAAGACCCAAGAAAGACACTGCCTGAAAACTATTATTTAAATAGTGTCATTTAAATATGCATTAACATACTTTGACCCCAAATAATTTTTTTAAATTCAGAAAACATGTGCTAATAATACATTTGTTAGCGTCATTTAAAATGTCCTAGAGGAGACATGCCTTTTGACCTGAGCAGGCGGCTGGCAGGCAGGGAAGTCATTTTCTTTTCTACGGCTTTTAGCAAAGTCATGACCTCTCAATTTTCATTCTTCTTTCCAAAAAATCGGCCCACTGTTCAGGTATCATCCCTTTTAGGAAGGCATTCATGAATTCCCAGGCTGGGTAGGAAAAGTTCTCATTCATTCAGTTATCTGTTCATTCCTAAAACACTTATTTGCCTGTAAGTGTCAGGCAAAGATTCTAAGCAAAGAATCTCAAAGAGCCGATACAGCTTAAGGAGGAATGCACAGTAGAGACATATACTGTAGATATTTTGGGTAGCATATGTCAGCCTTTCAATACCCTTTGGTTAAGATATTGTCACATGCCACAAACTGGTTTTTTATTGTTTGTTTTCACTTAAATTCATTTCCTTGTATATTGTCTTCAGTTAATAAAAGAACAACTTTGGTATTATTTTCTTGAAAATGCTTCAGGATTTAGAGAATATTCAAGAGTATAATATTATTCAATTCATCTTACTAGTCCTTGCTTCTCCAAGACAATCCCCAAATCTTCTGTTCTCTCTTCATAAAAAACTAATATTCCAGATCTTTATTTGATTTGTTATTCCTAAGGCATGATGCAGTTTCTGCACATAGATTTTAAAGGGGCTTAGTCTTTACTTTTTTATTGGTTTCCTTCTTTCCCAAACTTGAAAAATAATGTATGATAATAACATAGATTTGAAGTCAGCTAAAATTGAGATTCACACCCTTATTCCACCAGTTACTAGCTATGTGCTTCTGGACAAAATACACAACCTATCTGAAACTCAGTTTCCATACCTGAAAATGCGAACAATAACATTCATCTGAAAGAATGGCTGTGAGGATTAAATGACAAATGTTTAGCTTAGCATGAAGACAACACTGAGTCTCTATGGCTTTGCCCCTGGCCCCTGACCAGTTTCTTTATTAGATCTGAACTACCTTGCAGTTAAGAATGGTCCAGCTATCCAGTGGAGCCAGCCTTCGTCACTCATTGTTCTCATTTACATTCTGGATGTTCTCTCCTAGTAGCCGTATAGCCTTTAAGGGGCATGTCATCTTTTTCCTGGCCTTGACATTATCACATTAACTCCCTTTCCTGGCCAGAAGGAAGTTTCATGTATCTTCCTTTTACTGGTCCAGCTCTCTCCACTTTTCTTGGTGCTCCTAAATGACTCATGACTCCTATGGTCCATCCATCCCCTCCAACTCCAGGGTAAGATCCTATAGAACCCCATCATCAACACCAAAACACTTTCAACCTAAAGTATAACCACTGGCCACCATTTCTGGCAAGAAAGGTCTACCTATATTCATTGGGCATATAGCATTGTGCACATGCATGCACTCGAGCAGACAGTCCAGACAACTTCTAATGCCTTGGAAAGCTAGTTTTGACACCTGTATATAAGATATATGCCATAGCAATATAAATTGACAGTAGGGAGAACTAGTTCTCCAAGAGTTACATTAGTGATTCTTTAGGCTCTATCTGTGCTGTGGTAATTTCAGATGCTTTAGTCTTTCATCAAGCATACATTTTAGAATCCATGAGTTTTAATCCAGTTCCAAGGGGCTAACAGGACCTAGGAACACTGTTTCTTTTCTGGACACAGTTCTGTTCTGTCAACAGGGAAGCTTTCCATTGTAAGAGTGATCTGATCACCTTTCACAGTAAGACTAGTGGTTTTTTTTCTTTTGTCATCTATTGTCACTCATCAACTGCCATGCACTTTCAGACATTTTGAGAGCTTGATGACATCCCACCCTAAAAATTGTTCAGTGTGATCTTACTAGATATTTACAAATAATATATTTCCCACATAGTATACGTAAGAAGACATCCTCCGAAGCATCTGTGAGGGATAAAATTACTGTGTGTGAAGGAAATGAAGTGATGCTTTTTTTTTTACTCCTAAGGTAAAATGACTATCATTCTGCTAAATTCTTATCTGAAATGCTCCAAGGAGCCTGTCTACATCATGGACTAATAGACTGCAAAAACTGTCTGGGCAATAAAGATGGTGGTTTAAAAATTAACGAAGAAAAAAAATGAGAGAACACATTGCCTTATTTTATAACTTCAGAAACATTTTAGAATATAAATTATACATACATTTTATAAATTATTTTATAACAGGCAATAGACCCTTACTTTTTTTGGGTGGGGTGGATGGTGAAGGTGGAAAAGTAAGAATAAGTGAGGGAAGGAACACTTTCTTTTCCCCATAATCTTAGTAAAAGGACTTCAGAGCTTATATGGCAAGTTTGAGCCAGAAACAAGTACAATGACTTTTGTATTAAAACTTATGACAGATACAAAAGGAACATTCTTGGGTGAGCCTCCAAAACTTATATACATTGAAATGTATTAGAGATATCTACCCTGGTGGTGAAAAGAAAACTGTATTTAAAATAAGCATATTTTATTCCTTGCCTTGATTATTTTTTAGTTGTTTCCCATTACTAACGACTTTTAAAGAATTTATAGTAACCAAATATTTTTCTTTAAAACATAACTTTTATATAAAAATCCAATAAATATTAAGTAATTACTTAATCTGTTTCCTTTATATTTAGAAATGAATACTTAGCCTTAAATTCTGTGGATAGTGGTTTAGTTAACATTCTCATTTATTTAAGGAAGTTACCTATCTACCTTGAAATATCTACAATAGACATCTCTATGGCACAGGCTCAATGACATTCTTGGCTGACTCAATCATCATTTTATCTTTGATTTTCTTCCTTGAGACATCTTGCCCACCATAGAGAATCCTAAAGGACAACTCTAAAATGATTGAGTTAATAGGGGCAGCTATTGAAGCTAGGGCAAAATGGAAAAAGCATCCAAACACCATTAATAATCTTTGAGGCATTAAGTGTATTAGAGAAGACAGGTCAATGAAAGTAGAATGGAAAATGAATGTAGTTATCTTCCTTAAGTCAATTGTACCAGGAAAAACATCACTTCATTCTCAAATAAACCAGTGATTTGGGCTGCATCACAGACTAGGTGGACAGAGAACCATAGACTAGATATCCTTTTGTTAACTTGACGATCACCATATCCTTTGATAATACAATGCATTTTCGAGGCAAGCACCAAGAACTGGATTGAGTCCAGGTGTAATGACAGCGCATTAATAAGCTAATTCCTTTAGCTACCTCTTCATTTTCCGAGGCTCATTCGCAGAGTGGCAACGCCATTAACTCTGGATGCAGTGCTTTGCTCAGTAAATACTTCTTGGTTAAATTCACTGATTGGGCCTTCTCTGCTCACTCTATCTCTCTGGGAAATAAACTCTAGCATGGTATCCTTCATAGGACACAGAGGAGGCACCATAAATAGTAGGAGAGTATACTGACTGAGTGAACGAATGACTGAATAAACAGTTCATAAGACAGCGGAGTTAAACTAGCACTGCTAGGTTAGTGGTCACTAGGTAGAGCAACAGAATAAAGCTTAAAAATACTGCAGAATAAAGCTTAAAAATACTGCAAAATTTGATCTATCTATTGCATTATGCTGGTTAATCAATTTAGAAAACTTTATATGAAAAATATAATTAAAACTCTTATGTTATTAAAAATTTTGGGAGGTGGGTGGTGAAACATACATATTTGAAAAAGTTTTTCATCATTTGTCATAATATTCTGCAAAGAAAGCTAATAATTTCTTTGCTTTTTTGTTTGTTGGTTTCTCCTCTGAAGGTTATGTAAGAGTACTATGGCTTTGACATTTAGGGGAAAACGCTGAAGAAGTTCTAATCTAGGCAAACTATTGGGCACTGCAAGCACATTTCCTGCAAGGAAAGAAATTTCGCAGAAGCAACAGGTGCCTTTTTTTTTTTTTTTCACAGTAGTCTCCATCGAAAAGAAGATAATGGAAAAAGTAGTTAAAATGTGGCATAGACAATAAAAATGGAGTCTACAATCCCAACTCCAAATGCACCAAATATTGTACAGGATATCTACTTATGGGCACGATGCTGAAATTTGGGCTGAAATGTTACAACCCAGCAAACAGGCTTCATTAAAAAAATTTTTTTATGAGTCAAGAGATGATACATTAGAGAAACAAATGTTCACAAAAAAACCTACTTTTGGACAGTTGGGACCATAAAGCAGTTATTATCTCTGATTATTAAAACAGTTTGTTTGAAAGCAATCAGTTTTGAAGAATACAGACAGGAGGGCAAGCTTTAAAACATATGGAGGTTATATAGAGGGCTATTATTTTACAAACAACAAATGATTTAAAATGGTCTGAACTAACAATTATTCAGAGTCACTTTCATGTTATAGAACTCAATAAATAATACTTTTTAAAAACTTCACACAGTTCTTCTTGATCTACTTGTAATTGTAGGGCATTATTAGTTTCATATGTATCATGTTTCCCGATACTGGGTGTTGAAAGATTTATTCATGTTGAGCTGTGCCCTGAGGTAATTTTAGTTTTCGTAAAACCTAATTCCACAATTATAACCATCTGAGAAAATGAGTACTCTTCCTATCTAACACTGTAGTAAGAAGAAACATTTTTATTATAAGCCTGATCCTCACAAGTGATTTTTTTTTCATTTTCCTTAAACTCCTTACTTAAAAAATTTTTTTCTTATTAGACCCTCAACCCACAAATGTTCAACTGTCATAAAAGATCAGTGTTACTGAACTGCCAGCATTAATCTTTTGTTTGAAATGTATAAAGAAAGACAAATAAAGGAGACATGGCAAAATGTCTCTGTGAAGTAGAAGCAGATATTGGAATGATAAACAATATAACCTGCAAACACTAGTTATAATGTTCTTGGGTTGAAAAATTCCTAAATATCAAAGACAGTGGCATCACTGTCAGGTGCTCCATAAATAAACCACGGACAGTTCCTGACATTGGACCTTTCCTTCTTGCACTGCTATGCTAAATAAGCATGCTCTCCTTGCCTGTCTGAGTTCTACATGCCCATTTCCAGAAATGCTGCTGCAGATAAGTAACACTGTCATGTTCGTTTTGTCAACTACATGCCGATTATCCTTTCCTATCTGCAGTTTGGGAACATTATCAAGGTCAGAAGCAATCTCTCAGATAACCTTTCTTAATGTGGCTGTATTTGATAATTTCTGTAAGGGGCTTCCATCAATAAGCTTTGCAGAAACACAGAGGTATTTTCCAAGATCTGACTCCTAGACCAGGGAGAAAGGAAAGACTTACCAGTAAGGCTTTAGTAATGTCAAACTGAAAAAAGAGTGAAGTCAATCATTCTGCATCTTTTCATTTATTCACTGAAAATGCCTGCCGATACCAGAGGATGGCCTATCCAGTTCTTTGAGATGCTTCCGCAATGACCCTACTTTCTCTACCTTTCTAACCTCTTCCTATGTATTTTATTTTATTTTGACAAATCGTTTATGAAGCATTTGTGACTGATGCACATATCATAAAATTATTTCTGCCAAGCTTCCTCTGTGACCTGCCCGTGGGACATGACATGCTCCAAGATGCATCGCTCTATCAACCCGCATTTTTCCAGGACAATGCAAATTATGACAAATTCCATCATCCTGCATTACGTGCTTCATGCTAATCTCACTAATTCTAAAGAATCAGGAGGGCTTGCTGTTCTGCTGAAGGGCATACTGTCTGATTGAATGATAGGAAAACAACATTTGCCATCCCCTTCTCACAACCCCAGCTGTGGCCACCACTGCCTCACTTCTGCCAGGCAACTGCTCTTGCTGTGTAACTTCCATACGAGAATTATTAACTTCATATCAACTGAGCTGTCTTACAGGAAAAATACATAATCACCAATCAAGATAGTTCTCAAGTCCAGAAAATAAAAGGCATTTGGTGGTAAAATGAAAAGAGAAAACATTTTTACTGACTGTTGGATACTCTATTCATTTTTAGCTATTTAAAACGAAGAGTTAAGATCAAACTTATCATTTTAAAAAATCAGACAGTTTCTAGACTGGAATGCTTTTGATTGGAAGTTTTTCTGCTGCTGGGTCACTGCAAATGGCCACCTGAGAAGTCTTAAGAGTCAGACAGCTAACCTTGAGGACAATTCCTCTGTGCTTCAGAAGGTGGCAGTATTACTACATGAAAGAAGTCTAAAGTCTATGTGATATTCTATGACCACATTGCTGAAATAAACATGTTTAATTCCCAAAGAAACATATATTTTATCCAGTGGCATAATTTACTTATAACATTAAAACTCAAACATGGAGCAATTTGTAGCAATAACCATGATTATGCTGTTAGTGGCCCAAATGTCACTGTCTAGATTAGGCTAAATGATACCTAGCACGGAAGAGCTTCTATGATTTATTTTTTATGATCATGGGTAGAACTTGCATGCTTAAAAGGCTCACCAGAAAACTGTCTTCAATAAATAAAAAAGGATGAAAAGATTGAAAGAATCTCATATTATTGTTTGGAGATGTGATTGTAAAAAATTGTCACAGGAATGAGGTAAATTTTAAATTGCAGAGACACTTCCCCCACCCCGCCAAAAAAAAAAAAAAAAGGTAAATATCTTGAGCATTTCTAATGTTATGTTTCAGATTTTAAAGTATTTCACTGCATATAAATCACCTTATAGAATAGTAAATTAAAATACATCTAAGCTCTATTTATGAGTATCTTCTGAAAATGTCAGAACAAAATAAAGACTTTTAAATACATGTAATGCACTAAAATTGATTATTTTAACTACTTCTAGAAAATGCAGTAAATACAAATCTGTTGATAAGTGTTAGGAGTAAAATATCCTATTCAAACCTTCAATAATTTACTTTTGGGGAATTATGGTCTCATGTGTAATTCCACCTGGAAACTACATAATATTATAGACCTTTTTTGGCCATTATCATGTATCAAATTGAAATTGCTATGCATAATCAAGGAAGAAAGAATGTAAACTGTACTATCTAAGGTAGAAAAAGGATTTTACAATAAACACACGTTTTACTAGTTACTGAAGTAAGGGCAAATTTAAGTCAGCATTTATATCTCTGCTTTAATAAAATGCTGCCTTACTGGTTTAATGTTTTAGTGGGTCCGTATAGAAGCTTCATAGCACACAGCACAAAATGACAGGAAAGTATTACTAAGAAGAGACAGGAGGATCTTTAGCTTTCTACTTTACTCCCAGTGAGACCCAGACCCCTCAGAGGAATAGACAATGTGAGCGTGACTTCAGCAAAGGCACTGGGCACACCCTGTGCATGCTGTGGCTTGTTGACATGAACCAGGGCAGGCAGACACCAATAATACATGAAGTGCGGTTCAGAGGCAATTAGGATCAGTTGTCAAGGCCAGGCCATTAATGAAAGAACATGTCAGAGGAGCTGGAGACTTCAATGGTTGAGGGCAAGAAGGCGATTTAGTGTGACAGATCGAGTCCTTCCAATGTCCTCAGTGGTACATGCTAATACCAGCCTTAACAACCTTTTGTGGCAGTGTATAATGCGACTAACATGGACTTTGATTCAGCAAAATGACTGCTGCCACTGTTAGTCTGTCTCATTCGAACAACAGTAAAAGCATTGCTACAAATAATTATCCACTTCCGTCCCTCCCTCCGCCACCTAATGCATCGCCCTTTGTGCATGCCATAGTGTTGGTCACTAGAAGGCTGGGGTGTTTTTCACTTCTGGTTTATATGATACATGGTATTTTTTATTTGTTTCTTTGGTAGCAGTATAATCCCCGCTAATCAATTACAATGGATTTCAGAAGGCAAAAGAAATAATTAAACTCATCCCATTCTCAGGTAGTTTTCATTAAAAGTTCCCAACACAAGTCAAATGTGTCTAAAAGAAACAATGTCCATTATGTAAGTTACTTACAGGTAATAGGGGAAGTTGCTTACCTAGGCTCCAAAACCATTAGCAGAGAATTAACTTATTCCTCAAAGAAGTGAAACCAGGAGTTACAGAAAATCACCTCACTGACATTGTGTTTTGTCTTTACAATTTGATAGTAATTTAAAATAAAAACCTACATGCCTATGACCTGACAATCAACAATGAGTAGGAAAAATGTTAAACACTGGTTAGGTAAACAATAACAAGGGAAGCACAATATTCTCACACAGTTCAGCCTATAGATTTTTATGTAATGATAAAACTCCACAATATCACACTCTTAAATTGTTTTTATGTATAAATCCTGTAATTTTTAAATTTTTGGCTCTTCTTCCATATTTTCTGCTTATTTGGATAAGATATTCTTATGACCTAATGGAGGGTAAGTGGCAGAAGTTTTCTTATAAACTCTTAATGTTCGCAGTCCCTCCCAATTTTCCAGGATTTACTTCCAGCATCCCAGCTACAAAAGATGATGTTGTAATACCTTAGGGCTTAAGGCAGATAGCTCAGCCTTGTCTGTTTATGAATGACCAGACAGATACGAAGAAAGGTGTTTGGGTAGAGCTTAATGGGAATCATGCTGTCAGGGTGGTAACTTTTTATGATACGTACATTTTTTTTTCCTGGGTCTTATTTTTTCTTTTCTTCTGAGATAGTCTTCACTTCTTTATTTCTGATTTCATATACCACTGTTGTTTTTCTTGTGATTTTGTTCAATTCTCTTTGCTCACTCTTTTTTTCTGACCTCAGCAATCGCCACCCCTTTCCCCTACTACTTGATTCATTACCAGCTTACGTGCTTCCTCATATAAGCACTTTTTCCCTTTCTCAGAAAGCTTTCAGAACTAAGCCTTCAAAGGAGTACTAGGGCTTCCCTGGTGGTGCAGTGGTTAAGAATCCGCCTGCCAATGCAGGGGACATGGGTTCGAGCCCTGGTCCGGGAAGATCCCACATGCCGCGGAGCAGCTAAGCCCGTGCGCCACAACTACTGAGCCTGCACTGTAGAGCCCGCGAGCCACAACTACTGAGCCTGCGTGCCTAGAGCCTATGCTCTGCAACAAGAGAAGTCACTGCAATGAGAAGCTCACACACCACAACAAAGAGTGGCCCCCGCTCCCCAGAACTAGAGAAAGCCCACGCGTAGCAACGAAGACCCAATGCAGCCAAAAAAAAAAAAAAAGAGTACTAGTGTTAAAAGTTCAAACATTCAAATATTCATGCAATCCCAAAACACATTTCTATAAATAAATAATTATTTTAATAAAAATATACTTAGGCAAAAAGGTTACCGTGCTAAAAATATATTTCCTTTTAGTTGTATCCAAAGTAAACATACTTTGCAAACATCTGGCAGTGTTATTAAGCCATTATTACATTAAAAATATACTGTGAATGTAAATTGTCTATCTGGTCCTAAACAATGATGAATATATCCCCTTCTAGAGAAATTCAGTAGATGAATGATCAACTCTTGGTCAGTCTATAGGACATTTAGCTTAAGCTCAGCCCTCCATGTCTGGGTCTCTTTTGTAAGACAAGATCTTTCTGCAGCCTGATATGAGAGTATTTGATACCTGTTTTTCTCCCTGAACTGTTAGCACTATTATGATAATGGAACTGATTCAGCTGGTGACAGGAACGAGTTTTCATTTTTTTTTCAGGCTCCTAGCCTTCATGACACAGAAATAGACCTACTGGGCTAAAAGTTAATAGCACAAAGCTAGGAATGACACTCCCCAGTGGTAGGACTTCAGATTTTGCTGAAATAACAATGACTATGTTTATTCATTTGTATAATAAAACATTTCAAATCTATCAAAAGAAAATTCTGGGAAACCTCCTATTAAAAAAGTACAGTTTTTTGAAGTGAGCGAATTTTTTGAGATGGCCTTTGATACTGTATTCAGTCTCTCTCCTTCTTTTTTGAAAACCTGGTATTTGTCATCTGTCATAATGTGTTTACTTTGAGTACAACATTTTAAAGGTATTATTTTGTTTTCTAAAAACTCCGAGAAGATTTGTTTTCCTTACAAGCATAATTATATCTAGTTTCTTCTATCAGTGCTTCATATTTTAATAATATGTTGCCATTTGGGTACAGCTATAACCATAATAATGAACATGGGGCTCAAAGATCACTAAATATATAGATGGCATGAACCATTAGCATGAAATATTCTACACCATAGAAATCACACATTAAAAAACCCTGAAATTCACTATAGAATTTGCTGTTAAGCAAGGCATCTTTCTGTGTAATTAACATAAATCTCTTTACAAAACATGCTAGTTTTAATAACAAATAGGGACATTTTACAGGAAAAATAAGGAATAGAATACAAATAAAATTATAATATGAATAATTTAGTTATCTCCTTCTCATATCTCATAATGATATTGTGTAGCTATAATGGACCTAAACTGGAATTATTTCCCTTAAAAAATAGGTTTATCTTTTTTTTTTTCTATATGCCATTGAAATTCATATCATCTCTTCCACACAAAAACACATAATTAATCCTAATTGTTTCCAACACTCTGAAGAGAAGAAATGGAATTTGTGGTTTCTCTCTTCTATGTGTGTTAAGCCTTTCTGGCCACAAAGGCACCATTTAGTAAATTACTTCCTCCAAAATGCTGGCCAGTGGCCTCTTGGCCTGAAGGAGTTAATGCAGTTGCAAAAGGTGAGTCACTGAATTCCTCTGTGACAGAAAGATGAAACTCAGTGATTGCTCAGAGGTCTCCTACTCTGCTATTGAATGATGATCCAGTAAGGAAAAAAAATCACTTCTCACACGCAGGTCTTAACAAGAAAAATGAAGAGTATGCACTATGAATGCACAGAGGGGGTGGGTGTGAAAGGAATGTAACGCTGTTCCTGACCGGTACAAAACTAAAATGGAAACAGAATGAAATCTTCCCTGGAGGTGATTCTTCAACTTTGTTATGACTTTTGTCAAAGATGTGCTAACACTGTCTTATGATATTTGTCTTGGGTGACACTTGGTAGCATAAGGGAAGAGTACAGTTCCCACAAACCTTTGGCATTCCAACCTCTAGACTCCAAGTCCTACTCAGGTAGGAGAGAGCCCCACAACCCAGGTAGTTAAATCATTTGCTCCAACTTGACCAACTCTGTCTTTCCCAAATAACTGTCTTTGGCATGGCCACACTCCCTGAAGTGTCCCAGTTCCTGAATCGATTCCAAATATGGCCCATTGCTTCCCGGCTTCAGAATGTTGCAATGCTACTTTCTATCCTGTTCTCTCATTCTTCTCACCCCGCTCCACCCCTTGCCAAAAGCACCTCCTCTCTCCTAGGTGCACCCTGTCCCCTCAGACACTTACAGAACTGAAACAGTTGTTATTTCCTTAGTCAGGACTAGGTTCTTACAGGAGTTATCTTTGAAGTTGTCTCTAGATTTTTCTTTTCCCCCCAAATTTCCATCTAACAACCCCTCTGGTGATTATTGGTAATTAATATAGTCTTTAGATAGTTCTCTGCCTTCAGACACTAGGTTCACAGTATTGTCCCTTCAAGATCGGCTAGGTTATGTCCATGAGGATTGAGCTGTAAACCTTCAAAAGGAGCCTCACTAATTGCAGCAAGATGTCCTCCTTGCAAATTCAACAGTATCTCCTGTTGGTTCTCTTTAGCTCCCTTTGTACTGCTTCACTCCTATCCCCCAGCCTTTTTTGGTCATCAACATCTTCTAGCTCTGATTTCATTAATTCAATTTATCATTGCTGAGTACCTGCTATATGCCATACACTGTGCTTGAGATACAATAGTGAACAAAAGCAGGTATAGTCCCTTTTGTATGGAGCTTAGTCTAGTAAAGGAGTCAAGTTTGATACAACAATCCCACAGATAGGGGTAAAACTGCAGTTGTGACACATGGATAAATAGATTAAAGGTGAGGTGCAAGGTGCTGTAAAAGTTTGGTCAGGGAGGTCATATAGACTGACCTCCCACCTCTCCCTACATTATCATCAAGAATAATCAGATCCATGTTCATTTCAGTCCAAGCCTCCCGAGTCATTTTCATTTGACTCCATCTCCCACCCATCTCTGACCTCCCAAAGCCTCCCCCTGGGCCCTACAGAAGGTCCAAACCATCTCACAGCAATAAAATTCCCCATATCCACTATCCCTTCTCTCAAATTTCTCTTCACCTTATTGCTCACAGTGAAACCAGGCTATATTCCAAGTCCACATCTTCCCCTGAGGCTTTCAAAATGGAGCTCTTTTTTTCTTTCCCACCCCACACTCTAGGACTTGGGGCTGGTGTGTCCTTTCCAGTTCCTTAAAACCTATGGCCTCTTAGAAGCACAAACCACCAGCAGACTGTATCACCACTTCCCCTACTTTATATCGTCAAGCACCTATCACCTTATCACCGAACTCATTCATGGACTAAGAGAGCATCTATTTCACTGTCTTCCACTGTGCCATTACTCCTGTCATCCTTGGTGGCTTCCATGTTGAGACAGATAATCCATCTGCCTGTGGACTCTCAGGGGTCTGAATCGTACATTTCCAACAACCTGTGTCCCCACTCCACCTTAACTACCCATTCCTGGGGTCATTAGAGTACAAACTCTAATGTAGACTCTAATGTGTTTACAAAACTACAAGTTTTGGTCCATTAGTAATCATAAAAATAAATAATCTTTGATTTGATTTAATGAGTTATAAACAGTTTTTTTTCTTTTAAGTATAACATAGATTAGATTTTAAAATATTAGCTTATTACATTAAGTAAGGTAAACATTGTTTCATAAACATTTCTTTCAGTTACATGTCATATACATATGAGCATTCTAAGTTGCTTTGAAAATCATATTATTTACTGTGTCCAGTCCAAAAAGTGTGAAAAACACTGACCAACTTTGTCATCACCAATAACCAAATTACTTTCAAAATCTTGATTTTAAACATCCCATTTGCTAACTACCACCTTCTAACTTTAGAGTTTACTTGTTCCAGTCTCCTCCTTCTAGATTTTTTAGAAGACTTTCCAATTCACTGACTCTACCACTTTTTACTGTACTCCTACCTCCCCCTTCATATGCTCTCATCCCTCCTTGCCTGTCTCAGATTCCAGGCTCTATTACTTTCATCATACCTTTAACTCCTTTGCCCTTTGCTACTCAGTTTTATTTTTTTGTCAGAACCCCAAAAACTACACCCAACTCTCCAACTGCTTTGTGCCACCATCCAAGCTGCTGAATGTTGCTGGAGAAAAACACATGATTGTGCAGGCAGGCACCACGTTAAATTTATGATCACAGATTTCAAGCAGGCCTTTCTTGTTGCCCAGTCCTACTACATTTCCCTAGTATTTTAACTTTCCCATTCTCCTGACAATTTTATTCCTCATCTTCTCTAAGCTGATGACCCGGCTTCTTATTTCATTTTCCCAGTACCAAATCTACAAAGAGATGAGCCCGCATATTGCACCTTCCCTTAGATCACAATAGAATCATCCCTGCTTCTATTTAAGATTAACCACTCCACTTAAAGTTCCCATCCATCTTGCCAACACAAAGGCTTGGATTCTGAAAATACTATTTATCTGTCTTATGTGTTCAGTTTTATCCTCTCATTTGGATTATACCCATTAACATAAAAATATGCTGCAGTGACTTCCACCTGAAAAACAGTAATCTCTTGACCCCAATTTGCAACTGCCCTATTTCTGTTCCTCTATATGGCAAAAATCTTTGAAAGTGTCGTCTATAACCACTGTCTCTTCTCCCACTTGCACTTTAACCAATAGCTATCAGGCTTTTCTCTCCACCAGTCTGTTGAATTCAGTCTTGTCTAAGTTCTCAACAACCCCCATTTTGCCAAATCCAGAAGTCAGTTCCCCATCCTCACCTTATTCTATTCAGAGTAGGATCTGTCCTGCTGCCTAATTCTTCTTTATTGTTCCCCATCGCCTCATTCTTTAAGTACTTCCTTCACTTCTGAGATACCATACTTGGGTTTTCTTTTTATCTCTAACAGATAGACATCCATAAAAGGAGATTAACTGATCTTATTAAGGGTGCTTCAGGATTTGATCCCTCTCCCTTTTACTTTTCTGTCTTTTCTCTGTAGGTAACTTTATTCAGTTTCTAGATTTTAATCTCCATCTAAATGCTATGACTTTCAGTTTTATATCTATAGCCCTGCCCTCTCCCTTGAGCTCCTGACTCATATAATTATTTACCTGCTTGATACAGCCACTTGGATGTCTACCAGATATTGTAAAGTTTAGCTGCCCCAGCCAAAAAAAACAAAAACAGAAACAAAAACTCAGTTTTCTCCCACCCCCGCCAAACCTGCTCCTTCTCTACTCTTCCCTATCTCAATTTATAGGACTACCATTCATTTGATGGTCAAGCCAAATATCTAGGCATCATCCTTAATTCCTACCTTTCTTTTACCAACCATTAGCAAATTCTGTTAGCTCTACCTCCAGAATATGTGCCAGATCATCCCTTTTTCTTCATCTCTTATCCCCACCTCCTACCTCTTCAACCTTATCTCTATTTTCTTTCTCACTCACTATGCTCTCCCCACCCCAGCTCCTTCCTGCCTCTTTCTCCAGATCTTCACACAGCTAATCCTTGGGGAAAAGGCTTCCCCGACTCTCTAACCCAAAAGTGACACCTCTCCTAATTATTATCTCTCTCTGTGTCCTAATTTATTTTCCTCACAGTACTTAGTAGAATGGGAAATTATTCTATTTGTTTGTGTATTTAATGTCTGCTTCTCCATTAAAATATAAATCTATAAGACCAGGGCTGCATATTCAGCTCCTAGAATGTAGCTGAATGAATGAATGGGAGCTGACAGTGTGGTTGAGGTGGAAAGAGCAGCGATGGAGAAGGAATAAAGGTGTCAACACTATCAAATATGCACTTCTAAGAAAATATGACTCTGGCTGGAGAGCCAGAGTGATACCACGACCAATGAGGAAGCTGCTAGCATAATCTGGGTGAGTAATGATGGGAGTTTGTACTAAGACTCTGGGGAGAAATGGCAAGAAGTGAATGGATTGCAGAGATATTTAGGAAGAAGATCATTTGATATCCTATCACATTTGGATATGAAAAATGAGAGTAAGGAAAAGGGAGATTTGAAGAGTGTCACCAAGGTTTTGTGTTTGTGTGTCACCGACTTAGGGACATTGGAAGAGGCCAAGGTTTAAGGGAAAAATCATGAATTGTGGTTTGGACATGCTAAGTTTGATTTCTCTTGACACATGTGGGAAGAGATGACAAAATGGCATTAGATATAAAAGGCTGGGGCCTCCCTGATGGTGCAGTGGTTAGGAATCCGCCTGCCAATGCAGGGGATATGGGTTCAAGCCCTGGTCTGGGAAGATCCCACATGCTGCGGAGCAACTAAGCCTGTGCTCTACAACTACTGAGCCTGTGCTCTAGTGCCCATGAGCCACAACTACTGAGCCCGTGTGCCTAGAGCCTGTGCTCTGCAACAAGAGAAGCCACCGCAATGAGAAGCCCGCTTGCTGCAGCTAGAGAAAGCCCACGTGCAGCAACAAAGACCCAATGCAGCCACAAAAAAAAAAAAAAAAAAAAGTCTGGAGCTCTCCATAGGATCCAGCAATCCCCCTCCTAGGCATATACCCAGACAAAACTATAAATCGAAAAGATGCATGAACCCCTATGTTCTTAGCAGCACTACTTACAATAGCCAAGGCATGGAAACAGCCTAAATGTCCATCAACAGATGCATGGATAAAGAAGATGTGGTGGAATACTACTCAGCCATTAAAAAGAATGAAATAATGCCATTCGCAGCAACATGGATGACTCTAGAGATTATCATATTAAGCAAAGTAAGTCAGAAAGAGACAAATACCATATGATATCACTTACATGTGGAATCTAAAATACAACACAAATCAACATATCTACAAAACAAAAACAGACTCACAGATACAGAGAACAGACTTGTGATTGCCAAGGGGGAGGGAGGGTAGGGAAGGAAAGGGAAGGATTGGGACTTTGGGATTAGCAGAGGCAAACTATTATATATAGGATGGATAAATAACAAGGTCCTACTGTATAGCACAGGGAAGTATATTTAATATCCTGTGATAAACTATAATGGAAAAGAATATGGAAAAGAATATACATATATATAACTGAGTCACTTTGCTGTACAGAAATTAACACAACATTGTAAATCAACTATACTTCAATAAAAAAGTCTGGAGCTCTAAGGAATGATCTAGACTAAGGAGATAAATTTGTGAGTCATCTGTATATACATAAGTGGTAACTGAAGTCATATGTATGGATGAGATTACTGAGAAAAGAAGTACAGCATGAAAAAAGAGCCTAGAGCTGAACTCACAAACAAGAGCTCAGCTTGCCCGGCAGCCTTCATGCCTGCCTCTGCTTTCATCCTTCTATCTGCACTTAAATTGACTTATCACCAGTTGACCTATATTTTCATCTTGGCTGGTGCCAGGCTCTGCTTTTTTCTGTCCATAATCAGTAGTGGTGATTCACCTATGCTGTTTCTGGCCTTTGTCCTCAAGTGGTTTTACCTTTCTGTAATCATGTTAGTCTTCAAACCCCCCAAAGACTCTCCTGACTACATGGCATCGTTCACCCTACTACACAGAAAGCAGCACAGGGTAGTGGTAAAGAGCCAGAAAACCTGTGTTCAAAATTTGGTTTTGCCAGTTCCTCGTTAGTTATTTATCCTTTCTGTGCTTTGGTTTTCTCATCTGTAAAGAGAGAATAATAATACCATCTATCTCACAGGATTATTGTGGGAAGTAGAATTCATGTGAAACCTTAAGAATAGTTTTGGCACATAACTCGTAAAAGCTCAATAAATGTTAGCTACTATGATGATATTTGCCAAGGTAACTGACAAAGCTAGCTTCAAGTCATCATCACTGGTCTAGAACCAGGGTGGGTAAGAAAGGAGCTGGAGTGAGGGGTGAGTTGAAATAGTACTCAATAAGATAGTCAGGGATGGCCTCATAAAAGATAACCTGATGAAAAAGGAGCCAGACATTCAGAGGCAACATCAAACAAGAATAAGCTTGGTATGCTGGATGGACATAAGTAAAAGATAGTGTGGCTGGAGAATGGGGAAAAGGGAGAGAATGACAGGAGATGAGGGAGATGGGTTCTATCATATAGTGCTCATAGACCACAGTGAAGAGCTTGGATTTTATCCTCAACTTAATGTAAAGTACTGAATTATGTAATCAGATTTACATTAAAACATTTTTATAGTATTGTGGTAAGACCATGTAGCATGAGATCTACCCTCTTAACAGTACTGTTAAGTGTACAATTTTTAAGCGTACAATATAGCATTGTTATCTATAGGCACAATGTTGTACAGCAGATCTATAGAAGTTATTTATCTTGTATAACTGGAAATTTGTATCTGTTGATTAGCAACACCTCATTTCTCCTTCCTGCCAGCCTCTGGCAACCAACATTCTCCTTTCTGCTTCTATGAGTTTGACTATTTTAGATACTTCATATAACTGGAATCACGCAATATTTGACCTTCTATGAATGACTTATTTCACTTAGCATAATGTCTTCAAGGTTCATCCATATTGTGTTGCATATTGCAGGATTTTCTTTTTTTAAAAGGCTGAATAATATGCTATTGTATGTATACACCACATGTTTGTTATCCATTCATCCATCAATGGACATTTAGGTTGATTCCACATATTGGCTACTGTGGAACATGAGAGTGCTAATATCTCTTCAAGATTTCCATTCTTATGGATAAATACCCAGAGTGGGATTGCTGAACCATATGGTATTTCTATTTTTATTTTTTTGAGGAACCTTCATTTGTTTTCCATATGAATACCATTTTGCATTCCCATTAACCCAGTGTACAAGGGTTCCAACTTTTCCACATTCTTGTCAACATTTGTCGTCCTTTTCTTTAAACGGCCATCTTAATAGGCATGAGGTGGTATCTCACTGTGACTTTGATTTGCATTTCCTTGATGATTAGTGACATTACCTGTTGGTCATTTGTGTATCTTCCTTGAAGAAATGTCTATTTAAGTCTTTAGACCTTTTAAATTCAGGTTACTAATTTCTTTGCCTTTGAGTTGTAGGAATTCCTTATATGTTTTGGAAATGTACCCATTATTAGATATATGGTTTGCAAATATTTCCTGCTATTCCATAGTTTGCCTTTTCACTATGTTGATTGTTTCCTATGCTGTGTAGTAGCTTTTTAGTTTGATGAAATCTCACTTGTTTATCTTTGCAGATTTATATTCTTAAAAGGTCACCTTAACATTGTAAAGCAACTATACTCTAATAAAAATTTTAAAATAAATAAATAAATATGTCAAAAATTTCTTAGAAAAAAGGTCACCTTGAGTACTATGTGGAGAATGAATTTTCGGGGAAAAAGGAAAGAGGAGAAGTGGGGAAATCAGATAACACAGCTGTTGTAAAACCACGGAGAAGGATGAAGGTAGCTTGGACTAGGATTGTAAGGGTGGGGAAGAAAAACAGACTCTGACTCGGTTCTAGGAGTAGAAGGGGCAGAATTTGTTGGTGCATACAGTGGACGAAAGAGGAAACATGGAAAATCCCCAGGTTTTTGGCTTGAACAACTGGGTGAATATTTATGATGTGACGGGGAAGATTGAAAAAAATGAGTTTGGGACATGGGTGGAAATTAGGTCAGGTTAGGAAACTGTTATGTTACTTACTGTCTTTTACCCTACATGGTAAGTCTGGATATTACTCACATAATTCTGGTGGCTGTTTCCTTACATTAGTACTGAGGATCAGCGTTCTAAAATATTCTTTGCAACATTTGAGGACTACAAAATCTCCTTGATCATGATTTCCCGTGCCCCTGTAAGGTCACAGGAACATACAGTATCATTATGCTGGGTCCTATTCAATTACATTGTCTGCTTCATAGAGTACCACTAGTACAATGCAACAACCTATTCTATCACTATCTCTCAGTTTGAGAAAAACCATCTACTTTCCAAGTGTTAGAATTGAATGATCACAATGGAGTTAGTCAAGCCTATTTCTTGACCTGAGCAACAACAAAATAGTCTTGTTTCCAAGTCAAAAAAAGAATATGAGTCAAGAACCAAGGACTTTTCTGAATTTAACACTACATCATGCTAATTCTTTCAGATAGTACCTTTAGGTTTAAAGAAATTTAAAATTAAATGTATTACTAAAACATCCCTTCCAATATTTATTTGACCACATGATTCAATAGGTGACCATATACTTTGTCATCCAAGCCAGTACATTTTTGAAAGTGAGAGAAGGAGTTATTGATAATTACAGGTAAACAATATGCCTGGGATTGTCCAGGCATATTGGGACCTATGGTCACTCATTTCATAAAGCATGATATTTTAAAAATGAAAGTCCAGAACAGCATATGGTTTCATTTAGCTAAATCAGGTGGTAAAATATAAAGAATAAAATGAAAGGAAAATCAGGAATTCTGCATCTACTTAATGTTCCTTCTTTTCTTTGTCTTCTGTTCTATTGATTTAAATATATTTATTTGATTGATTTAATAACTGAGGTTTTGAAATGTCTGATTACGTACCTGTGACTTAAATTTGTGGCACAAATCCAGATAAGGTACTCATTTCATTATATCAACCTAGGTCAGATACTAGTGCTTTAAAAATATAAAGAGAAAAATAAAATAAAGAGGATGCTACAGACATATCATCTATACGTTCAAAAGAAAAACTAAACTTATTTTAAAAACCAAAATAATAAAATTATAAAGGTTAAAAAAACTAATTCTAACATTTATTGTAGTTAATAGATAAAATACATATATTAATAGGTTTATTAAATATATGCATACAAAGGAAATATTGTTTACAATTAGAATAAGACTATCATGTCTAAGCTAAATCTGGCCGAATACCAAATCTTTAGTAACCAAAGGGAAAAGGTTCCCCATAATGTAAACATATACTTGGGGATGTTTATTTTCTCATTTCAGTTTCATTTTCAAAATAGGCTGTATTTTCTGTGAAACCCATTTTTCATCTGCCCAATTACTAGCACTCTTTTTTCTACTATCAAAAATGATCATTTGTTTCTTTATTATAGTAGATAAAACATCCTTTCATTGTTTCAGCTCACAAGCTGTGCAGATCCTACCCACTGTTCTTGCCTCCAGCACTTCACATTATTGGTGTATTATTTCATGCATGCCCTACTCTTTTATCAATTGCTTTTGAAGTAATGTTAATAGACTAGAAAATTGAGACATTTATGAAGTATAGGCAGTGTTTATGAAAAAATCCATAAAATATGACACAGGCAAGACAAGATAAAAGCAGCATTTTAATAGATTATGGCAAAGGGATCCTGTCAGAGTTGACAACTGACTCCTTCGAGATCACTAATTTTTATGGGATTAATTCTGTGGTATAAAAAATGAAGTTAAACGTCCTAATTAATCTGTAAATAGCATACCCACAATTAAACCTTGTGGCCCCTTCTTGGATTAGGGCTGCAATTTTTGAAAAGTAATTATCTCATATTCATAATGAAGAAAGTTTTGCTGCTTTCATTTTTTTTTTTTTTTTAAGGCATTTCAACTAAAAAATCCACCTGGATTTCAACTTGAATAGCAATCTTCCGATAAGAAAATCAGTTCACAGCTTGGTGTGCAGCCACATCCATTAGACTTGTAGGCGATATGATTATGAACGGTTTATAGATTAAGAAAATAAAATTTGGAGAAATGGTACAGGAGTGAGGTAGTAGAGGAAAACCTAGAGTTTCTCCATATTTGAGCAACTGTTCTTTATTCCACAATTTATAGCACCCAGAAAGGTATTTAGTTCCCTTCTGTTATGGAGGTGATAACCTGTGAGGCCCTGTCTCTAACCCAGGAGTTAGAAAGTACATTATGTAGGAGTTAGAAATAAAGCTGTTGTCCAGCTTTTCCTGACACTGTGGCAGGGTGCTCAAGAAACATTGGTTCCATTTCCCTTCCCTTCTTCCCCTTTAATATTTGAGTTTTAATAATATGTAGTCAGATGGAAATAAAAATTTATGAAATATTAATTATTTTTGAATATTTTTAAAGGCTTAATGTTAACAATGCATCCTAGCCTTTATGATTCACATTCATTATTTCATTGCATACAGACAACAGCTCCAGAGACAAGTATTATTGCTACCACTTTGTTAAAAATAAGAAAACTGAGGCTCAAAGATGTTAAAAGAATTACCCTAATCATATGTATATGATAGGAGATAGAACAGATTCTTGCATCTAGATCTCCTGACTTGAAATTCTATGCTTTTTTCATTATAAGAATACTGTGAGGTTATGTCTTTGCAATCAGAAATAATCTGTTGATACAGTAAAATATTCTATCAGTTTTGGTGAAGAGAAAATTATTCAAATCAGTGAGCTACCAAGTTAAAAAAAGGGTTTAATGACTACTTACTTTCCATTTGGACATTCAGCTTTTTGGAGGAATGGGAATATATGGAACCATCTTTTTTTTAAGGAGGACAGATATTTTCTTCTTTGAATCCCATGAGAAAGTAGGATTGTGAAAGTTAATCACTTTTTTCATTGATAGTCTATGACCCTGGCAGTAGGTAAGCTGTGGTTGTATTCTTTTAGAAAATAGTGCAGCAACATGGTATACTACTATCATATTTGAGAGAAAGATCTTTTAAATTGCTATTACTTGGCAAAGTAGTACCAATATTAGGAAAGCAGATACCGACATTCTCAAGATGTAACAATGTCATTTTCTGATTGTTTTTAGTCTTATTATAAATGGTTTAAATATTTTGGCTGAACTGATCAGTTGATGTGGTTAACATGATTAAATGACTTATTTATTTGATGCTTAACTGATGGAATCCATTTCACACCAGAGGAATCTTGCAATCTACCCAAAATCTTTTGCATTTCATATGAGAAAATAAGGAACTGAGAGACAGGAAGTGATTTGCTCAAGATCAATACAAATTATGCTGCAGATTCCTGACTAGAACTCACTTATGATTCCAAGTCCAAGTTCCCCTCCAATAACTTATCTTATCTGATTTTATCGGACTATTATTCAGTCAAAACCTTGGCTATACATTGAATGGAACATTCTTCAACAGGTAAAACATTTAAGAACAGTTAGGCCCAGTATTATAAACGTGATTGCAAAGAGAAGTCCTAAGCTGACAGAAAGAGAAAATAATAAATGGCACCTTTTTCATCTCTAAACTCTCTAATACCAAGAAAACACCTTAAAGCCCTTGCCTTGGGTAAAAATATTTGAAATGCCAAATCTGGTTATTAATTCATCTTGATGTGTGTCGGGAAGGATTACTACAGTTAAGTATATTCTAAGCTTGTTTATACCCAGCATTACTCCTAAAGTTCCAGTAAGAGTGCCTATTTTTATTTTTATTTTTGAAGTGACACTAACCTGAGAAGAAAGAAAAAAACAGTATGTTTAAGCCATTCTTCAAAGCTCATCCATGAAGCTATTTTGATGTTTTTTTTTTAAAAAAAGGAGACAAGCTGCAGCTAAATTAGATAGCTTCACTCTCACATTCTCTGAATACAAATAACAAAAGGACGTGATGTACTTACAGAGTTTAATAATCAAATTTGAAATCCTGCTTATTTATGCAGTTACTATGTCCTAGAATTGAAAATAGAGACAACCAGTCACCGAGGATCACTTTTAACATGATTGTTTTCACATCTTTATTTAAGTGCAAATGGGGAAGCCTCCCTGTATTGCATGGTGCATGCGACAAGGAATTTTCACATGGCCAGCCCATGTACTCAGTAATGCCACAGAGACAGGCATAAAGGTTTTTTATTTTTAAGTACTTAATACTCCTTACTAAATAAATAAAGTTGGGTACCTCCGAGTCAAAGAGTTGATTCTACTATATATGGTGGGTGATTCATTTTAAATATCTTTAAATGGTACACAGTGACTCTTTTCTAAGGTATGTCATGCCTCCATGTAATTATCAGTAACATTTCTTACACTCACAAAGTGTTCAATATCACTGATAGAAGACAATGACCACAGTGTTAAAGAAAGTAAAAGTATCTTTCATGACTTTAACTGCAACATACTCTGCACTAGCAAAACGAACATTTTCCAAACCACTTTTGTTTTCAGTTCCTGATTACTCCCATGACTCAAACCACTTAAGATTTTGTTTTAGATTACTCCCTTTTACATTCGATTACCACATCAGAAGGGTCATAATTGATTTGAGATCTACCATTTCTCTGCTTGCCACAAAACCACCTGTGTTAAGAGTTTGAGGAATTTTGATGCAAGCATAGAGGAAATTATAGACTCCTGGTTATTGTGCTTAGGCCATTTTAAAAACCTACTTAAATATCTCACATCAATAGGATTCTATATATATTTCTAAGAAAGATCAGTTACCTTTTATTTTTCAACTTTTGTAAGAAATTCTGTCCTTTCTTACAGCCATCAACCAGAAGACACAAAGTAAAATAACATGGAAGTAGAAATAGAAAATTAGTATGTTGGAACAGAAACACATATATTGTTAGATCTCAAGGGTCAACGTGGTAAATCAAGTTGTGTAATTCTTTTGATGGTTATTCTGTAAGTCTTGTGTTAGGTAATGGTATTGTTGGAACAGTAAGCCTTTAACATCTGTGCACTTTGGATCACCTTAAGCCAGCTGGTTCCTCTCAAAATTGCTCATCTTTTGTTCTTATTAAGTTCTGACCTGGGCCCCTAGCCTTAAGACAGCTATGTGCTTTCTGCAGCCAGGATATCCTCTTCAAGACTGTCAGACAATTTCAAATGATTGATGTGCTAGTCTGGTGCTCTGGTATTTTTCCCTTTTGTAAGTCTCCAGTAAATCTACAGCTCATTCTATAAGAATGCTAATTAGGTCTACTCTTACTTAACTTCATGCACATTTTTCTTGTTTTCCTGTATCTTTGGAGGCAAGCTTGAAATTTATAACAGTGTGTTTCTAAAAACTTTTTTTACAATATTACATACAAATAAAACACATTTTCCACCAAAGGAAACAATTCAATCAGTAAACTTAGTTGACTCTCTTCCCTCTGGAACTGTGCTGCATCCATTGGACAAACCTGAAGCATGTTTCCTAGGTCCACTCTGAAAATTAGAAATCATTTACTCACTTGCCTTTTACTCCTTTTCCCTGTTACTTCTTACTACTTTTACTCTTATTTGGATGGCGCGCTACCCCTTCCCTCATGATCAGAGGCAACCGGTACAGGAGGTCTTGCACTCCTTTATCTCCGAAGCCATTTTGGTTCTGCTCCAGAGGATCACTGAGGGAATCTCATCTCACAAAAGCCACGTGAACACCTGAGTCACAGTCTTCTATCAGGCAAAGCCCAAGCAAGGCAGAATCTGGCTCTTTTAGGTTGTCAAGCTTGCTTCCTTACCATAGAGATGTTTTCATATAAAGACAGACCTCCATCAATCTCAGGGCATTAATTCTAAATCTCTTGGCTTAACACATATTGTACCACGTTTCCCAAACAATCTCATGATTGATTGTCCTTTTTGGGCCTTGCATAACCTCTCATTCTGAGGCTTAGAACTGAATTTCTGGCTTAAACTTTTTGCTTTCATTCTTGACCATATTTGGATTTTTTCCTCTAAATAAGTTACTTCCCTAGTAAACTGCTGGGCCACTAAGGTTCCCAGAGCCCTATAACTATACGGAACACATCCAACATGTGCAACTTGAGTCCAAAAGTAAGACCTGGGTATCTTACAATGGATACCATTGGGTTAACAAACACAATTGGAATACAGATGGACGATTAGGAAAAAAAATATCTATTTAAAATTTACTTGTATGTAAGACAATATTCTTATTCTTAGAAAAAATACACACTGGAGTATATGAGTAAAAGACTATGCAACTAACTTTTAAAAGGTTCAGAAAAAAATGTGTGTGCACATGTATACACACATACATAAACACATTCATAATATATACATGGTATAGGGCTTCCCTGGTGGCGCAGTGGTTGAGAGTCTGCCTGCCAGTGCAGGGGACACGGGTTCAAGCCTTGGTCTGGGAAGATCCCACATGCTGCGGAGCAACTAGGCCTGTGGGCCACAATTACTGAGCCTGCGTGTCTGGAGCCTGTGCTCCGAAACGGGAGAGGCCGCGATGGTGAGAGGCCCGTGCACTGCGATGAAGAGTGGTCCCCGCTTGCCACAGCTAGAGAAAGCCCTTGCACAGAAACGAAGACCCAACACAGCCATAAATAAACAAACAAATACTTAAAAAAAAAGTATATATATATATATATATATACATGGTATATATATATATATACACACACACACATATATATACATACATATATACACACACACATACACATATGCAAAGAGAGGGGGGGAGAGAGAGAGTGAGCACACTCATCTGATAAAGGAAATGGGGCAAAATGTCAACAACAGGTGAATCTGGCAAGAAGATATATAAGTGTTCTATGTACCATTCTTATTTTCACAATTCTTCAGTGAGTTTGAAATAACTGCAAAATAAAACCAAAAAGAAACAAAAATTGTGCTTCAGAATGCCAATAGCTTTTACATATCAAGATAGAGTCAACTATGGTGAGGGGATGGAAAAGACCTGAGGAAGGCAGGGGAATTTGTGCAGGAGACAGAAGTCTCTTAATTGAAGTGCCTGGTGGTCAAAAAGAGAAAGAAAATACTTGGAAAACTCATAACTGGAAGGGCAATTCCTGTAGAGATGAGAGTACATTCATATGCCCAGAGAAGATTTCTTTATTCTTTATATACCATAAACATTAAGGAACTGAAATATTTGTATTTTATGGGGATGTGTAAAAAATGACTTTGTGTATTAATGTCTATGCTATTTGTACTTCTACACATTAAATGTAATACATCTAACTTGAATGTAACAATAAGAGGATCAACACTATGGATAGAGTTAATATGTGCTTATCTGAAACTTATCAGATAAAGAAAGAGTGCCAAAATAAACAAGCCGAAATGAGAAGGGACATTCAAAGTACATTACTGTGTTACTGGAACATCTGGTACTAACACTGTCAAGTTTACATATGTTCTCAAATACTTATTTATGTAACAATCAAATGCTAAGCATTCCAGCTGCACTTGTAAACTTTTTATGAACTGAAGTCATACGCTCAAGCTCAGCTAAACATACTTGACAGAGGGAGGAGCGTGAGGAAACTGTTAACTCTCGGAACTGAAGTTTCATTGCAGTACGACCTTCTGGCAGTGTTATGGACCAGTGTTTGGTGTGACAACTAAGCTGCTGGCTCATGTGAGATTCATTTCATTCTAGTAAGTAGAATCAGAAATATCCAATCAATGGGTCAAAATCATGATTTAGCAGCTACCTTTTATGGACATAAGTTAGGAAAGAAAATCGTATACAGATTAAAAAAATAAAGCAACATGATGATACTGAGTCATTAAGAAAAGAAATATTTGATACTAAAGTGAAAAAATATTTTCCTCAACACATCCTAGAGCTAGCACAGGTAGGCTGATGGATTGTGGCAATGCATAAATTAGAAAAGATAGCATAAAAAGAGGAGGCTCCGGGCTTCCCTGGTGGCGCAGTGGTTGAGAATCTGCCTGCCAATGCAGGGGACACGGGTTCGAGCCCTGGTATGGGAAGATCCCACATGCCGCAGAGCAACTGGGTACGTGAGCCACAATTACTGAGTCTGCGCGTCTGGAGCCTGTGCTCCGCCACAAGAGAGTCCGCGACAGTGAGAGGCCCGTGCACCGCGATGAAGAGTGGCCCCCACTTGCCACAACTAGAGAAAGCCATTGCACAGAAACGAAGACCCAACACAGTCATAAATAAATAAATAAATAAATAAATAAATAGATAAATAAATAAATAAAAAGAGGAGGCGCTTTTGTATGGTGATCATCTGATATTGCTCCTAATGAAAACTAATGTACGAAACTTGCCTCCTTAGCGACAGGATAAACTATCTTAAACCCACTTTAAGAGTACAAAGGCAAGAACAGAGGGAAATAAGTATTTCTACGCTGTTTTTCTCTTCTACTAACAAAAGAAACTGGATAGACATTATATTTCCCTAATCATCGTTTTGATCCAATTTCTAGAGTATGCAATATTGCAAAAAGGAACTCACATAGTTCTTTATTTTATGAACAGAAGATCTAAAGTGATTTCTGCCAGGTTGAGGTTAAAAGGACATATTTTGGGGGAAAAATATGAATCTCCCCCCCCCTTGATCTGACCAGCAAGATTCTGAAAGTTTCCTTTAGAATCAACCAGATGTTTCAGAGTGATGCATTGATCTTGAGGTGTGAAAATCTGGAATCTATGTGATCTTCCTGCATGCACTTTACTTATGCCAGCACTTGCAATCACAAATCTTGGGCCTAGCAAAAATCTTTTCTTTCCCCCGTGTAGCTTTAGAATAGTGGCTTTCAACCTTAGATATATATAAAAAATCTCAAACCTAGGCCCCTCCCTAGACCAATTAAGTCAGAGTGAAACTCAGGAATCAGCCCCATGTGATAGTGCCAAGACTGAGAACACTGCTTAGAATGAGGATGGGCATCCTTTAGGGATCATGGGATTAATTTTGCAAATATAGCATTTCTGCAAAATAATTTGGAAGCACTAGGTGCTCTCCATCCTCTAACTTTTAATTAGGTCTGGAATCTGGGATTATTAACACAACAGCTCTGATTCTTCAAAATATACCTCTTCTCCCATTTTGAGAATACCTTAAGGGTTGGCAGGCGAGGATAGGCAGTCTAGACTTCTAAGCCCTACTGTTTCCTCCATTTTAGCTGAAAAAGAATGGAACAAGAACAATGGATTTTTTTCATTTTTGAAAAATTATGAAAAAAAGTAGTAAATTTTGCCTATAAAACTACATTGTTCAATCATGAAGGTGATGGAGAGGGTGGGGTTTAAGTGGAATCTTAAATCATAAGGAGAACAGGACTTAATAATGTTTTAAAAATGCCTTTTAGAACTTTTTGAAACAATGTGGCATATATATGCAAATTTCTGGGCAAACAGTATCAGCCAATGGAATAACTAGAATTCAACTACAAGAAGAGTGACTCTAAGTCCCCCTCTGCCTGGACAGTTCCAGGTTATACCTATTGTCTCAGAGTAGTTACTAATAGTACCTTCTTTGATGCTCAAAGCATCCTGTTTGGATCATAAATTACATTATAAGGAATTAGAGAGTTTTTATTGAGCAGAGAACTCAGTCTAAAAGTAGAACCAAGGTACATGAATTACATATAGTAAGTACTCAACAAATATTAGCTGCTATAAGATTATTGTCGTTATTATTAATTCACAAGCAACAGGTTTTAAAGACGGTCTATGTATGAAAAGGAAACAAAAATGCACACCCCAAGATTTCAATCATATCTCTACAATTGAATACTGTTTTTCTCTACATTCCCACATGTGGTCATGTAGTGTCATCTTTGAAAATAGATGGCAGTCTTCTTACTCTTTTTTTGTATACAAAAATGTAATTCAAGATTAATTACAAAAGGCTTTTTGTCTTCAAAATGTCAGAGGGATTTGTATAATGTAAAGATAGCTTTTAAATTGTTTCCAAATAAATGGCCTTCCTTATGATTATTATTATCCAAGTTTAGCAAATTACCTTCAATGCTTTGGGACAAGAAGGCAAAAAAATAAAAAATAAAAAAGACAGGAATGGCATTTAGATCTGCTTTAAATACAGCTATCTGAAGTGTTCTCTTGTTTTGACTTATTCCAGAAGGAAAACTTAAAACAATGAGTAAATGAGTATAAGTTACAAAGAGGCATATTTTAGCTCAACATAAGGATTTTTAAAATAGAGTTGTCCAACAGAATGGTTTGTTTCAGGAAATGATGAGCTCCTTTGCTGAAGATATCCAAATTGAGACCGGATAAGCATATGCCAAGGATGCTGCATGAAACATTTCTGCACTGTGTGGGAGATTAGCCAACAGAAGATGATGTCTTAGGTTCCTTCCAATGCTAAATTTTATAATCTTATGTCTGTTCCAAACATTAATAACTACTTTAATGATACAAACTCTGAGGGCCTGGTTAAGAAAATGAAAAAGAAGAAAAACAAACAAATAAACTTCTCTTGGGTTCCAGGGAAAGCAGACTATATGAAGAAGCATTTTTTTAATGCTAAGATAAGAAAAGTTAGTACATTTTAAAAGTATATGTTTTATGATGCATGCAATTATTTTATAAGATTTAGTGCAAACAATAAAGCATGCATTTCTACAAGTAAATGAACTGAAGAATAAGAAATCATTTGCTGAATTATTAAATTACACCAAACAAGAGAATAAGAAGCTAGGCAGAAAGCCACTGAAGGACTTGCTGAGCAAGGTTTTCTACAGTCTTACAGTCCTAGGGGGACAAAAACTATAGTTCAGAAACTTCCAAGGGGGAGAGATCTTGATTAAAAACTCCAGGATCTCAGTTAGAAACCCAGGTGTCCACATACTAGAAAAGCAGAGACAAACAAAAGGTAGATTGAGCATCACAAAATCTGCGATTGAGTCCTAGAATTAGAATATGGTAATCTGCCAAGATTCTACTGGCAAACCAGATCCATAGAGAAAGATAACATTATCCAGAGCCACTACAGTTTAGCAAACATAATATTTGATACTAATAACAAAATAAGAAAACAGACATGACACAAAATAGGACAGGAGAAAAAATCAGATCAATTGATGACCCATTTATTGGAATTATCAGGTTGGATAAAGAGAGCTATAATTGGGTTCAAAAAATAAATAACATGAAGAATTTATAAATTCTAAAAAATCAAATAGAAATTCTGGGACTAAAAATGTAATAACTGAAATTTAAAACTCAATAGGTGGGCTAAAGAGAATATTGGAAGATGAAGAGAGGATAAGTGATCTGAAAGAAATACCAGAAAGTATTTGGGTTGAAATTTGGTGAATAAAAGAGATGAAATACTAAAAAGTTTATAGCTTTAACATAAGATGAGTAAAAAAGTATACTTAATTGGCATCCTAGAGGAAAAACAGGACAGGAAAAAAAATTGAAGAAATAAAGGCAAAGAATTTCCAAATTGAAAGACATCAAGTCAAAGAAAACTGCAACAAGTCACATCACAGCAAAACTGCTGAAAAAAGGCAAAGAAAAAAATGTCCAAATTACAGAAATAAGAATGATAGTTGACTTTTCAATGGTAATAATGAAAGACAGATAACGGAATGACATTTTCAAGTTGCTGAAAGAAAACTGTCATCCTAAGATTTTATACCCACCAAAAATATCCTCCAAAAGTGAAAGTGAAATAAAGACATTAGCAAACAAACAAAAAAGCAAGTGAAATTGTTGCCAGCATATGCCCACTAAAATAAATACAAAAACGAGTTCTTCTGGAAAAAGAAAAATAATTCCAAGGAAACACAGAAATTCAACAGGGAGAGTAAAAACTGTGGGTAAATATAAATGAATACTGACCATACAAAATAGAAACTATGATGTGTTCTGAGGAATAAAACATAGATAGGACTAAAATGTTTGATAACAATAACACAAAGAACGGTGATATATGGACTTAAATATTCTAAGGTCCTAGCATTTTCCAAGAAGTTTTAAATGTATGAAATTATATTAGGTTGTAATAAGTACACGTTGTATGGTGTATTCTTTGGGATATGTACTAAAACATATAAAAGAATGTATACCTAACATGAAGAAAGTCTGATTAACCTTAAATAATGTAAAGAAGGAAAAAAAAGAAACACGAAACCAGTGAGAAAAGGAGAAAATATTGGGTTGCCCAAAAAGCTCATTCTGGTTTTTCTGTAACATCTTACAGAAAGACCCAAACGAGCTTTTTGGCCAACCCGATAGTTAGACGATAAGTATAAACACAAATCCATGACTAATTAAAAGAACTGCTCCAATTAAGTGGTAAATAGTTTCAAACTGGGTTAAAATTACAGCTAGATGCTACTTATAATGGATATTCTTTAAATATAAGAATAGAGAAAATTTGGAAGTAAAAGGATGAAAAAGTACATACCATGGAAACACTAACCAAAAAAATCAGTGCAGTGTATTTATTCTACTTTGAAAGTGGATGTATAGTAAAAGGATATCCATCAGAAAGATAAAACAATTCTAAACTTGCTTTCACATATCTTCAACTATCTAAAGCAAAATTGACAAAGCTTAAAGGAGAACATAATCCCATACAACCACCTCTCTCAATTACTGGTGAAAAAAGGAAAGAAAAAAATCAGCAAAGCTATAGAAGATCTAAAGAATATTAAAAAAAAAAAATTAAAGTATAGTTGATTTACAATATTGTGTTAATTTCAGGTATACAGCCTAATGATTCAGGCTTTTGCAGACTGTATTTCAATGTTACAAGTAATTATAAGATATAGGATTTAATTCCCTGTGCTATACAGTAAATCCTTGTTGCTTATCTATTTTATGTATACTAATTTGTATCTGTTAATCCCATACTCCTCATTTGTCCATCCCTCTTCCCTCTCCCCTTTGGTAACCATAAGTTTGTTTTCTATGTCTGTGAGTCTGTTTCTATTTTGTATATGGATTCATTTGTGTTATTTGCTTAGATTCCACATCTACGAGGTATCATATGGTATTTGTCTTTCTCTGACTTATTTCACTAAGCATAATATTCTCTAGGTCCATCCACATTGCTGTAAATGGCAATATTTCATTTTTTATGGCTGAGTAATATTCCATTATATATATATATTACAACTTCTTAAGCCAGTCATCTGTTGACAGGTACTTGTGTTGCTTCTGTGTCTTGGTTATTGTAAATAGTGCTGCTATGAACATTGGGGTGCATGTACTGAAGAATACTTTTAATAAACCCTCCTTAATTGGCATATATACAACCCTGCAGCAAATAATAAAAGAATACATATATATATATATATATATATATATGAATCATTTACCAAAATTGATCATGTGCTGGGCCATAAAGCAAGCCTCAACAAATTGCAAGAGACTAAAATTATCTAGAGTACATTCTTTGACTATCATTTAGTTAAGCTAGAAATCAATAACCAAAAAATTACAAATATATTTGTTTCATATTCCAAACTAAGACTATAACAAATTGGAATTAATTCATATTTATTTTTTGTTAATTACCAAAAAAAAAAAAAAATTTAAATAGTGTTTTAACTTTTCATAGATCAAATGATATATAGAATTGCTTTTCTTAATTATTTTTGCCTATATATCAAGTTTCCCCTTTTAAAGATGTCACTATATATACTTGGGATCACTAACATGATAAAGATTATAGTTGAATTGAAAACTTTGTTATTAAAAAAGAGCCAACTTGTCAACTTCCTTCACATATTTAGTTGATTGCCACAAAATCAAGAAAACATGTCTACTAACCTTGATAGACTGACTATATGGTCCAATGCTAGCAGGTGCCCAATGAGAAATATTCTGAACATGCGGAATCTCTTTAGGATGAAAGAGACCATCATCAATCTTTATGTCACTCTGGCGGATAAGGCAATCTATTGAGAAAAGTACTTCTTCTGGCAACACAGTTTCTACACATACTCTGAAAAATAAACCAAATTTAAAGGAACAACGTAAAACAAAAAAGCAAAACCAAAACCAAGAAAACCAATGTGGAAAGGATCTTCTCTCATTGTTGTAGTTCAAGGTCACTGATGGAACCTAAACATTAATTTCTTGTCCATCTAAAAATTCTACTGAAGTGACAGTAGAAATATAAATCTAAAAATATATCTGTAGCAATGCTGCAAAGTTAGAGGGTACTACCAGCATGCAAGAATAGGAAGGAATTTATGGAAGGTATAAAACAAAATTGGGAAAGAAAGATTAAGAAAGAATTGCAACAAAGATGAGAATTTGCAGATCCAAAAAGGGAACAGGAAGGACATTATGGGCAATAAATTCTTATACTTTTCACCTCTTTGCCATTTTACCTGGGATTATGTGAGAATTAGTCCATTCACCCTTCCAGTTCACTAAGCTGATCTTTGGCTGTTAAGTCTACTATATAGCCTGAGTGACTTTTTAAAAAATCACTAATCATTTCATTTTCATAGCAGCTTTTTTTAAAAAAAAGCTATTATCCACCTGAATGTCACTAAAGATATTAAATAACTTTGAAGTTTTCTTTATTTCCCAAATTAACTTTGTTCCCACAAAGGTTACATTGTTTTATTGCTGAGTTTGATGTCTCTCTGTGCTTGGGTTGGTTATTCTTTTTTTTTTTTTTTAATTAATTAATTAATTAATTTTTAAATTTTTGGATTCATTGGGTCTTTGCTGCTGCACGCAGGCTTTCATTTCTCTAGTTTCAGCGAGCGGGGGCTACTCTTCGATGTGGTGTGCAGGCTTCTCATTGTGGTGGCTTCTCTTGTTGTGGAGCACGGGCTCTAGGCGTGCGGGCTTCAGTAGCTGTGGCACGTGGGCTCAGTAGTTGTGGCTCACGGGCTCTAGAGCGCAGACTCAGTAGCTGTGGCGCATGGGCTTAGTTGCTCCGTGGCATGTGGGATCCTCCCGGACCAGGGCTCGAACCCGTGTCCCTTGCATTGGCAGGCAGATTCTTAACCACTGCACCACCAGGGAAGTCCCTTGGGCTGGTTATTCTTGAATGTTTGGTTCTTGGTTATCTACATTTATAAGCAAGGATCTTGATTACTGAGCATTGTTACCGGGAGTGAATTTCAAGTGACAACATTCACCTGATTCTGAGAGTGACAATGACTACATGGTGCTGGCCACACTGTCAGGCTGGTTTGTGTACACTGTATATCTTTGGGGTGGGTGTACTTCCTTGTCTTCTGGGGCCCATTAATCAGGGGAGACTCTACCTCATCAAAATCTCCTTTGGGACTCTCTCATATCTTATTTGGATTTCCAAATTTGTGGCTTCATCCTGTACACAGTAGAATCATCCTGAAGGCAGGACACTGGTGCAATTGTTCTACCACCCTAGCCAACCAGACATAACCTATTCTTCTCAGTTCCCTGCAGCCTTTTATCTTGGGCTTATTTATAGACTCCTTTTGTTCTGGAGGATATTTTCCATCTCTATGGAGCTGCAGGCTCCCCTTTGCTGGTATATGCCATCAATCTTATCCTATTTGCTTTATACCTTACAGAAATTTGCGCTTCTGATGGCACCCTTCCCTGCTTTCTAAAGTTGCTATGGATTTATTATTGTTTTACATTTCTTCTGTCATTTCAATGAAATTTTGGTAGGATAGAAAGATAAAAGCTGTCAAAATGTGAGTCAGTTCTCTTGAACCAGTATATAAATTTCTATGTCAATTCACTTGAATTATCTGACCAATTAAATAAATGTAATCTGATAGCACTTCCTAGTTTACTGAAATGGGAGCCATCTGTCTTAATTCCAACTCTCCACTAATGTTTTAGTAAATTCATCCAGACTCTGCTTTTTCAATCTTGCTTCAGCATAAGAAGTATACCCCATCCCTTCTCTACTCCTACCCTCTTTTGTATCTCCAATCTTTCTCCTGTGGGCTCTTCTTTTCTCTTAAAACAGATTTTAAATTTCCCTATTCTAAAAATATCTCTTCTGTTTCACCTCCCTCCTATCTTTCACAGCCCTCACATTAACTCCTAAGCCCAAAGAGCAATAAACATTGCCAAACACTCACCCTTGAGGAAGCCTTCCTGGGAGTTCCCTGAGCCTAACGCTACTGTGGTCCTTGTCCTACCTCTATATCAACTCTTTAGTCTGAAGGTAGTGGGACAGTGGGGATTCTCTCAATGTTGTGTGGAAAGGGTACTAATGCCAAAGATAGAGAAGAATCATGGAAATTGATCAGAAATAGGAAGAAAAGAATGAAAAACAATGTTGAGGCCCTCATAAGTCAAACCTATGTTCTTTTCTTAGTCTTCATTTGCAGTAATGAATACTACTGAACCCTGACTCTCGTTGAAGGTATCTTCCCAAGGATTCCATGGTCCTACTTGAACTCGGTCCTCTTCCTACCTCTTAGATAATTCCTTCTTAGTCTGAAGGGAGTCATATAGTGGGGGAGGTTTCTATAATAGGGAGGGCAATCTGTAGGAGTGTCAAATATATATATATATATATATATTTTTTTTTTGAAATTGATCAAAACTTTGAAGGAATAGATGGAAAACAGGACAAAGCCTGAGAAAACAGGGTTGGAAGCAATATGAATTGAAAGGTGGATTTAACCAGTTATTTGGGAAACAAAGCAGAAATAACCCTTGGTTTCAGAGCCAATGAGGTCTGAATAGGAAGTTGTAATCTTAGTGCTGCCTACATGGTGGAATGGCTGGCAGATGTCAGGCGCTTAAGCCCTTAAGTGTAGCAAATCAGATGAGCATTTCCAATCTCATTTGCCTAATGGGAAAAGAGCTTCTCGTATATTGAGTCACTGTCCTCCACTGGTTCTGGGGGCAGGTGGGTTAGGCTGCTCATGGCTGGATGCTGCTCACTGTGGCTACCTGGAATGGGCCTAGAGTAAGGCAGAGATCTTGGAGAAAGTACCAATTTCCCTGCTTAATGCCACAATACTCTATCCTTTTATCCCATGTCTACTAAGTCTTAAAGCATTCTCTCATCAGTAAATTCTTTTCTGCTTATTTACTTCTAGTGGGACTTGGGTTGTTTTATAGAAAAATTATTTTTATCTCTAAGCTTGCCATGGAAAAAGTCTTTGTACTTTCTTTTGTTTTTAAAATATATGTCCCTAGTATAGTGTTCTGCATCAAAATTAAATAAATACCTATTTCTAGAAAACTTCCTATAAAAAATTAACTTTTTTGTCAAACAACTGGAATTTCTTGAAGCATTTTATATTGTACAATCAAAATCATTTTTATTTTCTTCTTTCACTTTTTAAAAATAATTAATTAATTAATTAATTTTATTTTTGACTTGTTGGGTCTTTGTTGCTGTGCACGGGCTTTCTTTAGTTGCGGTGAGCAGGGGCTACTCTTCATTGCGGTGCATGGGCTTCTCATTGTCGTGGCTTCTCTTGTTGCGGAGCGCGGGCTCTAGGCACGCAGGTTTCAGTAGTCGTGGCTCACGGGCTTAGTAGCTCCGTGGCATGTGGGGGTCTTCCTGGGCCAGGGATTGAACCCATGTCCCCTGCCTGCATTGGCAGGTGGATTCTTAACCACTGTGCCACCAGGGAAGCCCTTCTTTCACTTTTTAATTTGAAAGTTATATATTCCAAAATAACTGGAAAAGATAATTAAATATTAGCAAATTGTCCTGATTAGTCTTGTGCAGGCAAAACAACAGCAAAACATCTGATGTTCGGTTGTTTAAGATTATGTCTGAAACCATTTATTTTAAGGATAAGTAAAACAAGGCCAAATTAGACAATTTGAAAATGACCATACACTGGAGGTATAGAGATGAGTTGAGGGAGTAAAAGGAAGAGTGTTCCTTTTACTGGTTCCACGAAGATTCATTCTTTACCTCACTGCCAATGTCACTTTCCAATATTAATTTTTCTCTCCTTATATCCCAGAATTCCTTTATTTCTTAAGCCTTACCATGAATGTGTATCTCCATTTGTGAATTACTGACAATTGTTGTTAAGAAATAGTAAGAATTGGTAAATAAGAGAGGGAAATAAAAGAAACCTATGATAATAAACCATGCTAGAAAACATGAAAACCACATAAATTTGAAAAACAACACAACCACTATACCAATGGGAGAGAGCATGATAACGAACAGGTTTCAAAGTCAGGGATATCAGAGCATGAACCTTGAATGAGGATTAAAGGAGATAACCAGAGAAATGCCTGGTATCAGGCATTCAGGCAACTTTCCCTTCATGTAGCAGTAACAGTTACATACCTTGCAGGCAGGCAATGCTTGAAGGTGGTCACACATGCTGAGTTAATAGATGAGAAATCTTTCATGTTTTTCAGATAGAGATGGACCAAAATAATATCTTTCAATTCCAATCTCTCAGATTTAATAGTAGCTGCAGAAGGAAACATATATCCGTAAGTTTAGGAAAACTATGAAAATTATTAGTGATATCTTGAGTAGATTTTATACAAAATACTTGCCATTTATAATATTTATATTCTTGACAATGGATTAGTGTGATTGCAGTATTTGGTGATGGTATAATGCAGAGGTTAGCAAACTTGTTCTATAAAGGACCAGATAGTAAATATTTTAAACTTTGCAGGCCAAGAGGCAAAATTGAGGATATCATCTGGAACATAACAAATTATAGAAACTCTAACAAAATGCAGAAGACAAATTGCTTTGTTAACAAAATTCAAAATGTAATAATAGTAATTGAGATCATTAAAAAATACATGTCTACTCATGAGAAGAATGAAGTTCTCTTTTTTTTTTTTTTCTTTTGGGATAACATTTCACTTAATAAGGGTTCTAAGTTAGTATTCCCTGGCATCAGTTGCAAATGTTCATTTGTAAAAATCCTTCTTAGCTTGTAGGTGGTATCAAAATGGCAGCAAGCTGGCTTTGGCCTATGGGCCTTAGTTTATTGACTTCTACACTAATGGTCTTTAAAGCTACCATAATTTGGCCTTTTATAAAAAAAGAAACATGACTTTAAACTTTAGGTTTTATGAAATACAGCATCTGCAACTTATCAAGGTTTTCTTCCTGTATAAACTTCATGTTAGTAAGATTAAATCAGTGAATATATTTTAAAGTGTTACCTTATGCTAAAAAAAACCCATTGATTTTTATTTCAGAATACTTCCAATGAGTAATATCAATGATTTTAATACCTTATGTCTTCGCAAACGATAGCCAGATTAAGGAAACAAACCATTATCGAAATTTCAATGAAAACAAATTGATCTAATTTCTGACCTCTTAAATTGCTTGTAATGTCCTCTACACTAGATCTGAGCTTTGGACACTTCCCAGTTAGATCCACTGAAAATGATAGATTATAAATACTAAAAAGTTAATACCATTTTCTTAAGGATTGTTGATTGTTTCCATATACTGTTATCCCTTACTTTCTCCAAAGTTCTGGAAATGAGATAAATCTTGATTGAACCAAGAAACTAAGAGGATTTAAGAAGATAAAGAAGTAAGAAACCAGAATCACCATCTGTTGAGACTGAAGATTACTAATAAAACAGAAAAGGGCAGTAAAATTCTTGGGATGAACTGAATCCTGGGATGATCATTGACTTTATGGGACTTAATTATTAAGGAACTTGAGGGAAAGTACTTCTCTTTAAGGGTATTCCATTTAGAACTTCGAATTTCAGGCAAAAGAATGCTTAGAAGATAACTGAGCAGCTAATCATCAATAAAGCAGATAAAAGAAGTAGGATTTAATGTATATTATATATTTTGAATAGAAGAAAATAGAAAACAAAATAACCTTCAAAGAGCTCCGTATGAAGATCTTAAGCTGCTTTTAAAATTAATATTATTTCATTCTTATACACTGAAACATTAAGTCAAATATAATAATCAATTTGCTTCATGTACCAGCAAACAGCCATTCTTGGGATGCCGCATTTCTTTTTTTTTTTTTGTGGGCCACTGAGTTCACTTATTCAACATTCACTGGCTATATTTTTTCTTGAAGTACTAAGAAAAATGTAAATTATTACAAATGTAATAATTTGTAATTATTACAAATTATTAAAAATGTAAATTATTCTGAAGTGTTATAGCTTAACATGCAAGTTAATACTTAAAAGTGAACCAAAGTTTAAAAAAGGTAAAGGAAAATCCCTAAGCAAATATTAAAGATTTAGTATCAAAAGCTAAAAAAAAAAAATTCCGTTTTTGAGGAACTTCTTGCTTCAAGAATTATGAAACATTTGACTATTGGAAGATTTTCATTTTTTGTACATTTCAAAGAAGAACAGACTGCTATTTTTCTGAGTTGTAGTAAAATTCTGTGAAAGAGTAGATATTCAGCCCAGATGAGCTTTTCCCATTCCTTTCTGTTTGGTGATCCTTTGATAAATATGACACCCAACAGCATTTATACCTAGGAGACAGAGGATACCACTAACAGGCAAAGGATTTAAAGTTCCCATGTCAGAATCCTTCTACAACTTCTCTTAGTCTAGAAGTAAAGAGAATTAGGAACTGTCCTCACTCATATCTTTGGTTTAAACAGTGTCTGATAGCTGCAGAGAGATTTTGAATTGGAACTCATGTTACACAAAATGTACCTACATTTGGGACTTGGGGCTCCCAACCCAAAGCTATTCCTTGAGGAAGATGTGCAGGTTATAAGGGTTTCCTGCCCCATTTTCTGGCAACACCTGGCTGGTTTGCTTGCCTACTAATAACTCTTGGGATGGAGCTGCTTCCACTTGTGATGTGTTTGGAGACACATACGTCTTTGCACTGCCATGTGGGAAAAACTAGGTATCCTGCTAACATGCAGCTACTCTCAAACTACAGTAGGTAACAGATAGGCCAAAAGGTCCACTATTTTATACATAGCTTCCCAGAAGTTGAAGGTCATCTGTTACTGTGGCTAATCTCTTTTTTCTGATCAAGTCTATACTGGGTAAATGTGCCAAGGAATGCTACTTTGGGACCATCAAGATATGCTATTGCTTTTTAATCCTTTGGAGATTATCCTTCCCATTATTCCACTGGACTATCTAGGTTCATGACATTTTAATGCTAAGAGTTTTAAACTGAGGGATTTCCACATAGAAACCTAATTTTCATCCTAAAAATTAATTCATAAGAAAAAATTTTATTTATTTATGCACCCTGTAAACCTCTCACTCCCAAAATGATTTGAGACAGTCACTTGTGAAAATTTACCTTGCTGGTAACTTTGTTAGAAACTGTTATCACACTAATGTTATAAACAAGAGATAATTTGACCAAGACTCTGAAAGTGCTTAGTCTCTTGCATTTAGAAGACTATTTCAACTAGCCTATACTAAAACAAACAAACAAACAAACAAGCAAAAAAACTGGGTTATGGATATCTGAGTGTGTTTTTTTTTTTTTTGAGTGTGTTTTTTATATAATATTTTTGATCATTTTTGTATGTCTTGAACATCCCATAAATTTCAATAACAATAAAAAGCTACACCATATTTGCCATATTGGTAAAAATACAAGACATTAATAATAGCCAGTTTGGGCAAGTTTTAGCAAGTGTGACTAAGCTGGAACTCTTATGCACATTTTAGTAGGCATATAAATTGGTTCAAACTTTTTGAATAGCAATTTAACAAAGTGTTCATAGTCCATATTTGTAATATGAAACATAAAATACAGCTTTTGGAAGACAACATGGTCTTCATGATCTTGAGACAGGGAAAGGTTTTTCTTAAATGAGACACAGAAAGCATTAACCTTAAAAGACAAGAAAAGGAATGAATTGTTCATCAAAAGACATCATAAATAGAGTAAAATGGGAAGCCACAGTATCTGACACAGCTCACATCTAAAATAGAAAAAGAATTCTTCCCAATTAATTAAAAACTATGACAGATAATCCTGTAGGAGAATGTACAAGAGACCTAAACAGACAAGTTACAAAAGAAGATATCCAAATGGCTAGAAAACATGATCAGAGAACTACAGATTAGAAATATATTGACATACCACTATGTACTCACTAGGATGGCAAATATTAAAAAGACTGACAACACAAAGTGTTGGTGAGGCTATGGGGCTAATGGAACCCTAATACACTGCTGGTGGGAGTTCAAATTGTTTTAAACACTTTAGAAAACCCAGCAATTCTACTCAATAAAAATGAATACACATTTGAACCAAAGATATGTACTAGAATATTCATAGCACTATTATTTGCAAACCCATAAAATACCCAAATGTCCATCATAGAATGGATAAATATAGTACATCCACACAATATGAATACTTTTCAGAAAAAAAAGAAAAAGGAAAGTAATACCCCGACCATTTATACAACAATATGGATGAATTTTATAGCCACAATGTTGAGTGAAATGAAGTGGAAGAAGCCAGGCACAAAGAACACATAAGAATAAATAATAAATATTTACTTTATATAGAGCTCAAAAACAAGCAAAACTAATTATCTGTGGTATTAATTGTGAGAATGGTGTTCACTGTCAGGAAAGGGAGAAGGAATAGTGACTGAGAAGGGCACAAAGCTGTGAGGAGGACTTCTGCAGTCTTGATAATGTTTTATATTTTGACCTGGGTAGCAGTTACACAGGTGTGATCCCTGTGAAAATTAACTGATTTGTATATTTGAATTGTGCTCTTTTTTGTGTGCTAATACTTCAACGAGAATGTAAGTAAAAAAGCAGTTTATGGATTTCCTAAAAGAGATCCTCTCAATATCATTTCATTCATCCTGAGGTGACTGAACAGACGCATTTCTTCTTGCTTCTCAATCTGTACTGCCACCATCTTCTAATAAGTTTTGGTTGCATTATACCTGTGTTACTTAATATTTTCTCTCACTGCCATTTCTGTATTACTGCATTTCTCTTTTTCCTTAGAGTGGAGAATGTAAATCTGATAGTATCCAAGAGTCTTTTGGGTTGAAGTTTTTTCTGAATAATTTTATCCTTATTAACTGAATACAATTTCCTTCTATTTTTCAAAAACTATCTCTCCTCTACCACCTATTTCTGTTCTGTTTATTTGAACCTGGGACCTTCCAGATTTTTCTTCCATGTCTCTCAATTTTTCTCCCATATTTTCCAAACTTTTTGTTATATATTCTGGGACATATCCTTGACTGGTAGGAAGTTATCAGATTATTAACTTATTCTTGTGTTTTGAACTATATTATATGCCTCTGAACATCACGTTACCCTCAGGTTAAATATACTTACTTGTAGGAATCCAAATAATTTCTTGAATGAATTTATCAATATGTTTGGAAACATCTTAATTTTCACTGAATTTTTAAAATTTTCACTCAAATATGTTATTTAAACATAGTTAGTGAAAGAATAAAGGAAAAATAATGAAGACACTGCTTCTGGATGAGTTAGAAAAGGATTTTAAACTCTCCCTCCTCAAATCTTGTATAATGCAGACATAAAGTAATTAAATTGGATTTTTAAAAAATCAGTATGTCAATTTATGAACATGACATTTAAAAGACATTCTATTTAAGGGTGATGTTATTAATGTGTAACACACTTTAGATGTCATTTTCCTATGAATGCCTTTAAATCAGCTTTCTTATAGAGAATTTTGGTTTTATGTCTGGATTGAAACATTTTTTGATTGTGTTAAAATGAACATATTTGTGGAACAAAAGCCAAGAAAATGTGTCACTTGGGAAAAGAGAGGAAAATATTTTGTTTTCTTTTTTTCTTGGGATATTTTTGTTTACAGAGTGAGCATAGGTTGTTATCAAACTTCCAAATCTGAACAGTAGAGGTGACTTTGTCAGCATCACTTTGTTCCCAAAGTCAGTAGCTTTCCAAAACAGTGCAGTTGCCAGCTCACCTCTTTACCTACTGCTACATTTAGACACTTTAACAAAAGTCTATTGTTCACTTTAAGTGGTATCATTTCATTTTTATGTACTGTTTGCCTAAGGTGAATTTATTTATAAGTAAGAATTAATGTTTTAAAGTGATTCTACTACTGAATTGCTTTAACAACAGTGAGAAATTATTTTCACAGTCACTAATTAAAAACTAAATGCAGCACCGGAATCCATCCAGTATTTGTTTTGCTTCAGCACTGAGAAACTATTATTAGAAATCCACTGGAAGTAATTTATTTTATAACCTATGACAAATGTCTACATTTAAATTTCTCACTTAAAAATTTAAAGCTAAGTAGCTTGAGAAAAGTACCTGTATGTTTACTTAATCCTTCAATAACAGAATTAAAACATAGGTATATCACTGACTTAGGGAGAGGCCATATAGAACAGAGGCTAAAAGCAGAAGCAGAAGGGCCAGTTGCTTATGTGTATCCCACCAACTGACTAGTAGTGTAAACTTGGCCTAGATAACTTCTAGTTAACCCAGTTTCATCATCTGTAAGATGGGGATAACAGTACCTAACTCACAGGGTTGTTGTGATAATTGAGTTAATACAGGATCAGGCATATAGTAAATACTAAATAAAATTTAGCTAATTATTCACTCTTTATAGTGAGGAGATAATAGAGAATTGTCAGAAGATGCTAAATCAGTAGAGATATAAGTGTATTGTATAAAGTCATGTCATCTTCCAAAAGACCTTTAAATAGAAATTCACAGGAGCAAGGGGAATATGAGGAAAAGATAGACACCCCACTTTTCCTTAAATCCAACAAAAATAGGATGAAGAATAAAATAAAGATACGTGTATCAGTTAAATACAAAACCATTCCGTCTTCTCACCGTGCCTTCTGTTATTTTCAAAGCTTTCCAACAATTCCCTTTATGACTTCAAACACTTCCTGTGTCCTATCTCCCAAAGACTAAACATATACATGCAATCATATGAAGCTGAGGAACCTGTAGACCCCAAAAAGAGAAGTAAAGGGTACCAAATGTAACAAACTCCTTTGCTTTTTCATCCCTTTGTGATTTCGCACTGGGTTATGTAAAAATTCCTCAGGTTAAGCTTCCAGTTCCCTAAGCTGATGTTTAGACCTGTTCTATTTACAATTCATCCCAAACTAATATTTTTAATTTTTTTTTTCACACACACACACTGTATTTTATTTTTACAAGAGATAAATAGACTGACACCAAGCATTGTACATGGATGACCACAACAAAAGCAACAATGATTGCAATTACCAAACATGAAACACACTCATACTATGTCATAATATTGACATTCAGTCCAGTAATCCTCCACTGTAACAGCTCCTTTACTTTGCAGTGAAAATTGATTTGTATATTCTTTGCCTCTGAGTCCTTGTGGGATTTTTTTTTTTTTAATTCAGACAGAAAGTCACAAAAATTATACTCATCCTCATCAGTTCACTCAGTCCCATGTAATTAATTTTTTTTTTCATCTTGATCTTTTGTTAGCACTTTTATGAGTTCATCAGTTTTTCATTAGAGTTCTGAAAATGCTTATTCATTCAGTTAAGCAGTACAGTCAGTTACCAGAAACCTGTACTTGTCAGAGTCTTTTCCATGAATTTCTTAAAGATGAAACCCTTTTATAGGAACATATATGCAAAATCATCAGAGTACACCCAGAACTGTCTGTAAATGACAAAAGACTTAAAAATGACCACGGTTAAAGATTTGATGAAAGTTCATAATAATGCAGTTGACAAGAAAATTAGTTATTTCTGAGATATACATTTTAAAGTAATAACTAGGATTATTACTTATAACATTATACCAGAACATATAAGACTTTTAGAAATTTCATGTAATGTCTGAAACATTTATATTAACATATTTCCATACATATTTCCATACAAATACAAATATAAGATTTTTAGAAATTTCATGTAATGTCTGAAACATTTATATTAACATATTTCCATACAAATAACCCAATGAAAGTTTAGTATTAGTTGTTTTGTTTGTTTTTTTATACTGCAGGTTCTTATTAGGCATCAATTTTATACACATCAGTGTATACATGTCAATCCCAATCGCCCAATTCAGCACACCATCATTCCCACCTCACCGCAGTTTTCCCCCCTTGGTGTCCATATGTCCATTCTCTACATCTGTGTCTCAACTTCTGCCCTGCAAACTGGCTCATCTGTACCATTTTTCTAGGTTCCACATACATGCATTAATATACGATATTTGTTTTTCTCTTTCTGACTTACTTCACTCTGTATGACAGTCTCTAGATCCATCCACGTCTCAACAAATGACTCAATTTCGTTCCTTTTTATGGCTGAGTAATATTCCATTGTATATATGTACCACATCTTCTTTATCCATTCATCTGTTGATGGGCATTTAGGTTGCTTCCATGACCTGGCTATTGTAAATAGTGCTGCAATGAACATTCGGGTGCATATGTCTTTTTGAATTACGGTTTTCTCTGGGTATATGCCCAGTAGTGGGATTGCTGGGTCATATGGTAATTCTATTTTTAGTTTTTTAAGGAACCTCCATATTGTTCTCCATAGTGGCTATATCAATTTACATTCCCACCAACAGTGCAAGAGGTTTCCCTTTTCTCCACACCCTCTCCAGCATTTGTTGTTTGTAGATTTTCTGATGATGCCCATTCTAACAGGAGTGAGGTGATACCTCATTGTAGTTTTGATTTGCATTTCTCTAATAATTAGTGATGTTGAGCATCTTTTCATGTGCTTCGTGGCCGTCTGTATGTCTTCTTTGGAGAAATGTCTATTTAGGTCTTCTGCCCATTTTTGGATTGGGGTGTTTGTTTCTTTAATATTGAGCTGAATGAGCTGTTTATATATTTTGGAGATTAATCCTTTGTCCGTTGATTCGTTTGCAAATATTTTCTCCCATTCTGAGGGTTGTCTTTTCATCTTGTTTATGGTTTCCTTTGCTGTGCAAAAGCTTTGAAGTTTCATTAGGTCCCACTTGTTTATTTTTGTTTTTATTTCCATTACTCTAGGAGGTGGATCAGAAAAGATCTTGCTGTGATTTATGTCAAAGTGTGTTCTTCCTATGTTTTCCTCTAAGAGTTTTATAGTGTCCAGTCTTATATTAAGGTCTCTAATCCATTTTGAGTTTATTTTTGTGTGTGGTGTTAGGGAGTATTCTAATTTCATTCTTTTACATGTAGCTGTCCAGTTTTCCCAGCACCACTTATTGAAGAGACTGTCTTTTCTCCATTGTATATCTTTGCCTCCTTTGTCATAGATTAGTTGACCATAGGTGCGTGGGTTAATCTCTGGGCTTTCTATCTTGTTCCATTGATCTATGTTTCTGTTTTTGTGCCAGTACCATATTGTCTTGATTACTGTAGCTTTGTAGTATAGTCTGAAGTCAGGGAGTCTGATTCCTCCAGCTCCATTTTTTTCCCTCAAGACTGCTTTGGCTATTCGGGGTCTTTTGTGTCTCCATACAAATTTTAAGATGATTTGTTCTAGCTCCGTAAAAAATGCCATTGGTAATTTGATAGGGATTGCATTGAATCTGTAGATTGCTTTGGGTAGTATACTCATTTTCACAATGTTGATTCTTCCAATCCAAGAACATGGTATATCTCTCCATCTGTTGGTATCATCTTTAATTTCTTTCATCAGTGTCTTATAGTTTTCTGCATACAGGTCTCTTGTCTCCCTAGGTAGGTTTATTCCTAGGTATTTTATTCTTTTTGTTGCAATGGTAAATGGGAGTGTTTCCATAATTTCTCTTTCAGATTTTTCATCATTAGTGTATAGGAATGCAAGAGATTTCTGTGCATTAATTTTGTATCCTGCAACTTTACCATATTCATCAATTAGCTCTAACAGTTTTCTGGTGGCAGTTTTAGGATTCTCTATGTATAGTATCATGTCATCTGCAAAGCAGTTTTACTTCTTCTTTTCCAATTTGTATTCCTTTTATTTCTTTTTCTTCTCTGATTGCCGTGGCTAGGACTTCCAGAACTATGTTGAATAATAGTGGTGAGAGTGGACATCCTTGTCTCGTTCCTGATCTTAGAGGAAATGCTTTCAGTTTTTCACCATTGAGAATGATGTTTGCTGTGGGTTTGTCATATATGGCCTTTATTATGTTGAGGTAGGTTCCCTCTATGCCCACTTTCTGGAGAGTTTTTATCAGAAATGGGTGTTGAATTTTGTCAAAAGCTTTTTCTGCATCTATTGAGATGATCATATGGTTTTTATTCTTCAATTTGTTAATATGGTGTATCACATTGATTGATTTGCATATATTGAAGAATCCTTGCATCCCTGGGATAAATCCCACTTGATCGTGGTGTATGATCCTTTTAATGTGTTGTTGGATTCTGTTTGCTAGTATTTTGTTGAGGATTTTTGCATCTATATTCATCAGTGATATTGGTCTGTAATTTTCTTTTTTTGTAGTGTCTTTGTCTGGTTTTGGTATCAGGGTGATGGTGGCCTCATAGAATGAGTTTGGGAGTGTTCCTTCCTCTGCAATTTTTTGGAAGAGTTTGAGAAGGATGGGTGTTAGCTCTTCTCTAAACATTTGATAGAATTCACCTGTGAAGCCATCTGGTCCTGGACTTTTGTTTGTTGGAAGATTTTTAATCACAGTTTCAATTTCATTACTTGTGATTGGTCTGTTCATATTTTCTGTTTCTTCCTGGTTCAGTCTTGGAAGGTTATACCTTTCTAAGAATTTGTCCATTTCTTCCAGGTTGTCCATTTTATTGGCATAAAGTTGCTTGTAGTAGTCTCTTAGGATGCTTTGTATTTCTGCGGTGTCTGTTGTAACTTCTCCTTTTTCATATCTGATTTTATTGATTTGAGTCCTCTCCCTCTTTTTCTTGATGAGTGTGGCTAATGGCTTATCAATTTTGTTTATCTTCTCAAAGAACCAACCTTTAGTTTTATTGATCTTTGCTATTGTTTTCTTTGTTTCTATTTCATTTATTTCTGCTCTGATCTTTATGATTTCTTTCCTTCTGCTAACTTTGGGTTTTGTTTGTTCTTCTTTCTCTAGTTTCTTTAGGTGTAAGGTTAGATTGTTTACTTGAGATTTTTCTTGTTTCTTTAGGTAGGCTTGTATAGCTATAAACTTCCCTCTTAGAACTGCTTTTGCTGCATCCCATAGGTTTTGGGTCGTCGTGTTTTCATTGTCATTTGTCTCTAGGTATTTTTTTATTTCCTCTTTGATTTCTTCAGTGATCTCTTGGTTATTTAGTAACGTATTGTTTAGCCTCCATGTGTTTGTCTTTTTACGTTTTTTTCCCCTGTAATTCATTTCTAATCTCATAGCGTTGTGGTCAGAAAAGATGCTTGATATAATTTCAATTTTCTTAAATTTACTGAGGCTTGATTTGTGACCCAAGATGTGATCTATCCTGGAGAATGTTCCGTGCGCACGTGAGAAGAACGTGTAATCTGCTGTTTTTGGATGGAATGCCCTATATATATCAATTAAATCTATCTGGTCTATTGTGTCATTTAAAGCTTCTGTTTCCTTATTTATTTTCATTTTGGATGATCTGTCCATTGGTGTAAGTGAGGTGTTAAAGTCCCCCACTATTATTGTGTTACTGTCGATTTCCTCTTTTATAGCTGTTAGCAGTTGCCTTATGTATTGAGGTGCTCCTATGTTGGGTGCATATATATTTATAATTGTTATGTCTTCTTCTTGGATTGATCCCTGGATCATTATGTAGTGTCCTTCCTTGTCTCTTGTAACATTCTTTATTTTAAAGTCTATTTTATCTGATATGAGTATAGCTACTCCAGCTTTCTTTTGATTTCCATTTGCATGGAATATCTTTTTCCATCCCCTCACTTTCAGTCTGTATGTGTCCCTAGGTCTAAAGTGGGTCTCTTGTAGACAGCATAGATATGGGTCTTGTTTTTGTATCTATTCAGCCAGTCTATGTCTTTTGGTTGGGGCATTTAATCCATTCACGTTTAAGGTAATTATCGATATGTATGTTCCTATGACCATTTTCTTAATTGTTTTGGGTTTGTTTTTGTAGGTCCTTTTCTTCTCTTGTGATTCCCACTTAGAGAAGTTCCTTTAGCATTTGTTGTAGAGCTGGTTTGGTGGTGCTGAATTCTCTTAGCTTTTGCTTGTCTGTAAAGCTTTTGATTTCTCCATCAAATCTAAATGAGATCCTTGCCGGGTACAGTAATCTTGGTTGTAGGTTCTTCCCTTTCATCACTTTAAGTATATCATGCCACTCCCTTCTGGCTTGTAGAGTTTCTGGTGAGAAATCAGCTGTTAACCTTATGGGAGTTCCCTTGTATGTTATTTGTCGTTTTTCCCTTGCTGCTTTCAATAATTTTTCTTTGTCTTTAATTTTTGCCATTTTGATTACTATGTGTCTCAGCATGTTTCTCCTTGGGTTTATTCTGTATGGGACTCTCTGCACTTCCTGGACTTGGGTGGCTATTTCCTTTCCTATGTTAGGGAAGTTTTCGACTATAATCTCTTCAAATATTTTCTCTGGTCCTTTCTCTCTCTCTTCTCCTTCTGGGACCCCTATAATGCGAATGTTGTTGCATTTAATGTTGTCCCAGAGGTCTCTTAGGCTGTCTTCATTTCTTTTCATTCTTTTTTCTTTAGTCTGTTCCGCAGCAGTGAATTCCACCATTCTGTCTTCCAGGTCACTTATCCGTTCTTCTGCCTCAGTTATTCTGCTATTGATTCCTTCTAGTGTATTTTTCATTTCAGTTATTGTATTGGTCATCTCTGTTTGTTTGTTCTTTAATTCTCCTAGGTCTTTGTTAATCATTTCTTGCATCTTCTCAATCTTTGCCTCCATTCTTATTCCAAGGTCCTGGATCATCTTCACTATCATTATTCTGAATTCTTTTTCTGGAAGGTTGCCTATCTCCACTTCATTTAGTTGTTTTTCTGGGGTTTTTTCTTGTTCCTTCATCTGGTACATAGCCCTCTGCCTTTTCATCTTGTCTATCTTTCTGTAACTGTGGTTTTTGGTCCACAGGCTGCAGGATTGTAGTTTTTCTTGCTTCTGCTGTCTGCCCTCTGGTGGTTGAGGCTATCTAAGAGGCTTGATGGGAGGCTCTGGTGGTGGGTAGAGCTGACTGTTGCTGTGGCGGTCAGAGCTCAGTAAAACCTTAATCCACTTGACTGTTGATGGGTGGGGCTGGGTTCCCTCCCTGTTGCTGTGGCGGTCAGAGCTCAGTAAAACCTTAATCCACTTGACTGTTGATGGGTGGGGCTGGGTTCCCTCCCTGTTGGTTGTTTTGCCTGAGGCAACCCAACACTGGAGCCTACCCGTGCTCTTTGGTGGGGTTAATGGCAGACTCTGGGAGGGCTCACGCCAAGGAGAACTTCCCAGAACCTCTGCTGCCAGTGTCCTTATCTCCACGGTGAAACAGAGCCACCACCCGCCTCTGCAGGAGACCCCCCAACACCAGCAGGTAGGTCTGGTTCAGTCTCCCCCAGGGTCACTGCTCCTTCCCCTGGGTCCCGATGCACACATTACTTTGTGTGTGCCCTCCAAGAGTGGGGTCTCTGTTTCCCCCAGTCCTGTCAAAGTCCTGCAATCAATTCCCACTAGGCTTCAAAGTCTGATTCTCTAGGAATTCCTCCTCCCGTTGCCGGACCCCCAGGTTGGGAAGCCTGATGTGGGGCTCAGAACCTTCACTCCAGTGGGTGGACTTCTGTGGTATAAGTGTTCGCCAGTCTGTGAGTCACCCACCCAGCAGCTATGGGATTTGATTTTACTCTGATTGCGCCCCTCCTACCGTCTCACTGTGGCTTCTCCTCTGTCCTTGGACGTGGGGTATCCTCCTTGGTGAAGTCCAGGGTCTTCCTGTCAATGATTGTCCAGCAGCCAGTTGTGATTCTGGTGCTCTCGCAAGAGGGAGTGTCAATATTTTTAATTTTTTAATTGAAGTATAGTTGAGTTATAATATTATGTTAGTTTCAGGTATACAACATAGTGATTCAATATTTTTATAGATTATATACCATATAAAGTTGTCATAAAATATTGGCTATATTCCCTGTGTTGTACATTACATCCTTGTATCTTATTTATTTTACATCTAGTAGTTTCTGTGTCTTAACCCCCTTCCTCTATCTTGTTGCAGTCCAATCCTTCTTCCCACTGGTAATGACTAGTTTGTTCTCTGTACTGTGAGCCTGTTTCTGTTTTGTTATATTCATTCTTTTGTTTTGTTTTTTGGATTCCACATATAAGTAAAAACACAGAATTTTGCCTTTCTGTGTTTGACTTATTTCACTAAACATAATACCTTCCAGGTCCATCCCCGTTGTTGTAAATGGCAAAATTGCATTCTTTTTTATGGCTGAGTAATATTCCATTGTGTATATATATTACATATATATATCTCACATTCTCTCTATGCATTCATCTGTTCATGAACACTTAGGTTGCTCCCATATCTTGTCTTGGCTATTGTAAATAATGCTATGAACATTGTGGTTCAATGTTTTCAAATTTGTGTTTTTGTTTCCTTCAGATATATACCTAGGAGTGAATATTGCTGGATCATATGGTAATTTTATTTTTAATTTTTTAATATAAATGGTAAGAGTAGGCATCCTCGTCTTGTTCCTGATTTTAGAGGAAAAGCATTCAGCTGGAAAAAAAAAAATCTAGGTTAAATATATTCCTCTCTATCTCTCACCTATCATTTTTGCATAATTATGGGTATTATTTCCACTAGACTCTAAATTCTGTGAGTGCAGAATATAAACCTATTTCATTCTCTGTAGTAAACCCAGAACGTAGCATGGTACTTGGCACAGAATAGGCACTAAAAAGTGCTTGCTGAATACATGTTATGGAAAGAAGGAATCCTAGAGTTGGGCTGGACAAAAGAAGAAAAGGTGATAAAATAAAAAGGTGATAAGAGGAAACAAAGACTTAAAATTATTTATCAAGAAGGATAAATCAAATAAAAAATCATTCCCTGGACATACTACCTAAAGCAATCTACAGATTTAATGCGATCCCTATCAAATTACCCATGACATTTTTCACATAACTAGAACAAATTATACTAAAATTCATATGGAACCACAGAAGACCCAGAATTGCCAAAGCAATCCTGAAGAAAAAGAACAAAGCAGGAGGCATAACCCTCCCAGACTTCAGACAATACTACAAAGCTAAGTAATCAAAACAGTGTGGTACTGGCATAAAAACAAGACATATGGATCAATGGAACAGGATAGAGAGCCCAGAAATAAACCCACACACTTATGGTCAGTTAATCTTCAACGAAAGAGGCAAGAATATACAATGGGAAAAAGACAAGTCTCTTCAGCAAGTGGTGTTCGGAAAGTTGAACAGCCACATGTAAATCAATGAAGTTAGAACATGCCCTCACACCATACACAAAAATAAACTCAAAATAGCTCAAAGACTTAAACATAAGACATGACACCATAAAACTCCTAAAAGAGCTCATAGGCAAAACATTCTCTGACATAAATCATACCAATGTTTTCTTAGGTCAGTCTCCCAAGGCAATAGAAATAAAAACAAAAATAAACAAATGGGACCTAATCAAACTTACAAGCTTTTGCACAGCAAAGGAACCATAAACAAAACAAAAAGACAACCTACAGAATGGGAGAAAATATTTGCAAACGATGTGAGCAATAAGGGCTTAATTTCCAAAATATAGAAACAGCTCATACAACTCAACAACAAAAACAACAAAAAATCCAATCAAAAAATGGGCAGAAGACCTAAATAAACATTTCTCCAAAGAAGACATACAGATGGCCAATAGGCACATAAAAAGATGTTCAACATCACTAATTATTAGAGAAATGCAAATCAAAACTACAATGAGGTACCACTTCACATGGGTCAGAATGGCCATCATTAAAAAGTCTACAAATAACAAATGCTGGAGAGGCTGTGGAGAAAAGGGAACCCTCCTACACTGTTGGTGGGAATGTAGGTTGGTCCAGCCACTGTGAAAAACAGTATTGAGGTTCCTCAGAAAACTAAAAATAGAATTACCCTATGATTCAACAATCCCACTCCTGGGCATATATCCAGACAAAACTATAATTCAAAAAGATACATGCACCCCTATGTTCACAGCAACACTATTCACAATAGCCAAGATGTGGAAACAACCTAAATGTCCATTGACAGTTGAATGGACAAAGAAGATGTGGTACTACATATATACAATGGAATACTACTCAGCCATAAAAAGGAACAAAATAATGCCATCTGCAGCAACGTGGATGCAACTAGAGATTATCAAACTAAGTGAAGTTAAGACAGAAAGAGAAAGACAAATACCATATGATATCACTTATATGTGGAATCTAAAATAAGACACAAATGAACGTATCTATCTATGAAACAGAATCATGGACACAGAGAACTGGCTGGTGGTTGCCAAGGGGTAGGGCGTTGGGGGAGGGATGGAGTAGAAGGCTGGGGTTAGCAGATGTAAGCATTTATATATAGAATGGATAAACAACTAGGTTCTACTGTATAGCAGAGAGAACTATATACAATATCCTATGATAAGCCATAATGGAAAAGAATGTATTAAAAAAAAGAACATGTATGTATGTATAACTGAATTACTTTTGCTGTACAGCAGTAATTAACACAACATTGTAAATGAACAATTAAAAAAATCATATGAAACTAGTGTTACAAAATGATTGCTAAAAAATGAAATTGAAGAATCCTCATAGATAACAAACAATCTTTAATATTGAGATTTTTTTCCTATGAATTGTTCCAAATGGGTAGGAACAAAATTCCATTAGTCCAAGCAAGGATACTTCCTTAGGAGTCAGTAAAAGATATTAGAATGTATAAATTAATGGTTTTGAGGAGCACTTAAGCATGGCAAACTATACTATCAGATGATTACAATATACATTAGCTATATTCACATTCAGAATGTGTTGATTTCAAAGACTATAACACACAAATGTTATCTGGTAATATTTGCCATTCTTTAAAATCTAGGGAAATAGATTTGTGAAGGATGAGAAGAGTGTCAGCTTTCAAAAAAATTAATACAAGACACATGCATTCTCCATAAACTATTTATGTTAAGAAGCAACTCAGTCTTAATTTTAATATTACTTAAGCTCAGCTGTGAAATTTTAAATTCCTAAATTTAGATTTCTAAACTCCTCTGGCAAAATTTGTCTTCTTTGGGGGTTATTAAATCAATTAACCTTGCAAAGGGAAGGTTAAAAGAACTTCTGTAGGCTACAATCTCACAGCATGAAAGAGAACAGGCAGAAGCCTGAGTGAACTGCTGGTAGGGTTCAAGGAAAGGCTTGTGCTAGCAGATGATCAGCTCTGTTCTTGCTAAAATTTGGCAAAGAATTACACTGTGGTTTCTTCAGATGACAGCATCATAATTCATTTAGCTCTCCCCCTACCTTTTCACAAAAAGGCCAAAACCCCACAGGAAATGTGAGCACTGACATTTTCTACCCAGGATCAAAAACTGACTATTTTGCCAGAAATTGAAAACACTATAGCTAAAACAGTAAATACATAGCAATGTGTTGAAAGAAATAGGCTGCTGGACTGGCCAGTGACACAATCCATCATTTCTATTTTAACTTCTGATAGATAGAAAGGTTAAAAAAAAAAAGATAAATATATGTTTGGACTGGCAGATTTCCATGCAAATATAATGAAAACCAAATAAATTTTAAAGAATCTCTTTGTATTAATTTACAGATTATGACCTAAAGATTTGCACTAAACACTGTGCCTTTAAGGCAAGTTTGATTATACATTTCTATCTGATTTCCAGGCAGTTAAAAGCTAGCTTAAGGGCCATCTAGAAGGCATGATTTCTTTTCTTTCCACAAAATGCTAACGCTTCTTTATCATTCTGTATTCAGTCATGAATTCAGCGGCACAAGCCAAATGTAAAGATTTTATGGGGTGATCTATCATGCGAATTCGTGAACAAGCCTTCTCATGCAGTCACTAAGAGTGATTTCCATTTTTATGAATGAAAAAGAATCTTGCATAAACATTGTTTATTTAAAGTTTTAAATAAAGAAAGATGCAAAACAAAATGGGAGCATTTTGTTTTATATGTTAATATCTTACAAGAGGGGCAAAGTAAGGAATCTGGCTCACATGATTCCCAAGACAGCAGTATCTCCTTTGCATTAAGTACGTAAATGAGATTTATGGCCACTGACCTAATCTTAGATGCCAAAATGTACAGTAGGAACAGCCTTCTGAAAAACTTAATTTAAAATTATGATGTTAACAAAAGCACTTTAGGAAGCAGACAACACACCCGGCATACATGCACACGTTAATCTAAGATACATGACTACAGAAAGAAGCCATGGTTATTTGCATAAAGCTTTAGAATACATTTCAGAGATAATTCAAACACACAGGTTTTACTTTTTTTCCCTATCACCTTGATGTTTATGAATGTCCAAATAAATACATTATCACTAGACAGTTGATTTTCATCACTAAAGATCACTTAATACCAGATATTCATAGATTCTGGTTTGGGGAAGGCTTAGAATTAAAATAAATAAATAAACCTGTTAACTGTTTTTCTGAATTTTAAAAGCAGTTTCCTTACTCACTAAGTACTAACTAAATTAGCACCTTGTAGAGAAGAAAAGGCTTGTGCTGCTGCAATTATAACACTTTCTTCACTGAATGAGAGAAAGGCGGCTATGATGCCACGAATCCACTGGTAACCACTTGGAGATTTTCCTGAACTCAGTGATTTTTGACCTGAAAAAGAAAAAAAAGAAAGAATAAGAAAGAAAGAAAAAAAACAGTAAATGAAACCTATAATGACAGATGTCAAATCAACACTTTCCTAATACAGTTCCATAAAACAGAACTCCTGGGAGGAAAATAACATCCTGCAGAATAAAATGTCAAGTTAAAGAAACACATTCCTTCCCTTATCACTGGGTTTGAACAAGTGAATTATGCACAGTTAGAGGAGGTAAACATATAGTAACAAATGTTTTTCAAATGATTTCAAAAGTTTTTAACTTTGAAATATAGAGTTGAAGCTCTGAAATGTATTAATACATTTCAGGTATACATAAATATATCATCCCTGGAACAGATAAATTATGCTATATGTAACTTGTGCATAGGGTTAAAAAGATTTTTAAAGAGTACCATTAAAAAATTGAAGTTAAAATGCAGGATTAAAAAGAACACTGGGTTTTATAAGTTATCTGTACATTCAATTCTAAATTCCTGTCTCAGTTTAGACTGTCCCAAAAGAGGGTCTAAAATAAGAAGTTGGATGTAGGTAACTTATTTGGGAGGTAAGTCACAAAAAGCTGACTGAGAAGGCATGGAGAGCAAGACAGGAGAGGAAAAGCCAACAGTGCTATTGAGTGGGTTAATGATCTGAGGAACCAAGGATCAATTCTACTGGGAATTCTCTGAGGAGCTCTGTAGAAGGTGGCTCAGATTGCTCATCTGAAGGATATCAGGCTGGTGTATTTATTCACAGTATCCTGTCCCCCATTAGTTGAACGCTGCTGCAAGTGCCAATATTTCCCTCACTCTTCCAGGCTTCCTTGCACAAGGGCTGGGTAAGCTCCCTTGGCTTCAGAGGAAGCCCTGAGGCAGAAGAATGGAGAAATGCACATCCCAAGTTTTGGTAGAACATTGTCAGTGTACCCAGAACTATTTGGCAGTGCTCGACAGCATGTGACAAGGGCACCAAAAACCTGTGCCTCAGATGCCAGGTCACCTACAAAAGTTATCACTGCATTACTTTGAATCAGCTCACAAGATGGAGATTAGTAAGACTCTTCATAAATCTAAAGTTTTTACTTTCTAAAATACATTATTATTCCTAATTTTAAAAATCTGAAAACAATCTAATTTATAAAAATGATTTATGTGTTCGTATAATCAATACAATTTCCTTTTTTTTTTTTTTTTGGTGTGTGAGTGTGTGTGTGCTTTCAGAAGAAATTCATGTTTAAATTAGGCAAAAGGATAATTTTGAAGTTTAAAGAAAAAGAAGCCACTGATGCTAAAAGAAAGAGAAAGTATCACTTAAATAGGTATATGACAAATAATTTTCACATTGTTTCTATACTACAAAATTATTTAAATGGAAAATAATGTAATTTGATCAGTTTTATCCTTTTTTATCTCAGTAAAGAACAATCTGGTTTGGATTAACTCCACATTTTCCAACTAGCTGCTTCAGCATCATGAACAAACACATTGTCTTAATTGTACTTTTTTTTTTAAAGGCCATATATCATAGTGGTTAAAATTGCTCAGGCCTTGGGGTCAGATGCCTATGTTTGAATTGTCTCTCTGCAACTTACCAGCTGTACAAAATGGGGACAATGATAATACTTAGTTATATATTTAGTAATTAGTACTTTAGGATTAAATGATATAATACATATGAAGCCCTCAGAAAAGTGTCCATCTCATAATAACTGCTCTGTAACATTACAGATTATTATTATTATGTATTGCTAATAATCTACAAAAGTTAGGAGGTAAAAAGTCATTAACAGTAAGTGTAATTATGTGTGCACTCATATACAATTATACTACAAAGCAATAAAGGAGAAAAAGACTCTGAGTAAAACATAAACTCACTATTTGGTAGAAGGGGAGTCAATGATTTCCAGATGAGAGGCGGAGTTTCATTTTGGTCTTCTTCCTCTTTGAGAGCAAGGATGTTATCCTCATTACAGTTCACCTCACATGAGCAGTTACCCATAAACAGCCTGTCTGAGGATGTCAAATGCTCAGAATAAAGATTAGGGAGCAGAATAAGAAATGATGAATCAGGAAGCTAAAAAAAAGATGAAATTGGATAGATAAATGCAACTTACATTTACTCAAGAAAAAACTAAAAGGAAAAGCAAGAAGTTTATCCATTAGTAGGAAAACACAATATCTGAAAATGGCAAACAGTAGATATTGGTGACGCAATGTGGTCAATGACCAATGTGGAATAATAGATTACAATCACACAAATGACTGGTGTGTTACAATCATGCAAAGGAGCAAAAGCATTATAATACAATAGCATAGAGTTAGGTTGCGAATTGCTCAAAGAAAAGGGAAAAACATCATGAAGCTATTAAAGGCAAAAGGGACAAAGTAAAAAAGCATCAATTAAAAACATTAAAAAAATTTTAAATTCCAGTAGGAAAAAAGGTTGATCATGCAGTGGCAGGCCAGCATTAGAAAGTCATATGTTAGCACAATTACTATATAAGTTCAATTAAATAAATAAACATATAAACTAATACCATAGTCTAAAGTAGGACACAGTAATACAAATAAACTTAAAGCACTGAGCATACCTTTAGGAAACTAAATTTATGTCAATCTGGGATAAATTTGTTATTGCATATTGGCACAATAGATCTAAATTACTATAGGTATCTAATGGGCATCAAATAGGCTTCTTCAAGTTTCCTAATTTTGAATTTAAAAGTAGAATAGAGAAGAATACTTTTTTGAGATTCTATAATTGCAGCTCGAAAAGAAACATCATTTTTTTTTAAAGATGAGAACTAAGGTTACGTTAAAGAACAACTTTCATCAACTAATCCCAACAAACTATGCATTGAATTTTTAGTTTGGTTTAAAATAGGGAGACATACATAAAATATATCTTGAAGTAAATTTGTATTTCACAATAGAAAATAAAGTACATTTTCTCCCAGTTTTTAAAAGTTGTTTCCAAGCGGTTTTTAAAACTGAGTTTTCATATTAAAACATAGTGTTCTTATTATATGGGTTTTCATAATATGAACCTGAGAAAAAATGTTGAATGTTTTTCTGTAAAACTAACCAATAAACTTTAGAAAAGTCAAATTATTCATGCTCATCTGGTCTGTTTTTTTCAATAATTTTAAATGGAGGTTCAGTAATTCCATGGGTTATTTGATTTCCTTCCTTCAGATATAGTCAAATGAGAGGGCAACTCAGTCCAGTATTCCTGCCAGCCAGCTTTAACATTTATCTACTCAAGGCTAATCTTACTCACCTATACTTTCACCCACTTCTTATCCTCACTGGATAATACTGAGGAAAATCCCAGATATCATAACATCTCATCTGTATGTATTTCAGTAAGTAAACATACAGAACTATTGTTTTCTTTATAAATATAACCACTATACAATTATCACACCTAAAAAAATAATTCTTTAATATCATCAATTATCTTGTCAATGTTCCCATCAAAATTTGATGAAATGCAACAAAATGTAAGATATCTTAACAAATAGTACAATAAATGGTCAAAGCAAAATCCATACCCAACTGGTATATGTGTCTTAATTTTTAAAATACATTTGGTAATTAACTGAATGTTGTTTTCATATGAATTATTATCAAGTAAAATTCTTAAGTATCCATTATTATTTACTTTAAAGTCTCCATTAAGCAATATAGAAGGATTTTGACCTTAAGATTCAGTACTTGCCAATGAGTTATCTCCAATGTGTTCACTTTTTTTCTGTGAATAGTCACCTTAACTTTTATTTGTACATGCACACAAACTGACATGGGATAATGCTACTTCTATGCCCACCACACAAAAGTACATGATGTCTTTCTAGATATATTGCTGCCTCATTTTCTGTTATATACTGCCTCATGTTCCAACAACTACTTTATCTATAGTAGCAATGAATAGGTAAGGCCTTGGACTACTTTAAACCAATCACTCATCCTTTGACAGATTTAAAAAGTTGGCTAATTCACTTCAACTTAATAAATATTTATTGAGTGCCTAATAAATGCTAGGCTCCACGATGTTATACGTACTGTTATGTGAGCAGTCAATAGGCAAGAAATGATCTCCCCTCTCAACAAGTTTACAATCTAGTCTCGTAGGAAAACTGTAAAAATATGCCAAAGCAATGCCCATGTAACCTATTTCTAAAATTAGGAAATGTGATATTTAAAAAAATCCCTAACAACATTTGTTTCTCATCTGAAAACTGTGATTTTACTAAGGAAAAAAATGAGGAGAGGCAAAAAGTTTTGCATATAGGAGGCCGTTCAATTAATAGTAATGGGACTAAACTGATTAACCTAGGTTTTTTCTGGATAAGGCATTCATTACTTTTCCTGTTTAATAACAGTTAGCTGTGTTTAAGATGGGTTAAACAACTTGTAATTAAACCTGAAGTAATCAATTAAGATAAGTTTGAAACATCTATGTTTTCTTATTAGACAGCTTTCTTTTTTAGAGGTTTATGATTACTACTGATGATAAAGAGAAGCCAACTGGAAGGCAGAATTGTAAGCATATACACCAAGCTCAAAGAAGATATGTAAATTGCCAATCCTAAACTCATTAAAAATTGCTCTCTTTCTTTAGAAAAATATTTGTTCCAGGCTGAAAGCCCCATTATATGCAATGGAACTGAACCTTCACTTATAATTAAGGTTGGGTCAAAAGTCTAAAGCAGAAATTCAAAATACACATAAATACTTAACCCGAATAAGGAAAAAATGTCTCCAGTTAAGTGAAAGCTGTATGTTTCAAAGTTCTCAGGAGACTCAATTACTACCCCCCATTCTTTTAGGAAACATAATTCAGGAGAGGCTTAAAAGGAAGTTAAAAACATGCTAGATTCCTAAAGAATTTATAGTCTCTCCTTAGATATTCACTTATTTAGGCAAATAAATGACCAAGTGATAGAAACTGAATTGACGAAAAGAAGCAATTAAATAGTATATGAAATAATACATTGTATAATATTTTCCTACATGTGGACCGTGGTCTAAATTATAAATAAAGTAAGAAGGATATTACTGGAGTATATAATTCTGTTCTGAACTTTATTTGGTTACAAAAAAGGTGTGAAATTATTTATGTATTATGTCACAGTTAAAGAATGTGCAAAAAAATAGGCAGATATCAGTTCCTATTTTATTTCAAACTGAACTTGAACTACCTGTGGACCTAATCCAGGGAAATTACTTTTAAAACAGCGAAGAATCTTATTTTCGAAGTGACTTTAATCTTTTGTCTTTAGTAAATTATTAGAAAAAAGAGCCGTTTTTGCGAAGAAAATGTTTTTTTATATGGTTGACTTGGATCAACCACCCATAAACTCACACACACATATAAGACAATCAACAGAAACTGTCAAATATGTAGCTGCAAAGTATCATACTAGATAGCATTTGCTTAATAAGGATAGATTTCTTGATATAATGTGGCACCCAACATACTAACATTCATTGTGAAAATACTATCACTCAAATAACAATTTAAACATTTTCTATGATTAAACTAGCCATTTTCTAATTGATATTATTAAATATAACTATGATTGTTTAATAGTACCATTATTAAATATTAGCTAATTTCTAATATTTGAGACTGACCTACTTTTGGGGGGTACTGCATTAATCATTATTTCTTCTTGAGACATTTTTTTTTCTATTCTGTCCACAATTACTTTAATGCTTCCAAGGACTTACTTTGATTCCTCATCCCACTTTTAATATATTGAAAAGGACAAATATAACAATTAAAGCATCATACTGAAAAAAATATTCTTCTGTTTTCTCACAAAAATTCCGTATTTGCAACAGATTGAGAAGTTTCCCTCTACCTTTAACATGGAAGTAAAAACTGTATCTTTAGATTATAAACCATTAACATATTTTTAAAAGATTATTACGTAATTTTAGCACAAATAATGAAAATTTAGAAGCAAAAAATATAGAATTCCTTCCTAACAAATTATTTTTCATGTTTCTTCTTGTCCTTTTTTACAGATGCATAAATTTTACACATCTACAGTCATACTATAGGCACAATTATACTTTTATCATTTAAAGATATATAACATGCAATTATCAATGTCGTATACCCTGTAAAATAAATACTGTCAATGGATATATACTATTCCAATGAGTTAATGTGCTATAATTTAACTACTCTAGTACACAGAAAAAAGGCAAGTGTGTCCATACTTAAAATACTTAGAAGCGTACCTGGTATACAGTAAGTTCTACTTAGTGCTGGCTTTCATTATTATCATTATTATTGTTATCATGCTATTATTATTGTAATTATCATTGTTCTTAGAGTACAGGAAAAAAATGAAACTTGAAAAGAATAAAATGAGATATAAAATATTCAAATTAAATTGATATGTATATATTCTTGTGAAATCCAAGGGAATCAACTAAAAAGATACTAGAAATAATAAAACTTTTGTAAGCTAGTTCTACAAAAAGAATCTATAAAAAAACCAGAAGCTTTCTTTATGCAAACAATAACTCATTAAAAAACATAATGGAAGAAAATCATAATTATAGCTAACATTTATTGAACATTTGTTAAGTGCCAGCCACTGTTGTAAATATTTTAAATTTACTGTATTTACTAATCTAACCTTCAAAACCACATTATGAGGTATATGATATCATATTTCATCAAATCTAAGACATCACTGTTAAGACTTACATCATAATTTCAAAGATGTTAAAAAATGGAAAAAATGTGCCCTAGAATCACTAAGATACAGTATTATCATTCCTATTTTATAGAAGAAACTGAAAGAAGAGAGGTTAGAAAATTTGCTCAAGGTCACTCAACACAAAAGTGGAAGCACTTGAACTTTTTCTTGTTATACATAAATAAAACCATTTTTCTAAATTTACCTTGTATCCGGAAACCTTACAAAACTTAATTCTAAGGATGTGTCTATAGATCTGCTCTACATTTTCAACTTATACAGTCATAATCTGCAAACAGTGATAACTTTATTTCTCCCTTTCCCTAACTTATACATTTATTTATTTTTCTTACCTTCCCCACTGGCTGAATAGAAGTGGTGATTTTAGGCACCCTTATCCTGTCCTTAAACTCAAATGAAAAGATTTCATCATTTCACACTTAGGTATGATGTTTTCTCTAACTATTGCAGATGATCATGTGTTTTTGTCTTTGTTATTCTTTTAATATGGTGAATTCATTAACTGATTTTCAGCTGTTAAATCAGCCTTGCATTCATGGAATAACCCAACTTGGTCATGGTGTATTATTCATGTTATATATCACAAGTTTAATTTGATAACATTTTGTGAAGGATTTTTAAACCTATGTTCGTGAGTGAGATTGATTTAGTTTTCCTACCTCTTAATTTCATTATCAGATTTTATTATTTCCAAGTATATTTAAAAAAAAATTAGAATCATGAGTCTAATGCAAACCAGGATTAAATATCAAAACTGGTTAATGCCACCTACAGGGCAGTAATATTGTAACTTTTGGGGTTATCTTTTTCTATTTCACAGAAATAATTCACATCCCTACTGGACAAAAATCTATATATTAATTAGTAACTTCATAGATTCTAGGCTTTAATCAGTAAATAGTAAGTTTATAAGTAATAAGTAATAAATTAAAGTTTATTTCCTAGAGAATAAATGCTCCTTGAGTGGGCTTTTCAGCAATACTCCAGAATAACATTGAAAGGATGTGTAGTCAGTCATCCTTCCCAAAACATTTTCAAAAGAAATGTCAATTATATGTAACAGAATGTAGATACTAACCTCATAAAATGAGTCGCCTCTTCTGTTTTCTTGAAAGGTTTCTGTATGAAGGAATCATAATGATGTCTTCCTGTTAAGATTTCTGGGACTGATTATTTGTGCCTTCACTCTTTTTATCTCTATCAGCGTTGCCACGGATTGATCGAGTTTAATCATTTCTGAGAACCACTTCTCTGTCTTACGTTCATATTCTATTTAATTAATTTCTTTTTAAACTTTATTATTTGTTTCTTTGGGTTAAATTTCTATTCTTTAACTCATGATTATTGCTTAACTCATTGATTTTTTTGCCATTCTCTTTATATTATATATATACATATTTGAGGCTATACATTTCATTGGAAACACTGCTTTAATGTTATTTCACAATTTTGATATGTCAAATTTTTCATTAGCAATTTGTTCAAAACATTACTAATTTCACTTGGGGTTTATTCTTTGTGCTATGAGTTATTTAGAAATCTGTTTAATTTCCACATATTTATAAATTTTCTAGCTATCTTTTTTTACTGTGATTAAAGACAAGTAACATAAAATTTACCATCTTAGCCATCTTTAAATGTGTTGTACAGTAGTGTTAAATATATGCACCTTGTTGTGTAACATATCTCTAGAACCTTTTCACCTTGCAAAACGGAAACTCTGTACCCACTGAACAATTCCGCTTTCCTCCCCTACCCCCAGTCCCTGACATCCAACATTCTACTTTTTGTTTCTATAAGTTTGTGTACTTTAGATAGCTCACATAAGTGGAATCATGCAGCATTTGTCTTTTTGTGACTAGCTTATTTCATGTAGTATAATGTCCTCAAGGCTCATCCATGTTATTCATATGATGGAATTTCCTTCTTTTTTAAAGGCTGAATAATACTCCATCATATGTATATACCAATTTTTGTTATCTGTTCATCTGTTGATGAACATTTAGGTTGTTCCCACATCTCAACTACTGTGAATAATGCTACAATGAATGCAGGAGTGCAAATTTCTTTTTAAGATCCTGATTTTAATTATTTTGGATAGATACCCAGATGTTGGATTGCTGGGCATATGGTAGGTCTATTTTTAATACTTTGAGGAAACTCAATACTTTCTTACATAGCTGCTGCACCATTTTACATGCCCAGCAAGAGTGCACAAAAGTTACAATTTCCTTGCATCTTCATCAACATTTCGTATTTTTTCTGTTTTTTTTGATAGTGGCTAACCTAATGGATGTGAATTGATATCACATTGCAGTTTTTATTTGCATATCTTCGATAACTAGTGATGAGGAGCATTTTTTCATCTGTTTGCCATTTGTAGATCTTCTTTGGAGAGATGTCTATTCAAGTTCTTTGCCCATATTTAAATTGAATTATTCTTATTGTCACTGTTGAGTTGTAGGTATTTTTATATATTCTGAATACTGGTATGGTTTGCAAATATTTTCCCCCATACTGTAGCTTGTATTCTGTTGACTGATTCCATTGCTGTGCAGAAGTTTTTAAGTCTGATGTTGTCCTATTTGTTTCATATTCTTGCTTTTGTTGCCTGTGTTTTTGGTATCATGTCCAAGAAATCACTGCCAAATGCAATGTGATGAAGCTTTTCCCCTATGTTTGCTCTAGGAATTTTATAGTTTCAGGTCTTATGTTTAGGCATTTAATCCATTTTGAGTTCATTTTTGCATATGGTATAAGGTAAGGGTCCAAATTCATTCTTTGCCATGTGGATATCTAGTTTTCCTAGCACCATTTGTTGAAATACCATGCTTTCCTCATTGAGTAGCCTTATCATTCGTGTTGAAGATCATTTAACCATGTATATGAGGGTTTATTTCTGGGCTCTCTATTCTGTTCCATTGGTTTACATGTCTGTCTTTATGACAGCACCATACTGTTTTAATTACTGTAGCTTCGTAATATGTTTTGAAACCAGGAAGTGTAAAGCCTCCAGCATTGTTTTGCATTCTCAAGATTGCTTTGGCTATTGGAGTTCTTTGAGATTCCATAGGAATAGTACTTTCTATTTCTGAAAAATAAACGCCATTGGGATTTTGATAGGAATTGCACTGAATCTGTGGATTGCTCTGGGTAGTGAGGGTAATTTAACAATATTAGTTTTCTAACCTATGAACATGAGATGTTTTTCCATTTATTTGTATCTTTAATTTTTTTCAGCAATGCTTTGTAGTTCTCAGTGTATAAATCTTCCATCTACTTGTTAAGTTTATTCCTAAGTATTGGGTTGGCCAAAAAATTCGTTCAGGCTTTTTCTGTAACACCTTAAGGAAAAACATGAATGAACTTTTTGGCCAATCCAATATTTTATTCTTTTTGAGGCTATTGTAAACAGGACTGTTTTCTTAATTTCCTTTTCAGATTGTTTGTTGTTGGTGTTTAAAACTGCAACTGAATTTGTGTGTTGATTTTGTATCTTGTAACTTTGCTGAATTTGTTCATTAGTTCTAATAATATTTTTGTGGAATCAAGGTTTTCTGCATATAAGATCATATTATCTGCCAACAGAGAAAAATTTACTTCTTCCTTTCTGATTTGAATGCCTTTTATTTTTTCTTGACTAACTGCTCTGGTTAGGACTTCTAGTACCACGTTGAATAGAAGCGGTGAGAGAGGGCAGCCTTGTCTTTTTCCTAATCTTAGAGGGAAAGCTTTCTGTTTTTTTTTTATCATTGAGTATGAAGATAGCTGTGGGCTTTCACCTTTGGGCTTTATTATGTTGAGGTAATTTCCTTCTCTTCCTAGGCATCAATTAAGATGATTTTCTGCATCAATTAAGATAATCATGTGGTTTTTGTCCTTCCTTCTGTTAATGTGGTATATTATATTGACTGATTTTCATGTGCTAAGCCACCTTTGCATTCCATGAATAAATCTAATTGGTCATGGTATATAATTCTTTTAATGTATTATTGAGTTCAGTTTGCTTGTAGTTTGTTGAGGATTTTTGCATCAACATTCATCAGGGATATTGACTTATAGTCTCCTTTTCTTACAGTATCATTGCCCGATTTTCTTTTCTTGCAGTATCTTTGCCAGGGTATTGCTGGCCTCATAAAATAAGCTTGGAAATATTCCCTCCTGTTCACTTTTTTGGATGAGTTTGAGAAAAATTGGTGTTAATTCTTTAAATGTTTGGTATAATTCTTCAGTGACACCACTAGTCCTGTGCTTTTCTTTGTTGGGAAGTTTTTGATTACTTATCCAATATCCTTACTAGTTATAGGTGTGCTTAGATTTTAAATTTCTTCATGATTCAGTCCTGATAGGTCGTATATTTCTAGAAATTTATCTATTATTTGTAGGTTTTCCAATTTTTTGGCATATAATTGTTCATAGTAGTTTCATACTTATTATTTCTGTGATACCAGTTGCAATGTACTTCTATTATTTTTGATGTTTGTTATTTCAGTCTTCTATTTTTCTTAGTCTAGCTAAAGATTTGTCATTTTTGTTGATCTTTTCCAATAACCAACTCTTAGTTTTGCGGTTTTTTTCTATCATTCTTCTGTTCTTTACTGTGTTTATTTCTGCTTTAACCTTTATTACTTCCTTCCGTTAACTTTGGGTTTAGTGTGTTCTTCTTTTTCTAGTTCCTTGAGGTGTAAAGTTAGGTTGTTGATTTGAGATCTTTCTTTTTTTTTTTTCCCCAATCATCTAAAAAATCTTCTTTAGGTAACATCAGTTTAAAACATTACATAAGTTTCATGTGTACAACATTATATTTCTACTTCTGTATACAATACCGTGTGCTCACCAGCAAAAATTTAGTTTCCATCCCTCACCATACAGTTGAGCTCCTTCACCCATTTCACCCTCTCCCCCAACTCTTTCCCCTCTGGTAGCCACTACTCTTCTCTGTATCTAGGTGTTTGTTTTTGTTTAGTTTAATTTGTTCATTTATTTTATTTTACTATTGAAAAAATATATTTCACATATGAGTGAAATCATACGGTATTTGTCTTTTTACATCTGACTTAATTCACTTAGCACGATACCCTCAAGGCCCACCCATGTTGTTGTAAGTGGCAATGTTAAAGCAGGCAGTTACCTAGATATGAGCATAGAAAGGGGGGCACGGGCCAAATGGCAGGAAACCATACAACCTGTAAACAATGGGGGTCCTTGGGCAGAAAAAGAAAAGCAGGAACCTCCAGACTGACAGGAAACCACATATTTTGGGATGATAGTGTCCTAGAGGCAGACAAAGAAAGGTGGGAAAAGTTGGGAATCTCCAGTGTCTGAATGTAACCTTTTGCTCATTATGCTCTCATTACAATAAAATTAGCCTTGCAGATAAGAAGCTTCCATCATGCACTGATGCCATGACACTTCCAATCAAGATTAAATAAGGATATAAATCCCTCCTCCCCTTGGAAGATGGAGATGGGATGAAAATCAGGGAGTATGACCCCCACATCCCTCCCCCCTAATGAATATTCCACCCCTTCATTTCTATGGCCCACATAACTGGCTTGCCAAAGAAACTTGGGGCAGCTACTGACCTGAAACTGCCCGCTCTCCCCTTGAGAGTGAACTATCACTTAAATTAATCCTCGCTTTATTTTCTTGACCTCCCTGTCTTGTCTCTGAATACTTTCTGTGATGAGACAAGAACCTACACTCCAGTGTCAGCAAGATGTAGTATATATACCACATCTTCTTTATCCATTCATCCACTGATAAGAACTTAGACTGTTTCCATATCTTGGCTGTTGTAAATAATGCTGCTATGAACATACAAATATGTATATCTTTTTGAATTACTGTTTTTGTATTCTTTAGGTAAATATCAGCATAGAATAGCTGGATCATAAGATAGATCTATTCTTAATTTTTGGAGAAATCTCCATACTGTTTTCCATGGTGACTGTACCAATTTACATTTTTACCTATGGTGTATGAGGATTCCCTTTTCTTTACATCCTTGCCAACACTTGTTATTTCTTGCCTTTATGATAACAGCTATTCTAACAAGTGTGAGATGATACCTCACTGTGGATTTGATTTGCATTTCCATAATAATTAGTGACATTAAACATCTTTTCATGTGCCTGTTGGACATCCGTATGTCTTCTTTGGAAAAACATTCAGCTCCACTGTCCATTTTTTGATTGTTTTGTTGTTGTTGTTGATAACTGTAGGAGTTCTTTATATATTTTTGGATATTAATGGCTTATCAGATATATGATTTGCAAATATCTTCTCCCATTCAGTAGGTTGTTCTTTTGTTTTGTTAAACGTTTCCTTTACCATGCAGGAGCTTTTTAATTTGCAGTCCCATTTGTTTATTTTTGCTTTTGTTTTCCTTGCCTGAGGAGACATATCCAGAAAAATATTTTTCAGACTGATGAAAAAAAGCACACTGCCTGTGTTTACTTCGAGTTTTATGTTTTCAGGTCTTACCTTCAAATTTTTAACACATTTTGAGTTGATTTTTGTGTATGGTGTGAGATAATATTCTATTTTCATTTTTTGCATGTGGCTGTCCAATTTTCCCAACACCGTTTATTAAAAAGACTATCCTTTCTACATTGTTCTTTGCTTCTTTGTCATAAATTAATTGTCCATATAAGTGTGGATTTCATTTCTGGGTTCTCAATTCTGTTCCACTGATCTATATATCTGTTTTTTTCTGCTAGTCCCATGCTGTTTTGATTACTACAACTTTGTAATATAGTTTGAAAACAGGGAGTGTGATACCTTCAGCTTTGTTCTTTTTTCTCAGTATTGCTTTGGCTATTCAGGGTCTTTTGTGGTTCCATTCAAATTTTAGAATTTTTTGTTCTGTTTTTGTGAAAAATGTCCTTGGGATTTTGATAGGGATTGCACTGAATCTGTATACCGCTTTAAGTAATATAGACATTTTAAGAAGTTAATTCTTCCACACCATGAACATGGAATATTGTTCCATTTCTTTATGTCTTCTTCAGTTTCTTTCAACAATGCCTTATAGTTTGCAGTGTGCAGGTCTTTCACCTCTCTGATTAAATTTATTCCTAGGTACTTTATTCTTTTTGTTGCAATTATAAATGAGATTTTCATAATTTCTCTTTCTGCTAGCTCACTGTTAGCATATAGAAACAACGGGCTTTGCACGTTAATTTGTATCCTGCGGCTTTACTGTATCTGTTACTATTTCTAATAGTTGTTTGGTATAGAATTTTCTATATATAAAGATCATGTTATCCACAAATAGTGACAGTTTTGCTTCTCCCTTTTCAATTTAGATGACTTTCATTTCTTTTTCCCATCTAATTGCTCTAGCTAAGACTTCCAATACCATGTTGAATAAGAGTGGTGAGAGTGGGCATCCTTGTTTTATTCTTGATCTTAGAGGGATAGCTTGCAGTTTTGCATCATTAAGTATGATGTTAGCTGTGGGTTTGTCATAGATGGCCTTTATTATGTTGAGGTAGGATCCTTCTATACCCATTTTCTTGAGAGTTGTTATATAAATCGATGTTGAATCTTGTCAAATACTTTTTCTGCATCTATTGAGGTGATCATATGGTTTTTATTCTTCAATTTGTTAATGTGGTGTATCACATTGATTGACTTGTGGATATTGAAAAATCCTTGCATTCCTTGGATAAATCACACTTGATCATGATGTATGACCCTTTTAATGTATTGGTGTATTCAGTTTGCTAGTTGAGGATTTTTGCATCTATGTTCATCAGAGATATTGGCTTGTAATTTTCTTTTTTTGTGTTGTGCTTGCCTAGTTTTGGTATCAAAGTAATGTTGGTCTTTTAAGATGTGTTAGAAAGCATTCCCTCCTATTCAACTTTATGGAAGAGTTTGAGAAGGATAGGTATTACATCTTCTTTGAATGTTTGGTAGAATTTACCTGTAAAGCTATCTGGTCTTGGACTTCTGTTTTCTGAGAGGTTTTTGATTACTATTTCAATCTCTTTACTAGTGATCGGACTATTCAGATTTTCTATTTCTTCATGATTTAGTCTTGTAAGGTTATATGATTCCAAGAATTTGTCCATTTCTTTTAGGTTGTCCAATTTGTTGGCATATAGCTGTTCATAATATTCTCTTATATTACTTTGTATTTCTGAGTATCCATTGCTATTTCCCCCCTTTCTGATTTTATTTATCAGAGCCTCCTGTCTTTTTTTCTTAGTGAGTCTAGCTAAAGGTTGTCAATTATTTTTATCTTTTCAAAGAACCAGCTCAGTTTCATTGCTCTTTTCTATTGTCTTTTTAGTCTCTATTTCATTTATTTCCACTCTAATCATTATTATTTCCTTCCTTCTACTGAATTTGGGCTTCATTTGTTCTTCTTTTTCTATTTCCTTTAGGTGTAAGATTAGATTGTTTTATTTGAGATTTTTCTTGTTTCTTGAGGTAGGCTTGTATTGCTAGAAACTTCCCTCTTACAACTGTTATTGCTGCATACCATGTAAGCAGCATGTTGTATTTTTATTTTCATTTGTCTTCAGATTTTTAAAAAATTTCTCCTTTGATTTCTTCACTGACCCAATAGTTGTTCAGTAGTATATTGTTTAGTCTTCATATAGTTGTGATTTTTCCAGCTCTCTTTTTGTGGTTGATTTCAGTTTCATATCATTGTGACCAAAAAAGATGCTTGATATGATATCAGTCTTCTTTAATGTATTGAGACTTGCTTTATGTCGAACATATGGTCTATTCTTGAGAACGTTCCATGTGCACTTAAGAATGTGTATTTTGCTGCATTTGGATACAATGTTCTGTACAAATCTATCAAATCTACCCAGCCTAATGTTTCATTTAAGGTCATTGTTTCCTTGTTGACTTTCTTTCTGGATGATCTATCCATTGATGTATGTGGGGTGTTAATATCCCATACTATTATTGTGATGTCAATTTCTCCCTTTAGATCTGTTAATAGTTGTTTTATATATCTTAGTGTTCTTATGCTTTTGTTGTCTCAAATTACCCCTTTTTATGCTGTGAATTTGTTACCAAATTTAAGTAGCTATAGTTATTTTTACTGCTTGTTTCCCCTTTAACCTTTATGCTATATTAAAGTGTTTAAAAACCTATTCTGATAGAGTTGCAATTTTCTGACTCTATCACTTTACTCAAAGTTTTGTGTACTTTTGCCTTTTTGTTTCTGGTAGAAGAGCTTCTTCCAACATTTCTTGTAAGGCGGATCTAGTGTTGAACTTCCTCAGCTTTTATTTGTCTGAGAAAGACTATTTCTCCTTCATATCTGAATTATAACTGCAAGATAGAGTATTCCTGGTGGACCAATTTTTATTTTTCAGTATTTTGAGAATGTCATTCCCTCCTGGCCTGTAGAGTTTCTGCTGACATATGTGCTAACCTTACAGGGTTTCCTTTGTAAGTTACCATCTTTTTTCCCCTGGCTGCCTTTAAAATTCTTTCTCATTGACTTCTGACAATTTTAATATACTGTATCTTAGAGAATGTCTTTTTGTGTTGAGGTAATTAGGTATTCTCTTAGCTTCATGGACTTTTATATCCAGTTCCTTTTCCAGGTTTGGGAATTTCTCAGTTATTAAAAAACAGCAACAACAAAAACTCTCTTCTCCTTCTGGGATGCCTATGACCTTATGGTGCCCTTCCTAGAAGAGTCAGATAGCTTTTGTAGAATTTCCTCACTTTTTTAAAGATCTTAATTGTCTTTCCTCTTCTACTTGTATCATTTCTGTAGTTCTGCCACTGAGCTCACTAATTCTCACTTGCATGGTCTGCTCTACTTCTAATGCTTTCTAATGCATTCTTCATCTTGTTTCTTGAGTTTTCCAGCTCCAGACTTTCGTTTTGGTTCTTTTTTAGACTTTCAATCTCTTCAATAAACTATTTCTTCTGTTCATTAATTTTATTCCTAAACTCATGGAACTGCCTTTCTGGGTTTTCTTATAGCTTGTTGAGTTTCTTCATGACAGCTATTTTGAATTCTCTATCAGTTAGCTTGTAATATTCCATGACTTTACTTTTGGTTTCTGGAGAAGTGTCATTTTCTTTTTGTGATACAGTGTTACTGTGATGCTTTATGATGCTTGATGATTTGTTCCTTTTGAAGTAGTGAATACTTTTCTTCTTTAGATAAAGCTTTTTTTTTTTTTTTTTCCCCAATAATGGATTCAACAGGTTGGATATTAGAGGTCTTTCTTTCCTCAGTAGGCAGTGCTATAGCACAAGTTTTGGTCTCCCTTACTTGGGCTGCCTCTGGTTGTGCTTTAGAGATGTCACTTTCCATCCTCCACTGCCTCCATCATTCAGTGGTGTAGCTTAGTGCCCTTTGTTACTGCTTGTTGTTGGCGCCAGCATCTGTGGCACTGGGGTGGCAGGTGCTACTCCTGTGTTGGGGATCTCCTGAGTCACAGACTCCACTGCTGCAGAGGGAGGGGGTTAGATGGGGGTTGCTGGGGTTGTCAGTGCCTCTGCTGTGTCTGGAGTTGCTGAGTTTGTGGCTGCCACTGTTGAAGGTGGGGAGCAGGAGGGCCTAAGTCGTGGGTGTATCGGCTGGAGAGATGGGGTCACAGGCCCTGAACCACTTTTGCCCAATTACCTGTGGCCACGAGTACTGCTGTGGCCAGGAGGACAGAGTTGTGTGTGCTACTCCTCTGTTGCTACTGGGTTTGCTAGGGCTGCAGGTTCAGCTGTAGTGGCTGAGGACCCAGGATAAGAGGCATTGCCTCTGCTGTTCCCTTGGTTTTGCCTCCCCCATGTGCTGGAGTCCACCCACCTTTAAATGTACAGATGTGTGAAAATTCTGCAGTGTTCTGGTGTGTTAGGCAGAACCACCTTTGCTGACTTGTGGATGTTTTACTGGTTGCAGATTAAAAGGGAGCAACAAAGGGGGTGTCTCACCTGACCACGATGCTAACATCACTCTGTCTTTGTTTTTAATGTATGTGTTTACCACTATACATTTCCCTCTTGGTACTGCTTTTGTTGCATTTCATAATTTTTGGTATGTTCTGTTTTCACTCTCATTTGTCGGAAGATATTTTCTAATTTCTCTTGCGTGTGTGTGTGTGTGTGTGTGTGTGTGTGTGTATGTTTTGACCCATGGGTTGTTCAAGAGTGTATTGTTTAATTTCAACATATTTGTGAATTTTCCAGTTTTGTTATTGATCTCAAGTTTCATACCATTCTGGTTGGAAAAGATATTTGGTATGATTTCAATCTTCTTAAATTTGTTAAGAAGTGTTTTGTGGCCTAACAAGTGATCTATCCTGGAGAATGTTCCTTGTATGTTTGAGAAGAATGTATATTTTGTTGTTGTTGGGTGGAGTTATTTTAATGTCTATTAGGTCCAATTAGTCTACAGTATAGGTCAAGACCTTTAATCTGGTTGATTTCTACATTACTGAAAGTGAGATGCTGAAATCTCTACCATCATTGTGTTACTATTTCTCATTTCAATTCTGTCACTGTTTGCTTCATATATTTGGGTGCTCTGCTGTTAGGTGTATATATATTTATAGTTGTTATAACGTCCTGGTGAGCTGCTGTTTTATCATAAAATGTTCTTGGCTCTTTTGACAGTTTTTGACTTAAAAATCTATTTATCTGATATAAGTATGGCCACTCCTGCTCTCTTTTAGTTACCATTTTCATTGAATACCTTTTTTCATCCTTTCACATTCAGCCTATGTATAACCTTATATTTAAAGTGTATCTCTTATATAGGGCATATTGTTGTTGTTGTTGTTTTCAATACATTCAACCACTCTATGTCATTTGGTTTTCCATGAGAATTGTTCCACATGTAGATGTTAATTTTTGGTGTTTTGTAGATGGTGAGCTCCACATCCTCCTACTCCACCATCTTGATCTCCACCCTCCCCAATGTCATTTGATTTAGAGTTTAATCTATTTATATTTAAGGCAATTAGTGGTAGAGAGGATTCACTATTGTCATCTTGTTAATTGTTTATGTCTTCTAGTCTTCTAGTTATTTTGTCACCCTTTCCTCTTTTGCAGTTGTCCTTTGTGTTTTGTTGATTTTTTTTTTTTTTTTGTAGTGACACACTTTGATTCCTTTCTCCATTTCTTTTGTGCATTCTCTATAGGTATTTTCTTTGTGGTTACTATGGGGATTGCATCAAACATCTACAACAATCTATTTTAAACTGATAACAACTTAACATTAATCACATATAAAATTCTACTCCTTTATACTTCCTCTCTCTTACCTTATGTTATTGATGTCACAACTTATATCTCTGTATATTCTGTATCCTCTAACATAGTTTTATAGTTACTTTTCATGATTTTACTTATAATATTCTATGCCAGAATTAGAATTAATTTACACACCACCATTACAATATTATAAAACTCTGTATACGTCTATATATTTACCTTTTATTCGAGAGCTTTACATTTTCAAATGCTTTAGTGTTGCTGTCTAGTGTCTTTTTTTTTTTTTCAACTTGAAGAACTCCCTTTAGCAATACTCATAAAAAAGGCAAATCTAGAACTCTCTCAGTTTTACTTTAACTGGGAGGGTCTTTATTTCTTCTTCCTTTAGACTTTTCTGTATGTTTAAATTTTTCCTTAATAAAATGTTGGAGTAAAATAAAAATAAAGTTAAGAAATTTTCAAACAAAAACTTAGAAAAATTATTACTAGCAGACACACCAAAGCATAATAAAGTATGTTAAGGTTTTAACATAAATGTTATTAACTAGAATTAAAATATTTATTTCTTAAGGATAAAAATTACAGTGAAATGGACAAACCATAAGTGCACTACCAATGAGTTTTGACAAATGCATTACCGTCATCCTGAAAGTACCTTCACTTTAATTTTTGAAGGATATTTTTTGCTGGCTACAGATTCTAGGATGACGGTTATTTTCATTTAGCACTACCAAGAATATGACTCCATTGTTTTGGATTCCCTTTTTTTCTGTTTAAAAGTTAGGTTTCATTCTAATAGTTGCTTCTTTGAATGTAGCCTTTTTAAAAAATGCATTTTGATTATTTTCAATTTTTTTCCTTGATTTTTGTTTCCAGCAGTTTTATTATCACACACCTAAATATGGATCTCTCTTTAGTCCATCTGCGGTTCTTGAATCTGTACCTTAGTGTGTTTAATTAATTTTGGAAAGTTCTGAACCATTATCTTCTCAATTTGTGCACTTTACCCATTATACCATTCCTCTCTGACACTTTAATTACATTTTAGACCTTTCCACTGTTTTTATTTCTCAACCTCTAATGCATATTTTTTATCTTTGTTTCTCTCCATGCTTCATTCTGAATATTTTCTTTTGACTTCTAATTCACTGAATCACTCTTTGGATGTATCTACAGGCTTCTGGCAAGACTCTTAGCCTTTCCCTACCCAAATCCAACCACTCACAGCTCACCACCACTATCTGGTATATGACCAAAAGAACCAGTCTTGCTACCCTAAATCTGGGTTTAAACCTGTCACCAGAGCAGCCTAAGATTCTCAGATCATGTTTATTCCATAAACTCCAATTTTCATTTCTATGGGCAATGAGGCAACTTCCCCCATCCCCTCTATTTTATATATTTGATTTGTTTATCTGTCTCATTCCATAGGATAAAAGCTCCATGAAAGAAATGATTTTTGGTTGTCCAATTCGCTATTGTATCCCCACTGAATGAACAGTGTCAGGCATATAAATGTAAGCACCAAATAAGTATATTAAATGAATAAGTGGTATGCCACATCTCTTTTATGAGAAATCATCAAAGTGAAACTTTATGAAAACACCAATCAGAAACTTTATTTTTTAAAACAACACCAAGAACAAAAAGCTACATGGGAGAACATAACAACTAAGTAAATATTAAAGAAAAAAAGTTAGTCAATTAGAATTTGAAGGAAGAGAAGGAAATCAACTGATTGGTTATTTTTATGATCCTGCCCCAAACTGATTAAATCTACCAAGATTTGGGTTCAAAATCTCTTCTACTGCCCAGTTTGATTCACGGCTTCCTGACACACTGATAAATTGCTGGTACTACTGAAATCTATGCATTAGGGGCAGAAATGCGTTAAGCAGCTCTCTAAACTTGGGTGAATCTGACGCTTGATTTTTTTTTTTTAATTTTTTAAAATTTATTTATTTATTTATTTATTTATGGCTGTGTTGGGTCTTCGTTTCTGTGCGAGGGCTTTCTCTAGTTGCGGCAAGTGGGGGCCACTCTTCATCGCGGTGCGCGGGCCTCTCACTGTCGCGGCCTCTCTTGTTGCAGAGCACAGGCTCCAGACGCGCAGGCTCAGTAATTGTGGCTCACGGGCCTAGTTGCTCCGCGGCATGTGGGATCTTCCCAGACCAGGGCTCGAACCCGTGTCCCCTGCATTGGCAGGCAGACTCTCAACCACTGCACCACCAGGGAAGCCCTGACGCTTGATTTATTAATCTGCTTCAGTGATCATTTATGGCAGCATTGGCACAGCGGTACCTAAGGCCAAAATCTACCTGAATCCCAAGTTATATCAATAAGGTTTATAGAATAAGGTTTTAAAACCTGCTAAATGCCTTGCTCCCGCCTACTAGATCAGTTTTCTGCTCTTTAGCTTGATGGCAAAAGATGGGGAAAGGGTGGGATGTGGTAGAAAAGTTGTGCTGAACCAAATGTTGACGAATAAAAGTCATCCTTTATCTTTCTCCTTCTTTCGTCCCTCTGTAAGGAAATATTTTTGAGGTGGTATAGAGACTGTGGCAGCATATCTCCATGGCAGGGATCTTCAAATTTATACATGTGTCTATGAGCTGTGAGAGTAAATTCCCATGCACAACATAATCAAGAGGCCAACCATCCAAATACTTTTAGTCCATTTATTTATTTATTTATTTATTTGCCCCAAGATTCACTGCTTAGACTTTACTATAGGATCAACTAGATTTCAACCCACATCGTGGGTACTGTTTTCACTTAAGTTATATGGAAAGTTTTAAAGGGCTCTAGTGCATCTCTTTCTACCGAGACTACTAAAACGCTGTAGAATAACATTTAAATACTCATTTAGCACTGATGAACTCATTTGCCTCATTTTCTTAATCAAATATTAAATTTAAAAACATATGCTCATTGTAAGAAGTCACAATTACAGATATATAAAGAATTAAGCTTCTTTCTGTTTTTCCCCTTCATGCTCCCTTTCCCCAAAGAAACCAATATTATCAGTCTGGTTATTATGTGCTTACATCTTACTATCCTTAATCAAATATAATTAAATATATAAGCTCCTTGTCTCCACCACTATATTTTAGAAAAACAAGACCATATCCTACACATTACTTTTCACCTTGAATCAACAATATATTATGGCCATAACTTAAGTTCAGATTAGCCAAGCTAGTGAACTGTTATTGTAATCATAATACTGGGAATAATGATTACTCATAATAACTTCAATTTAAAATCAGAATTAGAATTATGCTGTATTCTGTCCATAATTATAGTCAATTCCATGTAGGCCTAACAGTTTTTGAAATAGAGTCGGTGCTCACAGATATTTGTTGGATTGAAGAGAAAAATAAAAGCACAGAGATGATTTAATGTTATAAATTTTTTCAAGATATTTGAAGAGGTTTCTGAAAAAAAGCAAAATAAAATGAAAGACCAAGAATGGTCCATGAAATTATGATGTCTTTAAAAGTTACAACTAGAAGGAGTATGAGCTTTTATAATTATATAAAATATATAATTGTCCGATGGGTTATTTCAACAAAAAACGAAAGTACTAAGTGATAGTAGGGTACGTTAGTAAAATTGGGGCTAAATTTCCGTGAACCTTGTCTCTTTATAAATGCAATGGCTTTGCCAATAATTAATTTGAAATATTATTTCTCATAAAGCTGTTTGAAAAATCTAAAACAACTACATAAGGAAGGAAGAGCTTCTGAATTGTTAAAAGTCTTTATTCTTCTGTTAAAGGTTATGCATTTTAATATGATCTGTTGGCTGATTTATGTAAAGCTTTGTATTTTTCATTTTCTCAAGCCTGTCAGAGTAGTGATGTATGGTTCATTTTAGCATCAAGTTTGCCATAAGCAATAAAGTCAGAGCCCCCAAAAGAAATTTTAATATATTTCCCCATTTTTAACCTGGAGCTTTTCATTATTCAGTTATTTTGTTTGGGATCCCATGTTTAGTTGATATAATTTTTACACTCACATAAATAAATATTTTAACTTAAAGGTAACATTTAAATAGGTTAATTATTCAATAGAAAAGTTTAAGGGTCATTATATATAAGTGCAAATCTTAGTGATAACTTAAATTTTACACTAACAACCTCTCTAAAGGCTGTATTTTATGTTCCAGTTTGCTTGGAGCATTTTTCTCTAACAGGATAAAAGAAAAATGGTATGCAACATGAAATGGAAGCACGTCCATAAAATTCTATAAGAAGAAAAAATGAAGTATGAAAATAACAATCAGTTAAATTAAAAAATTCTTATTGCAGAACTAGTTGCTGTTGTAGGGGGTATGAAGATGAAAAAAGAAGAGCCCTTAAGAAATTTACAATCTAGTAGAAATAATAAGTCCTTAAACAACTATAACATAAGCTGCTTAAATTAATGGTCACAAGAAAGGAACAAACAAAGTATTAGGGCAGTTCATCTGGTGTGGCTAAGTGTATAAGAGTATTTGAATTCAGTCATACATCATGGACAGGATGTAAACAGTCAAAAAAGACAGACAGAATAAGCAAAGGCAAGGGAGGAGAGAAGCAGAAGGCATGGTAAGGGACTTTTCCAATGGTTCTGTATTACAAGAGCAAAGGTACATGTGGGGCAGTCCTGGGAGAAAGACTGAAAAAGGATGTTATGGCAACATGTCATAGCTAAACATCTTATTTATTGAGAAAACAATGTAGTGCCATTATGGATTTTTGTGCAGAGAAACAAAAACTAGAAAGAAAAATCTAATATGGCAATGAAGTAGAATATGGGGAGAATAAAAGCAAGGAGTCCACTTAAAGAAGTTCTATCTTGTCCAAGAGTCTGGGCAAGATACAACTTTAACTACAGAGATGGGCACGGAGATGGAATAGTGTACAACAGGGGTCTCCAACCCCTGGGCCAAGGACCAGCACCGGTCCGTGGCCTGTTAGGAACTGGGCCACACAGTAGGAGGTGAGTGGTATGTGAGTGAGTTAAGCTTCATCTGCTTCTCCCCATTGCTTCCCATCGCTCCCATTACTGCCTGAACCATCTCCCACACCCCCAACTGTGGAAGAATTGTCTTCCACGAAAATGGCCCCTGGTGCCAAAAAGGTTGGGGGTCGCTGGTGTACAAGACATTAAAACTAACTTATAAAGGATTAGATAACCAATTGAATGTTCATGGTAAAGAAGAGATGATTTGTTTTTTCTGTGCCTGAGTTACTAGGGGGAAAAGAGTTGTGTTAAATAACAAATAACAAGGACAAGGTGCACTTGAAGAGGAAAATGATTTCAAAGTTTGTACATAATGAGCTTGATACTCATTGGCAGTCATGTCCAGCAGCCAGTCAGAAATAAGGATGTAGAGTTAAGGGGAAAAAAAAGATAGCAGTAGAAAGTCCAGAAAGAGAGTGCTTGAGAATTATCTGCATAGAGGTAAAAAGTAAACTTGTGGGAAAAGACACAGTCTTTGTCAGAGAAAATACTGACAAAGAATAAAATGGAGCCATAAAAAGAACTTGAGGCATATATATATATATATATATATATATATATATTTATATATATATGATGAAGGTAAGAAGCAAAGAAGCTATTGAAGAAGACAGAAGAAATCTTGAGAGAGTGGAAGGAAAGTCAGAATAGTACAATGACATGTACACATTATAGGAAAAAATTTCGAGGAGATGGTAGTCAATATTATCAGGGCAAATGATTAACAATTATGAAGACAGAAAAGACCAACATCAAAGTAACTGAGGTCAAGCTAGATTGCAAATGTGTTATAAAGTGAATAGAAACTAAAGGAATTTAGGGAACAGATACGGATTTTCAGAGTGGTATTCAAAGTATACATTTGAGGTCTCACTATTATTTGGAGTAGAGTGTTAATTAATTTGTTAATATGAGTTTAAAATAACAATGTGAATTTGATAAAACACGTGGAAGAATATCTGTCATTTTTGCCCTCTAGCATTTATTCATCTTTCTTTTGTTAATTATACTTTGTTTTCCCTCTATAGAATCCCCTTCTCTACTACCTGGGTGGGCTCAGGAGTAAAGTTGGTGACTTGGCCAATGCTTTACCCAATCCACTGAGATGTAGTAAAATTTCTGGGAAAGGAACTCTTACTTATTTCTTTCCTGATTCACCCTAAGAATGCCATCTCAAAGCCTGATATTAAAAAAAAAAAAAAAAAAGTCCTAAAGGAGGCAACATTTAACTGATTAAGTTAGAACAATGAACATTAAAAAGAATGTCTAAGCACATATACATATACATATATACATAAAACTCTGATGAAAGAAATCAAAGAAGAATGAAATAAATAGATATTCCATGATCTTGGGTAGTAGGATTCAATATTGTTAAGATGTCAGTTCTTTCCAACTTGATCTATAGATTCAATGTGGTCCCATTCAAAATCTTAGCAAGTTATTTTGTGGATATCAAAAAACTGACTCTAATGTTTATATGGAAAGGTAAAAGACCTAGAATAGTCAACACAGTATTGAAGGAGAAGAACAAAGTCAGAATCTGACATCATCTGACTTGAAGACATACTATAAAGCTACAGTAATTAAGACTTTGTGGTACTGGCAATACAATAGGCAAACAAATCAATGGAACAGAATAGAGAGCTCAAAAATAGGTCCACACAAATACAGTCAACTGATCTTTGACAAAGGAGCAAGGCAATATAATGGAGAAAATATAGTCTTTTCAACAAATGGTGCTAGAACCATTAGATATCCACACATAAAAAAATGAATGCAGACGCAAACCTTATACCCCTTCACAAAAATTAAGTCAAAATGGATAACAGACCCAATTGTAAAATGCAAAGCCATAAAAATCCTAGAAGATAAAATAGGAGAAAACCTAGATGACCTTGGGTTTGGTGATGACTTTTAGATACAACACCAAAGGCATGATCCAGGAAAAAAATAATTAATAAGCTGGGCTTCATTAAAATTAAAAACTTCTGCTCTGTGAAAGACACTGGCAAAAGAATGAGGAGACAAGCCATAGACTCGGAGAAAATATTTGCAAAAGACATAGCTGATAAAGAACTATTTCCAAAATATATAGAAAACTGTTAAAACTCAATAATAAAAAACAGAGAGTTCGAACAAAAAATTGGCAAAAGATCTAAACAGACATCTCACCAAATATGATATAGAGATAGCAAATAAATACATGAAAAGATGTTCCATGTCACACATCATGAGGGAAATGCAAATTAAAACAGCAATGAGGGGACTTCCCTGGTGGTCCAGTGGTTAAGACTCCACACTCCCAACACAGGGGGCCGAGTCTGATCCCTGGTCAGGGAACTAGATCCCACATGCCGCAACTAAGAGCTCACATGCCACAACTCAAGATCCTGCGCACCGCCAACTAAAAGATCCCGCAGGTGGCAACAAAGATCCTGAGTGCCAAATAAATAAATAAATATTAAAAAAAATAAAATAAAACAGCAATGAGATACCATTACACACCTATTAGAATGATGAAAGTCCGAAACACTGACAACACCAAAAGCTGGCAAGGATGTGGAGCAATAGGAACTCTCATTCACTGCTGGTGGGAATGCAAAATAGTACAGCCACTTTGGAAGACAGTTTGGTGGTTTCTTGTAAAATTAAATATACTCTTACCATATAATCCAGCAATCACGCTCCTTGGTATTTACCCAATAGAGTTGAAAACTTATGTCCACACAAAAACTTGCACATGGATGTTTTACAAAAGCTTTATTCACAATTGCCAGAACTTCAAGCAACCAAGATGTCCTTCAGTAGGTGAAAGGATAAATATATTATGGTATGTCCAGACAATGGAATATTATTAAGCATTTAAAAACTTACGAAAAGACATGCAGGAACCTTAAATGCATATAACTAAGTCAAAGAAGCCAATCTAAAAATGGCACATACCATATTATTCTAACTATATGACGTTCTGGAAAAGGCAAAACTATGGAGATAATAAAAAGATCAGTGGTTGCGCCAGGGGTTGGAGGTAGTAAGTGATGAAAGGTGGAGCATGGAGGATTTTTAGGGCAGTGAAAATATTCTGTATGATACCATAATGATGGATACATGTCATCTATAGAATGTACAACGCCAAGAGTGAACTGTAATGTAAACTATGAACTTTGAGTGATTACGATGTGCACTGTAGGTTCATTACTTGTAACAAATGTACCCCTCTGGGGAGGAATGTTGATAATGAGGAAGACTATGCATATGTGGGGGTAGGGGGTAAATGGGAAATTTCTGTACTTGCCCTCCAATTTTTCTGTGAACCTAAAAATGCTCTAAAAAATTGTCTTAATTAAAGAAAAAAAAGAAAAAAAAAAGAAATGAGCTGTTAAGCCATGAAAAGACACAATGGAATCCAAATGCATATTAGTAAGTGAAAGAAGCCAATCTGAAATGGCAACATACTAAATGATTCCAACTACATGATATTGTGGAAAAGGCAAAACTATGGCAAGAGTAAACACATCAGAGGTTACCAGGGGTTAGAGGAAAAGGAAGGATGAATAGGCAGAGCTATTCTGTATTATACTATAATGGTGGATGCAAGTCATTATGCATCTGTCCAAACCCATAGAACGTACAACACCAAGAGTGACTCATCATGTAACTATGGTCTTTGGGTAATAATGATGTGTCTGTGTAAATTCCTTGACTGTAACAAATGTACTGTTGTGGTGTGGGATGTTGACAGCTGGCGGGGCTGTGCATGTGTGGGAACTCTCTGTACCTTCCACTCAATTTTGCTGCAAACTCTAAAAGTAGTCTGAAGTCAGCATAGGTAATACCGAAAAACTGCATTTTTTTAATCAGTTATAAAACAACCCGTAAGAGTTAATGGTATTCTTCTTGATTGTCCAATAATGTTGAAACAATGAATATATTCAAAACAAAAATGGTGACGCCCAGTAGAATAAACTTGATTAGCTAAATACAGTGATTGCCTTTTCATCCTCATTTTCAAATGCCTTTGCATTAGGATACTATAGGCAGAGATGAAAGCAGGAACAAGAAAGAGGAAAATAAACCAGTGTGATGAAAGCAAAGAAATGTTACAGAAATGAGGATTTCAGATGAAGTAAAAGGGGAAAAAAGAAGGTACCGATCACAGAGATCATGGATTGGATGTGTTAACCAATTAATCAATGGTTCTATCAACTTCTGATAAAGATAAATATTTCTAAGAATAAAAAAATGTAATGAAAAAAGTGGGACATTATAATTGAGAAAATGCTATGTGATTTTTAAAATATAAAAATACCAGCTTAGTAACAAAAATGCTTTTCAAGAGTTATGTATATAATTAGATGTTCTGCAGTTGTCAGGTACTGGGGACACCTAAGGAAAAAAAAGGAAATGCACCATATTTATTCAGTGTCAGTGAGTACTGCACCTTAAAGAAGTAACATTCTTTTCTGCAAGAGGGCAAATGGACAGAGAAGACCAAAGAAATACCAAGATAGTGTAAATACTGAGCTATTTAGGTAGAGGTGAACATATAATGGCTAATGTATTTAAACCAGAATTTGGTGGTTTTGATTTTTTTGTGTGTGCCCATGGCAGCAAAAGCAGCAGAGACCTAGAAGTAAGAGGCTCCTTTCAGTGGGTCTGAAAGATGTCTGGATAGTTTAGCTTCATTCTCTTGAGGTTTACCAGTTTTTTGGTAAAAGGTCACCAATAGTCATCTTTCAGCCCAATTCAATCATCTCTTTTCAACCCTGTCTTTTCTAGTTTTTCTAGAGAAATGGCACCAAATATTATTCTCTACTTTTGGAAACTCTTGCTGATTGAGAGATTACTGGGGTTCCCATTTTTCTCCTTCCTTTGCCAATCATTGATTCTCTTGGTTCTTCAGATCCTATATCATATGTATGACTGTGGGTGTGCCTCAAGACTTGATGACAGAACACGAAAGATGCAGATTTCTTCCAATCATTTATGCCTCAAGGAGCAGAGCTTTCAATCACAGGGTCTAATCTAGACCTTAACTATTCCACAAAACATTTAAAAATTGACTTCTGCTGTATTTTGACAGTCAATGTATTTAAAATAAAACTATCACACTTTTTGCTTCATTTTCCATCTTTCATTTGTACATCTGTTCCCCTGTATATTTTTGGAAAAGCTTTAATTTCTCCCTTTCCTCTCCTCTTAAACTTTGTATAATGAAGATCCAATTTATCCTCAAACCTTTCCCCTAAGGCTGATGCTCAATAACCTAATTCTTAATTTTCTAGCTGATTTAATATTTGGTTATACACCGTCCTGTCTTCTCCTTGATTAATGTATATATGATTCCCTTTTCAAATGAACTGCAAACTCTTCAGAAATGTAATATCTTTTATATAATATAGAGCTCTTAAAACTATAAACATCTGCAGAATTCTTAGTTACTGAGGATTTGAAAAAAATCACTTTTTTTTACCCTTTCATTTGTTGTTATAGAATTACATCTATAGAGACAACGCACATATCTCAATTTTCTCTTTAAATCACTGTGAATCTTAGACTTACTTGCCTTGTCCTCCAAGTGCAATTCTAAAAAGCGTAGGTAAGCCACAGGTGCAAATGCATCAGCTGAATGTGTGACTACTTCTGATGAATCCCTGAAATAAAAAAATTTTATAATACATTTATCTACTATGAAAAATCTGTTTTGTGGCAAGTTACTCTTACTAGTGACTAGAAAAGACCAAAAATCCTCATTTATTTCCACTAGTATACTATTGTATACATATTTACTACATAATTTGTGATTAACATCTACTTTTAATAATCCAATATTTAATTGGGGAAAAGATTGAGAATACTAAACTTTCAAAACTAAGTAAAGACCTTTTCATCTTTATGAGGACACACAGTTCAACTTTCAGGTTCACTCAAAGCTCTCGGAACAGTTTTACAACTTGAAACTTCTATTCAATTTCATTTTCACAAATTTGGTTGGTATGGGCTACCATTAAACAGTAGTGCTTTATCTTCATTATTCTTTTCATTTTCAAGAGGTAATTCATCCAGTGTTTCACACAAAATCTCAATTATCCTTCACAAAGGCAGTACTGGTGATGGTTTTAAGCTCTAGATGAACTCTTCACACTGCAATATCATTGTTATTAAAATTGATTGTCTGACATAGTAATTACCACATTCAGGTAAAACAGTATGAACTGCTTGCTGGCACCATATGGATACATGTAAATTAACTCAACTTTTATCAAAGATACCCTGTAAAGCACATATGAATAACTAAGATTATGTGTGAAGTTCTAATAACTAATTATCTTTTATTGTTGTTTATTAAGAAAGCAATAGTGTTTTTGCATTTTAACTCAAATTCTAAAGGCAGAAATTTCTCATATCTCTTTAGTGCCTTAGGAACTAGTTCCAATGTTTATATTAGTACACTGTTAGCACTTTAACCATTGTTGTTCAGCAAAATAAATTCTTACTTTGATTCTTTTCCACTAATGTAAAATATTTTTGAATTAACTTTTGTAATGCAAAGTTATTTAGTGACAATAGAAGAAATCTCAAAAGACTAGGATCCGATATATTAAATTTTCATGAGCAAAATCTGTTTACTTTTCACTTGGAAGATCAGAGATAGAGAAAAAACAGTTTGATGGTAAAAAAAAAAAAAATCAACTACCATTCATGAACCGTTAGTATCAAATACGTATCTTGTTAGTGCTTTAAAAAATTACATTAAAACAGGCTTCTATGACTTTAAAAGAAAAATATTATAATAGAAATAAAATCATTAGAGTCGGGATCATGAAAGAAAGTAATAACCTGCCTTCACAGACTACCTAACCGAAAGATGCTTCAATGTATAATGAGCAAGAGGAGAAAGAGAAAGAAAAGAGGAGACCCTCTTGCTTTCTACCACCTGTCTCTCTGCCTTGTTAACTCTAGTCTAGTTGTCTTGTCTATTTACTCCAGAGTTGTCTGTTCTGGTCCTATCTTGGCTCCGCAATAGATTCAAATTCTAGTTCCTGTGTATGACCTCATTCTTACATTAAATTTCAATCTCTATGTTCCCAATCCCAGCTTTGGAAACTGACCCTGAGCCTGAATTATGCCTGATGTAGGCAGCTTGGTCTTGATATCCTTGACAATGGGTACACCAAAACCATGATTAACCTGAACCAGTGATGTGTCAGTGGAAAGGGTTTCGGGCCCTCCTTTCTCTTGACAGTTATTCCCACTAGAAACAGAAGATTGACAGCAAATAGCTCACTTAATTGATACAATTATTGCATTCTGAATCAAGATTGTTATCCAGAGAAAATATATAACATTCTGAACACTAAATGAAGAGGAATATGGTTTTTATGGATTCTATTAAATCCATAATCTCTAATTGACTAATGTCATTTCACTCAGTTATACAAAGCTAGAACCAACTGGGAGACAGATAGTAGATTCAAATCAATGGCTTTTAGCTTCAAACAGAATAATGCCACTACTGCTCTTCTTTTCTTTCATAAACTATCACCTGAAACTCAACTTTCAAGGGTCTCTGGTTTCTGTCTGCTTCATGGATTTCTCTGAAACCTAGAGCAGAATCTGCTGGAATACCCTCAGAGAGACCCAGAAAATTAAGAACAACTCTACCACAGCAAAAATGCTTTCCAGTTCACTACCCTCCTCCTCTTTCCCTATTAATACAAGTAATCAGTGCAGCCCCTTCCTCTTACACAACTGAGGTTTCTCGGTAGGCAAGAGCTAGATCCCATGCTCCCTTTCACTGCTGCGTTAGGCTTATCCCTAGTTATGACTTCAAAAGGGCAGCTAGCTGAGTCAGGTCTGAGTCTCTCTTCCCTGACTACAGGCTCTCTCTCGAGTTAAGAGATCAGGCCCTAACCCTCTCACTTCAAAACCCTGATATTTTCTCTTGAGGCTCAGCCATGGTCTTGGTTCCTACTTCCCCTCTGAAAAGACAACTGCACGCAGATACTCCCCGTGGGCTCACACTTATCCTCACAAGACATTTCCAACGTCATTTCTGTGAAGGCTTGCCTGACATCTTCAGACAGTGCTAGTTTTCTGCTTTATGTGCTTTGGTAATGCATTTACAGACCTTTCATAACACATTCACTGTATTATAATTATGTGTCTGTGTGCTTGTCGCCCTTCTTAGAGAGGGACCAGGTTTTGTTCATCTTTGTCTGCCTGTCTCCCCACACTCCACCTCTGGCTCAGTGCAGAATACACTGCCTTATTTTCAATCATTTGTTGAATAAACAAATAACTGTATAGTTTAACTTTGTTAAGTATCTTTACATTTACACAGTAACTATTGACACTATCAAAAACCCACACTGATTTTTCAATTACCTATCTTCACACAAATATGTACATTTTCATACATGCATACTGCATATATATGGGTACATGAACATAAGCATATATGTATACCAATAACAATATATAGTTATCTCTAGCATAATAAAAATAATTATATAAATTTAAATACAAGGAAAATGGTTCATAAATTCTAATAAATTCCTAAGTGATACAGAATAGAAATGAGAAGGCAGATAAGGAAAGTACTTGATTCATCCTCACGGCTAAATGCCATATTATGATGCTCTGGGCTGAGTTCTGTCTTGAATAGGTAGAAACTAGGAGTAAGTGGGGAAGATGAGTGCATCGTGTTTTAATCATAGAATTTAGTTCTTCTTTTCATCCCTCCTTCCTTCCCATTGTTTCTTCTATCCATCCATCCATCCCATACACAGCAACTCTGTAGCAGTAGTATATTAATATTGACAATTCAAATGGAAATATGGGGTTGTATCAAAGATTGACATTAAAATTGTGTTCATTAACAGTGAGAAGAAAGTTATCACCTTCATTAATACATTGGGATTTTAGTTCCTACTTTTTTTTTTTTCAAAATACTGGCTATATTCCCCGTGTTTTAGTTCTTACTTTTGATATGCATACACATATATTTCAAAGTAAGAAATAATAAGAAAGTAGTTTTTTTTTTTTTTAATTTATTTATTTTAGGCTGCGTTGGGTCTTCATTGCTGCACGCGGGCTTCTCTCTAGTTGCGGCGAGCGGAGGGCCACTCTTTGTTGTGGTGCGCGAGCTTCTCACTGCGGTGACTTCTCTTGTTGCAGAGCATAGGCTCTAGGTGCGCAGGCTCAGTAGTCGTGGCTCACGGGCTCTAGAGCACAGGCTCAGCAGTTGTGGCTCACGGGCTTAGTTGCTCCGCGGCATGTGGGATCTTCCTAGACCAGGGCTCGAACCCGTGTACCATGCATTGGCAGGTGGATTCTTAACCAATGCGCCACCAGGGATGCCGAGAAAGTAGGTTTTTTATTTGAGGACCTACAATTGTCCTCTTTTCTTAAAGACTAGGCTGTAATTCCTTTTGTCAAGGCTCCTCAGGAAAAAACCCTCATTTTCTGATCTAAAAATTTGTATCTAGAGGTGAGTAGTCACATCCTAATTGATGTGAAAAGTAAATTGTAAAATGTTCTAGTCAAAAATTTAAAAAATTACTTCCACACAAAGACTGTTATACCAGTGTTTCCCACAAGATTTTAAAAATGTTAGTTGGAATTCGGGGCAAAATGTATCTTATAATAAACTTCTAGAACCACCCTAATTTGTCTAAATTATTTCATTATACAAGAGATTCTATCTGTGTTTTTGAAAAAAAACAAAAAACACACACCCTAATTATAATCAAATCATTTTGCATGCAAAAGTTTATTTTTTCTCCTCATAGAGGTAGTCTCCTTTTTTAACATAAAATTTTGAATTAGACATTTAAAAGGGGATTCCTAATAATCAACTAGTTGTATGCTAATTGTGGAAGATCACTACTATGTCAAATATAACAGGAGAAATTATTAAGTTTGTCCCCCCAAATACATTCTAACTGACAGGATCCAGTATGATTAATAGTCAATTGTTAACAAGTAGTTACCAGGTCTAAACTTATCTTTTAATTGTGTCACATGGAAAACTATCTCTAAATAAAATAACTTTAATTTATATACAGTTTTAGAATGTGCAATGCATATTCATTCACATCATCACATTTAGTGCTTATCAGATAGGTATGATAAGGACATTTTCTATTTTAAAGAGAAGGAAAGATTTTGCATAGAGCAGGTGACATTCTTTTTCCATTCAACTACTACAACCTCTAGTTATAACCTAAGAAAGGAACACATAAAAGTGAAATAGGATATTTAAAACTAAACAATAAATGAAAAATTAATTCCACGATATTTAACATTTATCAGTGCCTACTACTGTGTGTTCTGAGAGTTCAGATATGAGGACAAGCACTGGAAGCAGTAACAACCAAAGCCTTTAAAAATGGAAGGATTTAGCAAAGTGGGGATAAATGGGAAGGCAATCTAGCGAAAAGAAGTCAAATAAGAAAGTTACGAAGCTGAGGTGAGGCAGAGCCTATGAAGAAAAAAATCAAAGAACATGCTTAAGCATCAGAATCAGATTAGTGATTAGCTGATAACTGAGTAAGAAAGAAATGTCAGTTCTCCCCCTTCTGTTCTCAAGGTACACACTCGTATGTCAGCACTTACAGTATTGCTGATTTGCCTCTCCATTCTTACAGAAGAACTTTTACAGAGCAGGGTGGCAGCTTGCAGAGTTCCACCCACATAATTATCCTCAACAAATGATTATCCAGTTCAATTGAACAGCTCATTTTGGCACTAGAGGGTTCTAATACACCTTCCCTGACATCCTTCTCTTCAATAGCATGATTAACTCCCATCATGTCATTGTCTCAGTCAGGTTGAGGTTTCTCTGTCTACACAATGATGAGGTGAAAGATTCACTTTTCAGGTCTAAAGTACTATGATAAATAAACCTTCTGGTTATGTAGTGTAAAGCAGTACATTTCTTATAATTCTATGTTGTCCATGAAGACTTCTGGGTGCTCCAGGACCTCAAGTTGTCTAATAAACAGGAAGAGTATTATTCTTTGGCCTTCTTTCTCTTATTGTGCTTTTTATTTTTTTCTAATTTGGTTAGTCTAATAAGTATATTGCAAGTTTCCTATGATACTATAATTTCACCCTAGCATGGAAATGTTTTTCTTGAAAAACCAAACAGTATTATTTCATAGAAGTAATACCTAAGGCACAGTTCATTCAATGAATTGTTTTGTGATCATTGAAGCCAGAAGAAATACCTCCCGTTTATGAACTTATTCTTCTGACTCTTATCCTCTACCATTTTGTGTCACAATTTTATGCAGATGTGTCTTCCTTCCACCCTTCTGGAGACAGGAACTATGTTTCAACATCAGTGGTGCCCAGTAGAATGCTTTAGACATAATAGGTACTTGATATATATTTGCCAAATATATTATTATTATGTTTGATGATTATTAATGGAAGAGAAGTTAGAAGAAATGAGAGAAGCAAGAGTGGGTGAATATTGCATAGGGTAATGAAAAGGTCATGGCTATGTTTCCCAAGATAAATGTAATTTTTAGAAAATTCACCTGGAGTTGTCTTAACTTCTTAGAACATTCTTTCCCTCATTATTAATATGTACAAAGAAGTCACCTTTCAGTGTTGAAAATATTAAAGCTGTCCATTCGATACAAGATTCTAGTCTTTCATCAAGTGAGGTTTCTGAAATCAAGCATAATTCTGACAATCTTTTCAAGAAGCTGAAGAGCTTAGGAAAAGCAAATAAAGTGCTCTCTTAGCATATGAGAAGAGTGATATAAATTAGAGTATGGATAATAATGTTAACAAACTGAAGAAAGTTCCTATTTTTTGCTACACAAATTTTAACAATTTATGGCAAAGAAATCACACTATTCACCATAAAACAGAATTCATTTAAAAACAAAGTTCATATGTAAAAATAACCCCAAATAATTGAAGAGAAATGTTTAGTATTACCATTCTAAGTTATTAAAGCCAAGAAAAAGGAAAAAGAGAACAGAGTTAATGGAACCCACAGGCTACTGATGTGGCAGTTTATCAAGTGTAGCTGTAATGAAAGATAAATAATACAGGCAATTCACACTTCATGAAAGGATAAAAGTGTCAGTGTGTAGGTACCAGTTTTACTGCAGGCCATAATCAGCAAGTAAATGAAAGTGCAATGTCTAAAAAGTTTATAGGCTTCTATGAAGGCCTCCTCTTGTCATGTATTGATTTAGGTATTCAGACGACTTCACTGGTATTAAACAAATTGAGTGTTTGTGAACTTGGAGGACATGTTCTATTTCTCTTAACAAAAGTTGCCTCCAGCTTAATGTTACGTTGCTTCCATCACTTAAATTTGAGGAAGGGGAAGAAAATGCTGAAATGATATCTTACACAATTATTTTCTTCTTAAATAGAGGGCAATCCAAAGTGAACGTTTCATACTCTCCACCTTCTCCACAAACATGGACTCCGTACTTCTTAGAAAGCTGAAAATAGGGAAAAAAAAGAAAAAGAAAAAGAAAGAAACAGGAATCTTAAAATTAGTTAGCAAAAATGCTCACTTAACTTATTTTGTCCTAAAAAATATCCATGCCAGAAACTTTAATTCCAAAATAGATTGTGAGCTACAGGAAAATAACTGTATACGTCTGCTTAAAATATGGGTTTAAAACCATATGAAAAATGTTATCATAAAGCATAGCATTTTTAATAATCACCAAACCCTTATAAAAAGATGTAAGGGACCAACATTTTTGTGTAGAATGAGAAAGCTTAAAGATTACTATAAAGTTTAGGAATGCCACTAGCTTTAGCTTCAAAGGGAGGCTAAGGAGGAAAGATACTAAGTAATTACGTAGTAAATGAGAATATATGCAGCCAAACTGTGCTTTTCCCTGCCCTTTGACCTATATGTAGAAGGGGAAAAAATGTTGTGTTTAGAGCATTTCTCAGAGACACAGAGAATGTAATCTAAGGCCTTTCCTTGGGCCTGGGCACACAAAGAAGTCATAAACATGGTTATTATGCTTAAGGTTATTATTAATAGTAAAGTTCCAAGTTCCAACGCTGCAGACAAGCCCTAGGAAAGTATAACTCCCAGAAAGGTTGGGATAGCTTATAATGTTGTCTGATTAAACCTGAAATTAAAACAAAAAAATAAGCAAAGAAACAAATAAATTCCCCGTGCTTTGCACTGAATATAAGCTGTGTTATTTAAATGATCCTGATACTGAGAGTACAATCATCTCTTATTTGGTTGGTACATGGCTGGAATCAGTGCTGGGGAGCACTCTCACTGGCTGTGCCACAGAATCTTTCTGCTCTTGTGCAGAGGCTTTATCACTATGATTCCTTCTCCTTCATTCTGAACTTCATAGCTTTCCCTGCTTACAGTCTCTCCCAGCCCAAAGTCCTCACAGCCCAAAGGAAGAGCGACTCCATTGATGTTCTCTGTTACTGCCAGTGCTGGGACTGTGGCCTAAGTCTTCGGTTTTACCCGCATAGTTACACATTTATTTATTTGGTTATTTTTGTGGTTGTGCTACCATTCCAAATCCATTACATTTCAACTACTGACTACGTGCCCTTCGGGATTTAAAGCACACATCTATGAAAATTCTACTACTCCCTCTAAGGTTCAACAGTAATGTGGATGACCTGTAAAGCCAAATAGCAAGAGAAGTGAAGGAAAGAAAATGGGGTGGCATTTTCTATAAGAACTCACAAGAGCAAAGTAGATAAATGAAGTAGGGAATCAGCAAGGCAGAAGAATTACGGCAGCTGGTCCTTATAAGAGCAGATAACAGGAATACATTACCGTAGTAAACCAAATTAAATTCATGTCTGCTTTGCAATAAAAAATGTAGGAATAATAATGGGATGTGGATTTCAGGGGTGTTTCCTTGTTCTGTCAGCTGGTGCCTGACCCCTTCTGTGCTGATCTCCCTTCACTGGTCTTCCCATTCTAGCAACTGTCTACCAAGTGAACCATCTACTCTCACCTTTATGGACAGTCTCCTTACGTGGGAGTATACCTTAACAATCACTGGCTTCTTTTTATTAGAAAATGTTTCATTGAAGCTTTGCAAAATTTCTATAATCTACCACCAAAGAATAACTGGATTTTTTAAAATTAAAGTTGGCATGGCTGTTATCCTACTGATATCCTTCTATTAGTCCCTAGTAAAAATAATGCAAGCTGCTATGTTAATCCAACACAGTACTAGGAAATCTAATATGGATGCATCCAGTGATATTTCCAGTTCAAGTAAAATATTTCCATAATATTCACCCAATCAGTTCTTCAACAAATATTTATTGAACAGTGATTATTTGGCAGGCCTTGCTAGATGAAAAAGATCCAAAAGTAAACAAGACAATGTCCCTGGTCTCTGGAAGCTTCCTAAATATACTGCACCTTATATTTTAATACCACAATATGATGAAATAGTGATGTCACTTCTATAAATAATATGTGCAATCTCTTCTCCCCACTACTACTGGTTCACCAGCATGGACACAGATTCCAAGTCAAGAAATTTGGGTAAAGAGCCCAGTGGTTTTTATGGCTGATGAACCAAGAAGTAGTCTGTGAATCCTTAGAATGTCTTTTGCAGCCCCTCTAAACTCTACTAGCTTCAAGCTCTAGTAGATGCAAGTATTTAGAAAATTCGATCTTTATTGGCTGACTTTTAGCCAGTTCCAAGTCCCTTTGATGTCCTGAGAGGCCTCAAGAAGCAAAGTTTATGCTAGCCACTTTCTTTAAGCCACTTTCTTTATCTAAGACATAGCACCCTGTTAGAAATCAACATCCTGGTAGCACAAAAGCATGATGTATGCATGTGATAAAAAAAGGGTCAGTTTAGGTAAGTAGAGAATCCAGATGTGTACATTCCAGAGACATATTTGTGGTACACAACATTCAATTTACTTTTCTAAAACATGTAGGCCACTGTTACTCATATCTACACTATTCACAGAAAGTAGCAACTTTATTCTAACATGTTTCAGGTCTGTGTTTGGGTTTCAACTCAAAATTAGCATTATTGTATGCCAGCACTTAATCACTCCAAATACAATTTTTGCAGTTCACTTCGATAAGTTTCTCTGTCAATTTCATTGTAATTGAAAATACTAAATAGGTAACAGTTTTTCTAAGGTTTAGTTTCTCGCTGAATTATCATGATTCTTTCCATAATTTAAGTACAAACGATAGCAATCTATTGAAAAATAAAAAATATTTTTCATATTGCTATTTGACCATTAAGGTCTAATGTCCATTAATGATTAAAACATCGTTAAATAGTTTCAGTTAGTATGTAAAAAGTGGAAGTAGACAGTTATCACTGTAACACCAAAAATATGCCAGATAGGCTACAAAACCATGCCTTTGTGTTTTACCTACAGAGATCCGAGAATGCAAAGAAGTCTGGATGAACTAACTTCAGATCAGGGTAAGCCTTTCCTAGATGAGTGAAGATCCATGGTCACTTTCCTAATGGGGGAACAGACAGAGTAGAAGCAAACCTCTATAGATGAGGGACGTCTATCAGTGTATACAAAAAGCCAAACTCTTATGGCCATCTGTGGACCTCTGTGATGGATTATTAGGGTCCTGAGAAGACCCAGGGAGTGTGTACAGCCTGCCAGTTCTTTTTCACAGTCTTAACTAAGTGTACACAGTAGCTACATGCAGAGAGCTAGGGCCAGGGCAGAAAAGGGGAGAGAGATCCCTTTGAGAACACCTGCCCATCAAGTCTTTTCTACTGAACTTTCACTGTACCAAGGACTGGTGACAGGGCAGGAAGACAGAGAGATTTCAGCCAAGACTTGGAAAGCCAGAGAGGAGGCAGGGAAAGGCCAAGAGCAGTAAGCCCTTGAAAAGGCACAAAACACTGGTAGCAGGACTTTAAAGCAGGGGGACGGGGTAGGGGGGGAGAAGGAGAGAGAGATCTCTAGACTCACTGGAGCACAGATCACATGCCCTGATAAAGGGAGAGACCTTATCCTGCTTTCAAAACATTTCAAACAAGTAGCAAACTGAAACAACTCAAACCAGACCCAGCTCAACTGGAGATTAGACTACAGAGAATAAACATCACAAACTAGCTGTCAGACAGAGGAAGGGGTGTGACTTTTCCAGAGTGAATATTTACTTCAGTCTCTACTGTTCTTTTTTATTCAATATCTACTATAATATATATAAAACAAATTAGATGAACAGTGAAAAAGTTAAAAATGTGACCTGTAATCAAGAGAAAAACAAACAAAACAGAAACAGACCCACACATTAACCAAATGTTGAACCCAGTAGATAAGGACTTTAAACATAACTACTATAAATACATTAAAGATTTACTGGAAAAGATAGACAAAATTTACGAACAGAGAGTAATTTTAGCACAGTTGGAAAACTAGGGATAGACAGCTGTAGGTTCATATTCTAGCTCCAATACTTTCTGAGTACTGGACCCAGGATGAATTGCTTAAATTCTCTGAATTTCCATTTCCCTAGGGGGATCCCTGCCCTTCGGGGGATGTTGTATTAGAAGGTATAATACATACAAAGCTTTTAACCCAGTGCCTAGTGCACAGGAAGCAGTCGACATATGTTATCTTTTCTCTATTAATTTGCCATTCCCTTAGACCTTCTACTCTTTACCTATATACTCCCATCTTTGAGGACCATGACCCCTACTATATCTATTACCTCTACTGCAAATGGCTTTTGAAGCGAAAACCCTAGCCATCAACCCCTCTCCCATGTATTCGCTCCCCCCATAACAAACGTTTATTGAGTGTTTTACTTGGGAGCATTGTTGTCTTACTTCAACATGAATAAAACACAGTTCTTTATTTTTTCCCCAAAACCTTCTCTCCCTGCTCAATTTCTGTTCAATCAAGCTTAAAATACTGGAGTAGAACTTAATTCCTTCCTTTCCTTCTGCCACACAGCCTACATTTTAAAATTTTCATGAATTCATTTATTGAATCTACAAATATTCACTCAGTACTTATTACGTGCCAGATGCTCTTCTATACATTAGGCATATGGCAGTGAATGAGAAAATGTACGCACTCCCTTCCATTCTAACATCCTTACTGATCACTTTGCACTTGAACTATTACAATAAACTCTTGTCTTCCTGCTTTATATTCACCCCTCCCAATCTACCCTACATGTTATCAACACACTAACTTTCCTTAACAATATGAGATGGCATTCATCCACTCAAAAACTTTTGGTGTTTGACTATTGCCTATTCAATGGAAATCAAGCTCTGTAAACTGAGAGTCAAAGACTTCAGCCATTTGGTCCCATCATTCACAAGAATACCAAGACATAAAGCTAATACACTGAATGGGAAAATAAAGTAAAATAAAGATTCAAAAGAATCTTGACTGGCTGAAAAAAACCCCAGAAGATTAAATCTTAAAAAGTGAAATATAATGTGATAAACATAAACCCCAACAGGCAATTTCCTTCTCTTCAACTTATAGAAATCACTCTTATTACTGACTGTGGGATTGTCCTCTGCTGCCTTGTGACATACTTCTGTATTGCATTACTATGTACCCCTTGAATTTAAATGTTTCTCATGAGACTATAAGTTTCTAAATTTCTTAAACCCTCTCATAATTTTTTCCTAGTAGTGTGTAGCACATAGTACACAATGACCAAATGGCTGTCTTATCTGTGGTCCGGATACCCTGTATACTCCCAGAAAAGGGTCCAATTGGCATGTACTGACAGGTCTAGTTTCAGACAGAAAGTAAGCCATTCCCAAACAGAATTATCAAGTAAAAGGGAGGAGTGATACCGAGCAGGGCCCTGTGGGCCCTCTGGGCACAAAGCCTTTCTGTGTCTCCCATTTCTGTGATTACAGGAAGTAGCCTTCATTCAGCCTCCGGAAGCTTCCCTGAGTCCCAAAATACAGATTCAAGCAGTTGTTAATTAGGGAAGGGAGGGGATATGAGACAAGGGAGAAACAAAACAGTCAAGAGAAACAATAGTGCAGCCTTGGTGCAAGGTCCTGGTTCCCCATCAAAGGATACACACAATAATATCTTTGAGCTGTTTTGCAGATACTGAAACCCCCTCCAGGTGGGAGAAAGTTAACGGTTAACGGTGGTATGCTGCCCACAAGCATGTAGACCCCAGACCAGTTGGAACCTGAAGGTTGATGAGGCTGACTCCTACTTACCTTACCACCAACCCATCAGAAGAATGTCCATGAGCTGATCACACCCTCTTTGAACCATTACTATAAAACTTCTCACTATCCTCTCCAAGTTGGGACACATAGTTTTTCGAGGCAGGAGCCCGCTGTGTCTCCCTTTGTCTGGCAAAGTAATAAAGCTATCCTTTTCTACTTCACCCAAATCTCTGTCTCCGAGATTTGATTCGGCACCAGTGTACAGAGAAGCTGAGCTTTCAGCATCAGGAGAAAGTTACTAACTGCTTTTTCTATATCGTTAGAAATAGGATAAAATTTTTCTATTTTTGGAACTCTAAAACTGGATAAAATTTACACATGGTTGTCAATGTTTTTCTTATCTCATTACCCACTGAATCAGGGATGTCACTATCTTTCCCCCTGTCTTTAACCATTTGGGGAATGTTATATAGAAAAAGATTCAGATCAGATGGCCATTGGATATGATTAATACACCTGTTATTTTGTCTGACATCAGTCAAACTGGTCCCATTCTTTGTATAAATACAAAGGTATAAAGCTAACACAATCAATAAAATAAAATAAAATTTCAAAAGGATCTTGACCAGCTGAAAAGAAATATGTTGCTGTTTTCTAACCAGTTAAATTATTTTTGATAAAATAATAAAATCATTTTTTACTTATTTCACATTATAATTTCCATTGTATAAAAGTATATTCCTTGCTTCACATATATCTAAATTGTGCTGTGTTCTCCTTTGGATAAAATTTTTATGGAAGGTGAACATTAATTTTCCAACTAACTATTGTTAAGATAAGCTTTCTAAAACACATTTTGAACAGATGTGGCTGACTTGGGTCATTTCATGGCTTATAAGAATGCCTTGGAGTCTGAGCATTTAAAAAGTGAATTCCTAGTAAATGAAAAGGAAATTACTTATATGATTCTATTTTTTCTGGCACATTTATTCATACAGATAAATATTCATATTCATAATAACTCCATTTGAACTCTACTAATTACTGAACTGAAAAGGTTATGGGCATCATGATTTCCCTGTTTAATTTTTTTATCCCTTTGAAAGACTGTAATAACCATAATTGTGAGAATTTCTTATTAAATCAAGATATTTCTTCTTTTAAACCTACCTCATTTGCTGTTACTAATCTTAAAACTGACAAAAAAAAGGGCCAAATGAAACTGCACTTCCCTCATCCCTCCTACCACCTAAAGAAAACCATGAGGTTTAAAAAACTCACCACAATTTCATTTTATAAATGATGTATTTAACATACAAAATAATTTCATGCTGCATATATTCATTCATAGCATTTATTAAAGAAGTATTTATTGAATGTCTACAGTAGGTCTGGCATTGTTTTAAGTGCTGGGGATAACAATAGGAGCAGACATAAATTCTGCATAAAACAGCTTACTGTCTGGAGGTACAGACATAAAGTTAAACAAGCAATTACAATAAAAGGTAGGGATTGCTTTGGTGGATGCATGAAATGCAGTGGGAATATAAAGCAGGGGACCTAACTGGAAGGAACTCAAAAGGCTTCTCAAAGAATCTGAAGGATGAGTTAACCAGGAAAGTCTGGAGAGAGAGAGGGAAAGAGAAAGAGGGAGAGGGAGAGGGGAGAGAGAGAGAGAAGGCAGGAGAGAAGAAAACTGTTCCAGAAGGAACAGCATGTGTTAAGTCCCAGAGCACATGATGGGTACTAGAAATTGAAGTAAGTTTGGCATAGCTGAAACATAACTAGACGAGTAATAGTGGAGAGGTGAGGCTGAAAAACTAGAAAGAGGACAGATGTTATGGGGCTTCATATGCCATGCTAAGTTATTATCCTCAGGTCATTGAGAACCCATGGGGATGTTTTAAACAGAAAACTGACCTGATCTCATTTGTCTTTTAGAAACATCATTCTGGCTGCACAGTGGAGAATGGGCTGGAGGGCAGAAAGTCAAGAAGCAGAAAGAACTGAGAAGTTGCTGGAGGAATCTCGGCAGGAGGTAAAGCTTTCCTGAACTGGAGAAGTAGCAGTGAGGATGGAGAGGAGAGGGCAGATATTTTGAGAGAGATTTTCTAGGCTGAAATAAGTGACTGGAGAAGTGAAGAAAGTTTAAAAAAAGTAAGAAAAATTCCCAGCTTTCTGCATTGGGAAACTGGATGGATGGTGGTCCTGTTTCCTGGATTTTAGTATAAGTAGCAATGTGCTGGGACACTGTCTAATGACCTTATCTTTTTCAAATTTTATGTAGCATGTGATACAACTGATGTCTCAAATCTTTGTGATTATTTTCCTTAGGCTTCCATGTTACTGTATTTTCTAAGTTATTGCTAGGCTTCTCCACCTCCTTTCCCTCCTGCTGCTCCTAAATTATAAGTAGCCCTCATGATTCTCTCTATAGTCTTCTTTATCAATTTATTCCCTTGGATAGCTTATGCAGTCCACGGGTTCAACCATCACCTTTATGTTATTCTGCTGCTGCAAACACAAACACTGTCACTACTAATTAAAGACAATTTGCTTTATGCCTTAAAGTTAAGAAAATGATGAAATTATCTTATTTAATCTTCAAAATGCCTTTTAAGAATAAAAAAGAGCATAGGCTCTGAAATCAGATAGACTTAAAGCATAAATTCCAGTTCTGCAACTTCCCAGCTCTGTGACTTTGGAAAAGTAACTCACCCTCTAAGTGATTCCTCATCTGTAAAATGTAAACATTAGTAGTAGCAACATCATAGGCTTGTTAGATGGTTAAATAAAATAATGCATAAAAAGCACTTAGCACAGAGTATGGCACTTAGTAAATACACAGCTTAACTATAAAAGTAGGTAAAGCACGTATGGTAGTGAGGCACGGTGAAAGCAGCATTGCATAATTGATTAAAAGCAGTAGCTCTGGAGACACACTGCCCTTGGTTCAAATCCTAGCTCTGTCACTTTGTAGCTACGTGATCTTAGGTCATGCAAACTCTCAGAGCCTCAGATTACTGATCTGTACAATGGAGATGACAACAGCATCTACCTCATAGGAATGCTGTTTTCAGTAATAAAACCATGTGAAAAAAAAGTCTAATATACTACACAGCACATAATATATACTCAATGAAATGGCTACTAATTTTATTTTCTTCCTTTTCCAGAGGTGAAAACTAGGTTGATTTGCAAAGGTTATATAGCTTAGAACTAAACAAACCCAGAATTTAAAGTTGTGTCCTGACTCTGATAAATAACAAACCTTAGTCTTTAGCCTGAACATCTCAATTGTGTGCCAACCTCATAGTTTAAAAACATATGCCTTTGGTTTACATGTTATAATTTAAAACTCAGTATGTTTAAGACCAAGCTTATCATGTTCTTTCTCAACCCTGTTCTCCTCTGCAAAAATGTGTGCTTCTAATTTCCCCAATCATTACGTGTGTATTAATTTTGATTCTTCCTTTTCCAGCTTCTGGCCATTTGGTGCTAATTTCTTTTTCATTCTTCCAACAAAATCTTTCTTTTAGTTTTGTTCTCTCTCTCCATCCCTACTGTCAGCGGTTTCATGCTCTAAGCCCTCACACCTGTTTCCTATAAGAGCACCTTAGACTTTTTTTCATTTCCAATTTCTTCTACTCCCAATCCATGAATACTACTGACAGACTAAATTTCCTGAGATATATTTTAGTAATATAAATCCCTGTTGATGAGCCTTCTGTATCTTGCTATTTCTTATCCCAAATTGCTTGGTCCATCTCTCAAGGCCCTTTATGATTGGGTCCTAAATTCCCACCTCACCTTTTTCTTATTAATCTACCAATACCAACTCTTAGTTTCATTTAAACCAAGTTCCTCATTGTCCCTGCATGTCTTCTTGCCAAGGAATCTTCTTCATATTGATTCACTTTGTTGTTACCACCCATGTAAATTTCATCCATCCTTCAGACCAGTTTAAGTGCTGAGGCTTCCATGACATCGCCTTCAGCTACTCTAGGTCATGTGGTCATCTTCCAACTCTTAGGTCCCAATTACATTTATAGTAAATACCAATTTGGTTTTATCTGATCCAAGTTATTAGGGTCCTCCCCTCATTTACAAAACTCTAAGTTCCATGAAAAATAACTCTTTGACTTACTTTGTACCCCTTATAGAAGCCAGCAGAGAACTGAGCACATAAGAAGGCCTTACAAATACTTATCACTCAGTTCTATTAGTACCACATGACACTGGCAGTTAAGAGTTCTTCTATAAAACACAGTCAGAGAAATGTGAGGGACAGGTTCAAGGTCATATATTATAACAGCCACTAACTACGGAGGACCTTCACCTCTTCTCTTTAACTACAGCTATTAATGGGCACTACTGCCAGGTCAAATTCCTTAAACTACACCTGTCAGAATTTTAGTCCTTTCCTCTAACTCCTGCAGTTAGTCCTCATTGTTTAGATAATTAAATCCGCACTTCAGTATTCAAAATCTCTCACGATATGGCTTTGACTTCTTTTTTCAGCTTCCTCTCCCAGTACTCAAAATATACTCCAAACAGTTCAGCCAGTCAAAAATCCTATCCATTCTTAAAGTCCAGTATGGCGGTCAATTTATCTCTGAATTTACTCAGAATTCTCTCAACAACATATAATTTTCTTTGAAATTCTATGGTACATATTTTTTACTTTTTTTAGAGTACATTTCAATACACCTTGTAATTTATATTTATAATAGTCACTGGACTCAACCATAAAATTCCACATATCCTTCCAACTCAGTTATGTTCAAAATTCAAAATCTCCTCTCAAGGAAGTTCTACCTCCTCTTGACTTTCAAGGTCAGTTAAAGGTGTTCTTTTCCATAAAGTTAGCAGTGCAGGGAACAAGGCTTAAAATTCTGTCTCTCTCTCCCACATTATCAAATCAACTTTAGTGAAATTCCCTATATCTTTTGCTTTTTAAGTGACAGGTAGCTGGGATTGTAAACTGCTCTTTTGTCAAACCCATAAGGAAGACAAGTTAACTCATATAAAACAGAACTTGAAACAGAGCTTTAAGCTTGAAATCAGCATTGCACATATCTGGCTTTAGCTCTTATAGCACCTAGCTGAGTGGTATACTTCTTAGTCAGCACATATCTACTTACCTTTGACTCAAGGCTAGAAGTCCAATTTCCCAATTCTATGTGAATAGTTCTGGAAAAAGCAACCAATTCTATATATTCACAATTTTTATATAATATGGTTTCATTCTTCCATTTAGCAGACAACTTTTACTTGGATGATCTTAAGAAATCTCTTGATTAAAGAGTAACGGCTGCTGGTAAAGACAGTGGATTGAATCCATGTATCTACTCCCACCCCCTTCTAAAACCTTCATGGGAGGTATTTCATAAAATGGCATAAACACAAAAAGATGCAGAAAAGCAGAGGGCAAGTGACAGGATCAATAAATTTAATAGAACCAAGAACACTGGATCCTACGCCAACCGACAGTGGAGAATGCAAAGGACCAAACCAACTTACACAGTAAGATAACTCCTTCCTCTAAAACAATAAGGTAATGAGTTGGTGGCACTGGGTACCTCTGGAAGTAAAGGGAAAATGTGAAAAGGACACCAAAATAAGAAGGGTTGATTGGCAGTGTGTTTAACAAGCAGTCAGATCCCCAGATCCTTTTGCTCTAGGCTGGCAACTGTCTCTCCTCCACCCTGACAGAACATTGAAGGTTTATTCTCTGCAGAGGGTGAGACAGAGGAACTAGCCTGGGAGAAAAGAGACACAGCTGAGGGCAGAGGTACTATAATAAAAACAGAGGGATTCAGTTAATGTATGCACACAAGATTCTGAGACCTCTAGCCATTTTCCATGTTCAACTCCCAGAAAACAAAACAAACAAACAAAAAAACCTGCAGCATGTGTTCACTTCAAGAGCAGACTGGAGAATCCTCTTCTTTGAAATCTAACTAGCTCAGATTAAATGACCTAGATATACTTCCCTATAGTGAAACTCAAGGTCACAAAGCTCCATCCATACACTTAGTGCTTACCACAAAAATTTTGGGTCCCTACTCTTAAATATGAGTAGAACACCAAAGATTAGCAGAAACATCTCTAAAATGAAAGTTAGAGACCAAAGTAAACAATGGAGAAAAAGGACTATGCAGGAGAGAAGAAAAATTATAATAAGGATAAAGTATTATAGATTTAAAAAAGAACAGAGAACAAAAATAAGCTTTTAGAAATTAAAAATAAGATATGAAAAAACTCAATTAAAAATTTTGAAGGTAAAATTGAGAAAGTCTCCCAGAAAGGGGAAAAATGATGTAGGTAAAAATTAAAAGAGAAAAGTTAGAAATTAAAGAAACATCTAAATAATAGGAATTCAAAGAAGCAAAAACAAAGGGGAGGTAAACACCAGTGAAGTAATTCAAGGACGTTTCCCAGAACTGAAATTTTCAAGCTGAAAATTCTACCTGTGTCAGCACAATGGATAAAAATATGCACACCCAAGACACAGCACATAAGACTTTAAAATTCTTGGGGCAATAGAAATATCTTACATACTCTTACAGAGAGATGGAGAGAGAAAAAATAAGGTTGCATACAACTAGTCAGGAATTAGAATGACTTTAGGCTTCTCAACAGCATATACCAAGCTGCAAGGGAATGAAGCAATACTATCAAGATCCAGGAGGGAAAATATTCCAAAAATAGAATTTACGACCTGCTGAAGAACCAATCAAATGCAAGGAAAGAATGAAGACATTTATAGATATGCACAGTGTCTCAAAACACTTACCTCCTGTGGACCATTTATTAAAATCTTATAGAGAATGCGCTTCACAAAAATGAGAATAAAACAAAGAAAAAGGAAGACGCTGGATCCAGGAAATGAGGGCTTCAACAAAGAAGAAAGGTAAAGGGGTCTCCAGGATTATGAGGAGATGATAGGATGACAGCCTTGTAACATAGAAGGAAACTGGCCCAGATTACATACAGGTCAGAGGGCCCTGGAAAAGACTTCAGGAGGAGGAAACTGAAAAACTACTTAACATGTCTGAACATCTGGCTAAGAGACTAGAAAATTGGCAGCGAGTACAGCACTGAATTAGTGATTGGTACATGGAATACTAAATAAGTGAATAAAACAAGACAATTATTAATTCAAATGAAAAAATAAGAAGTTGTACAGGAAAGGTTTATTACCAGAGTTTATTATCTAACTCAGCTGTGTTTTGAATTTTCATAGTTATTGTAATTTTAACACTGACTATTCATCCAACTGGAATTGCAGTATAACTGTATGGGAAGATGGAATGAGGGAAAGAGTACACATATGTGATGGAGGCAAAGGGAGTAAAGATAGCTAAATCTGTATAATCTAGAGTGAGAAGTCAACAAATAGTTCTAGAATTGGGGGAAATCATGAAGTAATACATAGACATGGAGGTAAAAATCAACTATAAGAGATGAAAGTAAGATGGTGAAATGAGTGAGAGGCAGGAAAGACTCAGAGGGTTGCTTCCCATAGCAAAGTTTGAAGGACCACTTGAGAGTATTAACTTTGACAAACATTGTAAAATATCACAGAATAGGAATACTCTTAACAAACATTTAAATAACAGTCCAAAACTTTTAAAATTTGATGTAATTTTCATATTAAAATTCATCTCCTTTTTTTGAACAGCGAGAAAATAATCCTGGGGGAAAAAAGCACAAAAGATAAAACGATTTTTGACTCCATTGTTCAGATGATAATTTTAGGAACCTGTAGGAATTTAAGAATCAATGACTAAAATGATTCCATAGTTAATTTAGAGTAATAAATGTATAAACCTTGAAGTTGTTGTATTTTTTGACCCAGAAATTACATTCCTAGGGATTTATCTAAAGAAAGTAATAATCAGAAATGTACATGAAGATTTACTAGGAAAGATAATAATCACAAAATTATTTATAATAATTTAAAAATAAATAACATTATTTATAATAATTTAGAAAGAAATATTCCCAACAAGAGATAACTTGTTAAATTCACTATGCTATATTCATATGCAGAATATAAATATGATGGAATCTACACAGCCATTAATTAATGTATTTTCAAATAGATTTAGTTATGTGGGAAAATAAACACAGCATAATATTAGGAGAAAAAAAGGAAACAAACTGTATGTATAGTTGAACCAAATTATGTAAATACAATATGTACAAGTATTTAATGACATGAGCTTGTGTGTACAATGAACACTGTGTGTACAATAAAACAACATGGAATACACCAACATGTTAGCAGCGTGCATCATGGGGCAGAAGAACTATGCTTTTTATTTGCTACCCTATACTTTTATTCATTCAGCACTTTGCTGCCATTCGCACATTGAATATATTTGTTTAACTGTAAATCTGTAGTTTGTAAGGTGTGCCTACCACGTTTTAACTAAAAGCTCTCCTGGGAATGGACATCCATGCTGCCTCCAACAACCCCAACCCAACACCATCAAAACTAACCCTGCAAAGGACTAGTCTCACTCATGTCCCCTTAGGGACTGATAGGAGAATTGCTTCGTCAAGGAGCATAGGGACATTTAATCTAGGTATTACAATATTGCCCTCTAGAATGGTAGTACCTGTCTACATTCTTAGAGGGGTTCTATAAATCCCCACCTGTCAACAACTGGCATTATCCAGCTTTCGCATTTTTGCCAAACTGGTAAAAGTAACATCCCACTGTTGCTTTAATTTGTATTTCTCTGATACTAAATCAGTTTGAGCATCTCTTCCGTCTGTATTAGGTTTTAAGACATTCTCTTCTGTATAGTGGTTCTCCATAGCTTTTGCCATTTTTCTGTTAGGATTGCTGCCTCACATGTTGATATATGCCAGTTAAAAATCCCTTGAGAGTTTTAAATATGACCCCAATTATAGTGTCTACCCAGTTCTCCGTGTATTTTGTAAGGCAGAAAAGTTTCCAAATTTTTCTTTAGTAATGGCAAATTTTACTCGTAATAGTAAACACTGCTAACATTGCTAACATTTAACATTATAAATTTTACTCATAATAGTAAACATTGCTAACATTTAACATTGCCAGATGCTGAGCTAAGCACTTTATATATCATATCATTGTTATTACTTCCATTTTATATACGGGAAACTAACTAGATCAACATTTCAGGTAAGCAGTAGAGTCAGGGGTAGGATTCACACCTGGGCTCCTAGGTACAGAGGTAACTTGCTGATTGCTATCCCACACTGCCTCTTACCCTATGGGATCTGAATGAACTATGAAAGGACTCTTGCCCAAAGGTATCATCTTCTCTCCACAACTCCTGTCACCAACTTCTCTGTAATTCTCACAATTAAATATTAATTCCTGCATGGGAAAACATTATAATATGCAAAAATTCCCTAACTTAAAAATATGAACCCTTGAATATAGCAATATATTCAAAGATTAATATATTAGCAAAAGTGACATTACGGTTAATAAGTCATGTCAACCCACATTACACAGTACATAAAAAGTGGCTCAGGGGATCTGAGGCAGGTAAACACACTGGGTTCCTCTACCTAACCTCTTTCTCTCCCACCCCTGCAAGTTCAAAGGTTGTCTGCTTTCTCCCCTTCTTTTGGACTCCTTGACTATTCATGAGAGTTGTGCCAACAAGTTGAAAAATGAACATGTGGTTGATCTTTAAAATCACTTAATGAGGTTAATCACATTATTCATAAAGATAAGGAGATACAGGCATTCCTTAAAATCTGATTTGTCTTAGACAATGATGCAGAAGATGAGAGTCCTAGATAATAAGTTAAAAAAAACATACTTTCTAAATTCAGAAAGAAGCTAGAGCTTGACAAATGACTCATTCACTTTTATATTAGAATCACTGTACTATGTGTACATCAGGCAATTGATTGAGTCTCCTTTATGAGCGTATGCAAAACTGAAAGGAAACAAAAAGAGAGCAAAAAACCTGGGCAGTCTGAATTAAAATGTGGATTGTGTCAGATAACTGTTGTGAATGAGCTGAGAAACAAATTTCTAACTGTATAAATATTAAGTACTCACTTTACAGAAAATCCACATACACAGATTAGACTACGCAGAAGCCAGAGAAAAAGACACTCAGGTTGCTTTGCATAATTTTCTATAACTATCAGGGAAAAGAATTCCTGTTCAAAATGTACAACTATCCATTTATATTCACCCCTCCCTTTTAGAGCAATTTTAAACCATCCTGAGAAGCTACTTGTCAAAATCAGCAAAAATAATCCCAGCAAAGCCCTAAAATCTCTTCAAACGCTGCTTCTGTTCTTTCCTTTCTCTCTTCCACTCCTGCAACACCAATTACATGTATGATAAACTTCTTTTCCTTACATCTCATATTCTTGTCTCTATTTCCATTCTATTCTCTCTGTGCTTCAGGTTGGATATTTTACATTGCCCTATCTTCCAGTTCTTTAATTGTCTATACAACTGTATCTAATCTACGGGTAAACTCATGTATTGTGTTCTTAGTTTTAGGTATTGTATTTTTAAGTTCCAGAATTCTATTTGATTATTTTATATAGCTTTCAAATATCCCCTAAAATAGTTCATCTTCTCACCCAATGCCACAGTCATTTTAAAGTCTACATCTGATAATTTGGTTAAATAGATATCCTCTGGGACTGTTTCTATTTTGTGTTTTTTTCTTAGTTTCAGTTATCTTCTCAGGTCTCCTGATATGCTCGGTAATTTTTGATTGCCTGCTGAAAACTGTATGTGAGATATTTTAAATCTAAGGCTCTGAATCACGTTATTTTTCTCCAGAGAGAAATAGGCAATAAGAGTAAGATCAGACCACTTTAATTCACTCTAGGATTGATACGATTCAAAGTTGGATATAAGCATTTGCAAGGGCTGCACTATTTCTGGTTTGCCTTTATTCCTAAGTTAGAGTCCATGTAGGAATACAGCTGAAAACTTGGAAGGTTAAGCAGGTCCATTCCACTTTGGTTTGCCCTGAATTCTAATTTTTGTCTCCCTAGCCCTATGAAGCTGCTGAAAGTCCAAGTCAGCTTCTCAGCTGGAGTTTTCTCCTCAGCTTCTTGGCACTTCTGTAGCATTTTTGAATTAGAAGAAGAGGCAATGTTCAGGTCTTCCATCCTCTCTAGAATTCTGGCCCCTCAAATTATTTCAGTTTTTGTAACTCTCTAATGCCTTCCAACATTAATTTGTTTTAATTTCATACCACTTTTCTAGTTGTTTGAATTGGGAGAGTTGATCTCATGCAAGTTATTCCACCATAACTGGAAATGGATTTCTTAAGTATCTATTAGAATTAAAAACATATATACTTTTGACCCAGCATGTCCATTCTAGAATTTTATCCTATAGATAAACTCATACATGCCCAAAATTATATGTAATGTTCTTTCTAGCATTATTTGTAATAGCAAGACATGAAAGGAATCAATAAAGAATAAAATCTATCAATAAAGAACAGGTTTTATGTGTATGTAATAGAACACAATGATGTGGAAACAAATGACCTGAATTTTCATGTGTTAAAATGGAAGATGGAGACTAATGTGCATAGTATACTCCAATTTAGGCTAAAGTGGATAAACACATGCATATATTTTTTACATATGCAAAAATGTTTTTGACAAGATACCCTAGAGCAGAAAAGAGTTGCTGCTCTGGGAAAGGACAGAAAAACTGGAGCTTGGAGTCAGTGGAATATTTTTCACTATATTTTATAGTATTTGAATTTATGTTTTTACATATTACATGCCTTAACTTTATAATAAACATTAAGAGAAAAATATTATATAGCATGAGAAGTGCTACATACCAGGAGGCAAAGAGGAAAATGGCAGGCTCTTTAAAAAAGGCTTATTTAAGCAAGACAACCTCACAGTATTAAACTCTGAATTTAGACTTTAAGGACAAATTGGATTTAGTAGAGTGAAGGAGAGAGAAAGCATGCAGAGAAGGCGAGTAGAACATGGAGGTATGAGGGCATGCTCACTCTAGGGAAATCATCAACTATTCAAAGCTGATGAAGGATAGGGTAGATGCAGGAGACTGTATACCTTACAAGCTTCACTCTTCCTCATGGACAGATTGTGCTGTGTTAGAAGTTTAAATTTTATTTTGAGACAATGGGGAGCAACTCAAAAGTTTGCTTTTTGAAATGAAAGTGTGATATGATCAGATTTGAATTTCATATATATCATGATGGCAATATATGGACAATGGAGGGACAAGGGGCAAGACAGGGAGGAGACAGACTTGAAAAAGAAGATAGGGAAGCACTTTGCTATACAGTAGAAACTAACACAACATTGTAAAGCAACTATACTCCAATGAAAATTAATTTAAAAAAAAAGGAAGATAGGGAAGACTCTAAAGTGGTGACATGAGGACAAAAAGGAACAGATAATACGATATTAGGAAGGTAGAATGAAAAGGACTTGGGGCCTTATTTATGAGTAATGGAGTATGTGAAATGATTTATTACAATTCATTTTTAATTTTTTTTTTTTTTCTTTTTTTGGCTTGGATACCTGAGGAAACAATGGGGCCTTTCACTGTCAGGAAACATAAATATGGCATAGATGTCAGGGAAGAAATGTTCGGTTCTTCACAGTTGAGGCTGAGGTGCTTGAAGACACCTAAGAGAGAAAGGTGCCCAGTTGGCAGCTGAATATATGTCTTTTTTTTTAACTTTTTATTTTGTATTGGAGTATAGTTGATTAACAATGTTGCATTAGTTTCAGGTGTACATCATAGTGATTCAGTTATGCATATACATGTATCTATTCCCTGGTGGTCCAGAGGTTAAGACTCCGCACTCCCACTGCAGGGGGCACGGGTTTGATCCCTGGTCAGAGAACAAGATCCCCATGCTGCATGGCATGGCCAAAAAAAAAAAAAAAGAACACATGTCTTAGGCATAGAAAGATGATGGAGAAATAGGCTTAACTGTCGTAAGAATAAAATTGGTAGTTGAAGTCACATAGGTATTTAATATCACCACAGGAGGAAGGCTGTGGATGGAACCACAATATATAAGGGGTGGAATATAATCGGAAGCCCCAAGAGGAAGCTAAGAAAGTACTCAGAAGTTCAGGAGTGAGTGGAAGGCATACACTCCAAGAGATTAATTCCTTCGGGTAAAATGGAGAAAACTTTATGGGAAAACTGGTGAGCATCTGAGACTGATAGGCGGTCAAAGGACAGAGAAAGTGAAAAGGAGTAAGGTCCCAGTGGAGTAAGAAATATCAGGAGGTCCAAGGGAACAGGAGTAGAAATCAGTCCAAGAGACCGGAGCATAAGATTCCTGGATGTGGGAGGAGAGGGTGGTAAATACCAGCCTAGGGAAGTAGGTTAAAACCAGATAAAAGAGGGCCTTAAAGTATATACTAAGCAGTTTGGACTTTGTTCTATAGCGAATGGGAGTCATCAAAAGCTTTAGAGCAAGGAGTGACAGGTTCATAAGTGAGTCACATGCTAATCTTTCATTTCCATAAATGAATGTTTGATTTGCATAAAATAAATAAAATTCTGCTTTATATCTCTCCCTCCCAACACACAAACAAGGCATACACTCTTTCAGAGAAATCTAGAAAGATAGGACCTGAAGTATGTTGCTGGTATTGAGGAACTAGAAGATTATACATTCGATCATTGTGTCAAAATTACCTTGTGCTTATTTAAAGGTCAAATTACTGGTCCTTCAGCACTGAAATTTCTTGGAATGGGAAAAGAGTATAGGCATTTTTAACAAGGTCCCCAGTTTTCCTCTCAGGTCTGAAAACAGCAATAGCAGATTGTAAACTCCTCAAGAACAAGGATCTTGTTTACTTAATTCGTCATGTATATTTAGTGCTCACCACAGCATCTGTCACATAACAGGTCCTCAATAAATGTTAAATAATTTAAAGATGAAAGCGATGAATGGACAGACAGAACAAATGAATGAAAGAACTAAAGAACTCATGTTTTTGCCAAAATCTTGGTAATATTATTGGAGCTTACATTCTAGTGGAGTAAGGAGAGAGGCAACAGAAAATATACATGTAAACAGATAAACAAAATAATTTGAGGAGACCTACTTTAGCTGGGGTAGTCAGGGAGAGCTTTTGAGCTGAGGAAGTAGCATTTGAGCTGTCACATTATGAGAAAGCATTAACCATGTGATGGTCTGAGGGAAAAAAAACCTCAAGCAGAGGAAAGTCTTAAGGAGAAAAAGGGTAAATAAAGTGTGCTTAAGTAATAAAAGAGGCATATGTGGCTACGGCTCAGTGAGTGAGTTAGAGACTTGGAGAAAATGAGACTGAAAAGATTGATAAAATGCTCATCACACAGGGTCTCAGTGGTTGTGATCTCACAGGAGTCTGGATGTTATTCTAATTGAAATGAAAAACCACTGAAACTTTAAACAAAATAGTTATATCTGATTTACCCTTAAAAAAAAATCACTCTGGCATCTGTATGAATAATGGATCATAGCAGGGCAATGACAGAAGTAAGCAGACCAGTTGGGGGTTGATGGAGTATCCCAGATAAGAGATGATTATGGTCTGGTGGTAGCAGCAGAGGCAGTGAGAAGTGCTTGGATTTGGAATATATTCTGGAGATAGAATAGACAAGATCATGTTAATGGGTTGGACAGAGTAGGTGAGGGAGAGGAGTGTAAAGAATTTGGATTTTAGCCTGTAGGCAATGGGGACTCATTTAAAGTTTTGAAGTGAGTGACACAATTACAGTAGAATATATTCAAACAATGATCTTGAAGCAGTAGCAAAATAAATTCTTTGAGAAATAAAATGGAAAGTAGAGGCAAATTTGGAAGTATCAGTAATACTCTAGGCTTGAAGTGACAGGCATCTGAATTAAGGTGATGACAAAGGGAACGGCAAGAAGTGATGGATATAAAGGCCACAATCAAGTTTGTAGAGATTTAATTTGCAGTGCCTTTGGGCACTAGAATTTAGCAGAGAAATCTAGGCTAGAAATATTTGGGAGTTATCAGAATAGAGCTAGTAATGAAAGCCATGTGAGTGACTGAGATCACCCAGGAAAAGTCTGTAGACTGAAAACGGGGACTAGAATAGGAACTAGCAAAAGAGACTAAGAGTGTCCAGAAGCAAAGGAGAAAAACTAGGAGAGTGTGGCATCATGAATGCCGGTACAAGCATTTCAAGAAGAAATGTTTATATCTGTCAAATAAGGACTGAGAAGTGTCTGTTGGGTTTGGTAAAACTGGAGATCATGGGTGGTCTTGATCAGAGCTGTACCCATTTAGAGGTAGAAAAAGAAGTAAGATGCTAGGTATATGAGGCGTCTGAGATGCAAAGAAATACTATGAATACAGATAACACTTCTGAAATTTTTGGTTTTGAAGCAAAGAATAAAGAGAAGTGGCTAGAGAAATAACTAGAGTAGAGGGAGCGAATCTTTAGGATGGGAGAGATGGTGGCATGTTTCAACAGTGATGTGAAGGAGACCATAAAGAGAGAGAGGAGGAAGATACTGGAGGGGGAGGGTTGATTGCAAGGTCTCTAAGAAGGCAGATGCTAATGGGATCTAGAGCACAGAGAGTGGATTAGCCATAGACAGGATGAAGGACACTTCTCCCCGTCACAGCAAGCAAGGATAGGTGTAAGTGCGCATCAGTTAGAAGGAGTGGTGCTCAGAGGTGGAGGGATTCCTAGGATGATGCTTTCTATTTTTTCTGTGAAGGAAGAAACAAGTCATCCTCTCATTGTGAGGAGAAAATATGCAGGGGTTTGAAATTTGAGGAGTGGAGAAGGAATAAAATGACCACTATAGAGAATGGGTAGATTATTTTTCTAATGAAATGTAAGATAGCCAGGTCATGTGAGGAACTTGCTGAAGTTGAATAAAATAATTTCTGCATTTTTGTGTTTAAACATATATGATAACATATAGGTTAATTCACAATCAACATCATAGCAATCCTGAAACTTTACTTAACCTTTTCTACAAAGAATCTCTACATGCTTGAAACCTGAACTCATTTCAAATTTTAGAAGCAGCTTACAAAAGCTCTTTTGCCAAAGCTCCAGTCTCCCATTTCTGAAGTTCTCTTTCACCCTCATAAATTTAATTTCATTATTTATCTACATTGTTTTTGCAGAAACAAAATTTAGTCTGATGGTAGTGAACAGATGTGAACATAGATATGTTGGCCACAGAACAAACTGCTGTGAGAAGAGACCTATCAGAAGGGCATGGAAAGCAATCATGTCCATTAGATAGACTTAAATAAATGACACCAAATTGTCTAGAAATCAAATATAATTTGTCACAATTATATAAGCATTGCATTTTAATTTTAATCGTTACTATTTCCCTGGCACATATTAGATGCTTAATAATGCTTAATAAAAGAAGGAATTAGCATTTTAGGGATTTCTAAGCATTTGGTACATATTGATAAGCCATAAAATAATCAAATACAAATAAGTCTGAAAGAAAATGTGAAATCTATACAGTTAGTGAAGAGCACACCTGCTAACAGTTCATATCACAGCAATGGTATTAACAATGTCCAGAGACAATTCTGATGAAGAACATGGGAGGGAAAAATGATAATAGAGGAGTTCACTTCTGTCACAGAAGTAGGGTGATTTTCTTTTTTCTACCATGATTGTAAAATAAAAAAACATTCTAATAATTACACTATTCTAGCTAATTTAGCATTGCCATACTAATCATAACATTTGACCCCAATTCTAATAAAATATAATACAGTTAATAGAAAAGAGTAAAAATAACAAAACCTTTCTTTAATATTTAGAACACATTCAGGATTTGACAATGATAAGGGTTAAACAATTGTAATTTGAAGGCTTGGGATAATTTATTTACTACTCTGCAAATTAATTTCCCAATTGGTAAAAAAGAAGAGGTTATATTAGATAATCTCTAAAGGAAGTTTCCACTCACATTTCTGATGGAAATGCACCTGATCAGGTACTGATGGAGACTATCAGGTACTGTATAGTACTTAACAATGTCGATTTGAATAAAAGTAAAATTGTTCTTGACGGAACAATTTCCTTTTAGGTATAGCTTACTTACTCTTTCAGTGAGCTCAACGAGCTGATATAACTTTTGTAATTAATTTTAAACATACTTTCATATCCACTAGAGGTTTAATTTTTTCATAAAACTATATCATCAATGTATCTGAGTTTTTCTAAAAATTGATTGTATAATCATTATATCATGGCATTGTTTATTTTCTTGCTTTAGATGCCTATATTTTGAGAAATAGTATAAATTCTTACCTCTAAGAGATAAGGCTCCATTTGGTCCAGGGTTTTTCCAAGATGCTTATCTGGATCTAAACCTGCCAAGAAAGGTTAAATTTTTTTTTAGATAACGATTAAAATGGAGGTTTAAAGACATGTTTCCCTTCCCTTGGCTCCTCCTTGCCTAGGAAACCAGTGTATGTGTATTTTAAGGCAAAATGTACCTTATTAGTATTTACTTTTCTATTCCCCTTGGGTAACTGGTTTTCTTGCTCCTGAAAAATAAGTTTCATTCCAATTCATTTCAATTGCACTTCATCAACTACCAGACACATTGTTTCAATCCCTTTTTCATTTTTGAGGAATTGTAATTAGGATGGAAAAAAAAAGTATCATTTCAAAGATATGAAATTTAAATCCTTGGTATTTTAATTATTATTATTTTTTTTTACTCATGGACAACAGCGAGAATTTTCTGACATTTCTATTTTATCTGTTTCAAACTTCTTATTTGGAGAATAAAAGTAGAAAATAAAAGAGTGGTAAACTGTATCCTTATATAATTAATTCACTTAGTAGCATATGGACACAAACAATTGTATTACCAAATTAAATGACAGCTCATTTCAATGACCACTTGTGTGACAGCGTTTTCCAAGAAAAAATAGAAACACTCTGAAAAATCATTATAGTACCAATAGCATTTGCATAATCTCTGATAAAGATGTTCAACTGATATAATAGCAGAGTTTATGTGGGTGATGGGGTATAGGTAGACTACTGTGGACAACAGGAACTCTTCCCACATTCCAAAACTAACCTGCCAGGAAAAAAATCACATGCCGCAAGTCAGCTATGAAAGGAATGAATTCATTTTAGATATTTACATCCATAATACATGTATTAGCTTAGGTTCATTTAAATAGGCTATTTTTATTTATTATTGGTTTAAACCAATCAGCTTATTAATTATACAAACTGAGTAATAATTTTCTTTTTCTAGTCAAATGCCTTCTTTGTAACATGGTATTTCTTATAATCACATACAGAATAATAAAAGGGAAGTCAGATAAAGATTAAGGATTCTTCTCCTACTGATATTAAATTACATTAATCCCAAAGGAAACAACTCAGACTACTAGCACTAAATGGATTATTTGACTCCTTTCACAGCAATCTTATTCTCAAGATGCATTCATTAAAATCAAAATTTCAATTGGCTGGGTAAACACTTGATGAACTAATTGTTGACTTTGTCCAGTTCCTTTATTCCTGTCACCCTTGCAACCTTTGCAATTCAATGTTTAAAATGAGTAAGTAAATAAAATATTTGAGATAAGCACCTATGTAATCACCACCCAGATTTAATAAGCATTAACATCTTGCCCTATTTCCTCCACAACTTTTCTTTAAACACCACCAACATAATAGAATCTCACAGTATATCTACCCTTAATCAATCTATTTTCCCTAGCCTTCAGTCTTTTGAAGTTGGTATGTTATTTCCCAGCTATGCTTTTATAATTTTATTACAAATGTACATATCCAAAACAATATTTGTTATTGTTCATGTATATCAAATTTTAACACGAATGATAACTTTTTACTTGTTTTTTTCAATTCACATTGTTAATGAGATTTACTTATAGTAATTACTATGGCTCTGGTCCATCCATTTTTACTGTTGTATTGTATTCCATTATATGGATATATCAGAATTTACTTATCCATTTTCCAATAGATGCACAGTTGGGCACTGACTTATTTCTAATGTCTGTTTTGCCACTAGTAAGTACTTTCTATGCTGCAGTAAATATGCTTTTATGTGAAATTACTATTGCAATATGATAGAGGAGAAAAAATATATTTGCTATTTTATATATACATATAATCTTCAAGTCCATTATATATTGCCAAATTGCTCTCCAAAGCAGTATTGTCATCAAGGAAATAGAATTCTTATTTCCCATAAGGTGAAAATAATTAATGTTGTTAGATTTTTCATCTTTGCCAATCTGAGTTATATAGACATATAAAAAATGTTCTGGATACTTGTTTTAATTTTCATCTTCTGATTACTATTAAAAGTAAGCACTTTTTCATATTTCATTGTCCATTCATTCAGGGTTTCACTTCTGTGAATTGCTTATTAAAATCATTTGCCTATTTTTAATGCTGTTTTTTGATGATTCATAGTTCTTGATATATTCTGAATGCTAATCCTTCATCATTATGGGCACGGTAAATATCTTCCTAATCAGTGGCTTGTCATTACACTTTTTTTAATTGAGGGAGGGTCTCTTGATAAACATAAACTTTTTAACCTTATAGTGGTCAAAAGAATTGTTATTTAAAAATGTTTTTCCTTTGTATTGTAATAAACAATGCCCATGGTCATAATGTTACTCTCTTATATTTTCATTTCAAAGTTTTAAAATTTTGCTATTCACATTTAGATATTCAATCCATGTAGAATTTACTTTCAGTTATCATAGATGTAGTGTTATAACTGTATCTCTTATTTATGGGTAGGTACTGTTTATGGAATCCCTTCCCTATTGATGTATACGCCACCTCTGACAAACGTTTCCATACATATGGAAATCTATGTCATGTTGCCTACAACTTACTTTAAAATATTTCAGCATAACCAGTGAAATATACAAGTGTCTGTTTTAATCTACACTCAGAGATGGTTATTTGGCAATTAAAGCACTCTAATCAGAACCCATAACTCCAACTTCTAGTGGTACAATTATCTTTATCTTAGACCAGCAAGAGAAAGTTTGCTAATTAACATGTCTGTTAGAAATGATTTTTCCTTGTGAAATTTAAAATATATATAGATTATATAGTACTATGTACAAGGCACTGTTATAAGTGCTCTGCAAATATTAACTGAATTCTCATAACAATCCAATGAGTGGTATTATAATTATCCCTATTTAATATATGAGAAAATAGAGGCACAGAGAAGTTTAGTGACTCTCTAAGATCACCCTCTACCAAGAGATAAAAATGAAAATTCAAACCTAGGCAGTCTGGCTACACAGTCCAGGCTTTCAACTGCCAGACTATGTTGCTTCTCTACGTTGGATTAAGGATGTTTCCATCTATACTTCATTTGCTAAGATTTCTTTGCTGTTCTCATGATCATACTTGCTAATTCTGCTGTTTTATAGCATGAACAGACACCAAATTTTATACATACTTTGTCTATATCTACTGAGATGTGTTCTCTAACATCTTCACCAATACTAGATATTATTAAATTTAAAACTTTTGCTATTTTGATAGGAAGAAATGATATTTATCTCCTTGGTATTTTTATTTGCATATCTTTACTCTTGTATGATTGAGGTGGAACATGTTCTTCAGAAATTTGTGGCCAGATTTGTAACTTTTTTTTTAACTGTGAAAATGACTATTTTTCTAATAGGCCACTCATCTTCTTTTCTTAATACTGAAACACTTCTAAACCAAGGCCATTTATTTTATGAATTCATATAAGGCAGAATACTTTATTGGTGACTGGTCTTTTATTTTTGATGGATCTTGTCATGTATCTGGCAACTTGGGGAGTCTCATCAAGGTGCTAGCTTTTTGTTGTTTTTAATATTTTCTCCACTTTTCAATTTCATAAATTTTACTCTTACTTTTGTCACTTCCTTATTTCTGCTTTCTTTGTGTTCATTCAATAGCTTATTTATTTCTAGCTTCTTGATTTGAATGCTTGACTCATTTATATTTACACATTTCTTACTTTTTAAATAGAAAGATTTTAAGTACCAATTTAGTTGCATCCCAGAAGATTTGAAAGTGACACATTTATTGTCATTGTTTTCAATATTTTGTCATTTTTGTTATTTAAGATTATTCTTGTGTCAAAACATGTTTGTTTACTTTCACTACTTTTTGTTGTCTTCTAATTTAATTGCATATGGTCAAAACTGTAGTCTTTATATAATAATTCTTCAAAATTTGGTGAAGCTCCTTTGTGACTTATGGATGATTAAATTTTATAAATGCCCCATTTGTGCTTGGAAAGTGGATCTGCTGAAAGCAAAGTAAGATTTTATACCTAAACATAAAAAATCATGATCTTGTTAATTCTGCTGTTCGTATCTTCTATGACTTTACTAGTATTTGGTTTCCATGAACCATCAGTTTCAAATAGAGGTGGTTAAAACCTCCCATTATGATTTTGGTTTTAATAATTTCTTATAATTGAAAGTTTTGTTTTATACATTTGAGAGGTGTGTTGTTATGGACACAAATTCATAATTTCTAAAACTTCTTGGGAGGATTATTCCTTTACCAAGAAGTAGTGAGCTTTTCATCTCCACATATGACTTTTATCATATATTCTATTTATCAACATTACAACACCAGCTTTCTTTTTTTTTTTTTAATATGAGCTATTTTTTTTTATTAATTAATTTATTTATTTTTGGCTGTGTTGGGTCTTCGTTTCTGTGCAAGGGCTATATCTAGTTGCGGCAAGCGGGGGCCACTCTTCATCGCGGTGCACGGGCCTCTCACTATCGCGGCCTCTCTTGTTGCGGAGCACAGGCTCCAGACGCGCAGGCTCACTAGTTGTGGCTCACGGGCCCAGTTGCTCCGCGGCATGTGGGATCTTCCCAGACCAGGGCTCGAACCCATGTCCCCTGCATTGGCAGGCAGATTCTCAACCACTGCACCACCAGGGAAGCCCACCAGCTTTCTTTTGTTAACGTTTTTCTGATATACATATAACCGGGTTTTGAAATTTTTTATCCTATCTTATAAATACAAATTCAAAGAATTGATTTTAAATATTTTATATTTTTTATATTTTACAATTTTTTTTGTCTGGACCTGTTTCCATCACCTTATTGTGCACTTTTTGTTACATTAAACTTTATATATATATTTTTTCCTTTGCCACTTTCTGCCTCATACTGGATCAAAAAGGATATTTTGTCTGTTTGTTTTCTCTGCTGATTAGAAAGCTGTAGACTATTTATGTCAATCCCAATCTCCCAATATATATACACTATTGATACTATGTATAAAATAGATAACTAATGAGAACTACCGTACAGCACAGGGAACTCTACTCAGTGCTCTGTGGTGACCTAAAGGAGAAGGAAATCCAAAAAACAGGGGATATATGTATACGTATAGTTGATTCACTTTGCTGTACAGCAGAAACTAATACAACATTATAAAGCAACTATACTCCAATAAAAATTTTTTTAAAATGTGATCCTTTTCATCGGTCTCATCTTTGTACAGTGCCTGGAACACTTTCAAGTATAAGCTTTCAAGAAATATTTAGTGAATAAATGCATGTTAATCTGAAAAATAAAAAAAAGAAAGCTGTAGACTGAATTTCTACTCTTCCAGTAATCACTTGTAACATTCATTCAAAACAGTATTTAAGTCTAAAGTATTAAATATCTAAGAATTTATGAACCTTAGAATATAAATCTAAGAATTTATTTTTAAATTTTTTTAATCTAAGAATTTATGTTTAGCATCTTTTTTTTTTTTTTAGCCACGCCGCGTGGCTTACGAGATCTTCGTGCCCCCACCAGGGATTGAACCCACACCCTCAGCAGTGAAAGCCCAGCGGCCTGAACACTGGACCGCCAGGGAATTCCATTTAGCAACTTTTTGACCACAACAAATTAGCATGTTTTAAACTAGACACTAAATAAGTTTTACCATTTAAGTTGTTATCACTGTGTTAAATTTTAGTTCCATCATTTTGGGCAAGAAAATGTAAGCTTATGAACACATTTTACAGTGTCTGTGCTCACAGTTGTTTGTCATTCATTTCTCCTGGAATTCAATTTATTTCTGACTGAAGTCCATTCTTTATTTTTTCACTGAAGATCTGTGAGTGGTAAACTCTCCTAGTTTTTAACCTGTCTGATAATGTCCTATTTTGCTATCTCCACCACATAACAGTTTAGTTGTAATATATTATTACTTCTTTAGGCTTTAGTTGTTCTTAATGAGATTTACGCTGTCAAACAGTGGTTCCCATATAAGGAATCTTCATTTTCTCTGTGCTAGACAGTACAATTTTCAGTTTACCTATGACATTCTATAATTTTAACACAAGGTATCTATTTTTACTTACACTGCACAGCACCTAATATGCACTTTCAATTCCAAAACTCATCTTTCTTCAAACCTAAAAAGTTTATAGCCATTATATCTGTAAATACTGTTTTTCTGCCTTCTATTTTTTTCTGAAACATCTATTACACAAATATTGCAATTTCCCAATCTATCCTCCATATTTTTAAGTTGCTCTTTCAATGTTGTCTTCTGGGTGAATTATTTTTTTCTGCTTCACTCATTCTGTCTTTGACTTGGTTCATCTAGAGTTTATTCTGCCCACTATTGTTTTTTAAATGAATCTATGTTTCACCCCAAATTTCTAATTGTTTACTTTTCACATCATACTGTTGCTATTTCATTTTGAGTGATTTATTTTTCTAATTGATTGTTTTTTCTTTAATGGATGTTTTATTTTTATCTCTTTGAGGTTCTCCTTCAGAGGGGCACTTTCAGTCTGTTTCCCCACAGGACTGTGATCTCCCAGTTGCTTTTGCCTATTTCCTGACCCTCTGTATTACAGCCCCACAGCTTCATTTCTGAATTATTTTGCATGTCTATTCATTCTTAATTCACAGAGATGTTTATAATGCTTTCCAGCACAGCTCTTTCATACTTTTCCTTCATATATTCATCTATTACTGCCATGGTTTGGGGTAGAAATTTGGAAAACTCAAAGCAAGAATGTACAAGGCCAGCCTGGCAGGAAGTCATTTTTTAGCCGCCCTTCCAATTCCTTGATTCTCATATATATTGGTCACATAGCACATACATATCACCTTAGCACTTAGCATCAGGCTACACATCATTAAAATCATTTAAAAAGTCTCTCATGATTGAACCTAAGAATTTATGTTTTGTGTTCTCTATAAGGGTTTGGGAGTAAATAAATGTCTATCTAAAAGGCATGAAAAGGAATTTAAGAGCATGTGATTTTATACAAGTGGGCAGTGAAAGATCAAGCCAACAATCTTCCCATTTTCCTTGCAGCCTTTTAATTCATTGCAAAATGATCATGCCCCAGTTCTGAACTGTTAAAGTAGAGAAATAGCTGTAATATCTCATTTCAAAGATGGCTACATTCCATGCTGTACCAGTAAAGTAATTTGGCTTGCCTTTAGATAAGAGAGTCAGTAAAATATGTCAACATAAGTCACATTGGGCACATTTTTTCCACATGAATCTGTATTCATCACAGAAGTACACCCTGGTAAAATTATTTCAAGATTTTTGTGTATTCATAGAAATATTTTCAATTTATTTATTCCTAGGATAGCACTGAAAATTCTATGGAGCTAAAACAATTAGAATAGAAATTTAAAACTTTAAGGAAGATTTTCAAATACTTTTCTGAAACACATTATAGATCATTTCACTAGGAGATTATTGTAAAACTATAAGATAGCTAAAATAAAAGAGTTACATTTTTTCTCAGAGTTAATAATGAAATAAGCTGCATGTATGAGTCATTATAGTTTGGTAATACGGTCTGCACCATGTTTGGTGAGGATGAGATGCTGTTACGAGTCATGGTCTGACTATTTAGATCTTTCACACAGGGCAGACCAATCAGTAAGGATACTTCACATACACACATCAATAGATGATTCCAATGGACGTGTAAAACCAAGGAAATGCGGGAACTGAGAAATAAACAATTTTGACACATTGTAAACTTATCAGAGGTTATGTCTGGTGATTTTGGTAGGCATCTTTGCATAAACAATGATTTAGGAGTTCTTATCTCATGAGATGATACTGTTTAACTAGACTATAATTCTTTCCCAAAAAACGTCTAAGTTTTAATAATGAAACTGCTTGTCTAGATTCCATACAATAATGTACATATTGTTCTGAATGAATCTTTCTACTTTAAATCAACACTATATATAATATATATTTGGGTCAGGCTACCATGTTCTACTATAGTTGGTAATGACTACTCAAGTGCTTTTCTCCTGATGCTGGTTATCCTGTGCAAGTGCAATCTGTCTTTGCTTCCATTTTTCTGTTCATTAGAAAGTGACAAGTCATTGGGGACCTCACGATCACTGCCCATAAGACGTGCATTTCAAATTGTTTTTATAAAATGTTTTCTTGGATAAGATCCAGAGACTCCTAGCAATTCAAGCTCCTGTCCTTGAGAAATCAATGGCCTGAAGCCACCCTGATCTCCGAGATCTCTTCTAAATTGGTATACTATTACACGTGGGATGATATTAGTCAGGGATGCGGTAGGAAGATTATTCATCCTACCCTAGAATACACTCAGATATGGAACTTTTCTCAAGAAATTTTTTAATTTCTTGTTTCTGCCTAAAACACTGATGTTTCCATAAATATTAAACTATATGCAAATGAAAACTCTTTGCAACTTTTTTATAAATATAATGGATGATTGAATATTTAATTTTATTACACTTACACATTTTTTTCACAAGTTTCTTCATTTAGAAACATCTTAGCATTGTATGTACAATCTGTATGATATTTAATTTCTCTGAATGGAATAAGACAATTATTAAGATAATTTTAAAACAAGCATCTGGAGAAACAGATCAGTTTAACATTAAAAAAAACCCAAAAACCTGTTAGCTTATCTATAATTACGAAGCCCAAAGATGTTAATCTTTACCTCATGTATTTTGGTTTTGGTATTTTCTAACTAGATGATATGCACAGAGAATTCTGACACTGAAGATCCTTCATAATTGAGAATGGAAAGTCAGGGTCAGATTAGTATCAATAAAATATATTTATCATTGGATTTATGCTTTAAGTGCTTTAGACAGAAATATTTTACATAATAAAGTCAATGTTTGAGTTAAAATTTAACACAAAGCTTAGACAAAATAAATAACTTCTCAGTTTAATTTACTTGTTTTATCAACAAGTATCCACTTATATTTTTAAACTCAACTAAAGAAAGATGCTAATATACCAATATATTTGCTCTCAAATGATTCTACTATATGGAACCACTTTAGAGTACATGAATATATAACACACCTCAGTAATTTTAAAATCCATCTTATATATTCATTCTATTTTCAATTTTTAAACAGTAGCTATTTAACTGGTAAATGCAGCCAGTCCAAAGGCATAATCTTCTCTTTCTTTGAATAAATGCTAGTATCTAGACCCAATACAATTTCAATACAATTTGAAAATCTCTAGCCTAATCTTTGTAATATCTTCATTCCCATTTTATTTTATATAAAACTATATTATGTAAAAACCCTCTGAGGGACTGTGAAAAGCCTATGAAAAAGCCACAATGGTTCATGGGCTTTTTCCATGCAATTCAACTAAAAGCTTCAATTTATCCTAGTCCTTGAAAAAGATGTTTCTTTTTTAGATTCATTCAATTTAGGTGTCTCTTCTCTAGTGAAGCCTGGGTCATGAATGGACATAAACTGTGCTTCACCAGAACCCTAACAGTCTCTTCAGTTTACCTCCTGAATCAGTCAGATGTGGAATCTGAGTCTCAGTGTGTCTAGCTCCCTTATGAAAACCTTTATAATCACCGAGATGGTAACATTTAATAATGTTTATATAAATATAAAGTATATTTAAAGTATATTTAACTCAAATACCTAGATAAGCTACTTTAAGTTACTAACAAAATTTTCTTCAAAGTGCAGAAAAATTTACTATAAATCCTGACACCTAATCATTTAATCATGACTTATAGACATTCCTTGATGGAAGCTGGGTGGATGAATAAACCCACAACAAGACCTAGGCACTGGATAACTCCATGCAGAATTAAGAAATTAATTAGGAGGAAGAACCATAATTTGCAGAGCTGACATCTATTTTACTTTACTTGCATGTATCAATGGGAAGCAATTACAATTCAATTAAAATATTCAATTTTATTACTTTACTGACTGACCTTGAAGTTAATGCCTGTTCTATTTAATTGTATCATCTATGAATAAATGTTAACCCTACAATGTTATGCCCCATTATTTTCAATGCATTTTTCAACTTCTCAACTGAATTTTATCAGTCAATTTATTGTCTACTATCATGAAAGCAAGTGGAGGTTTATTTCTTCAGGACAGCCTAATATATGATATGAGAGAAACATCACGAAATGTTTGATAATGCTACTTTTAACAGAGTCAAGTAAAATGAATTGTGTTCTCAGCTTTTGTAGCCTAGACTTTTACTGTAAAATCAGTAGGTGATATCAGAAAAGGTATAATCACTCTGAGAAGCAACTTCTAGTCTGCCTATAATTCTTGATAAATTTCAGTGCAGACAGGAATGGAGCATTCTGTGTATCTTCAAAAGTTAAACACAACCCCTCCCCACCCCCAATAATCTCTTCCTATTTTTACCAGGCTCACTGGCCATCAAAACAAGTGAATTTCATTTAAAAAGCTCTAATGTTTTTGTTGGTAAATATAACCTTTTTGTTCCCAGACTTCAACTTAGCACACCATTATTCTACAATTGAGCACTTTATAAATATAACCACTATATTTGTGTCAAAAGAACAAATAAAAAAGACTGATTATATGATCTCTAAGGTAAAAATTAGCTCACATGTTTTGAAAGTTGACTATTGGGGGAAGGATCTTATTTGAATTTCCAGATTTTCCATTTCTACAATTAGATCACTAAAAGCTTAGCTATCTTAGAGGTTGTGTTAGGACTCATCTCAACATGTAACTTCTTTCTGAAATCTATGAACTGGTATTGTACTTCAGTGTATGTAACATAAAGGAGACTCAGACACTTCGTGGATTCACTTTTGAGATCCATGGCACCCATGAAATGAATGACCAATAAATCATATTAAATATAATTATGCAGTTAATGATAATCAATACTTGCCGATGATAGCCCAAATGGTCCTTCTTCTACCTTTAAAATACTACACAGTTTTAATATGAAAAAAATGAATAAAAAGTGAAAGATATGCGAGTCAAAGAAATTTTTAAAAGGGGGATTTGAAATATTTATTATAGAAATATCTTCCTAATTTTTCATATTAGTTTTCAACATAATGAGGACTGTAAAGTGAAAGAAGCTTGATATGAGTAGGGAGTGTTTAGAGGGGTGAAAGTTGAGGTTAAAAAAAGTAGACAAGGGGGCTTCCTTGGTGGCGCAGTGGTTAAGAATCCGCCTGCCAATGCAGGGGACACAGGTTCGAGCCCTGGTCCGGGATGATCCCACATGCCACGGAGCAGCTAAGTGCGTGTGCCACAACTACTGAGCCTGCCCTCTAGAGCCTGAGAGCCACAACTACTGAAGCCCACGTGCCTACAGCCCGTGCTCCGCAACAAGAGTAGCTTCTACTGCAGAGAAGCCCACACACCGCAGCGAAGAGTAGCCCCCGCTCGCCACAACTAGAGAGAAGCCCATGCACAGCAACAAAGACCCAACACAGCCAAAAATAAATAGATAAATTAAAAAAAAAAAAGTAGACAAAAGCCAAATCCTATAGGGCCTTGTGTTTCATTTTAAAGAGTTTGTACTTGAATTCAAGGTCACAGAGAAATTCTAAGCAGAGGATGACATGATCCAATTAGATCTTTAGTGATCCAATTAGTGATCTTTCTTTAGAAAGATCACTCTAGCTTCAGTTGAATTCCTTGGGAGGAAACAAGACTGATGGTAAGAAGGCAAATAAAAGGATTGTTGCAGTAATTAGTGAGACAGGATGTAACAGACAAAAGCAATAGGTATGGAAGGAAGAGAACAGATTTGAGAGCAACATACAGTAGGTAGGATATATAGTACTTGCTGATAAATTGGGTATCGTGAATACAAGAAAAAGAAAAGGCAAGGATGATTTGCAGGTTTCTGATTTGGTCAAATTAAAAGATGGTGGCACCAAACACCATTTACTTCAGATATAGAACAGAACACAAGAAAGTTTGGGAAGGAAACAAAGGGCAAATTCAATTTTAGACATGTGTTTGAGGTTTCAGGGAATCACCCAAGAAGAGATATTTAATTGGCAATTAGGTATATGGGGTTAGAGCCCAGCATGGAAGTCTGAGCTGGGGACACTGATATAGAAATAGAAGCCACAAGATGAACAGTCAAGGAGAACTTGCAAAGTGAGAAGATAAAATATAGGCAAGAGCTTTGAGGAATATCAAACTTTAATGGGCACTACAGTCAGAGAGCTGTCCAAAATGGAAATCTGATCTGGTCATCTTCATTTTTAAATCCTTCATTTATACTTCTAGGCAAGATGGTTACATGAGCACTGGCATCCAATTCTTTCCTTTTCTTCCTGTGATGGTTAATTTTATGTGTTAACCTGAGTAGGCCATGGGATGCCCAGATGAAACACTGTTTCTGAGTGTGTCTGTAAGAGTGTTTGGGGATGACACTGGCATTTGAATCAGTGGTCTCTGTAAATTGCCCTCTCCAATGTACGTGGGCATTACTCAGTCTGTTAAGGGCCTGAACAGAACAAAGGACAGAGGAAAGAGGAACTCACCCCTTTTTTCTTGCCTCATTGCTTGAACTGTGACATCTCACCTCATCTTCTCCCGCTTTCGGACTGGGATGTACGTCATTGGCTCCCCTGGTTCTGAAGCCTTTGAACTTGGACTGAAATACACTACTGGCTTTCCTGGGTCTCCAGTTTACAGACAGCAGATTGTGGGACTCCTTAGCCTCCATAATCATGTGAGCCAGCTCCTCATAATACACTTCCTTTATATCATGTTGGTTCTGTTTTTCTGGAGAACCCTGCTTATTAACACATGTACCCTCTCCATTCCAAACTCCACTGAAAAGACCACTAAATAAAGGAAGAGGAAAATATCAGGACTGAAACTGCCCAAAACTTGAACTAAATTTTGCTTACTTGAGTGAAGTTGGAATCAAATTCAGAAGAAAGTCTATCCTAAGACTTTTCCAGTGAAAGAATAACTTTCTAGAAAAAGAAGTACAGGTGACTTCAGAGAACCCTAATTATTGTCCATACCTTAGGTCTTGCACTGTGAGATGCCCACCTCACCTGGTTTTTATGTAACTTTACACTAACTGTGACCTATAAATATTTCTACATATTTACCTACATATGTTTGAGACATCAACCAATACAATATTAACTTTCTGAAAGAGATTTTGTCAGAAGACAAGCTCTACAAACTTTGTAACATATTCTTGTTCCAAGCAGTTTTAATACGTAAATGTTGGGACCTCAGCTAAGACAGGAAAATCCCACTTTCCAACCATGGCAAATATAGAATGATACTGGTATTTTCTACACACAAATATCTGCTTGGGCGTATAGTTATTAAATAGTCTTACTACTACATGGATAAACAGAAAAAGACTCAAAGACTTACCTTTCCAGAAGGAATTTTCAGTGAATTGTTACATATTATCATGAAAGTTGTTTTAGTGTAAACTGCCTGACACAGCCATAAAGGCTACTTGCTACAGAGAGATAATTTTTATAATAGCAGGCACTAAAAAAAGATCTTATCTATTTGTGAATATTACATTTTGTATATGTTAAAGAATAAAGGGAATCGGTAGGAATGAAGGTAGAAAGACAGGTTTTAGAATTATAACATGGTACATATTTCTTGGAAGGCTATATATATACATATATATATATATATATACACACACACACACACACACACACACATACATATACATATACATACAAAGTAGCTTGGGATGGATAGAATCTTAATGTATTAAAAAATTCAAAGAACATATCCATATTAGCACCAAATAGTTATATGCCTAACTTATTTTTAGAACAGCCTGCCTTACCTGGCAAAGGAAAAGATGTGCTAGCCATAAAATGAACAAAATCAGCATTTATTTCCTCTGCTGTTATAATCTGTTACTTCACTTTACAGACTGAGCAAAAGGCACTCTATTCAGAGATGGGTAGCTGTGGGACTGGTAGTATTTGTATTTGAACCTTAAGGAAAGATTATATTGCATATACTTAGAATTTGATATTTAAGACTTGATTTTTTTCCTTCAATTTAAAATGGTAAATATTTACAACACATTTGGGAGACATTAAAAGTTTCGACTTTTGATGTTTCAACACCTGAGTTTAAAAATTCTGTGCTACAGTACTTTGTATAAAGATAAAAATATATTTCTAGTAGCAATTTACACTTGAATGCACATTAAGTAACCTTTTTTAAACAAAATAATTATTTGAACAAAGTTCAGGTGTAAAAAAATGTTATGTTAACCACAGAATATGAAAGAATAATGCAAATTGCTTTTAACCTTTACTGTTCAGCAATTTTTTCTAGGAAGGCTATTGCAATGAATGATTTTAATTATGTCCATTATTATCCAAATGAATGACAGAAGAGTGCAAGGTGTGGAAGCAATAATTAATATGCCTTACCTTGGCTTATTTGGGCAGTTATAAAAGAAGAAATAGATTAATATAACATATAGGAATTACCGCAGGTGAGTATGCGTAGGAGTGGAACTCAGCCATTGGGATGTCGGCACAATTAAAGCTGTTTTCTAATTAGTATGGGCATCTCTTAATGTTAATCCAAAGGGTGAAACTTTAAAAAGTGTATGTTAAAAATTTGAAGAAAAAAAATGGTTGGCATCCCTCCGAGAGGCAAGTAAGGGAGTTTAAAAACTATGCAGGCTGCTTGGAAGACAGAAAAGGACAGTGGCAATGAGAGACATATACAGAGTGCTCATTATTCGACAGGTCAAAAGAGAAATCTGTGGATAGTTTGGAAAAAAAAAAAACAAAACTGGAAATAATTCCAGAGTCACTTATGAATACATTGAAAGTGTCTAGAATATCTTTTAACACTTGCCTTTTTTTTTTCTGAATTAAATACCAAAAATACACTGTCAGAGAAAAAAAGAATTTGAAAATTAAAAGGACAAAAGGTGCCATGAGGACTAAGCAGACAACATGAGTGGTTGGACTAACTGCTGAGCTTCTCCCCATCAGTGAGGACTTGAAATGAGGACAAATAAAAGGATGAGAAGCAGCAGAGAAGTTTAATTCAGTTTTATTTGGCATTGACCTTTGCTGTACAGGATAGTGGGGAAACGACTATTCCAAGGGCACTTTCTGAGAAAATCAGTGGGGCAGTAGCAGAGAGCAATCTCCTAGGGGGAAATAACAGAGCAACTTGAGAAATTCCACAGTAATAAATTACCATGACCAGATGGTATTCAACTGAGAGTTTCTGAAGGAAATAAAGTGTGAAATGGCTCAGCTACAGATGAGGATATGCAATGTATTCAGAAAACCAGCAACTGTTTCCAAATATTGCAATTTTTCTAATATGGTAGCTCTTCTGTAAGAAAGAAAAACAATCAAATTAAGATTTATAGAATTACAGACCAGTGACTCTCTTGGTGATAATGGAGAAACTGATAGAGTCTAATTAAGAATAGCTTCCTTCAACATCAGGATAAGGTTAACCTGCTAAGGTCAAATCACCCACTGAGTCTATAAAGAGAACACTGTTTCTCTCCATCCTATTAAACCTATCTGGAAATGTCAATAAAATACTAGATAGAAGTAAACCAGTAAATGTAATTTATTTGGGAATTACATGAAGCTTTTAACAAGCTCACATGAAACTACTGGAGAAAAATAAGCAGTCTTTGGGAGGAGAGGCCACAAGAGAAACTTCTGTCATTAACTGTAAAACTTGCTAAGTAATGAAAACAAAGTTTCAGGGACAATTTTCTTCCCTAACACCGTGTTACCTTTTCCAGACACATATAGATCACCTTTAATTAAAAAAAAAAAAAAAAAAGAATTTCGCTATACACAAGATGCAGAATAACAGTAGGGAAGGAAGATATGCTTCCAAATCAAGAAAAAAACAGTAAGAGACCAACATGCAATGGCAAAATAAGCACGTAACAAAATTTTAACCTAGCAAATGGAATCTGAATGCCATAACTGAGTTTAAATTTCTCATCACTGTGCTCTGTGTAAGCATCAGATTTTAATGAAAACTAAGAAGTAATAAAGTAATGAGAGTGATTTTTACGTAGTCAAATGAGGGCTGTACCTTCAAAGTGGTCGCCTTTGCACATGACATATGCTTATTCCGGTAGTATATATTTGCCCTTAATCAATCCATTTCCAAAATTCTCTCTATAGAACTGCCCTCAGAGCCAGTGGCATATTGTTCTGAAGTTATCCAATGGTGGCAAACCTCCACCCTTCAAGAGTGGAGCCAGAAGCCATCAGAGTAGGATGGAATTTCCTCCCCAAAGCAACCTTAGCTAGCCCCATTCTACAACCTCAGATGACTTCTGTTTCAGCATGAAGGAGCAGTATTATATTGGAAAGGGCAAGGGCATGTAGTAGAAGCTTGAAGAAATCCACACAAGGGCCTGCGGCAACCTCCTATGAAACTATCTGAGAGCTCCAAATGTAGGAAAGTTCTGATACCAAATCAAGACTTGTTTCACTACATAACTTCCACTTCCTCTTAAAATTGTTCTCTGAAGTCACGAAAGTACCAGCAGCCTTTCAAATACTGTGGATTGCTGTAAAAATCCCCATTTTCCTTGACCCAGTAACCTGCTGCCTTCACTTCAGGCTAAATATATAGCTCCTTTAAATAGTCCTCCTATGGCACCATTTCTCGTCCTTTCAATGTTCTGGTCACTCGCCACTCACTGAATTATAGCTGTTTCTGTGTCCCATCTTCATCCAATCTTTCCCCCTGTTTAAAAAAGCAATTTCTGGGACTTCCCTGGTGGTGCAGTGGTTAAGAATCCACCTGCCAATGCAGGGGACACGGGTTCAAGCCCTGGTCCAGGAAGATCCCACATGCCGTGGAGCAACTAAGCCCGTGCGCCACAACTACTGAGCCTGCACTCTAGAGCCCGCAAGCCTCGGTGTCATCTCTAGATATTCTGATTTAAGTCCTCTGGGGTGAAGCTTTGGCAAAGGGATTTCTAAAAGCCCAACAGGTGACTCTGATGTGCAGCCGAGGTTGAAAACAATTGTTCTAGAAATTTGACCTGGGTCCCTGATATATGTGTCTATGGAGAGGAAAAAAGAAGAGGGGTAAAGATGTCTTTATTTGGCTGTAACATTCCCAAATGTACTGCACCAGGCTGTCCTGTATAATATATAAATTAACTGTCAGGATACCAGAGCATCTTGCATTGAAAATGTTTCTATTTGTCTTTATTATCAGCTTACAAACTAGCACATATGAGGCCCAACATGTTAAGCACATTTCTGAAAAAATACAGCAAGTCATTTTGAATCAAAGGTCAATCCTTTGTATCACTGGGATATAAGGATCCCAAATAGGACTATGTTTCTTTTTCTTTTTTTTTAATATCTTTATTGGAGTATAATTGCTTTACAATGGTGTGTTAGTTTCCGCTTTATAACAAAGTGAATCAGCTATACATATACATATATCCCCATATCTCCTCCCTCCTGCGTCTCCCTCCCACCCTCCCTATCCCACCCCTCTATGTGGTCACAAAGCACCGAGCTCATCTCCCTGTGCTATGCGGCAGGACTATGTTTCTGTCCTGCCTATGGGCTAGCCCCTTAAATTCCTTATATTGATTAGGAAGTACTATAAAGATGATATTGCATTTTTGATATTAATATTTTAGAATTTTTAAGTTGAAAAATATAACTTTGAAAAGATTAAAGCTAATTACTAGTAGAATGAATCCCTCCCAGAGCAACAGAGAACATTAAAATATTACACACAGCAAAAGGCAGAAAATAAAGGAAAACACAATAAATCATGAAAAATAGATAACATCAAATGGATAAAATAAGAAGAAAAATTAAGAAATAACATATTGATTACACTATATGCTAGGTTATAAAGCATCCCCTTAAATTTTTTAAAAATTGTGATTGAGTTAGAAATCAATAACATAAAGACAAATAGGAAGCCATCATGTTTGGAAACTAAGCAATACTTGAAACTAAATAACACATTTCTAAATAACCAATGGATTAGAGAAGGAATTTCAATGAAAATTGGAAAGCTTTTGAACTAACTGATAATGAAAATACAACTAGAGTTACAATTACAGGAAAAATTATAGCATAAATATATATATATTAGAAAACAAGGGTGAAATTTAGTGTATATGTATATATCAAGAAATTAGAAAACACTTCACAATATATACAAATATATAATTATGTTATATACCTGAAACTAATATAATGTTATATGTCAATTATACTAAACAGCAAATTAAACCCAAAGAAAGTATAAGGGAAGGAATAATAAAGACAGCAGCAGAAATTAAGGAACTAAAGAAATCAACATGTAATTTAGAAAATCAACAAAATCAAAGCTTGTCAATAATACAATCAATAAACCCCTACAAGACTGACAAAGTAAGGAAAAGAACAAATTACCATTGGAATGAAAAAAATGACATCACTCCTAATCTTAGAGATGATAAAAAGACAATAAGAAGCATTAAAAGCTTTATATTTACAATTTTCAAAACTTTGGACAAATTCAGAGAAAAACACAACTTACCAAACTGAAATAAGAAATAGAAAATCTGAATAGTCTTAATCTAACAAAGCAATGCAATCACGAATTGAAAACTTTCCCCAAAAGAAATCTTCATGTCCAGATGGCTTAAGCAATAAGTGCTTCAAAACGCTGAAGAAAGAATTAATACCAATCTTACAGAAAATTGTTCAGACAATAGAAAAAGAGGAAACTTTATGAGGCTTTATGAGGCCAGCGTAACCTTATCACCCACATCTGTCATTACTAGGAAAGAAAATTATGGGTCAATCCTTCTTATGAACATACATGCAAAATTCCTAAACAGAGTATGAGCAAACTGAATCAAGCAATTTAAAAAAAGGGACAATTCACTGTGCAATGTTACACGGCAATATATATAAATAAATACTGATCCAGGCTATAATATAGATAAACCTTGAAAACACTATTCCAAATGAAAGAAGCCAGTCATGAATGACCACATATTGTAGTATTCCATTCACAGGAAATATCCATAATAGCAAATATATAAAGACATAAAGATGCAAAGCAGCTTTGTGGGGCTTAGGACTTGGAGTAGGAGAAGGCTGGGAGGAAATGGGGAATGACTGCTAATGGGTACGGGTTTCTTATGGGGGAGGGGGTACAAAAATGTTCTAAAATTTGATTATGATGATTGCTGCACAACTCTGTGAATATACTAGTAAACACTGAATTGTACACTTTAAATGTGTGAATTGTATGGCATGTTAATTGTATCTCCATAAAACTGTTAAAAAATAGTGCAGTATATAATAGTTATATTCTCAGACAAAACAGATGTAGAACTCATAAGAAATGGGAAGTGAAATGCAGGAAACCACGTGTAAAAAATTATTTTTAACTGTTCTCAACAATCACATTAATGGTGGTGGTATTAGCATGGTTATTCTGAGACTGTATCATACATTGTTAAAATTTTAATATCTATATTTATTAATAATGCCGAGTGCCAACATGAGTCTCTTGGAGCAGAACAGATTATTATTACTACTTACATACGGTAAGTAGGTAATATCATTCTGGCTCTTCTGGGCCCCAGGTCTTATCCCAGTAGCAAGGTGGTGAGAATGAGATGGAATTTTTCAAGTAATTCCATCTTCTGTAGGTAAGGTATAAATCTGTATATTTACTTAGGAAAAAAGAGACAGTTGTTTTCCTTCTCCTTCTGAGAGCTTCTCTGGAAAAGTAAAGGGAAAGACTTGTGTCTTCATTTTGGAACGTAAAAAAAATCTCTCTGGGGAGGAATAAACCAGTGTCTGCAGCTTTACAACCCAGGAGATGTCTCTTAAGGTCCTGGTCTCAACCCCCACCCCTGAAATGTAAACACAGACCTCCAGAGAAGTAAATCTCTCTGCAGTCCGCTCTGTCTACTCCAACATACATTAAATTCTAATGCTTGTCTTTTAGCCGAGGTCCCAAGTTTCTGCAAAATTTGCTCAGAAAGCCCTAATTATGCAGAAACATAAGCCTATTTTCTCTACAACCCTACATATACAATGTGGTACAAAATAAATGAGAAATTGAGTTAAACCAAAAGACTGGACTGCCAAGTCAGACTCAAACAAATCCAAGACCTTAGTCAGTATCAATCTTTACTGATAATTTAAAGAACAGAAATAAACAACACAGCAAATCAGGGAGAGGTCCAGGACTATCAGAACATCTTTCCAAGTCCTTCACTGTCACACTGGTTATGCTCTGGCCCAGGTTGGCATAAAGGGTCAATTAGAATTATAGCACCATTCTCCATTTCTTGCCCAACAAAACCAACTTTTTCTCATGCACATTCACATTCAGTGACCAGGGTAGTGACCAGAGATTACTGTTCAATTAAGTTGTGGATTCCATCTGGTTTGAGAATTCAACTATATCCCAGATATCACAGTGTAGGTTTTAACAGCCATTGGCTTCCAGATATCATTGTGCAAAATGCTCTCTTCAGGTCAACACAGCGTTACTCCTTTATCTGGCCAATCTCAGTCAATGCACCATGGAAAGATAAATCCCCTTTATATCTATCTGTGGTACCCGGGCCATTAGAAAACAAATATAAGGGTCACACTGTCCAGTAATGTCCTACCATAATCTAGGCTAATGGTAGTATTCCCGTATACTGGCATCCTTAGCTTGGCTTCTAATACTCCTTTGATCTTTAAAAATAGCAACTTCCGGGGCTTCCCAGGTGGCACAGTGGTTAAGAATCCGCCTGCCAATGCAGGGGACACAGGTTTGAGCCCTGGTCCAGGAAGATCCCACATGCCACGGAGGAACCAAGCCCGTGGGCCACAACTACTGAGGCTGCGCTCTATAGCCCGCGAGCCACAACTACTGAAGCCCGCGCGCCTAGAGCCTGTGCTCTGCAATAAGAGAAGTCACCCAATGAGAAGCCCGTGCACCGCAACAAAGAGTAGCCCCCGCTCACTGCAACTAGAGAAAGCCTGCGCGCAGCAACGAAGACCCAACGCAGCCAAAAATAAAATAAATAAAATTAAGTAAATTAAAAGAAAAATAGCAACTTCCATAATGAGTAGAATATTCAACAGTCTTTCGTGGGTAAGTATTCAGGCCCTCTCCCTATACTGTTGACTGACACAATGTTCCATGAAAGTAAATATTCCATTAGTCCAGGCATTTAAAGCTTTGCTCTCCCTTCAGGGCCGTTTCTAGATGTAGTCAGTCTCCTGGAAAAGAGCTCCCTCTAGTGTCTATATTTGGACTAGCAGGTTCTTTTCACCATGAAGAACTTCCAGGAGCATTCCATATTTTGGTCTGATGTAGTACTGCAAGACCAGGATCAAAAATCCCTACAGAACATCTTGTACAGCAGAGGCAATAGTAATCAACCCACAACGTGTGTTATGACCACGGTACATTAGTGGCATTTGTACAATTTAGGAAAATGGCTTGTACACAAAAATAACGTTAAGCCCCGTAAGATTATCAATTGGTGTATTATACCAAATACAGCTCTGCCTGGGTGTCACAGGTTTTCCATAAATGTACTTTGCATAACTCCAGAGAGAAGTTATAAGTAATATCAATTCATTATATCTCTACCAAATCCATCTCCCTCAAGGGTTGTGTTCCAATTTCCTTAAATGAAGTCCATTACATTCACATATTCTGTATTTGAAGGACTAGACTAAGCTACGGCAGGCAGTAAAAATCTGCTCTCCATTATACCTAGGTAGATGTCTTAGCAACATATTGTTTTGCTTTATGCCCACAAAGAGTGCAAAAGCTCTACAGTTCAGAATCCTCCACCTACATAATTCATTAGCAATAATCATCAGAAAAATGATCAGAATGGTAGCTATAGACAATAAACCAATAACTGAGTGGTAACTGTAGTAAACTACCCCTACACTGAACCATCAGTTGGAACACTGTCATTTTGTTGCTTCAAATTATCTAGGTAAAATCTTCACGTAGAGCTCATATATCAGCAACTTCCCTTCTCTGCAGAAAAGAGGTCCAGAGTTTTCTCTCAACATAAGTTAAGTAGTCAGCATCAGATCTGAGAGGGATGCCTAAGAGTGTTATTCTCTAGCTCAGAGGCTCTGGCACGGAGGTCACATGACTGCACTCTGCCACAGAATTGTAATCTACTTATAAGTGCTTTTCCATCTCCTCTGATTCCCTCCATTTCCATTTATTACCTGTTTTGACCCATACCCTTTCCCCTATGATTGGCCTTTCTGGCTCAGCAGATGTATTATAAACCCACAGGGGCAGTAAAAACAGCAGCCTTGTTAGCACTTCTCCTTGGACTGACTCGCAGGCTGATGTTACAGGATTTGACAGAAAAAGAATCACAGGACACATGGCCCTGTGTTTAGAGATAGGCCTTAATTTATCTCTATGGGTGAAGCTATGAAATACCCCTAACAGTCTTTAAGAATATGCACTGTCAAATTTAGTAGTATTAATATTGTGTTTTGTGCATTGATAACACTTTATTTTGGTACATGTAACTTTAAACTCAGGCCTGGGACCAGTATAGATCAGGCAAAACAAAAGAAAAAATTTGTGAAATAGGAAAAGTATATAGTTGTGCACTTGCATCATCTCCCATCACCTCATTCCTACCTCCCAATCCTAGAACCCTTGCCAGTAGAGTCTTGGCATTACTTCCTATCATAGTCAATATTAGCACAAAATAATTTAACTAATTAAGCTAACCATAAATCTTTTTTTTTCCCTTACCAGCCATTTTAATTAACTAGTGCATCAATTCCCCATTCCAATTTTCAAATACATCGCTGCTCTAAGGATGCTAACAAATGTAGTAGGTCCATGAGATATTTCTTGCCCATTTCTGTGTATTTATAGCAGTGAAATGTATACAATGGTCAGAATATACTGAAGTGGACCAAAAGATGGGGAATTGGCTGCTCCAAACTTTAACTGTACTTCCCAATGTTGCTTAAGTTGAATAAGGCTTAGTGTTGAATAGGCATCATCTTAGTTAACACTCATTTGCAGTCTCTTGGGGCTTCTGGTAAAGGTCCAATATAATCTACTTGACAGCTAATATGCCAGTCCTTGTCTTTGGGAAATTTTATTCACTGCTCTGTTTATTTTCATTTTTTAAATTCGCTTTAAAATAAAATTCACCAATTTTAAGTTTCAGGAAATATATACAGGCATGTAGCCACCATCATAATGATACGGAACATTTCCACCACTCTAAAAAGTTCATGAGAGAAGTTGTAGGCTGTTCTTTTCCTGCTTTACAGTTAGTCTTTCCCCCAACTCCCAGCATCTGGCAACCAGTTATTTACCATGTGCCTGTATAATTTTCTATTTTCAAAATGTCATATAAATGGAATAATTATAATACGAAGCTTTACTTGTATCCCACTACTGTGATGCATTGCAGTTTTATTTTCATTCAATTCAAATACTTTCTTCTTTGACTAGTGGGTTATTTAGAAGTATACTGGTTAATTTCAAAGCGTGGGGGATTTTCCAGATATATCTGTTAATTTTTGTATATTCAGAGAACATACTTTGTCTGATTTCAGTATGATGACATATACTGAGACTTCTTTTATGATCCACAATATGGTTTATCTTGATGAATGGTCCATGTGTGCTTAAATGTGTATTTTGCTGCTAATGCATGAAGTGTTTTATGAGGGGCAAGTAGGGTGAGTTGATTGGTAGTGTTGTTCAAACTTTCTATATCCTAATAATTTTCTGTCTACTGTACCTGGTTTAGCTATTACTGAAAAAAAAAAATGTTGAAAGCTCTGTGTATAACCGTGGATTTGTCCAATTCTCCTTATATCAGTTTCATGTTGTGTATCTTAAGGCACTGTTATGGGTGCACAGATCTTTTAGACTGCTATGCTCTCTTGATAAATTGACCCCTTTATCACTATGCAATGTCCCTCTTTATCCCTAATAATACTCCTTGTTCTAAAGACTACTTTGTCTGATATTAATATAACCATCTCAGCTTTCTTTGAATTAGTGTTACCATGGAGTATCTTTTTCTATCAATTCACTTTTAACCTATTTATGTCTTTACAATTAAGGCAAGTTTCTTATAGAAAGCATTTAGTTGAGCCTTCTTTTTCATTTTTTAATTGAATTTGCAAATCCCTCTCTTTTAATTGGAGGTGTTTGAATAATTTACATTTAATGTAATTATTGAAATGATTAAGTTTAAATCTACCATCTTATTTTTTGTTTTCTGTTTTTCTCATCTGTTCTGTTTGTTTTTTCCCTTTCTTGACTTCTTTTGGATTATTTTACAATATTCAATTTACTCTCCTATACACCTGTTTTATTTTTTAGTGGTTCTTTATGGTTTACATTTTACATCTGTAAGTTATCAGTCCACAATCAAATAGTATTATATAATTATGTATAATTTAAGAATCTTATACATTGTAACTTCATTTCACTGTACTTTCCCCCTTATACTATTTGTGCTACTATAATTATATATCTACTTCCCATATAAACCCCACAACTCACTACCATTATTTTTGCTTTAAGTAATCTAGCTTATCTTTTTAAAAGTTAGGAGAATAGATTTAAAATTTATCTACTCTATTATTTCATTGCTCTTTATCGCCTTGTAAGATTCAAATTTCATCAATTATTATTTCCTTCTGTCCAAAAAACTTCCTTTAATATTACTTGAAATGCAGATCTAAAGGTGATGAATCCCTCAATTTTTGTACATCTGAGAATGTCTTTATATGGTCTTCGTTTCGCAATTTATTTTTACTGGGTATAAAATTCTTGGTGACTTTTATTGATTTTCAGTACCTTAAGATATAAATTCATTGTATTCCATTTTGGACAGCTTTTGAGGCAAAGCCTGTTGATTTTTTTATCTTTGCTTTCTGTATAGAATTAATTTTTTCACATTGGCTGCTTTTAAGATTTTCTCTTGACCACTGGTTTTCAGCAATTTGATGATAATGTGCCTTGTGATTTTCCTCATGTTTCTTCTGCTTGGGTTCATTGAAATTTTGGATCTGTAGATGTAGAGTTTTCATCAAACTGGAAAAATCTTTTGCCCATTATTTCTTCAAATATTCTCCCCATCCTATTTCCTAGGACACTACACCTAAGTTAGTCTGCTTGTTATGGTCCCACAGCTCACTGATACTGCGTTAATTATTTTCAGTCCTTTTTTTCCCTCTATGCTTCATTTTTGACAGATACTATTTGTCTTCCGATTCACTCATGTTTTCTGCAATGTCTAATTGCTGTGTATTGTTCATTTCAGATAAGGTATTTTTGAAGTAGTAGTTGGGCCTTTTTATATTTTTTATTTCTTATCATAATCATGTTTTCCTCTAGTTTTTTAGCATTATGATCATATTTATAAGAGCTGTTATAACTTCCTTGCCTGCCAGTTCCAAATCTGGGTGTATTTTGATTGATTTTTCTCAGTATTAATCACGTTCTTGCTTCTTTGCATGCCTGGTAACTAAGACGCAAGGCATTATGAATCTTATACTATATGTTGGATTTTATTATTTTCCTTTAAATAGTTTTAGATTTTGTTCTGGCATAAGTTAAGTTATTTGAAATCAGTTTGATCCTTTTGAGGCTTGCTTTTAAATTTTGCTAGATCAGGTTCGTAGCAGCCTTTAGTCTAAGGCTCATGACTACTAAGGTGATACCTGTTTGAGGACTCTACCTGATATCTCATGTATGATGAGGTCTTTCCACTGGTGGAAACATGGATGTTTCCAGTTTTATGTGAACTCTGGAAATTGTTCAGCCTACTGTTTTTTGATGATTCTTTCTTCAGCTGGAGGTAGCTCCCTTTCACACATATGCAGATCCATACTCTGCCGAAGACTGAGGGAAGCTTTCTATAGGTCTACAGAGGTTTCTCGCCATGAAGATCCCTTCTGTCTGGTATTCTGTCCCACAAAATCTCAGCCCTTGGTCTCTCTGAATTGTGATCTCTGTCTCCTCAGTTCAGTGAAAACTGCCTGAGCTCTCTTTGGGTTCTTTTCCCTTATGCTGCAGTGCAGAAATTACCTCCAGGCAGTTAGCTAAGACAATTGCAGCACTCACCTCACTCATTTTCCTTCTCTTAGGGATTACAATTTGCTTGTTTTAGCTCAGGTCTCCACTCAAATTCAGATTTCTTTATGGTGGTTCTGTGAATAGGGATGAACAGGATTCCTAAATGATGAATATGTTTTTGCCTAAATCCAAAAGCCCTTCTAGTCTTAGATTCTTGTTTATTAGTGAATTCGGTGGGAGATATCAACTTAATTCTCACATTTTGAGGAACATCCCATGGTTGCTCCAGCCCATATAATTCTCAGGAAACTCAAAGACTGAGCTAGTCCTTGAATTTCAGCTGGATTTGTCAGCCAGACTCTATTTTTCATATATATACTATAGTTCTTAACTCCTCCTGAGTTTCTTCCTCTGAAGAGGCAATTCTCACGATTTTATCAATGCAATGCACTAACTTGGTTGGTATTAATGTTTTTCAAGTCCAAGTCTTACCTCACTGGATTGTGATGATGAATTTAAACATCACAGTGGCAGCACAGTAAATGTATATTGAGTTCCAGTCCATGAGAATGGAACATATTGTACATGGATGGACTCTGAAACTGGTATTGTAAAGTAGGTGTTGGTCAGGGCTCTAATGGCATACTAGTCCCCCTGGTCCTTTTGCACTTCCTGTTTATAGTCTTTTTATATCAGGTACAGCTATAGCAATAGGAAGAACTACCTTGTATAATCCTTGATTGCATATTGTTAACCTCCAGGAACTAGCCAGACTAGGTGATTAAAAATGATCAGTGATCTTCTATTGACCTCCTGGAATCCTTATTGCTTAATGTTCACTACTAAGAAGGGCCTGGGCAATTCCAAAGGTTTCCATTTAGCATGGCCAGTTAAACCAAAATGAAGGGACAGACTTAGTACACATCCCCTGTAAAAAGGGTAAGGGCAACATATACTATTCACACATAATATCCATACCAAGTATGCATTCAGGTAAACATGAAATGACCACAGGAGAAGCTCAAGAGTTATATTTTCCAATTTTTAACCTTAGCCCTACTTTGGTTTTCTCCACTACAGCATTCCTACATACCACAAATTTCACCCTCAGCCTTTCAGTGCACAATTCTTATCTTTCATAGGGACTACATAGGATACTGAGCCCAGTATCTAACTAAAAAGTTCTGCATTCCACCCCAACAGTGTATGTAGCCTAAGATTCCCTGCTAGGGATTGGGCAAACAGATCTGACTTCTCAGTGTTTTTCAGATTCTACGGCTTTCTGAGAGAATAAATTCAGTCCCCTTTTTATTTTCCACTGTAAATCATGATCCTCATAATTGGGCTAAATTTCTCCAGAACAGATAGAATGAATTTGCGGAAGCATTTTAAAAGGTGGTGCCAGAATGCCTCTCCCATTTCCTAAAGCTTCATAGTGCTTTATTAGATCCTTAGTAGAAACTCCATCAATTTCCTACTTTGTCAACCCATTTTTCAGAAGTCATCTAAACAACTCCACCTGGTTGAGCCAGTTACTGTTCTATCTTTTCATTTCTCTCCTTTTTGCCTCCTTTCTTTTGGATAGCTTGGTAGTTTTTCACAATGCAGCCCTATGCATGGTAACTAAGCCAGCAGATCAGCTACTGCCCTGAATAGTCTCTTGGCTTCCCAAAAGCAATGTTTTCATGATGACCTACTCGCATGACTTCATCATTTGCGCCAATGGCATCAAATTATGTGTCTCCCTCTGGTCTTAATAAAGCCAGTCTAGGGTTAATTGTAACTCATACCATTTCTATTATTGCTTTGCAAGGAGTATTCCATCCATTTGTAGTTCAGGGAAGGGGTGAGACACCTACTCTTCTCAGGGTAAGATTGCCAAATCCCAACCATAATGCACTGTAGCAAGTTAGTTGTCATACCGTTCAGAAGTATACAGAATGAACTGTCGTATCATCCATCTGCTCAACCTAGATACTCCTTTCCATTCAACAATGTCTAGAATAGTGATATGGCTTCCTGATTGTTAATTCTAAAAATCCATGTCAATAATCATTCCCCAGGCTTCTGCGGGTATTTTCTATAAAGAGCACTAACTCTTAAACAGAATACTGTTAGCATTGAGTAGTCATCTGAGTTTGGTCTCCAACTACCTGTATGGTATTTCTACTGATCAATTTAGTTACTTTGTTAGCAAATATATATGGAAGCAGAAGGTTTTCCAGTGATGGGTAAAGATAGTCTCAAGCTTTTTCTCCAACTACTATCTCTTTTTTTGTTGTTTTTAAACTGCCCTGCTTTTACCGGGGCTGCTAACAATAGTTAAGTCCTCATCACCATTTTCTACCCTTTTTTTTCTTGCCAAAAGGTGTCTTATATATCTGTGGGTCTGAAAAACAAAATCCCACTGACTAGGCCAATTTGCAATAACAGAAGACTGTACTGTGAAATCAGACTCATACAAACCAGAGACCTTACCTAGTATCAAGCTTTACTAATAATTCCAAGGATACAAGCAATCAAAGGGCCAGGTGAAGCAGGGAGAGGGCCAGAACTATGCGTGAAGCCCCCCAGGTGTTTTCTGGTCACACTGAACCTGCCGTGAACCAGGTCAACAGGTCAGGTCTCTAAGCAATGCATGTAGCTTACATTACTTACACAGAAAATAGCTACCTCAGTCATAAAACATCTTGATTGATTTCCTATTCAGATAGTTACATACCTTACATGACATGTTCCAGGGAGCCATGCCCCCAAACCCAAAGATTCCAGGTTTGTTTACCAAAACCAACCATAGCAACCAGATACGTCCTGCTAAAGGCAGTTTAAAGATAAGGACTCCTCCCCACTAGTAAATATCATTAGTGATTTTGTTTTGTTTGTTTATTTTTGCCATGACATCTGTAATTAATGTTTATAAGGAGATTATATGAGTTCTTCCTTTTTTTCCAGGGGACTTAGCCCAGTTACTGGAAAGAATGAGTTACAGACCTACTACTTGATCTTTTGTTCCCAGTAATTATGGGATCTTCTAATCAATAACATCTCCTATGGCCTTGAGAATCAAGAATATTTTTCACTGTGGAAGAAAGCACAGATGGAAGACAGAATAATTACAGTCCTTATATAGCCCTAAATCTGATTTCAAAATATCATGAACTCCTGAGGTTTTACATATACACATACATATATATCATTCCCCATTAAAAAAAAAACCCAAGGTCTTCTTAAAGAAATGGATGTTCTAGGTCTGGGGCAGAAAATGTACAAAATGACACTATATGTTCATAGCAGTACTATTTATAATGGTACCAAACTAGAAACTACCCACAGGCTATCGAATATAGAACGGACAATTCAACTGTGGTTTACTCCTACAATGGAACACTACACTATAAGGAGAAATGAGCAAACTACTGCATCATTCAATAACGTGGATGAATCTCATAAGCATAATGTTGAGCCAAAGAAGCCAGACACAATGGAGCCTATGCTCTATGATTCAGCCATATAAAATTCAAAAACAGGAAAAACGAATCTACGGTATTAAGTATCAGAAGAGCTATTACCTCTGGGAGGGCAAGGCAAGTATTGACTAGGGAGATATTAGCAATGTTCTATATCTAGATTTGGGTGTTGATTACATAGATATGTTCACTTTTTGAAAATTCATCAAGTTGGACACAAGAATGCAATTTTTTGTATTTATGTTATACTTCAATAAAAGGTTAATTAAAAACAAAACAAAACATGAAGTAAATCTACATTTATTGACATGGAAAAAAAAAGTCTCCAAAACATATTGTTGAGTGAAAAAAGGCAAGTTGCCCATCAATACACAGAGTAAGATACTCTTCATATAATATTTCTATGTAGAAGTACTATGATTGTTTTATGGCTTTTTAAATATTACATATACACATACCAAAAAAGTGATTAAAAAGATGATCAGCATCACTCTGGTGGGTATCTCTGGGAAAGGGAATCATTGGCAGCAGAGGAGCAGACAGAAAGCACATCAAATCTTTTCTGTAACCATGAAAATTTAACATTACATGGCAAGAATGTTTTCATGTAATACTCATACAATTAAAAATAAATATTTCTAAAAGGCAGGGTTGTTCTTAAGTCCAATGTGGAAACATTTCTTTAAATAAGTCTAAAAACCAGAAACTCCTTTAAGCACTAAGCCGTTAATGTGAAAATTTCACGAGTTCACTCACGCCTGCAAGACACCAAGGTTGTGTAACACAATTATTCGAAATTTGTTTTTATACGTTCATATAGAATCAACCCTTTTATAAGACCATTCCATAATCTCATGGGCCACAAAACTTTGCTGACCCGCTCTGTGAATGGAAAGGTCCTATTGTCCCATTTTTTGTTTAAAACTTTTTCTGAAAATTTTAAAGTGTGTGTGGGGGGAAGCTTGGAAACCTATATTGCATCATTTATGTTTGCGTCTTTACAAGGAATGTGCCACTCAACAAATCTTTCTTTAATAGTGTTCTTGAGAATAACTTTCATCTTTGCACACCTATAGGCAATCAATAGAAACTATGTGCTGTAAATGTTCAAATTGGATCTATACTTTTGTCTTTGGGATGTCAAGGGCAAATTATCTCAGTTTCATATTTTAGCCAAAAGTTTAATACAGTTAATCACCATCCCCAACCTTTACAGAGAGGCACACACACATCCACACACACAAATGAAAAGACAAGCAATATCAGCCACATACTATAATAAAGGTGGCAGTAAGGTCATATTCTATTGCTCTGTCTTTCTAACAGGGCAGGATCTCTCAGGGTTCTAATCCATTCCATTTTCTAGTAGTAAAAGGGACAGAATATGTACTGTCCAGTGAGGTGTCACATGAACTTCATTACAGAACTATGCAATCTGAGAAAATCCAAAAGAGAGCGAGCGACAAAGAAAGTGAGAGAGCATATTCTGTATACATGCATATAGAAACTCATATGACAAATATATCTGTAGTGAGAACTTCAATCATAAGAGTTATTGAGCAACATTTTCTCAAAAATGAGAACACAACACCACCTCAATGTTTTTCTTTTTAACAGCTAAGGAGATCAACTGCATGTTCTCTAAATGAGGCTTTCCACTAAAGATAACACCTCAACTTCCACAAGAAGAGAGTAGCTTGGTGTTTACCAAGAAGAAATATTATGGAATCTTCCTTTTAATGCTGTTTAAAATGTGAATTCATCTGTGAAATCTTCCACAGCTTTGGACCTTGTTATTTTAGAGGTCAGCAAGGTGAACACTCTCAAATGAGGTACATGTTTTAGGCTTTGAGAACCCTGAGGCTCCAGGGCATTTACTGTAATAGGTTCATGAAATAAATGAATTGGGCTCAAATCCCATGGTTTCTTGAAAATGAATATAATTATAAAAATTCAAAGCAACAAATTAAATGTGTTTGTATGTAATATCCATTTCTGAATCAGATTACCACCTGCCTGTTGTGTCTATGCTAACTGATCAAACGACATTTTCTCAAACATGAATTTCTCATCATCCTCAACAAAAACCCACTACGCGGCTTATTTCTGATACCACAAACAAAGACAATCCTTCTATTTCAGCATTATTCAAAGTATGTTAAAAAAAATACAAGGAAAATATCATGTGTTATACCAAATACAGATTTTAAAAAGCTTCAAAAAAAATCAAACTATATTTTCTGTTTCCTATGAATATGATTTCCATATCTTATAAAAAGAACTTAAATTGAAGGACCACAATATAATACCAGTTTTAGAGGTAGTTATATACTAAAAAAAGAAAAGAGGCTCACTATTTAATCACTTTGGTTAATAATCAAAAGCCCATTTTAAAACTTCCCCTTACTCAATTTTTTCAGCTTGTGACTCCACATTTTTATATTCTAAGTCATTCTTCCTTTTTACTTGTAATTGCTTATTAGTGAACTCAGATTATCTGTGTGGTAACAGACAGCTCCCTTGGAATTCTGGTTACATACCTAGAGCTGCTACTTTGATGATGATTGCTTGAACGTTAGATGATATCATCTCTCGGAGCAAATCTTCCTGGTTTCTTTGCCAAAGGTAAGCTAAAGGCTGGAGATTAAGCCTTTTACACCTATAACATAATTTTAAAAAAATCAGATGATATCTTAATGTTCTATACTTGGACCCACAGCAATTACTTTGATTTTAAACATACTGCTTCTCTCAAGGATTTTAGCATATAAAATACTTTTAAAAACATGTTTTGCATAATGAAGTTTATATATACAACATAAATATATTTAATTTCCATGGGCTATGCATAAATAGATAAAAATGAAATCTCCAGGCAGATTAGAAATATTAATTTTAGTAAGACTCTAAGTTTAGAAATCTATGCAAAAAAGCTTCCAAATGCTAATGGATGTTTATTCTTGTTTTAGAACTTTCTTGGGTATCAAAATTGTGAAGCACAGGCAAATACATTTATCCTAATAAAATAATTATATATTGATTACATTTATAATACCTATGGTTATATGAATTATTCCTATCTAATAACTGAAATTTTTTTTAAAGAATTTGACTCTGAGAGGGGGAGGGATAAATTAGAAGTATGGGAGTTAACAGATAAAAATTACTATACATAAAATAGATAAACAAGGGTTTACTGTATAGCACAAGGAACTATATTCAATATCTTGTAATAACCTATAATGGAAAAGAATCCGAAAAAAATATATACGTGAATCACTCTGCTGTACACCTGAAACTAACATAATATTGTAAATCAACTATACTTCAATAAAAAAGAGAAGAAAGGTAAAATAAAGATATGTTAATACAAACAAAAAGAATTAAGAAAAAGCATAATCATAAAGACAGCAAAAAAAAAAAAAAGAATTCGACTGAGTGAAAAGAAAATAGTAAGAACAAAAAGTACATTCATTGAATACCTAGTATGCTGCAGGTATTGTACTACGTATTTTACATTATGTTGCTGTAGAAAGAATGCAGATTTTGGATTCCAGACAAATCTGAGTTTGAAACCTCCTTCTACACTCACTACCTGCATGACTTTGACAAGTCAGAGCTAAGCTCCAGGCCTTTAGTTTCCCAGTTCATACCTAGGGACAAAAATATTTCCTTCCAAAGTTCTTGAGAAGATTAAAATATTAGAAGGTGAAGTCATTCATTATTCCTCTTTTCTTCACATTCCACATCCAATCTACCACAATGCAGAATATGACCACTCCTCACCAATACCACTGCTAAAATGCTGGTCTGAGCCACCAGTATCTCTCCTAACTTCTTCCCATTTCCATTCTTGCCCTTTTAAAATCAGTTTTCAATATAGTAGCCAGTGTGACCCTTTTAAAACATAAACGGATCATGGGATTTCTCTGCTCAGAACTCTCCCCATTACTCCTAGTAAATTAGACCTACATGGATCTCACCCTGGTTGGCTCTCATACCTCATCTCCCACTACTCTCCTCTCACTCCAACCCGCCACCCCTGGCCTGCTCACTCTTGCCTAACACACTTGCCATGTTCCCTACCTTCCTCACTTGCTTTATGCCTTTGCTTAAATGTCACTTTCTCAGGGAGGACCAACTGATTAAAATTAATGTAGATTAATTGATTGATCAATTAAAAGTAATGTAGATAAAAAATGTAGTACAATACCTGGATAAAATAGGTCTTCAGTAAATGGTAGTCAGAGCCAAGTGCCTTGCTCAAGTCACAGAGTAAGTGGCTGAGATCAGATTGCAAATTAAAAGAACATAGCTCTAAACCCCATCATCCCTAGTGTCAGTAAGGTTTCCTGGCTGACTACTCCAGCACACACTGAACTCTTTCTCAGATAATCCCAGTACCTATTAAATGTACCACACGTTTAGTCATTTACTCATATATGGTCTTAGAAATATCACTCCTTTTTTCATGCACATATACCCTGACCTTCAAAGAAATCAAAATCTTCCTGAATGTAGAGACTTTCATCAGTATATAATTTACCTTTGTAAAATGTCCTGAGCATCTAAAGCAATGTGGAGGCAGTTAATAAATACAAAAATAATAAAACTGTAACTATCCATGTAACACAAGCATTACAGTTTTTGCTGTCCTATCACCAATCTTTAATGCCTACTAATCAAACTTCTCTCCACCTTTTTCAGCTAAAAGGTTTTTTTTTTTTTTGAAAAAAATTGTATTCCTTCCAGGCCTTATTGCAAAATTCTTGATTGTTTCTTCGGTATCCCTGATCTTTTGGCTATTTTTAGACTTAAGTCATACTTCTTTACCTATTTAAATTCTTTAACAGTTTAAAATATCATGGCTGAAATAAGCTTCCTCTGTAAATCACTGTTGTATTTGAGCTTGTGACATCTATTAAGTGCTTTATACCTTGAAAATATAATGATGCAACACTAACTACAAATTGAAGATCAGCTAATTCAAACCTGAGTTTGTAGACCAACAGACTCCCAATAACACTGCTTTACAATTTTCAAGGATTAAATTATTACAGATGTGCTTTATGGTATATAATCTGGGCATCTTAAACCATGTGTTGAAGTGTACTTGAGACTGCATTTTGAGAAATAGCTTGCCTCTACCTATGAGTAATCAATGGGCCCTTCTCCCATTTAGATACTGCTATAAGGCAGCTTCACCTCAGGAGCACATTTTCATTCTGCTCCTTAAAGCTTTCATAAACAGATGTCAGCCCTATCTACAGCTTGGCTACCCAGTGAACCATGTAGGTTTGAACTTATTCAAAAACAAAGATTTTTAAACAAAATAATTCTCAGAGAACATGACTTAAAACTTGATGAGAATAATATTATTTTTAACATATGGCTAAGGGATATGCAATCCATCTCCATCAATAAATCAGCTGTTCTCAAATGTAGGCAGATAGAATGTAAGGAAAACTTTCCAAATACACGTTTGACCTCCTCCCCCACTTCCACCTCCGCTCTCCATTCTCCAGAGATTCTGATAGTCCCCCAAATATGAGATCGTCATACTTCTTTTCATTTATTTATTCTTTGTCCTGCTTTCCCTTCACTTACTTTTAAAATTCTATATATTTAACTGCCTTAAATTCATTGTGGAATTAGAGAGAAAATAAATAAAGCAAAAAATAAAACTAGTTTTCAAGTCTATTAATATGCGAGTGTTTAATGAGATGGTCAATATGAATGTTTCTTTGTCAAGAACATGAAACTATTACCTAAATACAGCCCTTATCTTATTTCCATTTACCCTTTTACATGGCAAAATCATTTATTTCTATATCGAATTGTGCTCAAGATTAACACTGAAGTCCTTATTTTCTGTTTTGCTAATATAATGACATGTAAAGTCTCTACACAATATTTTATTTATCCGAATAAATTAAAAATGGAAATTAAATTCATTCGGGGGTGTTTTGCCAAGCCAACATTTAATAATCATTATTTTCATTTGACCTTATGTTTTTTGAGTAGATCAAAGGAGTTGACTATTTTGGTACTTGTACAGACAATGTTTTTTACTAGTACTACATTGCTTGGGAGGTGGGGGAGATGGGAGGAGCAACAATCTAAAAATTCCTTTAAAGTTGAATGGCTTTTTATAGAAGTATTTCAATCTCATGAATATTTTTAGTCAAGAACTGAATTCTAAGGACCAAAGAAGAGATTTCTTAATACATTTTTTTTCTTTATTACTGCACTTTTATTACAAATGATGATAAGTTAAGATATTAAAAGGGTGTACTAATTCAAATAAGGAAAAATTGAAAATAATACTTTGACTTCAAAAAAATCTTTGTTTCAATTTTTTATTATAAATAATTTACTTTTCCTTATGGTAAGTTTTCTCATGTGTTGATATAAGGATAGAAAAAAAGTAAAAGTGCAACTTTTGTTACTTAGGGCAATACATTTAGTTTCATGGGGCATGTAGAATACCATATCTATTTATTATTTGGATATAATTATTTATTCATTTATTATTGGGGTATAGCTGCTTTACAATGTTGTGTTAGTTTCTACTTTACAGCAAAATGGAGTTCCCTGGGCTATACAGCAGGTTCTCATTATTTATCTATTTTATACATATTAGTGTATATATGTCAATCCCATATTGAGTTTTTATTCACATTCTTAAAATACATAAACTTTAAAAATATAGGACAAATTAACGTTTTCTTACACATTTTCTACTCGAACATGCTGATAGTCAGAGAGTATAGCACCTACTGATACTCCCTCTACTTCTTCTTTTTCCTGAAAATAAAGAAAAAAATATGATTAAAAAATAAATAACATGTGGCTTTGCATCATGTTCTAAAAATTATAACTGAACCGTGTTTCATTTAGAAGACCACCTTGAAACAGAATAACTTACTGGAAATGCAATCCACATTCAGAGAAAAAGAAATTATATTAAAAAAATATATCTTTAAGTCACCCTCTCAGCTCTGGGGGGAAATAATTATTCTTTTTACCTAAAATCCAAATAACTGGAGACCATTTTCCGTGGAGAAGATAAAGGCAGCACTTCCAAAATGTTTTCTCACTTGATATATTTTTAAAGATTCACTGATGTTTGATAGAAATTTCCAAGAAATTTCTATTTAAGGACAATGTATTCCCAGGTTGAGTAACTTTTTTAAAAAATTTAAGCAATGGTATAAGTAGATAAAGGAATACAATGATTTAATCCATATCTTAAAGTGATTGACATAGGAGCATCCAGGAAGCAGAGATGATAGAGGCATTGCCTGTATAACAGTATAGAACAGTGGATAAAGAAATCTAGGATGAGAAGGAAGCAATGAATTATTATCAGTAGAGCTGAGAACATCTAGCAGTATATCCAGCAGAGTCCCCCAGGGATGAGGAGTAGTCTATACAACACAGCCATTAATGACATGGAGGAGAATGTAAATTCAAATATGATCAAGTTTACAGATGATACAAAGCTAGGATGGACTAAAAAGAAAAGAAAATCAATCAAGTACCTGGATGGATATGGACAACCTGGGGATTTGAAAGGACAGGTCTAAGATGAGATTTAATGTAAAGAAGTATAAAATAATACCCTTAAGGAAGAATCACACACAACACAGGTATAAACTAGGGAAATGTTATCTAGAAAACAGATATGAAGAAAGTGACTGGGGGGTGATTACTAATAACAAACTGAATAGAAATTCTCTGAATAGGCATAAAAGAAAAGTCATCCTAGCCTATGGAGTACAGAAGAAACTACTTCAGAGAGATAACTTCATTATTAACATTGGTCTTTCCAAACTTGGAAACCTACAAAAAAGAACAATAGTGTTTCACATAAAAATAAATGTAATACTTGGAGACATTCTAAAATAACCCCGAATGTCCTAAAATGATGCCATAATAAATAAACAAAAATGCACAACAGGAATCTCTCATGTCTTTGAAGATAAAGCCAATTTAAAATTTCCCCTCTAAAATGATAGAGAAACATCTTCCCAAACCTCCCCAAAATAAAATGATTCTTTCTATTAGATAAGGATTCCAGGAAAAGAGCTATTTCCTTTGCTTTCCTATTTCAGCAACTTTGTGAGAACATTTGCTTGTAACCTTTCTCTAACCTTCCTAGCCATTTTCTTTTCATAAAAGTCATTGTATTACTAGAAAAAAGCATGGCATAGTGATCCTCATTAAATGAAAATATGGCATAGGATCATAGGGTAGTGAATAATGTTATCAAAAATCAAAATTTTAGTTATATTCTTTTACCATATATTGTTTAACTGCCAAAAGAAAATATAAGGTACTGAACAGTATGTGTGTGTGTGTGTGTGTTTCTCTATAGATCATGAAAACAAACACAAGTCATTGGTGTTCTTCTTTCTAAACTAAGTCAAGCCACTGTTAAAATAATAATTGGCATTTACTCTCCACTTAAAATGTGTTAATGTTTTATAATTCTCATTTAATGTTCACTACAACCCTAAAATAATTATAAAATTCTTCTTAGTCTACATGCATTGTGAACATTGAGTAATATAATACAGATAAGTGACTAGCATCTAGTGAGCACTCAGTAAATATTTTCTTCTGTCATTATCATAATCTTTGTTATCACTAATACTACTTTTACAACCACTTCTGTTACTACTTCTACTATTACTACTACTGACCACCACCACCACTACAACTAGATAAAGGCCTAACTTGACAAACAAAGCCCTTCATTCCTGGACTTTAATCTCTTGCTCATTATCACTTTTTAACTAGCTTACTAACCCATGATAGTTAATTTTATGTGTGAACTTGACTAGGCTCTTAAGGGGTACCCATTGCTGGTAAAACATTATTTCTGTGAGGAAGTTCTGGAAGAGATTATGAATTCATAGACTGGGTAAAGAAGATTGCCCTAACCAATGCAGGTGAGCATCATCCAACCTGTTGAGGACCTGAATAGAACAAAAAGGTGGAGGAGGGGCGCATTTACTCTCTGCTTGAGCTGGGACATCCATTTTCTTCTGTCCTCCGACAACAGTGTTCCTGGTTCTTGGGCCTCTGGACTCAGAGTGGAATTTACAACACTGGCCCCCTTGTTCTCAGGTTTTTGGGTTTAGACTGGAACTATATACTACCAGCTTTTTAGGTGTCCAGCCTGCAAATGGAGCACGTGGGACTTCTTAGCTTCCATAATCAGATGAGTTAATCCCTCAAAATAAACCTCTTGCTGTATATCTTTATATATCCTATTGGTCCTGTTTCTCTGGAGAACCCTGACTAATACATAACCCTTGACAACCAACTCTACAGTCCAGTCACAAATGTTCCCAACCTAGTGAGCCCTGAATAATCCAAGGATAAGTAAGACTTCTCTTGAATCCTTAATCATTCAGAACATACTACTAATTTTGAAGAAAGAGAGACCTATAAAAGATAAAAATCTATCACATTCTATCACATAGTCAATCTACTCTGCAGTAAACACAAAGCTAAGCTCAGGTCCTACCTGAGCTACCAGACCTCCAGAATAAAAGGTGTTATACCAAGGCAGCATAAAGACATAGCCAAATAAATCACCCTGTGACATAACTGAAATAAAAATAAATGTGCTGCAGGGACTTCCCTGGTGGTCCAGTGGGTAAGACTCCACGCTCCCAAGCAGGGGGCCCAGGTTCGATCCCTAGTTGGGGAACTAGATCCCACAGGCATGCCACAGTGAAGATCCCGTGTGCCACAACTAAGACCCTGTGCAGCCAAAATAAATAAATAAATATTTAAAAATAAATAAACAAGTAAATGTGCTGCAGAAAACAGTTAATATAGAATCTGAGACCCAGAAATCTGACCAGATTCGAACCAACTTCCCATGATCAATCCCATGCCCACTAAGCAACCTTAGGTTGCCTAGTTACTGTCAAACCCAGAAAGATTATGCTAATCCATAAAAACAAGCATTCTCATCCACTTAACAAAAATGGTCTACATTATAAATCAACAAATTGGCATTCAAGCCCATATATTAGTCTTAAATGAATTTGGTCTCTATTAGTCTATACTAAAGAGACTGATATAACTTCTTGGTACATTGTCAAAATCAAGTCTCTAGTCTGGAGAGCTATACCACAGTACTCACCAAAGTAATATTCCCAAGCTTAACCAGCCATGTAACCTCTTCTAACAATAATGCTAATTGTCATGTCATCATTCTTTAATGGTTCATCTAATATTAAAACATGTAACCAAAAATGTTTTATATGTCCATACTATGTACCAGTTTAATAAATAAGATTAGCTCTACTGTTGGGAGATTAAGGCACCAAAACTAAGTAATAAAGAAAGTGATATGAAAGCAAAAAGTTGGGGAAGGTTTCACAGAAGAAGTAGACTTCAGGGCCTACTCATCAAGGATATATTTGATTTTGTTGAGAAAGGAAAGAAAGGTAGTAGGGAACAATTCAGACAGAGTGAAGAATATGAACCAAGGCAACAAAATAAAGTGTTTGGCATATTAGGAGATGGTCAGCAGTGTTGGGTAGCTGGAGCTGAAAGCACACATCAAGAAGTGGAAGGAAAAAAGGATGGAAAAGCAAATTGGGATCAGATTGTTCAGAAATGTGGCTTGCATCCTGAAGGTAACAGAGAACCCTTCCCTGTAGAAAATTTTTTCTAACCAACTCTTGCGGTACAATTCACATACAGTAAACTGCATCTATTTAAAGTGCACAATTCAATGAGTTTTGACAAACGCACACACCAGTGAAACTGCCACCACAATCAAGATTACTGATTACTCCCAAAAGATACCTTGTGCCTCTTTGCAGCCCAACCCTTCCCCTTTACTCCTGGCTTTATACTATTACTGATCTGTTTTATGTCAGTATACATTAGTTTACATTTTCTGGAATGTTATATAAATAGCATCCTACAATACGTATTCTTTGTTTCTAGCTTCTTTCACTCAGTGTGATTTTGAGGTTCATCCATGTTGTATGTGTATCCATAGTTCATTCCTTCTATTCCATTTTAATCCATTGTATGGACATGCCACATTTGTTTATCCATTCACTTGTTGACGGATATTTCAGTTTAAGGTTCTTATGAATAAAGCTATGAATTTTACTTTATGGTTTTGTGTTCATATATGTTTTCACTTTTCCTGAGTTACTAAAGAATTTAACAAGTGAGATATGATATTTATAAGTAAAAAGATAAACGTGGCGACAGTGTGAAGGATTGACTAGAGAGTAGAGAAATAGAAGAAGGAGCCTAATCTGAAAGAACTGAAGAATGGAGATAAGAGGACAAACTCCAAAAATGATTTAGAGACAAAATTAGTAGGACTTGTGAACAGTGACATGAAGCACACATAAAGCATGGGGCCAATGACTGTAATTTAAGTGACTATTAACTGAGAAAGGAAATATATGTCTTAAAAGAAAATACTGAGTTTATTTAGCAACGTACGTGTTGTGTTCAATTTGTTTGCTAGGTATCCAAAGTAGATAAGACCATTAGGTATATTGAGTACAGTCATCCCTCCATATCCATGGGTTCTGCATACATGGATTCAACCAACAGTGGATCAAAAATATTTTTTAAAAAATTTTCAAGAAAGTTTCAAGAAGGAAAACTTGAGCTTGTCGCACACTGGCAACTATTTATAGAGCATTTACATTGTATTAGCTATTATAAGTAATCTAGAAAGGATTTAAAGTATGGTAGAATGTGCATAGGTTATACGCAGGTACTGTGCCATTTTATATAAGAGACTTGGGCATCCTCAGATTTTGGTATCCACAATGGGGTCCTGGAACCAATCCCCTGTGGATACCAAGGGATGACTATACTCTGGTGTTCAAGACAGTATAGAGAAAGATGGGGGTGCTGTCAGCATGTAGGAGAACTTGAAGCCACAGGAGCAAATAAGAACCTCAAGAAGCAGGACACAGAGTGAGAAGAGGGCTCAATGTATGACCCTGAGGGTGCAGTGACTTATAAGAAAAGGAAGGAGAAGGAAAATTCAGTGAAGACGTTGAGAAAGAGTGGCCAGGATAATAAGAGACACCACCGGGACAGAGTAATGGTGTGTGCACAGAATTTTGTTAAAATTTCTTAGCATCCCTTATAATGTTTATCTACCTTGGAGCAGGGTTGAGGGTAGTAACGAATATAAATGATTAATGACATTATGTGCTGCTGTTTCTGGTACTCAGTGATGCTACTGTTGATTTTATTATTTCCTGAGTTGAACTTACACATCCATCATCGATAGTGATAATGGCCTGAGCTAAACAGTTTCCACTTGTGTCTGGGAGTCCCTGGGGCTTAGTAATGTGCCAGACTATTTAGGGCCCAGGCCCTTGTCTCTAACTTCTCTATTACTGACATTACTAATTTTTATTTTTATTTTTGCCTTCTTTGTTCTTAACTACTTTATGACAGGAATATAATTTAATATGTGTTCAACTCTCCAAATTCTCTGAATTGTGTTAAATTTAGCAATAGATACTCATTAATTGATTAACCATATTTATTTTACTGAGGGTCTGAAATTTATTCTTTGAAGAATTTGGCAATAATATGTGTCAAGTGTTGTGTTCTTGCTTTCATTAAACATCGACAACTTTCCCCTCAGTGGTCATAACCAATTTCCTAATTGTAAAATATTGTAAAATACAGTGGTTCTGTTGAACTTTCTACAGAATTTGGTACTATGTATACAAGAAAGAACACAAGTATGGTTGGCAGACAGGCCTTAAAGGCTGGTTATTCTACTTACCAGCTATGACAACCTGAATGGGTTAATGTCTGTGTTCTCACATATAAAATCAGGTTAATAATATTTTGGATTGTTATAAGGAATAACTGAGATAATATATACAAAGCACGTAGCACAAATCTTGGTATATAATAGGAACTTGGTAATATTGTTACTTTATCTTACCTTTTCATCAAAATTCTGTTTCTGTGCACACACCATTATTCTATCCCCATTGTGTGTCTCATTATCACGGCCACTCTTTCTCAACATCTTTACTGAATTTTCCTTCTCCTCCCCTCTCTTCTTACAAGTCACTGAACCCTCAGGGTCAGATACTGAGCCCTCTTCTCACTCTGTGTCCTGCTTCTTGAGGTTCTTGTTTGCTCCTGTGGCTTCAAGTTCTCCTACATGCTGACAGCACCCCCATCTTTCTCTATTCTCTCTTGAGCATCAGAGTACAGTTGTCCCTTGGTATCCAAAGGGATTGGTTCCAGGATCCCACTGTGGATGCCAGAATCCAAGGATGCTCAAGTCTTTTACATAAAATGGTGTAGTATTTGCATATAACATATGCACATTCTCTCACATACTTTAAATCTTCTCTAGATTACTGGAAATACCTAATACAATGTAAATGCTATGTAATAGTTGTAAATACGATGATCAGATTAGCTAAGCAGACATCACAAGCTTATTTGTTGCTTAGATCACTCTTTTTTCCCAATTCTGTCAATGTGAAACACACCTGCAGGACTGCTGGTGAGCTAGTCCAGGCAGCTACTGACCTACCTCACCAATCATAACAATAGAGAGTTCACTTGCAAAAACAGACACATACTCACAACTTCATTATTACTATTTCTACACCTACTTGTGTGCAAAAGGGCAGTTATACCAAGGATTTATTCAGAAAGAGCAAATATATCAATATATCAGCACTCTGTTTAAGAATCCAAGTCTGAATACAGATGGTCAACCATGCTTCTCACAATACATTTTAACTTCTGGAGACCAGAAATAGACCAAATTGTATAATGCTTACTTCTGAATAGTAATTCATTTTTCCTATTTCATTTCCAACTTTATACTTCCTCAAATATTTTTACAACACGTGTATTACTTTTCAATTAGGGGGAAAGTTATTAAAATCCACATATGCGTATACGTACTCATCTCTTATCCTATGTGCTGGTAAGCTAGCAGACAAAATTATTCATGTATTTATTATACAGTAATTTATAAAGGCCTATTGTGACAGGTCCTATACTAGGAAGGATGAAACACATTTGAAAACAGCACAGTTGCTAACCTTAAGAAGTTAAAATCTAGTGGTGAGGGATGTGGCAGAATGGACACATTAAGAAATTAAGTAAAATAAGTGACATAAGTCCATATAGAGCATAATGGACCACAAAGGAAAGAATTCTTGCTGGGGCAATGATATTAGAAAATACTTCTTAAAAAAAAATTATACTGCAAATACTAAACAGTCAGAAATGTTGATTCTTTGCCCTTCTTGACCATAAGAAAATAGATAATAGCTCCCACTACTGTCTTCCTCTACCCTCCTTCATATCTCATTTATGTACAAAATCCACCAAGTATTTTTTCTTCAAAGAAATAAAACTGGATCTAAAAAGAAATACATAAAATTCATCAGCTAACGAATCTACATAATACTAATCGTTTATCTCCATTTGGTATCCGATTGTGTGGTTCCATCTTCCATAGAAAACAGCAATCAATAATCATCAAAAAAATATGACCATGTCAATCTGTCAAGGCCGCGGGGCGGGTCCTGTGCCAGGCTGGCACCTTTCTTCTGTGGCTCCTGGGATGCTCACTGCTTTTGGCCTGGGCCTAGATCCTCAGAAAGCCAGAGTCCTCTGCTGGGTGAACAGCTGCCCTGAGGGCTCCACGAAGCTCCTGTGAGCCCAGCCCAGGCCTGGCCCTAGAAGTCCAAGCCTTTGCACCAGGCGGGGAACTGCATCAGATTATGAGGACCTGCCCATATAAGTTTATAACCTAGTCCTAAAGCCTTATTAACTACTAAGTCTTATTGACTTCTCTTAAAATCAATACCCTAAGGTATCAGGAACATAGACACACAAGGATAGAAATGGGCTTGCACTCTGAAAAGTACTTGATGTGTCCTCATGCAAAACTCTACCATATAACAGTTAAAAGGCACCCAATATAGAGATTGGGATGATGAAGGCATTCAGTCATATGGTAATAGTGATAATTACAAGTTTTAAAGGTAGAAATCTAGACCCAAATTAGATTTATTCACTCAATATTCACTTATTTTCATAATGAAAAGTTGATTCACAAAGCCAACAACATAAACTTTTTAAACAACTTTTAAATTGCAACTTATATAAATGAAGATTATTATTTTTTATGTTTTTTAAACAATTCCAGCTCTATTGAGTATAATTGACAAATAAAATTGTAAGATGTTTAAAATGTGCAACGTGATGAAAACAAGCTGTCCCTTTTTACAGATGAAAACTAGGCCTACTTATTCCAAAGATGAGAAGATATGCAGCTTGCATTTATTGGGGATATTATTTTCTTTGAAAAATGCCTCCGTTACCAGTATTATTCTGTTAATGAGTTCCTGCCTGTTGAGAAAAAAATGAACTGCTGAATTCAAAATGTTTTTCATCTGAAAGGCATTCTAACATTTTTAATATGAACCATTCATTAAAGAAGCACACTTGCATTATAGCTCTGAGTGGTGATACTTGGACTTCTGTCAGCATGACATTATTAAATAAGAAACATTTGTGAATGTCAATGATATTCTGGGGACTGGATAACTAAACAAGAAGTTTATGTGGCCAGTAAGGCACTAGATGATTTTTCCTTAAACTTCTAATTCTTCATTTTAGTAGAATTAGACCAGTCCAGGTTAGTAAAAATAACCACAAAAGTGAATATTCTTTTATATGAAATAATTCTGAAAGTAACAGAGAATTTCCAAGTGATATATTCAGGCGTCTGACTAAAATTTTTGTTTGACTTGTTATTGTTTTTCTTAGCATCATCAATATAAAATATTTCCGAAATGGGAAACGATCACCATCTGGAGTTCTTCCATTAAACAGTGAGCTCATGACAGAGTATTAGGTCACTAATTTGTAGCATTACTGTTTCCCTTTGTGAGCTTTCTCAGTTAAATAGGGAAAAATTTGTTAAGGCTGGAAATTAAATGACAAAGAAACTGCAGAAAATCATAATCATTTGTCATTTATTTCATTTTAAAACGAATGTGTATTCTTTTACTTTTGAGTCTCCATCTGAGTTGCAACAGTATGACACTCCTAGTTTGTAATAAATCAGTCGTTTGCTACAGAGAGTGTGTTCCAACCTCAATGGACTTAGAGATTGCTGGTCATCCTAGACCAAATTCAACCCAAAATGAAACTGAACACAAGTCTAGAACTACAATTATTTATTATTTTTCCTTGAGTTTCCCAAGAATATTCATCTTGCTAACAAGACAAGGTAACATTTTGAGGACTTCTGTGAAACTCTAACAACAACAACATAAATAAATAAAGGATTAAATTGTTAATCTTTGTTGGAAGAATAAAGAATCAAGAAGTATTCATTTCTAAACAGACAAGTTTGGTAGGAGGTGTTTAATATGTTTAAAAGCTGCTTTCTGAACTCATTTTCTAAGCTCTTAAGGAAACTTCCTTTGATTAGAGATAACTTTTAAAATGCAACTTATATAAATGGGGATTATTATATTTTATATGTTTTTTGATTATTCCAGCTTTATTGAGGAATAATTGACAGGTAAAATTGTAAGATACTTGAAATGTTCAACATGATGATCCATATTATTGTGAAAGGATTCTGACTTAACACATCTATCACCTCACATATTTAACTTTTTTTCTCTTTCTTTTCATTTTGGTGAGAATATTTAAATCCTACCCTCAAAGCAAACTTCAACTTTACAATACAGTATTATCAACTATAGCCACCATGTTATATATTAAATCCTCTGACCTTATTCATATTATAACTGAAAGTTTGCACCCTTTTGCCAACCTGTCCCTGTTTCCCACATCACCCACCCCTTGGCAACCACCTTTCCACTCTCTGTTTCTATGAGTTCATCTTTAAAAAGAATTTTTTTTTTAGATTCCACATATAAGTGATACCATGCAGTACCTGTTGTCTTTATCTGGCTTATTTCATTTAGCATTTAGCACGCCTTCCAAGTTCATCCATGTTGTTGCAAAATGTCAGGATTTCCTTCTTTTTTTAAGGCTGAATAATATTCCATTATATACATATATCATACTTTCTTTATCCATTCATCTGTCAACAATACTTAGGTTGTTTCCATACCTTGGCTATTCTGAATAAAGCTGCAATGAACATGAGAGTACAGATATCTTTCGGAGATAATGATTTCACTTCCTTTGGATATATGCCCAGAAGCAGGATGGCTGGATCATATGGTAGTTCTATATTTAATTTCTTGAGTACCTCCATACTGTTTTTCCTAGTGGCCGTCCAACTTACATTCCCATCAACACTGTACAAGGTTTCCCTATTCTCCACATCCTTGCCAGCATTTGTTATCTTTTGTCTGTTTGATAACAGACATCCTAACAGGTGTGAAGTAATATTTCATAGTGGTTTTGGTTTGTATTTCCCTGTAATTAGTTATTTTGGGTACCTTTTCACATACCTACTCACCATTCATATGTCTTCTTTGCAAAAATGTCTATTCAGGTCCTTTGCCCAATTTTTTAATTGGGTTACTTGGGATTTTTTCTTTTCTTTTCTTTCTTTTTCTTTTCTTTCTTTTTCTTTTCTTTCTTTCTTTTTTTTTTTGGTTATTGAGTTGTCTGAGTTCCTTGTATATTTTGGATATTAACCCCTTATCATACATGCAGTTTGCATATATTTTTTCCCATTTCATAGAATGTCTTTTTATTTTCTTGATGGTTTCTGAGGCTGTACAGAGCTTTTTAATTTTATGTAGTCCCACTTGTTTATTTTTGCTTTTGTTGCCTTTGCTTTTGGTGTCAAGTCCAAAAAAATCATTGCTAAGACCAATGTCTAGGAGTTTATCTCCTATGTTTTCATCTAGTAATTTAAAAGTTTCAGATCTTACATTCAGGCCTTTAACCCATTTTGAGTTGATTTTTATCTATGGTGTGAGACAGGGATCCAGTTTCACTCTTTTGCATGTGGCTAACTAGTTTTCCCATCACCATTTATTGAAGAGACTATTCTTTGCCCACTGTATATTCTTGGCTCCTCTGTCAAAAATTAATTGACCATATATGCATGGGTTTATTTCTGGGCTCTGTATTCTGTTCCACTGATCTATGTCTCTATCTTTATGTCAATACCATACTGTTTTGATTACTATAGCTTTGTAATATAGTTTGCCTCCATCTTTGTTCTTTCTCAAGATTGCTTTGGCTATTGGGGATTTTTTGTGGTTCCATAAAAATTTTAGGATTTTTTTATTAACGTCCATAAAAAATGTCACTGGAATTTTGATAGGATTGCACTGAACCTATAAATTGCTTTGAGTAGTATGGTCATTTTAACAATATTACCTTTCTGATTGAGCACTGAATGTTAAGTACATTAACACTGTTGTGCAATTGGCTTTGCATTTTTAAGTGATTACATAGGAATATTGATCAGAAAAGTGTACAGAAGCAGAATAACTACTTAGGGAACCCTAAAGGTATCTAAGTAAGAAATGATGAAGGTCTAAAGTAAGGCAGTGGTTATGATGATGACAAGGAAAAGGCAGACTTGTGATACAAGAAAAGATCAACAGATTTTGGTGGCATGTGGCTGAGAAAGAAATCCAGAATGCTCTAAAGTTTTTGACTTGGTCACTTGATGAAGAGCAATGACACTAATTTTATAAGAAATACACAAATTTGGGGAGGAATATGATGAGTACTATTTTGGACATTAAGCCTTACGTGTCTTTGGTCATTCAATCAGAGTTGTCCAATAGACAGTTGAATATGGAGCTCAAAAAAAAGATATAATTGGGTGGTAACTGAAGCCATAAGAAGAGATGGGGTCAAACGGCAAGGAAGTGTAGAGTAAAAGAGGGTGAAAAATGAACCACGAGGAACTATAATATTATAAATTGGGTAGAGAAAGAAGGGTCTTGAAAGAAAGCTAAGGACAGAAAAACAGATGGAAAACTAGGAAGGGAGGATATCACAGAAGACGAGGCCAAAGAAGAAAAGTTTACAAGTTCCCAAAGATTGGGAGTGAAAAAGAATAAAACGTGTCCACTGGATTTAGTTGTTACTGACCTTAAGAAGAGAAGTTTTAATGCATTGCTGTTGATGGGAACTAAGTTGAAGCAGCATAATAGAATGGGCAATGAGAAAGAAAATAAATATAAATAAATATTCCAAAAAGATCTGTTGTAGACAGATGGTGCAATTGCTAGAAGAGAATTTAGGATTAAGGAGGGATACATAATGTTTAGTATTACAAGTTCACAAAACATAGTGGTGGCACCACCATGAAAATCAGAATTTGAAATAACATTTCCGAGCTCAGTCTTACTTCTACTAACATACAGAAATGCTATCCAGGTCAAGAATGACACGACCATAAGAAAATGTATGCAGCTTCATAATCTCTAAAAGTACGAGTGTCCTCCAAAAAGTAAAACAAAACGAGAAAACTTACTTTTACCTCAATAATTGTACTCTCAGAAGAAAAACTTTTTTAAAAGTTTCTAACTTTCCTTTAAAAACATGTCCAAAATTAACCTTATTATAATTACTATAGAAGCTGTGATTTACGGTCAGAAGAATATATGATTTTAAATGTGATCAAGGAAGCTAATAAAGTCCATTATTAAAAAAAGAAAACAGGGAAAGAGAAGACCTGAGTTAAAATACTCAGCTTTACAACATACCAAATAACAAAATCCTGTACAAATCTCAACTCTTATAAGCATAGTTTCTTCATAAAATAAAGATGGTAATCTAGTTCATAGGGTTGTGTGAGGCAACTAGTATAACATACGGAAAAGTGCTCAAATAATCATAGAGCAATACAAATATTTCCTCATTAACCTCCTTTATGTTCTCATTTCTCTGTATTTGTCACTAACATCACCCAGCTTCAAAATGTACAAGTGACCTTAGACTCTCCACCCTCTGTGGGTGCTTACCTGGAGCCAGACAGACATTGAGACTAGAAAGACTCCCCATATCCAGTCACTAGGTATGGCAAATTAGGCATTTTACTGCGTTAGTACTAGTTTAGATCCTCTCAGCTCTCCCTAAAATAACAGCAATGGAGCCATCATTGCTCTCTCCACCTCTAATTTCTTCTCCCTCCAGTTGATCCAACTAACAGATTTATCTTCCTAAAAGCAATCCCTTCACACTTCCGTATTGGCCAAATACATTTCTCTCTCTAATCTACACTTATTTACATAAATCCTTTATGTATCTTCTATTTAGACTGAATGTACTAATTTCCTATCTTACTCTTCTTTCCATTTACAGCTTTCTACCAATCCTCTGGCCCCGATCTCCACTAAGTGCAATCCTACTCATTCTTCACAAACCATGAAGCCTTGCCTGATTCCTCTGATCAGAGGTGATCTCTTCTGCCTTTCACCCCTTTATACCTCTTACTCTGTACACTTCTTGAGGCACTTTACATATGTCATTTATATATATATATAAAATAACAACAAAATCTATTTTATTCTGTTGGCATCCACAGGCACCCAGTATAGTGTCTTACATTCAATCATCAAAAAAGTACACGAGAATTCAGTCATTTCTATAGATCCTACAATGATAAAAGTAAAGGGATGACTAATTTATTAGCAATATTAAAGTTATACTTTATAAAATTAGCACTTTGATGACTGTATCAGTCAAAGTACAAGTAGGAAAAAAAAACACTCTGAGAATTTAAAGAAAGGTACAGGGAATTAATTACACAGGTTACAGAACTGAGAAGCCAAACAGAGCATTGCGAGAGAACCCAGGAACCAGCAATAGCAGAAAGCAGTTACTATCCCTAGGCTGAAGGGACAAAGGAGGACTTTTCCAGAGCCCAGGAACCAAGTACCTGGTGGAAGCTGGAACCTCAGTGGGCCTGTCCAATAAGAGCTAAGCAAGAGGCAAGCCAGCCATAGCACAAAATCCACCTAGGCAGAGAAAAAGGGAAGAACCAGGGTTTCTCACTTCCTTCTGACCTTAATCTCCCCAGTGGCTCCTATCTAAGGGAAAGCCAGCTACTGGGGAGCTCTGGAATCTAAGCCCACTAAGCCCCCTTGGGATACCAAGCAGGGTCTGGAAGGAGCAAAAAAAAAAGATATGAAGGCAGAGGCCCAGGACCCGTACAATGACCTTAACAGTATGTAATCATTTAAGAAAATGTTTTTAGGAAGAAAAAAACTACTTATGAAAGTAAAATGTCTAAAAATCAGCAAGAGACAAATCCCAACACACTATTTTTTCTCACTCAGTAGATTATTCAACAAATACAGACAGACATCATCTTTACCTTAATGACCTTACTGTCTAGCAAAGGCTTGCTAGAATAATCAACCTTAATAAATAAGACATAGTAATATATCATAAACGTTGCTGGTTTCCAGCATCACCATATAAATGGTTAAGAACGGTGGGCTACCAGCTCTATTTGAAATGTTCTTTTCTTCTGATTCTCTTAGATACTAATCCCGAAATTGAGAGAAGCAACTTTAACTGACTATACCCAAAATAGAAATTTAGGAGGAATAGTCTTTAAGATGGTCAATTTCAACTATAGAATGCTTTGCCAGAAGTCAGGAATAGAAAGAGAATCCATGTTTATATATGCTAATTAATAAACACCATGTAGGTCACTCAGCAAACAGGAGTTGTCTCATTTTTACATAAAGTTTGGTAACAATCCTGGGAAAGAAAACTCATGGTGCCAGCTTTAAAAATGAAGCAAGTACTTTGATTTACATAAGTTCACCAAATAAATCATTATCAGGAAAAGGACTCGGGTCTCCCAACATTCAGTTATGTTTTCTTTTCATTAAGGAAATGAAAATAAAAGCCTTGATCAGTAATAACATAATCATTATGTTAGAAAAAACCCAGTTCCTCCTGTGTTTCTCCTTTACTCTCACACTACTACCACACTCACAACACTTCTGACACCAATGTCAGAGGAGGGTTGTCCCACATCAAGCAATTCTGCAACACCTGCTGAGTGTCCTACAATTTAACTCAACTCTGACACTATCTGCCTGGAAATAGCATTAGATCCCACAGGTTAAGGGCTCAGTCCTACAAGACTGCCCCCACACCTCCTTCAGATGCCAATTACAAGTAGTAGGTCCCCAGGTTACTCACAATTTCTGTCCCATTTGGCTACAAATCGGAGGTCCCCATGAACATTTTGAACATTCTGAATTTTGAACCAGGTGAATGCATTGCCTATTCAATAAATAAACAAGATTAAGAGCAACTTCAACAGCAACATCCTCTGAATCTTTTTGCCCTTAGCAAATTTGGCAGGAAACTGATTTCCAAACCAAGTTAATTTTTTCCCCTCTTTAAGAGAGAGAAAAATTCAAGGGAAAAATTCCAATTAGCCCTGCTCTACATATTATTGCCTGAAGTGCTGTTACAACTATAGAGTCACTAGGTTTAAAACTCTAACAGAATGTTGCCACATAAACATATGGAATTACAAAAAGGAGAAGCAAATACTGAAGACCAGTTACATTCTTAACTCTTCTTTGCCCTTGATAAACAAAAAAAAAAAAAAAAAAAAAAAAAGCCACCAACAGACATAACATTAAAGTTTAAAGGCAGAGACCGTAGTTTTCAGAATTCTTTTAAGGTTAACCCGCCAATGGTCTGCACATGGTTAGGCTAATTAAGTCAAAGCACAGATCTATTTGCCAATTTTTCTTGGTAGATCATCTTTTAGTTATTCATTTTAGCATCCCTGAGGAAAAAGAATGTTGACCACCAGCCAAACAGGGTTTCTCTCAAACCATACTGGAATACTATATAAATGTAAAGAGTTAAATAATTAAAGATTTTTTTCAATGTTATTAGTCATCAATAAGCCAGCATTCTCTAATTAATGAATATTAGCTCCATAACTGCACCAGAAAAGAATGCATAAATAAATAATAAAAAATAAATGCAAAAATAAAATAATAAAGGCCTTCATTCAGAAGATCTTTGATATCAAGAGTTGGGACATCAAGGCCCAGTCCTATGAGCGGAGTAGTTAGAATACTGCCCTTCATGCTACCCGCTCACACTTGGGGGAAAAAACTTAAACAGCTACCACCATTCTTGATTTTCTCTCTCCTTCCAGCTTCATCCCTGCATCTAGATAATGAAGCACTGCAACAACAGACTTAGTAAAGTATATTACCCTGGTTCTAGCTGCCAAACATTAAATATTGCATAGAATAGGGATAGGATGAGAATGAGAGTTAAACAAAACATGGAAACAGTCTTTTATAAGTCTTCTTTCCATACATACATCCAAGAAATTGCTGGTGTGATTTTCTAGTTTCAGGGTCAGTATCAGCTGTAGGGCAGATTTGGAAATAAACCTGAAGATCAGCAATGATTTCAGAACCTATAAACATCAATGTTTATTTAGTTTCCCTGAACTCTCAGCAATCGAAGGCTCTTGGAAATTATAAAACTGGAGAACCTAATCAGAACCAGTATCCCAAACTTGTCAAGGTCTTTCTAGACCAAGTACTGACTAAGATGACACGCAGTTACAATTAAAGAGACTGCAGTGCTATTGGAGACATGTTGATTAAGTTGAATTATATATTTCTTAGGTCAAATCTTTGATATTCTGAGGTCAAGTACAGAAAAGCAAAATTTTTTGATGCATTTGGTGAAAAACGGAATTTTAATGTTGCTTTGAAGCATTTTGTATTTTGCCAGAATTGTAGACAGGTTAACATTTTAATAGTGTTAATTTCTGCACATAAAGCATCAGAGTAACCTGAAATTATCACAGAAAATACTGGATAAGAAAGACAGTCAAGAAGAGGGGTAAGAGTGGCAGAGCAAAAATAATAATAAATTATAACATGAACCAAAAAAAACCTGGAAAGAATATTAAAAAGCAATGTAAGCCACAGTCTCTGCCCTCAAGCAGCTTACATGTAGCTGGAGAAAAAGATATATGAATAATACAAAACAGTAAATGAAAAGAACAAAATAAAAAATCTTATAAAAACAAAACAGCAAAACATCGTTGCAAATGACTACCGAGGGTGCATAAGACGTGAAAAGAAAAGATTTGGGACAAGAGAAGGCTTACTAACTTTTAATAAAAGGCATTTTTTAATTTTAAAAATTATTAGATGATTTATAAAAGTAAGAAATATTCCTAACTGTTGAGTTCCTATGATAGAAATAGTATCTTACCAGGTATATATTTTTGATAATCACTAACTATGGGTCTTTAGCCAAGATTCCTAATTTCTCTAGATCTCAGGTCCGTCATTGGTAAATAAGAAGTTTAGACTTGGTGTGTCTATTATCCTGATACTGAGCAGCTGAACTAATAAATATGGTTGTGCATAAAGTTAGGATGATGGAATAACAGATGATCTGAGAATATAGAATGTGACTTGGTCCTGCTGTGTTGAATCAAATAAATAAACCAAATAAATCAAATAAATAAATAAATGAAACACGGCTTCATTTTTCCAAAGCAGGTTATCAAAGAAATTAGTACAAAAAAATGCTAGGAAAGATCTTTAATTCTCAAATACCAGAAAATTACAACACTATCAATGTATACACAATCTAAAAATCTTAGTTTTTTAAAAGTCTACACAGAAGCACAAAGATTGGGCTATTTCTACTTGATAATTTTAGTTCATTGCTATTATTGGGTTGGCCAAAAAGTTCCTTAGGTTTTAAAGTAAAACTAAAAGACACATTTTTCATTTTTGCCAAGAACTTTATTGAACAACGTATTCACCCTTTTGTTCTACTATCTTCTGCTATTTTTCAGGCAACTTCATAATTTCATCTTCCTAAAACTTTTTATCTTTTTGAGTGAAGAACTGTTCCAGGTGCCTTTTACAGTCTTCCAGGGAATTGAAATTTTTTCCATTAAGAGAATTTTGTAAAGACAGAAATAAATGGAAATCCAAAGTGCAATGTCTGGTGAATACAGCGGATGACTCAGAACTTCCCAGCCAAGCTGTAACAGTTTTTGCCTGGTCATCAAAGAAACATGCAGTCTTGCGTTATCTTGATGGAAGATTATGTGTTTTCTGTTGACTACTTCTGGATGGTTTTCATCGAGTGCTGCTTTCAGTTGGTCTAACTGGGAGCAGTACTTGTTGGAATTAATTGTTTGGTTTGCCAGAAGGAGCTCATAATAGAGGACTCCCTTCCAATCCCACCATATACACAACATCACCTTCTTTGGATGAAGACCGGTCTTTGGTGTGGTTGATGGTGGTTCATTTCACTTGCCCCATGATCTCTTCCATTCCACATTGTTGTACAGTATCCACTTTTCATCAACCATGTACAATTTGTTTCAAAAATGGAACATTTTCATTACATTTCAGTAGAGAATCACGCATGGAAATACAGTCAAGAAGGTTTTTTTTGCTTAACCTACGTGGAACCCAAACATCAAAGCGATTAACATGACCAAGCTGGTGCAAATGATTTTCAACACTTGCTATGGATATTTTGAGTATGTCAGCTATCTTCCACGTGGTATAATGTTGATTGTTCTCAATTAATGTCTCGATTTGATAGCTATCAACTTCAAGTTGTCTACTCGACCGTGGAGCATTGTCCAGTGAGAAATCTCCAGCATGAAACTTCACAAAACACTTTTGACATGTTCAATGAGTCACAGCACCTTCTCCTTACACTGCACAAATCTTTTTTTGTGTTTCAGTTGCATTTTTACCTCTCTTGAAATAATACAGCATAGTATGCTGAAAATGTTGCTTTTTTTCTTCTATCTTCAATATTAAAATGCTTACACAAAGATTCACCAATTTTGATAAGTTTTTTTTTTAATGCACACTGATATGACAGCTGTCATAATACAATCTAACAAAATTGTTTTGAATGATGTTAAAGACAGCTAAGTAAGCACTACTAGAACCATCTTATGTAAAAAACTTAATGAACCTTTTGGCCAACCCAATATATTATATTCAATGTACAGAAGAAAAATTGAATTAAAGGAAACAATCACATTTACCATCACATCAAAAAGAATAAAATACCTAGGAATAAACCTACCTAAGAAGGCAAAAGACCTGTACTCTGAAAACTATAAGATGCTGATGAAAGAAATCGAAGATTACACAGATGGAAAGCTATACCATGTTCTTGGATTGGAAGAATCAATACTGTCAAAATGACTATACCACCCAAGGCAATCTACAGATTCAATGCAATCCCTGTCAAATTACCAATGGCATTTTTCACAGAACTAGAACAAAAAATTGCACAATTTGTATGGAAACACAAAAGACCCCAAATAGCCAAAGCAATCCTGAGAAAGAAAAACAGAGCTGGAGGAATCAGCCTCCTGACTTCAAACAGTATTACAAATCTACAGTCATCAAAACAGTATGGCACTGGCACAAAAACAGAAATATAGATCAATGGGACAGGATAGAAAGCTCAGAAATAAACCCATGCACACATGGTCACCTAATCTATGACAAAGGAGGCAAGAATATACAATGCAGAAAATACAGTCTCTTTAAGAAGTGGTGCTGGGAAAACTGGACAGCTACATGTAAAAGAATGAAATTAGAACATTCTCTAATACCATACACAAAAATAAACTCAAAACGAATTAAAGACCTAAATGTAAGACTGAATACTATAAAACTCTCAGAGGAAAACATAGGCAGAACACTCTCTGACATAAATCACAGCAATATCTTTTTGGATCCACCTCCAAGAGAAATGAAAACAAAAATAAACAAATGGGACCTAATTAAACTTAAAAGCTTTTGCACTGCAAAGTAAATCACAAACAAAATGAAAAGACAACCCTCAGAATGGGAAAAAATATTTGCAAATGAAGCAACAGACAAGGGATTAATCTCCAAAATATACAAACAGCTCATGCAGCTCAATATCAAAAAAAACAAACAACGCAATCAAAAATGCACAGAAGATCTAAACAGACTTTTCTCCAGAGACATACAGATGGCCAATAAACACATGTAAAGATGCTCAACATCGTTAATTATTAGAGAAATGCAAATCAAAACTACAATGAGGTATCACCTCACACCAGTCAGAATGGCCATCATCAAAAAGTCTACAAACAATAAATGCTGCAGAGGGTGTAAAGAAAAGGGAACCCTCCTACACTGTTGTTGGGAATATAAATTGGTACAACCACTATGGAGAACAGTATCGAGGTTCCTTAAAAAACTAAAACTAGAACTACCATATGATCCAGCAATCCCACTCCTGGGCATATATCTGGAGAAAACCATAATTTGGAAAGATACATGCACCCCAATGTTCACTGCAGCACTATTTACAATATAGCCAAGACATGGATGCAGCCTAAATGTCCATTGACAAACGAATGGATAAAGAAGATGTGGCACACATATACAATGGAATATTAGCCAGCTGTTAACAAGAATGAAATAAAGCCATTTGCAGCAAGATGGATGGATCTAGAAATTATCATACTAAGTGAAGTCAATCAGGGAAAGACAAATATCATATGATATCACTTAGAAGCGGAATCTAAAAAGATGAAACAAATGAACTTATTCACAAAACAGAAACAGACTCACAAACTTTGAAAACAAATTTATGGTTACCAAAGGGGAAAGGTGGCGGAGAGGGATAAATTAGAAGTTTGGGATTAACATATACACACTACTATATATAAAATAGATAATCAACAAGAACCTACTGTATCGCACAGGGATCTCTATTCAGTATTCTGTAATAACCTATATGGGAAAAGAAACTGAAAAAAATTGATATATGTATATGTATGACTGAATCACTTTGCTGTAACAGAAACCAGCACAACATTGTAAATCAACTATACCCCAATATAAAATATAAACTAAATAAAAAAAAAAACTTTGTGATTACAAAGTTTTCAAGATCTATCCTATGGTATCACTTAAAGGTGAAACTTCTTTAAAACACAGTCCGTGATTAATCAGGTACAAGAGAGACTGACTTTAGATTGAGTTTCACTTACTAGTTACATTGCGTATTATAGAGAAATCCCAATGCATTACTTAGCCTTCAGAGCATTCATTATAGAACAGTTATAGAACACTAAGTGTTAAGAAAATAATCTAGAAAATATAGGTGGCAAAAGACTATGCAGATTTCCACTTAACAAAGCTTTTCATTTTTTATAACATTTTCTTTCCACGGAAACTACTAAACTTTTCTGTTCTAAAAGTGAACACAATGTGAGACTTTCAAAAACCAAACCAAACAAAACAAAATAAAAACAAATACATTTGTGAATTGTGAAAAAAGACATTTAGAGGTAGCACAATACTTTGTTATAGCTACAAAGATAAGACTTCTTAATTATAGGTTTTATTTTTCATACAAGCTGAAATGATTATGTTATTTTCATTTTTAATATACCCTATGCATAACATTAGTGAAAATGGGGAAAAACCCTGGAGGCTTATTGCTAGATTAAAATGTACAATTATACCATAACTATATATCATAGTATAACATTTATTGTCTGAATTACATAAAATTTTAAATAAATCTTTTTTTAGTTTTTTTTGTTGTTTTGTTGAGGGATCTTAGGTGGGGGGTAGATTTTCTCTTAAATATTAACATGGAGTTACTGTACTTTGTTATACAGCATGAAATGTTTTTCTAAGTAAAAAATGACTCATATTATGAAGTGTTAAGAGCTATATAACAAACAAAGGCACTGCAAAGGCCCCACAGCATCAGTGTACTCCAGCAGTGCAGCATATTCATTCACTAGAGTAGTTCCATCATACACATGGATAGTAGTGATGCACTTGTTCCTGGTAATGTATTACTCTTACAGGTTAGACCAGTGCAATATTTTATAGATTTATAGTACATAGTGATTTCATTCATTTAGAAATTTCATTTCCTTGTCACAGCCTAAAATGAGTTTTCTGAACACTCATGGTAATTTCATTGTCTATCTCCAAAATGTTTTAACTGGCCAACTAACCAATTGTTTAAATTGGTGTGACTATATGGGTTTTCTTCAATTTCACATTCTCACTTCTTATCTAGCCATCTTAGGACTCAGCAAAAAGAAAATTAGTGATAATGCTTTCAATTTAATTAGTATATTACATGCACTGTAATTATTAGCGGGAAATGTTATATTAATGAATGTAAAAGTTAGCAGTAAATTACCTTGTAGCTATTATCAATTTCCCAAGCTACTGCTCCTTAAGATAACCCTCTCCCTATGGTCCTTCCGGTAATTTTTCTTTGCCTGATAAACACGATGATTAAATAGCACACAGAGCAAACCTTTGATACTTTTTAAATTAAATCCATGCCCAGCCTAAGGGCTGTGTCTGATTTCAACTAAATGTGTCAGTTAATCAGATAAAAAATTATCAGTAACTCAAAGAAACAGCAGCCTTAGGCTTCATCAGTGCCAGGGAAAGCTGAACAAAATAAGACATTCAGACAATATCACATTATGTGTAAAGGTTACTGATAAGCCTATAAGTAAACAGAACTGCTTACCACTGTAACAATGTCTGTCTGGAAAGAAATGTTAGAGTCAACATTCAAATTACTCTAAATGATTTTAAGGAAAAAAAAGTAATTTAGAGAAAAGACTAGGAATATTTTACCCACACATAAAAACAAACATATGCACACTTATATATAAATGAACCCACAAAAAGATAGTAAAAACATGCACTGGAGTAGGGAAATGGAATTCTTAAAACTAGATTCTCTGAGAGATTTTATTGAAACAGTGCTTATTATCACGGAGACTACTTCTAGGACACTTGAAAAATTATACCAAGTAAACCAAATATTTAATGGCTAAGGGAAAGTGTACGTAAATTCAAGATCATTCATCCACAGAGTTCTACCTAGTGCCTGAAATGATACAATTCCACCAATTTTTTAAAAAAATCTGGGGTAGATTAAACTATAGCAAGATCCTAAATTAATTAAGAAAGCAGACAATTTTTAACCTGTAACAATGAGCACCAACAGTCATTTGCAGTGTTACCAATTAAAATAATATATATCATCAGGGGCCTGGTTATTAATAATAGGATTTAAAAGCTCCTACAATTATTATTATATACAGAGGCTGGCAAACCTTTACACTTTCAGAGCATATTATGACTTTCAAAGCATTCTCAGATTTCTAATTAAGATTGCTTTAACTATACAAGAGGGCTATCTTATAAACTGATATATCAGTAACAAGTGCCAGAAAGAAACTAAATCTGAAAAGAATGGAAAATTATCTTTGAAAGACATAATAGGCAGTAGTTATGAAAAATCCATTTATAAATCAGAGCAGGAGTCCCAAACCCTCTGACAAAGAAAATTTCAAATTAATACTCCATCATCTTTATTCTTCTCTTCTACTGCGATCAGATAATATATTCAACTTCAACAAGATTCTCATACTCTTTATCAAATGCAACTTCTTAGTAAGTAGACCACTGACAGGAGAAGAATTGGGCCAATTCTATGCAAATACAAACAACTAAACATCAGAGGTCTATAGCACAAATTAAAGTTATTCAACAGAATTTCAAACTTGTTACCCACATATGGATAGAGGATCACTGTACCTTAAAGTTTTACTTCTCAATATGTTAAAAAGCTTAATACAGACTCTCTGAAATCACTGTTTTTGTCAAGAATTACCTGAAGTGCAGAGGAAGTGGTTTTGCTTTCCTAACTGCTACAAGCAGCAATGTACACCTTTCAGGAAACACTTGGGACGATGGGAGTCCATCAAGGACTAACACTGCTTAAAGCAGGTTAAAATTTCTCCAAGACGTCCACATATTTCAGAGTTCACCACAGAGCAGCTGAAAAATTATCTTAGGGTTATAGAATGAAATTTGAACCGGTCACCAAGAGGTGACTCAATTTAGCTGCTTCTAGCAATCCCCAGGGCTTTTTGGTCTCCTCTCATACCACAGGGTTTAATTAATGCACACTCCCTCTGACCTCTGAAAGTCTCACATTAATGGACACAACACTATCCCTCTGAACGCTCCACAACTTCAAATCCATGCAAGAGTATTACTTAACATCTTGTTTAAATAAAAAGAGTAATGATTTACAAGAATTAAAAATTCTAATTGAAAAGAAAATTATCCACAGTTTTATTTGAGACTACAATTACAATACTAGGTCCATCCTCTAAAAGTAATTGCAAGGAAAATAAGAATAACCATTTATGAAAATAATGTATTTATTATGGTTCTAAACACAATTTGCTATATTTCCAAATGTATTTTCCTGAATAGTGAAAATTTTACTCTTTAAAAAATTACTCTAGCACTAGCACCAGTGTCCACATGGTAGAAAGAGCTCCCCAAAACGGCTGCTGCCAGTGACTATATCCCCAGGGTGAGCCACAGCTGTCCCTGCTGCCTCTCAAGGAGAGTCTCCAAGACCAGCAGATGCACATGTTGCAATCATGCTTCACAGACAGACCTGCAGTATAAGACATGTTAAGAGAAATCTTTCTAGCAGAAGTAAATTATATCACATGGAAACCTGGATCTACACAAAGAAAAAGAAAACAGCAGAAACAGCATCTACATAGGTTATTACAAGATACTGAGTATACTTCCCTGTGCTACACACCGGGTGGCTGACAGAGTCTTGGTACTCCAGCCGGGTGTCAGGCCTGAGCCTCTGAGGTGGGAGAGCCAAGTTCAGACGTTGATCCACCAGAGACCTCCCAGCCCCACATAATATCAAATGGCGAAAGCTCTCTCAGAGATCTCCATCTCAATGCTAAGACCCAGCTCCACTCAACAGCCAGCAAGCTACAGTGATGGACACCCTATGCCAAACAACTAGCAAGACAGGAACACAATGCCACGCATTAGCAAAGAGGCTGCCTAAAATCATAACAAGGTCACAGACACCTCAAAACACACCACTGGACGCGGTCCTGCCAACCAGAAATACAAGATCCAGCCTCATCCACCAGAACACAGGTACCATTCCCCTCCACCAGGAAACCTACACAACACACTGAACCAACCTTACCCACTGGGGACACACACCAAAAACAACAGGAACTATGAACCTGCAGCCTGCGAAAAACAGACCCAAAACACAGTAAGTTAAGCAAAATGAGAAGACAGAGAAACACACAGCAGATGAAGGGGCAAGGTAAAAACCCACCAGACCAAACAAATGAAGAGGAAATAGGCAGTCTACCTGAAAAAGAATTCAGAGTAATGAGTGTAAAGATGATCCAAAATCTTGGAAATAGAATGGAGAAAATACAAGAAATGTTTAACAAAGACCTACAAGAACTAAAGAGCAAACAAACAATGATGAACAACACAATAAATGAAATTAAAATTTCTCTAGAATGAATCAATAGCAGAATAACTGACGCAGAAGAACGGATAAGTGACCTGGAAGATAAAACAGTGGAAGTAACTACTGCAGAGCAGAATAAAGAAAAAAGAATGAAAAGATTTGAGGACAGTCTCAGAGACCTCTGGGACAACATTAAAGGCACCAACTTTCGAATTATACGGGTCCCAAAAGAAGAAGAGAAAAAGAAAGGGACTGAGAAAGTATCTGAAGAGACTATAGTTGAAAACTTCCCTAATATGGGAAAGGAAATAGTCAATCAAGTCCAGGAAGCACAGAGAGTCCCACAGAAGATAAATCCAAGGAGAAACACGCCTAGACACATATTAATCAAATTATCAAAAATTAAATACAAATAAAAAATATTAAAGGCAGCAAGGGAAAAGCAACAAGTAACATACAAGGGAATCCCCATAAGGTTAACAGTGGACCTTTCAGTAGAAACTCTGCAAGCCAGAAGGGAGTGGCAGGACATATTTAAAGTGATGAAACCTACAACCAAGATTACTCTACCCAGCAAGGAACTCATTCAGATTCAACAGAGAAATTAAAATCTTTACAGACAAGCAAAAGCTAAGAGAATTCAGCACCACCAAACCAACATTACAACAAATCCTAAGGGAACTTCTCTAGGCAGGAAACACAAGAGAAGGAAAAGACCTACAATAACAAACCCAAAACAATTAAGAAAATGGTAATAGGAATACACGTATCGATAACTACCTTAAATATAAATGGATTAAATGCTCCAACCAAAAGACACAGACTGGCTGAATGGATACAAAAACAAGACCCATATATATGCTGTCTACAAGAGACCCACTTCAGACCTACGGATACATACAGACTGAAAGTGAAGGGATGAAAAAAGATATTCCATGTAAATGGAAATCAAAAGGAAGCTGAGTAGCAATTCTCATATCAGACAAAATAGACTTTAAAACAAACACTATCACGAGAGACAAAGAATGACACTACATAATGATCAAGGGATCAATCCAAGAAGAAGATATAACAATTGTAAATATTTATGCACCCAACACAGGAGCACCTCAATACATAAGGCAAATGCAAACAGCCATAAAAGGGGAAATCAACCGTAACACAATCATAGTAGGGGACTTTGACACCTCATTTTCACCAATGGACAGATCATCCAAAATGAAAATAAATAAGGAAACACAAGCTTTAAATGATACATCAAACAAGATGGACTTAATTGATATTTATAAGACATTCCATTCAAAAACAACAGAATACACTTTCTTCTCAAGTGCTCATGGAACATTCTCCAGGATAGATCATATCTTGGGTCACAAATCAAGTCTCAGTAAATTTAAGAAAATTGAAATCATATCAAGTATCTTTTCCGACCACAATGCTATGAGACTAGATATCAATTACAGGAAAAAAATTGGTAAAAAATACAAACACATGGAGGCTAAACAATACACTACTAAATAATCAAGAGATCACTGAAGAAATCAAAGAGGAAATAAAAAAATACCTAGAAACAAATGACAATGAAAACAAGACGATGCAACACCTATGGGATGCAGCAAAAGCAGTTCTAAGAGGGAGGTTTATAGCAGTACAATCCTACCTCAAGAGACAAGAAACATCTCAAATAAACAACCTAACCTTACACCTAAAGCAATTAGAGAAAGAAGCATAAAAAAACCCCAAAGTTAGCAGAAGGAAAGAAATCATAAAGAGCAGATCAGAAATAAATGAAAAAGAAATGAAGGAAACAATAGCTAACATCAATAAATCTAAATACAATGGAACATTACTCAGCCATAAAAAGAAATGAAAAGGAGGTATTTGTAATGAGGTGGATGGAGTTAGAGTCACTCATACAGAGTGAAGTAAGAGAAAAACAAATACAGTATGCTAACCCATATATATGGAATCTAAGGGAAAAAAAAAAAAGGCCATGAAGAACCTAGTGGCAAGACAGGAATAAAGACACAGACCTACTAGAGAATGGACTTGAGGATATGGGGAGGGGGAGGGGTGAGATGTGACAGGGTGAGAGAGTGTCATGGACATATATACACTACCAAATGTAAAATAGATAGCTAGTGGGAAGCAGCCGCATAGCACAGGGAGATCAGCTCGGTGCTTTGTGACCACCTAGAGGGGTGGGATAGGGAGGGTGGGAGGGAGGGAGATGCAAGAGGGAAGAGATATGGGAACATATGTATATGTATAACTGATTCACTTTGTTATAAAGCAGAAACTAACACACCATTGTAAAGCAATTATACTCCAATAAAGATGTTTAAAAAAATAAAAAATAAAAATAAAAAATAAATCTAAAAGCTGTTTCTTTGAGAAGATAAACAAAATTGATAAACCACGAGCCAGACTCATCAAGAAAAAAAGGGAGAAGACTCATATTAAGAGAATTAGAAATGAAAAAGGAGACATAACAACTGACACTGCAGAAATACAAAGGATAATGAGAGGTTACTACAAGCAATTATATGCAATAAAATGGACAACGTGGAAGAAATGGACAAATTCTTAGAAAAGCACAACCTCCTGAGACTGAACCAGGAAGAAATAGAAAATATAAGCAGATCAATCACAAGCACTGAAATTGAAACTGAGATTAAAAATCTTCCAACAAACAAAAGCCCAGGACGAGATGCATTTACAGGTGGATTCTATCAAACATTTAGAGAAGAGCTAACAGCTATCCTTCTCAAACTCTTCCAAAATATAGCAGAGGGAGGAACACTCCCAAACTCATTCTACGAGGCCACCATCACCCTGATACCAAAACCAGACAAAGATGTCACAAAAAGAGAAATCTATAGACCAATATCACTGATGAACATAGATGCAAAAATCCTCAACAAAATACTAGCAAACAGAATCCAACAGCACATTAAAAGGATCATACACCATGATCAAGTGGGGTTTATCACAGGAATGCAAGGATTCTTCAATATATGCAAATCAATCAATGTGATAAACCATATTAACAAACTGAAGGAGAAAAACCATATGATCATCTCAATAAATGCAGAAAAAACTTTTGACAAAATTCAACACCCATTTATGATAAAAACTCTCCAGAAAGTAGGCCTAGAGGGAAATGACCTCAACATTATAAAGGCCATATATGACAAACCCACAGCCAACATCGTCCTCAATGGTGAAAAACTGAAACCATTTCCACTAAGACCAGGAAGAAGACAAGGTTGCCCACTCTCACCACTATTATTCAACAAAATTTTGGAAGTTTTAGCCACAGCAATCAGAGAAGAAAAAGAAATAAAAGGAATCCAAGTCAGAAAAGAAGAAGTAAAACTGTCACTGCTTGCAGATGACATGATACTATACATAGAGAATCCTAAAGATGCTACCAGAAAACTACTAGAGCTAATCAATGAATTTGGTAAAGTTGCACGATATAAAAATAATGCACAGAAATCTCTTGTATTCCTATACACTAATGATGAAAAATCTGAAAGAGAAATTAAGGAAACACTCCCATTTACCACTGCAACAAAAAGAATAAAATACCTAGGAATAAACCTACCTTAGGAGACAAAAGACCTGTATGCAGAAAACTATAAGACATTGCTAAAAGAAATTAAAGATGATACAAACAGATGGAAAGATATACCATGCTCTTGGATTGGAAGAATCAACATTGTGAAAATGACTATATTACCGAAAGCAATCTACAGATTCAATGCAATCCCTATCAAACTGCCAATGGCATTTTTCACAGAACTAGAAAAAAATTTTTCTCAATTTGTATGGAAATACAAAAAACCCTGAATTGCCAAAGCAATCTTGAGAAAGAAAAAACGGAGCTGGAGGAATCAAGTTCCCTGACTTCAGACTATACAACAAAGCTACAGTAATTAAGACAGTATGGTACTGGCACAAAAACAGAAATGCAGATCAATGGAACAGGATAGAAAGCCCAGAGATAAACCCATGCACATATGGTCACCTTATCTTTGATAAAGGAGGCAAGAATATACAATGGAGAAAAGACAGCCTTTTCAATAAGAGGTGCTGGGAAAGCTGGACAGCTACATGTAAAAGGATGAAATATAACACTCCCTAACAGCATACACAAAATAAACTCAAAATGGATTAAAGACTTAAATGTAAGGCCAGACACTATAAAACTCTTAGAAGAAAACATAGGCAGAACACTCCATGACATAAATCACAGCAAGACTCTTTTTGACCCACCTCCTAGAGAAATGGAAATAAAAACAAAAATAAACAAATGGGACCTAATGAAACTTAGAAGCCTTTGCACAGCAAAGTAAACCATAAACAAGATGAAAAGACAACCCTCAGAATGGGAGAAAATATTTGCAAATGAAGCAACTGACAAAGGATTAATCTCCAAAATATACAGGCAGGTCATGCAGCTCAATATCAGAAAAACAAACAACCCAATCCAAGAAATGGGCAGAAGATCTAAACAGACATTTCTCCAAAGAAGATATACAGATTGCCAACAAACACATGAAAGAATGCTCAGCATCACTAATCGTTAGAGAAATGCAAATCAAAACTACAATGAGGTATCACCTCACACCAGTCAGAATGGCCATAATCAAAAAATCTACAAACAATAAATTCTGGAAAGGGTGTGGAGAAAAGGGAACACTCTTGCACTGTTGGTGGGAATGTAAATTGATACAGCCATTATGGAGAACAGTACGGAGGTTCCTTAAAAAACTAAAAATGAAACTACCATACGACCCAGCAATCCCACTACTGGGCATATACCCTGAGAGAAGCATAATTCAAAAACAGTCATGTACCACAATGTTCACTGCAGCTCTATTTACAATAGCCAGGACATGAAAGCAACCTAAGTGTCCATTGACAGATTAATGGATAAAGAAGATGTGGCACATATATACAATGGAATATTACTCAGTCATAAAAAGAAACGAAATTGAGTTATTTGTAGTGAAGTGGTGGACCTAGAGACTGTCATACAGAGTGAAGTAAGAAAGAGAAAAACAAATACCATATGCTAACACATATACATGGAATCTAAAAAAAAAAACAAAAAAAACACATGGTTCTGAAGAACCTAGGAGCAGGACAGGAATAAAGACACAGACATAGAGAATGGACTTGAGGAGATGGGGAGGGGGAAGAGTAAGCTGGGACGAAATGAGGGAGTGGCATGGACATATATACACTACCAAATGTAAAAGAGATAACTAGTGGGAAGCAGCCACATAGCACAGGGAGATCAGCTCAGTGCTCTGTGTCCACCTAGAGGGGTGGGATAGGGAGGGTGAGAGGGAGATGCAAGAGGGAGGAGATATGTGGGTATATGTTTATGTATAGCTGATTCACCTTGTTATACAGCAGAAACTAACACACCATTTTAAAGCAATTATACTCCAATGAAGATGTTAAAAAAAAATTATTCTAATGATAAAATTTATTTGGATATGCGATTACTGATATAGACCTGATATAAATATAAATATGTAAGATATAAATATGATGACCTATTAAACTTTGAAGAAAACAAAATAAAAATTAATCTTGAATTTTAAAAAAAATTTATAGTAATAATCCAATTTTGCTCCTGGGATGAGTTCAAGTCAACCAGAAGACTTTATAACAATATCAGCTTAAAAAAAGCTAATATTGGGCTTCCCTGGTGGCGCAGTGGTTGAGAATCTGCCTGCCAATGCAGGGGACACGGGTTCGAGCTCTGGTCTGGGAAGATCCCACATGCCACGGAGCAACTGGGCCCGTGAGCCACAATTACTGAGCCTGCGCGTCTGGAGCCTGTGCTCCGCAACAAGAGAGGCCGCGATGGTGAGAGGCCCGCGCACCGCGATGAAGGGTGGTCCCCACTTGCCGCAACTAGAGAAAGCCCTCGCACAGAAACGAAGACCCAACACAGTCATAAATAAATAAATACGTGAATTTCTTTAAAAAAAAAAAAAAGCTAATATTAGGTAGATGCTTATTTGCAGTGAAATATGTATGAATTTTGTGGTTTCTCCCTTTAAAAGCTCAAATATTTACACAGCATTTTCCTACAGACAATTCCTTCAGGAAATCCTATATATAAGAATGACCACCATTAGCAACCTGACGATGACTTATATTTAAAACTGAATTTGACATAAACAAGCTTCCCAAACTTTAATACACTAAAGTTATTCTGCAGTGATCAGGTGCCAGTGAACAACCACAACAATTAAGTCTAAAGGCTACATAGTTTTCTATCCAATACCAACCACATATATATCAAATACATTTGTGGGATTTTACATAGGATGCCTGTTAAACTTATAGCAGTTTTACGTTTTTATCCTTAAATGAAATGTTTAACATTTAAAGCAAGCACTATAAGATTTCACATGTGGCATGCTGATATTTAACCTAAAAACTCCATTAAAATAATTTAACAAGAGAAATTAAACTACTTTAATATTTAAGGTTGGGTATTATCTTTAAGAAAATATTATTTTCAAGTAAGTTAAGAATTAAGAATTTGTCCTGTCTTTCTTATATGAACTCTATTATGGGTAGCTGCTGAGTAACCAAATAATAGGTGAAGGGAAGTCTTTTTTTATAGAATATTCCAACTAATAAATGAAGCAAGAATGGTAGAATCATTAATATCAACATTTTGCAACCTCCTTTTAAATAATAAATCTAAGCAACAATCATCAACAGCTGATGATGTTAGCATCATAAAAAAAGAGAGAGAATTAAACGTTATGTCTCCTAATGGAAGAACATAACACCATTTGTGAGTTATAATTAAAAAAAAAAATTCAAACCTGAATTTAATGAAACTTCTAGATTAGTGCTTTTCAACTGAGCTTTCAGCAATGATGGAAATGTTCTTTCTGTACCGTCCAATACGGTAACCACACGTGGCTATTGAGCATTTGAAATGTGGCTAGTGAGACTGAGGAAGTAATTTTAAAATTTTACTTAGATTTAATTAATTAAAAATTTGATGTATTTAATGACATGTAGCTCATAGCTACCATATTGGACAGCAAAGCTTTAGATTGAACTATGAATTTACAGCAAATCAGAGAACAAAGAAACATACTGCACTACACTGTGGGGATTTTGTCAGTCTGCGGGAACCCTAATGGACAACTAACCTAGTTTTTTCAACAGAGAAGTTAAAAGAGAGAGAAAATATAGATTACAAGAGACTTAAAAGATATACCAACCAATTACAATGCATAAAACTGATTTGGATCCTGATTTAAGCAAGACAAAACAATGTAAGGCATTTATGAAACAACTGAAAACTTGAACACTGACTGGATATATAATGAATTAAGAAATTACTATGCATTATTTTAATCTGTGATTATGGTATTACCATTATACCTAAAAGGAAAATCTTATCTCTTAGAGATAGATGCTGAAATATTTGCAAATGATACATGATATCTGGTGTTTGCTTCAAAATAATAATTGATGGAGGTAAGTAAGCAGGTATATAGATGAAAGAAGATGGGTTATTGGCTACGTTGTTGTTGAAGCTCTCTAATAGGTGCCGTAATATTTATTACTTTATATTACTTTGTCTTCTTTTTTTTTACTGTTATCTGAAAATTTTAATTTTTTTTCGTTTCTTTTTTTTCTTTGATAGGTCTTTATTGGAGTGTAATTGCTTCACAATGCTGTGTTAGTTTCTGTTGTACACCCAAGTGAATCAGCCGTATGCATACATATCTCCCCATATCCCCTCCCTCTTGAGCCTCCTCCCATCCTCCCTATCCCAGCCCTCTAGGTCATTGCGAAGCACCAAACTGATCTCCTTGTGCTATGCTGCTGCTTCCCACTAGCTAACTATACTACATTCGGTAGTGTATATATGTCGATGCTACTCTCACTTCGCCAAGCTTCCCCCTCCCACCCTGTGTCCTCAAGTCCATTCTCTATGTCGACATCTTTACTCCTGCCCTGCAACTAGGTTCATCAGTACCACTTTTTTTTTCTTTTCTTTTGATTCCATATATAGGCATTAGCATACGGTATTTGTTTTTCTCTTTCTGACTTACTTCACTCCGTATGAAGTAAGGTGAATGGACCTACTTCACTAGGTCCATCCACCTCACTACAAATAACTCAATTTCGTTTCTTTTCATGGCTGAGTAATATTCCATTGTATATATGTGCCACATCTTCTTTATCCATTCAACTGTTGATGGACATTTAGGTTGGTTCCATGTCCTGGCTATTGTAAATAGTGCTGCAATGAACATTGTGGTACATCTCTTTTTGAATTATGCTTTTCTCAGGGTATATGCCCAGTAGTGGGATTGCTGGATCACATGTTAGTTGTATTTTTAGTTTTTTAAGGAACCTCCATACTGTTTTCCATAGTGGTTGTATCAATTTACATTCCCACCAACAGTGCAGGAGCATTTCCTTTTCACCACACCCTTTCCAGCATTTACTGTTTCTAGATTTTTTGATAATGGCCATTCTGACTGGCATGAGGTGATACCTCACTGCAGTTCTGATTTGCATTTCTCTAATAATTAGTGATGTTGAGCATCTTTTCATGTGCCTCTTGGCCATCTGTATGTCTTCCTTGGTGAAATGTCTATTTAGGTCTTCCACCCATTTTTTAATTGGATTGTTTGTTTCTTTGATATTGAGCTACATGAGCTGTCTGTATATTTTTGGAGATTAATCCTTTGTCTGTTGTTTCATTTGCAAATATTTTCTCCCATTCTGAGGGTTGTCTTTTTGTCTTGTTTATGGTTTCCTTTGCTGTGCAAAAGATTTTAAGTTTAATTAAGTCCCATTTTTTTATTTTTGTTTTTATTTCCATTACTCTCGGAGGTGGGTCAAAAAAGATCTTGCTGTGGTTTATGCCAAAGTGTTTTTCCTATGTTTTCCTCAAAGAGTTTTATAGTATCTGGTCTTACATTTAGGTCTTTAATCCATTTGGAGTTTATTTTTGTGTATGGTGTTAGGTAGTGTTCTAATTTCATTCTTTTACATGTAGCTGTCCAGTTTTCCCAGCACCACGTATAAAAGAGGCTGTCTTTTCTCCATTGCATGTTCTTGTCTCCTTTGTCGTAAATTAGGTGACCATATGTGTGTGGGTTTACCTCTGGGCATTCTATCCTGTACCACTGATCTACATTTCTGTTTTTGTGCTAATACCATACTGTCCTGATTACTGTACTTTGTGGTATAGTTTGAAGTCAGGGAGCCTGATTCCTCCAACTCCGTTTATCTTTCTCAAGATTGCTTTGGCTATTTGGGATCTTTTGTGTTTCCATAAGAATATAAAATTTTTTGTTCTAATTCTGTGAAGAATGTCATTGGTAGTTTGATAGGGATTGCACTGACTGTAGATTGCTTTGGGTAGTATAGTCATTTTCACAATATTGATTCTTCCAACCCAAGAACATGGTATGTTTCTCCCTCTGTTTATGTCATCTTTGATTTCTTTCATCAGTGTTTTATAGTTTTCTGAGTACAAGTCTTGCCCCAACTTAGGCAGATTTATTCCTAGGTGTTTTATTCTTCTTGTTGCAATGGTAAATGGGAGTGTTTCCTTAATTTCTCTTTCTGATTTTTTGTTGTTGGAGTATAGGAATGCCAGAGATTTCTGTGCATTAATTTTGTATCCTTCAACCTTACCAAATTCATTGATTAGTTCTAGTAGTTTCTGGTGGCATCTTTAGGATTTTCTATGTATAGTATCAAGTCATCTGCAAACAGTGACAGTTTTACTTCTTCTTTTCCAATCTGTATTCCTTTCATTTCTTTTTCTTCTCTGATTGCTGTGGCTAGAACTTCCAAAACTATGTTGAATAATAGTGGTGAGAGTGGACATCCTTGTCTTGCTCCTGATCTTAGTGAAAATGCTCTCAGTTTTTCACCATTGAGTATGAAGCTTGCTGTGGGCTTGTCATATATGGTCTTTATTATGTTGAGGTAGCTTGCCCTCTATGCCCATTTTCTGGAGAGTTTTTATCATAAATGGGTGTTGAATGTTGTCAAAAGCTTTTTCTGCATCTATTGAGATGATCATATGGTTTTTAGTCCTTAATTTGTTAATGTGGTGTATCACATTGATTGATTTGCGTATATTGAAGAATCTTTGCATCCCTGGGATAAATCCCACTTGATCATGGTGTATGATCCTTTTAATGTGTTGTTGGACTCTGTTTGCTAGTATTTTGTTCATGATTTTTGCATCTATATTCATCAGTGACGTCGGTCTATAATTTTCTTTTTTTGTGATATCTTTGTCTGGTTTTGGTATCAGGGTGATGGTGGCTTCGTAGAATGAATTTGGGAGTGTTTCTCCCTCTGCAATTTTTTGGAAGAGTTTAAGAAGGATCGGTGTTAGCCCTTCACTAAATGTTTGACAGAATTCACCTGTGAAGCCATCTGGTCCTGGACTTTTGTTTGTTGGAAAATTTTTAAATACAGTTTCAATTTCATTACTTGTGATTGGTCTGCTTATATTTTCTAATTCTTCTTGGTTCAGTCATGGAAAATTGTACCTTTCCAAGAATTTGTCCATTTCTTCGTGGTTGTCCATTTTATTGGCATATAGTTGTTTGTAGTAGTCTCTTACAATCCTTTGTATTTCTGCAGTGTCAGTTGTGACCTCCCCTTTTTCATTTCTAATTTTATTGATTTGCACCTTCTCCCTTTTTTCCTTGATGAGTCTAGCTAAGGTTTCTCAATTTTGTTTATCTTCTCAAAGAACCAGCTCTTAGTTTTACTGATCTTTGCTATTGTTTTCTTTGTTTCTATTTCATTTATTTCTGCTCTGATTTTTATTATTTCTTTCCTTCTACTGACTTTGGGTTTTTTTGTTCTTCTGTCTCTAGTTGTTTTAAGCATACGGTTAGATTGTTTATTTGAGATGTTTCTTGTTTCTTGAGGTAGGATTGTATTGCTATAAACTTCCCTCTTAGAACTGCCTTTGGCTGCATCTCATAGGTTTTGGGTCATCGTATTTTCATTGTCATTTGTTTCTATGTATTTTTTTATTTCTTCTTTGATTTCTTCAGTGATCTCTTGGTTATTTAGTAGTGCACTGTTTAGCCTCCATGTATTTGTGTTTTTTACAGTTTTTTTCTTGTAATTGATTTCCAATCTCATAGCACTGTGGTCAGAAAAGATGCTTGATACAACTTCCATTTTCTTAAATTTTCTGAGGCTTGATTTGTTACCCAACATGTGATCTATCCTGGAGAATGTTCTGTGTGCACTTGAGAAGTGTATTCTGCCACTTTTGGGTGGAATGTTCTATTAATATCAATTAAATCTACCTGGTTTATTGTGTCATTTAAAGCTTGTGTTTCCTTTTTATTTTCTCTTTGTATGATCTGTCCATTGGTGTAAGTGGGGTGTTAAAGTCCCCAACTATTATTGTGTTTCTGTCGATTTCTCCTTTTATGGTTGTTAGCATTTGCCTTATATATTGAGGGGCTCCTATGTTGGGTGCATAAACATTTATAATTGTTTTATCCTCTTCTTTGATTGATCCTTTGATCATTATGTAGTGTCCCTCCTCATCTCTTGTAACTGTCTTTATTTTAAAGTCTATTTTATCTGATACAAGTATTGCTACTGCAGCTTTCTTCTGATTACCATTTGCATGGAATATCTTTTCACATCCCTTCACTTTCAGTCTTTATGTGTCCCTAGGTCTGAAGTGGGTCTCTTGTAGACAGCATATATATGGGTCTTGTTTTTGTATCCATTTAGCCAGTCTGTGTCTTTTGGTTGGGGCATTTAATCCATTTACATTCAAGGTTATTATGGATATGTATGTTCCTATTACCATTTTCTTAATTGTTTTGGGTTTGTTTTTGTGGGTCTTTTTCTTCTCTCGTGTTTTCCGCCTAGAGAAGTTTCTTTAGCATTTGTTGTAAAGCTGGTTTGTTGGTGCTGAATTCTCGTAGCTCTTGCTTGTCTGAAAAGCTTTTGATTTCTCTGTCGAATCTGAATGAGATCCTTGCTGGGTAGAGTAATCTTGATTGTAGGTCTTTCTTTCATCACTTTAAGTATATCCTGCCACTCCTTTCTGGCCTGCAGAGTTTCTGCTGAAAAATCAGCTGATAACCTTATGGGGATTCCTTTGTATGTTTTTGTTTGTTTTTCCCTTGCTGCTTTTAATCTTTTTTCTTTGAATTTAATTTGTGTTAGTTTGATTAATATGTGTCTTGGTGTGTTTTTCCTAGGTTTTATCTTGTATGGGGCTCCCTGTGCTTCCTGGATTTAGGTGACTATTTCCTTTCCCATGTTAGGGAAGTTTTAAACTATAATCTCTTCAAATATTTTTTCAGACCCTTTCTTTTTCTCTTCTTCTTCTGGGACCCCTATAATTCAAATGCTGGTGTGTTTAGTGTCGTCCCAGAGGTCTCTGAGATTGTCTTCAATTCTTTTCATTCTTTTTTCTTTATTCTGCTCCTCGGCAGTTATTTCCACCATTTTGTCTTCCAGTTCACTTATTCATTCTTCTGCCTCAGTTATTCTGTTATTGATTCCTCTAGTGTATTTTTCATTTCAGTTATTGTGTTGTTCATCTCTGTTTGCTTGGTCTTTAGTTCTTCTAGATCTTTGTTAAACATTTCTTGCATTTTCTCAATCCATGCCTCCATTCTATTTCTGAGATTCTGCATCATCTTTATTATCATTACTCTGAATTCTTTTTCAGGTAGATTGCTTATTACCTTTTCATTTCTTTGGTCTTGTAGGTTTTTACCTTGCTCCTTCATCTGTGACATATTGTTTTGCCGTCTCTTTTTTTTTTTTTTTTTAATGAGTGGGATTGTGTTCCTATCTTACAGGTTGTTTGGCCTGAGGCTTCCAACATTGGAGTTTGTAGGCTGTTGGGTAGAGCTGGGTCTTGATGCTGAGATGAGGGCTTCCATGAGACCTCACCCCGATGAATATTCCCTGGGGTCTGAGGTTCTCTGTTAGTCTAGTGGTTCCGACACAGAGCTCCCACTGCAGGAACTTCAGCCCAACCCCCGGCTCATGAGCCAAGATCCTGCAAGCCACATGGGCTGGCAAAAAAAAAAAAAAGAGAACAGTAACAAAATAAAACATAAAATTAGACTAGGAAACTAACAGATATGTTAGAAAGAATATAAAAATAAAAATATTTATGAATCAACAACCAGAAGGTACAATAGTACAATAGTAAAAAAGAGGAGGAGGGAAAAGAGAAAAAAAAGGGAGGCGGGGAAGGCCTTGGCTGCGGAGGGTGGGGCCTAAGCAAGGGTGAGGTTTGGGCAGTGGGTGTGGCCTATGCTTAGGACCCACAGGGCTGGAAAAGGCCCTGGGGGCTGTCGGCGGTGGGGCTTAGGCTCAACAGAACTGAAAGGGCCCAGGCATGCCCAAGGTGTCAGAGGGTGGGGGACCTCACCTGGCAATGCAGCAGGCTTCCTGGGCTCGAGTGGGCAGGGCAAATGCCCTCCTCTCCTCTCCTGCTCCTCTGGTCCCGGAGGGCCCCTCCCACCTGCCTCTCCTGATTTCCCCTTGGCCTCCTTCCTATGCCCCTAAGGGCCTACATGGCCTGGAAGGGGCTTTTCAGGGCAGGGGATCTGCCTGGGAGCTCAGCCTGCTCCCTGGGACCCAAGTGGGCAGGGCAATCGCCCTCTGCTCCTCTCCTGCTCCTCCTGGAGGGTCCCTCCCACCTGCCTCTCCTGATCTTCCTGGCCTCAGTGGCACCAATCCTGTCTGGCCTCCACTTCTCCTCCCCCCCCTCAGTCCCCCCACGTCCTACCAGTTCACTTGGGGGTTCCTTCTGTCTCCTTGGGCATCAGGGTCCCCCACCAGTGGCCAGCAGGCACCCTAGTTGTGGGGAGATGCTAACCCAGCATCTTCCCCCATCATCATCTTGATTCCATCCCCCCTTTACCTTCTTCTTAAATGTTTAAAATTTTTTGAAAAAAAAAAATAACAAAAAGGTTAAAGAAAAAGAAAATAAGGCCTGGTGTTTACTTTCAGCAAATACTATCCCCACAAAAGCAATGATAAACCTGGAGAAACTGTCAGAAACAACTCTCTCGGGGATCTGGAAATTGATCAAAGGTATGTACCAAATTGAGAAGTGGTTACATTGAATACATGAAAAACTACTGAACTTTGGGAGTCTGTGGCATTCTTGCCTGGAGCTGCTCCCATATCAAGGCAGGGGAAGCTGAAAAAATCAGCAGTTTTATTGCTAGAGGAGGCTGACTAGATTTGGAATGAGCCATGGAAAAATCTCCACATCCAGTGGCATCCTCAGTACCAACCGTGATTTCCCCGGCAAACGAAGTGAGAAGACCAGGGACTCAGATAGCCTGAGGCTGCAATCCTGGTTGGGTGAAGCAATGGACTGTCAGACTAGCCAGACATATAACAGGAGACCCAGAAAATGAAACAGCATAGAACCAACTGATAAATTCTACACACATATATGCAGGAGACACCAGAGAGGGCCCAAGCTAGTTACACATTCCTGACAATGGTAAGCCTATGCAGGTAGGACACAAAAGGGAATAGTAGCTGATTATTAAACATTTTATATTTACTATAAAATCAAATAATCAAGATGATGGTACTGGAGTAAGAATAGGCATATAGGTCATTTAAACTGTTAGAATTAAGACTCTAGAAATAAACCTTCACATTTATGGCCAATTGAATTTTGAAAAAGTTTTCAAGGCAATTAAATGGAGGAAAGAATAGTTTTCAACAAATGGTACTGAAATAGTTGATTATCTATGTGCAAATGATTAATTCAAATCCTGTCCTCACACCATATACAAAAAAATAACTAAAAATATATTACACCACAGACTTAAAGAGCTGAAACGATAAAACACTTAAGAGAAAATACAAAAGAATACCCGAATGGCCTTAGCTTAAAAGCACCACCAAAAGTACAGTTCATAAAAGAAAAAATTGACAAATTGGGCTTCTTTAAACTTAAAAAATTCACATTTCAAAAAATACCATTAAGAAGATTAAAAGATAAGCCATGGACTAAGAGAAAGTATTTGCAAATAATATATCTGATAAAAGACTGGTATACAGAATATATGAAGAATTCTTGCAACTGAATAATGAGAATTCAAACAACATAACTAAAAAGTGAGTATTACCAAAGAGAACATGAATGGCTAATAAGTACATAAAAGATGCTTAGCAACTTTAGTCATTAGCAAAATGCAAATTAAAACAATGAGATTCCAATACACACTCACTAGGATATCTAAAATCAAAATGTCTACAAGTGAGGTGAGAATGTAGAGAAAGGGAAACCCTCATTCACTGCAGATGGGGATTTTAAATTGTGTAGTCATATTGAAAACAGTTTGGTAACTTCTTTAAAAGTTAAGGATAAATTTATCTTATGACCCAGCAATTCCATTCCTGGTACCTATGCATGAGAAATGAAAACACATGTCCACACAACTTATATGTGAATATTCATAGCAGCATTACATATACTAGCCAAAAACTGAAAACAATTTAATTTTCCATTAATTGGTGAATGGATAAACAAAATGTGAGATACCTACATAATGGAATACTATTCAGCAATGAAAAGGAATAAAACACTGATACATGTACAACATAGATAAACCTAGAAAACACATTATGCTAACAGAAAGAAATCACATACAGAAGACTACATATTAGATGATTTCATTTACATTAAATGTTTAGAAGAAGCAAATCCATAGAGACAGAAAGCAGGTTAATGGTTGCCTCGGGTTGGGGTATGGGAACAAGGACAAATGGCACAGGAAAACTGGTGGAGGTAAAAATGTTCTAAAGCTAGATGGCGGTTGATTGTCCAACTCTATAAATTTACTAAAGGCACTGAATTGTACACTTACAATGAGTATTTTACAGCACACTGTCATTTATACCTCAATAAAACTATAAAATACAAATAATTAACAAGGAATTCCCTAGTTGGGGAACCATCCTGCATGCCATGCAGTGCAGCCAAAATACAAAAATAAATAAATATCAATAAACAAATTTTAAAAATTAAAAAAAAAAAGTCATTAGGTCCAGCCCACATGCAAAGGGAGACGATTACAAAAGGGCAGGAACACTAGAAAGCAGAGATCATTAGGGACCATCTTAGAGGCTGTCAAACGCAATAGGTAATGGGTAATTGGGTTAGTTACACTATTCTTTCTACTTCTTTGTGTTTCTATTTCTTTGTGTATGTTTGAAATTTTTCCTAATAAAAATTTCAAGAAGAGAGAGAAAGTATTATTTTCAGAAACTAAATGCAAGTAAACATTTCTTATTTTTAACAAAATTTCAGAAGTTTCTACAAAGTAGCAAAATAATGAAAATGTCGTTAAATGAAAAAACAATAAAATGATTATTTTAACATTTTTTGACCACTTACCACATACCAGATACTGTTCTAAATATTTAACATATATTAGTGTAATTTAATTTTCGCAACAATCCTCTGCAGTAGGTATTACTAATATCCTTCAGATGAAAAAACTAAGGTACAAAGAGTTAAATAACTTGTCCAAGGTCACACAGCTAGTAAGTAGTAGAGCCAAAAGTTCCATGGGTGGCAGGGAGGGGGATGGGGATTGAATGGCACATGGGGAACACATCAAAAGTTCAGAATTAGGGGCTTCCCTGGTGGCGCAGTGGTTGAGAATCTGCCTGCCAATGCAGGGCACACGGGTTCGAGCCCTGGTCTGGGAAGATCCCACATGCCGCGGAGCAACTAGGCCTGTGAGCCACAATTGCTGAGCCTGCACGTCTGGAGCCTGTGCTCCGCAACAAGAGAGGCCGCGATAGTGAGAGGCCCGCGCACTGCGATGAAGAGTGGCCCCCGCTTGCCACAACTAGAGAAAGCCCTCGCACAGAAACGAAGACCCAACACGCCAAAAATAAATAAATAAATAAATTTAAAAAAATTAAAAAAAAAAAAAAAAGTTCAGAATTAGGAATTCTTGGAGAAGGGGATTAAGATTTTTTGTGTTGCCATGTGTTGTCTTATTAATGTTTACATCATTACTACACAATTCGGGTATCAAGATATGTTATTATGTCAAAATAATTAAATGGTCTTATTCTCCCTTGTCAACCCCATTACAGGATCAGGTCATTACAAAGACAAGTTTATTCTATGGTTCACCCTCTGCTCAAAAGATCAGCATGGATTATTTTTAGATGTAAGCAATATTTAATAGCTAATGTAATTTCTCATTTATACATATCATAAATGTGGCCAGCTGTTCTTTTCAACTCTCTTTTGTTCTTCTAACAAATCACATGCCTTCATCAGTCTCTGATCAGTTGGCAGGGCAAGGCTTCCTTTTCTCATGCTTCACTCTCCCTCTGTCAAAGTCAAATGTCTAAAAACTGTTTGGATAGAATATTTCTGAATTTATGAAGTAATTTCATATATATTATCTTATTTGATCCTTCTCACACTAGCCTGTAATTAAATTGACAGTTTATAGTATTGCTCTATTTGGATTACAGTAATATGGTAAGTGGGGAATTCAAAACTCACACTGGAACTCCTGCTTCTGAGTCCAGGGCCCTTCCTAGTACCCACTATTCTTCCCTAAATGCTTCTGGGGTTTAGGAGACCACAAATCACTAGTTAGTTTAAGTAATTAAATATTAGTTTGAAAAGAACAAAAAAAGAATAAATTGTACATTATGTAAAATAAAGTTCTACAGGGCTATGAAAGAGATAAAAATGATGAGGAAAGGAAATTATAATCAGGCAAATGGAATTTAAAAATCTGGTTGAGGGCCATAGACATTTCAAATCAGAAAAAAATGAGACGCTGAATTTTATTAATACTAAATTCCCTAAAAATACAAGATTGATACTGCAACTTTGTGCATAGCAAGCTATAAAATCACCTAGCATCTTGTAATTTCAGTCAATGAATACAGTAAATACATACTTAGTTGTCTGTCCAGCATCTCTTTTGTGCAAAACACCCACCTACCATCCATGTGGTAACCACAACTATTTTTTACAAGATGATTTGGTCCCTGTGGGAATAACTAATTGGTTCAAAACTGGGCACTCCAAGCTGGCCAACAGTTTGCTTCTCAGAAATTTGAAATTGAAACTGATAGATTTCAATCTCAGGCTAAGACGGACTCTTGAAAAGGGAGTTATAACCTTGAAAACTAGGAGCAGCCATGTTTTCTACCACATAATCTGAGGATCTGAGAAAACCAGTCTTTTCAGAGAAAATAGAGTGGATTTTTAAAGAGAAGCAGAAATAAGAGAGAAGAGTTTTGAAAGTACTCCAGTCCCTTGCTCTAGAGTTTTATGACATTGGCTTCCCTTCTGTCCTTAAAACATTTTTTTCTATCTTAAAACAGACCCAACTAATACATCATAAATAGAATAAGATGCATACTAATAAATATTAACTAGAATTACAACCAAAACTTATTCACCAAACTTTTGCAGGAAAGAGCCCATATCTTTCTCATGTTCATATTACAGTGTACACAGAATAAGATGCTTTTCGTTTACATAATGAAATATTAAATATAAAAACCATTTTTTCTGGTGCAATATATTAAAACTACTAAATATTTTGCTTTGGGGGGATGGAAAACAAATTCTGTACCTTCATGTGCAATTCTATTTGTCTAATAATGCACTATTTTTTAGAATGTCAGCAAAGGTTATCTGGGTATGGGATTACAAGATTTTTTAAACATTTTTCTTTTTTTTTTTATAACTTAAGATGATGACTAGCTATTTAATTTGAATTTATTTATTTATTTATTTATGGCTGTGTTGGGTCTTCGTTTCTGTGCGAGGGCTTTCTCTAGTTGTGGCAAGCGAGGGCCACTCTTCATCGCCGTGCGCGGGCCTCTCACTATCGCGGCCTCTCTTGTTGCGGAGCACAGGCTCCAGCCGCGCAGGCTCAGTAATTGTGGCTCAAGGGCCCAGTTGCTCCGCGGCATGTGGTATCTTCCCAGACCAGGGCTCAAACCCTTGCCCCCTGCATTGGCAGGCAGATTCTCAACCACTGCGCCACCAGGGACGCCCAAACATTTTTCTTAATTAACAACCTAATAACGATTACTTTAAAAAAGTAGCAAAAAACTATTTTTGGCAAGCAAACAATTAGACAAAATTACTGAAAATGCATAAGCCCTGAAGCAATGCTCTTCATGCAGGAGGTGCACCTAAACTTAAAACATCCAAGGGTAAAAGAAGACTGAGCATTTATCTTTGTACTTGGACTAAATCTACTCTAGGATCACTGGCCCTTTTTCAACTGCACCTCAATTCTTGGGTGAATCTACACTTCACTAAGTAAAGTCTGAGATTTCTGTGGCTCCCACTTAGTCCCTCTTAAAGGAAAATATATCCCCCAAAACCAGAAAAGAAAGCAGCCTGAATTGTCAGTTATAAAGAGAGATTTGTAGTGGATCAAGTGAATGTGGAATATAGCTAATAAACGAACTACATTCCATCATTGTAAAACAAAATACCTTCAGTCTATTTGACTAGAAAAGGAAAACTATTATAAATTATTATGTGTACGTGACCACATAGAGCCATAAAATGATAGCAATCTGTTGTGCCAACCTTTCACTTTCTTTAGGTCCAGTAATGTACAAAAAGAATATTTTCTTATAATAAATTCTTCTGTGCCTCTTCATTCATGCTATTTTATTTAGAATTTTTCTTTTCTGAGATAGCCTCCTGGGACACGCATCTCATTTTCATGAGGGTTCCTGAGAGACTTGAGCATACAGTATTTACTTCAGTACAATGTCAACAACATATTGCAGAACATTTCATCTAAAATAATAATAGAAAATGTTGAGCCATCTTTCCATTTGGAAAAATATATCTGGAAGAATGTGATGTCTGACGAAATCCACAATGCTTAAACACACTGTGCCATCTCAGCTTGCTCTGGGAATTTAAAGATACATATATATGTATATATATTCTTTTTTAAAGAATAGAAAAATGAAGACAGATAAAAGGCTGCGCAACATTAGGGAAGAGAAAATTAATGGATATCGATATACAGTGCCTGGCACAGAGTCAACAAGAATGCCATAAGGTTAGCTGACTACCTTGCTTGGTCAAAAGTGAAATGACTGGATTCGTAGATAAAGAAAATTTTTCTACAAAGTAAACTGTTACTGAAATTAATGTCCTAAACCAAGTTCTTTCAAGTTCTTCCTATAATCACTTTCTCAGTGGCATTTTCAATTAATCATCTGAACTTCCATGGTCAACATCAAACATAAGGCCAATGAAGGAAGACAATTAAATTCACCTATTACGTTATTCAAGTTTTTCACTCAGAAATAAGAATATTTGCCAACTAACAAATGAAAATTGTTTATCATGTGGGTGCTAGAAGGTAATCCACAAATTTCCCTCCCTCTTTATCAGTAATAGTAATCTATAGGAATAAGATTTCCTAAGATTCAGAAACATTTTCTCACTAAGGATTATTTCCCATGGTCTTCGCTGACTGAGATTTTCAAGTCTGAGAGCATTGCTGACAATCACTGAGGTGTTAAATAAGTGCATGCTCTTTGCTAAGGGTTTCACATGTATTATCTTATTCCATCTTCATTGTAACTTCATAAGATATGTTCCTTTACTTTTGATTTTACTAATAAGAAAACTGAAGCACAGAGGGATTAAGTAACTTATTCAAGAACATACAACTACTAGGGCAGGTTGGCTCCAGAGTCTGGGCTTGTAACCACTACACTGAAACAACAGGGCAAAGGTGTAGAAAAAAATGAATAATGAAGTCCACTATTTTGGTTTACTAGACACAAGACAGAACTTGACAAACATAGATCCAAATGTGTGAACTACTTTTATCTGATTTTTAGTGTCATCTTTAACATGGTTCTATTTTCTACCTTAGGAAGATCACTAACTTTTAAGTTCTTTATTCAAAAGTAGTAGATTCATGCTGATCTACCAACGTTCTCTCGTCCATAGTCACAGATAAAACATGTGAAGTGGCTTGATGTAGTAAGGGGAGTAATTAGGCACAGAGTTAGACAAATGGTTTAAGAATAACAGGAGGGAGAGGAACGATGTACCTAGTAAATGCACAGGGACAAATAATGAAGTCATAATGTGAAGAACTCTTGTATTTCAGATGAGGGTATTTTAATAACATTTTTATTGCTCCTGCTGTATTTTTTGAGTCTGAGATTAAAATGTACTACTACCTATCTATTTTAGGATTCTATTTTAAAATTGAAGATTTCTATCCCAGCCTAACATAGCGTTCTAGAGAAAGCTTTGGAAGCAACTGCCTAGGTTCAAATTATGATTCAATCATTTATTAGTTGCGTGGCCTGGCAAAAGTTACTTATCTTTCTGTGCCTAAGTCTCCTTATCTGTAAAAAGGAACGATAAAATAGTAGTATAGAGTTAATGTAAGGAGTATATTAATACATGTAAATCACTTAGAACAGTGCCTGCTCAAAAGTAGGCAATTTTTATTTGCTCAAAAAATATTACCTTTAGTTATTATTACTATTACAACCTTTAGTTATTATTACTAATAACTACTATTATTATTATTACTATTACTATTACCATCATGACTACTCCTTGTCATCCATCTATTTCTGAATGACATACTTTTTAATGATTTTCAGATTTCTCTAAAATGATAGCTATTTGTGCAATGCACTGTTTAACTTTTGCACATACTCACTATTTTGGAGCACCAAACTCCAAAATACCAAAGCAAAGAAACCAGAGCAGTTATTTCCATTATTAACTGAAAATAAACTGGATAACAACATTAGTTGGCAAGAACTAAAAAAAATAAAAATCATGTTAAAATACTCAAGTGTTGATGATTATAAATACCTGTAACTTTAAAAATACTAGATGGCTGAATTCTTAACTTTTTCAACAAAACTTCATACTTCAAACAAGAAATTTCTCTTTTCCACCATTCTCCATATCAAAATTATCCATCAATAAATTCTACCAACTTGTCCCCATTACAGTAACAATTAACATTCATACAGTCTAAGAGCTTCAAAGTCAGTTCATGATTAACAAACAAACAAACAAACAAGAAACATGAGTAATAGAAAGAAAGCTACCGTAATCTGATAAAAGTGTCTACAAAAAGCCCATGGCAAGTATCTTCTTAACAGTGAAATAACTAAAGGCTTTCATTCTGAGATCAGAAATAAAACTGCCGTTATTCACAGGTGATGTAATTATGCACAAAAATCCAAAACAGTTAACAGAAATACTATTAGATTAATAAGTGAGTTTAGCAAGATCACTATATAATTAATACAAGGTCAATATGCAAAATTAAAATTGTATGTCTATATGTCAGCAACAAATAATTTGATATCACTGTATTATAGGCTGAACTGTGTCTCCACAAAATTCGAATGTTGAAGTCTTAAACCCCCAGTACCTCAGAATGTGACTGTATTTGGAGATTAGTCCTTGAAAGAAGTAAATAGGGTAAAATGAGGTCACATGCATGGGCCCTACTCCACTATGACTATGTCTTTATAAGAAGAGTAGGTCTTCTATACCTTATGTTAGGTCACAGATATACTCACAGACACAGGAAGACCATATGAAGACATAGGGAGAAGGTCATCTGTAAGCCAATGAAAGAGGCCTCAGAATGACAGCAATCCTACTGACACCTTGATCTTGGACTTCTAGCCTGTAAACTGGACGAAATAAATTTCTATTGTTTAAGCCACTCACTCTGCGGTACTTTGTTATGGCAGCCCTAACAAACTAATACACATTGGCATTAGCATCAAAAACACTCAGACATAAATCTAAAAAAATATGTGAATGACTTCTACACAAAAAACTTCAAAACATTAAGAGGAATTAAAGAAGACCCAAATAAATGGAGGGATATACTACATTCATGGATTAAAGATTCAATATTGTAATGATGCCAGATCTCTTCTAATTAATTTATAGATTCAGTATAATCCCAATCAAAATGCCAGTGGATTATTTTTGTAGAAACTGGCAACCTGATCTAAAATAGCTGAAAAAAAGCGTAGCACTCTTAAAAAAGAAAAAAGTTGGAGAAATTACACTACCAGAGAGCAAACTTATTATAAAGCTGCAGTAATTTAAAAAGTGTTCTAATGGCACAAGAAGGAATAAATGAACCAACAGAAGAAAATAGGGAATTCAGAAACAGATCCACATGTATAAGATCACTTAATTTACGCCAAAGATGACAATGTGGTATAGTGAGGTCTTTTCAATATATAATACTGGGACAAATGGATATCCATTTGCGACAAAAAAAAATGAATCTTTACCCCTAGTTCACACTATACTGAAATCAATTTCAAGTGCACATCTAAATGTGTAAGTGAACAATAGCTTCTAAAAGACTGTATAGGATAATACTTTTCTGACTTTTGGGTAGGTAAAGATTCCAAAACCAAGGTATAGAGATGCCTTATCTAATAATAAAGGAAAAAATTGATAATTAAAATTTTTAAGCAGAGTAGAAGATATTTTTCTACCACAGAATAAAAAATATTTGCAACTCACCTATCTAACAAAGGACTTAAAATATCAGAAATATAAAGAACTCCTAAGTCAATATGAGAGAAAGAGAGGATAAAACAGAAAAACTGTCAACAGATTTGACAGGGCACTACCAAAAAAGAATATCTAAATGGTGCCTTCCCTGGTGGCGCAGTGGTTAAGGATCCACCTGCCAATGCAGGGGACACGGGTTCGAGCCCTGGTCTGGGAAGATCCCACATGCCGCGGAGCAACTAAGCCCGTGCACCACAACTACTGAGCCTGGGCTCTAGAGCCCATGAGCCACAACTACTGAAGCCCACACGCATAGAGCCCGTGCTCTGCAACAAGAGAAGCCACTGCAATGAGAAGCCCGTACGCCACAACGAAGAGTGGCCCCCGCTCACCACAACTAGAGAAAGCCTGCGCGCAGCAACGAAGGCCCAATGTAGCCAAAAAGAAAATAAATTAAATAAATTTAAAAAATAATATCGAAATGGCCAAAAGACATATAAAAACTTTTCAATCTCAGCAGAGAAATGCAAATTAAAATCATAATGCATAACATTATATACCACCCAGAATGAGTAACATTTTTTTTTTTTTTTAAAGTGGCAATGCCATGTGCTGACAAGGACGTGGAACAACTGGACCTCTCATATATTACTGGTGGGAGTATAAATTGGAACAACCATTTTGGAAAACTATATGGTAATATCTACTAAAGCGGAACATATGCATACCCTATAACCTAGCAATCTGACTCCTATACACATTTCTAATGGAAATGAGTCTACAAGTACACCAAAAGATATATACAAAATATTCTGTAACAGCCCCAAACTAGAAAGAGCCCAAATGACCATCCAGAGTAGAATGAATAAACAAAATATGGTATATTTATACATTGGGATATATGCTACAATAAAAGTGCACCAAGTTACTGCTCTGTGCAAACACAGAAGTATCTCATAGACATAAAACGGATCAACAGAAGCCAGATATAAACTCATAAATATTATGATTCCAATTATTTTATGTTTAACAATAGACAAAAATAACCCATGGTGATTGAAGCCAGGATAGTGGCTGCCTCTAGTGAAGGGAGAGTGGTAACCAGGAGTGGATATAAGAGAATTACTAAGGTGCTCTTTTGTATAAAACTTTGGACCCTTCTAAAATATTCTCTGAAGTGAACCCAAACAAATTTTAAGCAAACTTTTTAATTGAGGTAGAATGCACAAATAGAAAAGTGTATCAAACTGGACACCTTGATGAGTACTTACAAAGAAAACCACCTAAGTAAATTCTACCCAAATCTACCTACTTCAGCCTCTTCACATATCACTCTCAACTTTCACTCTCAGCACTGCAGCCACACTAGCTTTCTCTCAGCCTCCTACTACGCACCAGGCTGCTCTCCTGCCTGCTAGAGGCCTTTGCTCACAGCCATCGGTGGGATGGAAACACTCTTCCTTCCCAGCACTTAATCAGATACTGTCCAATTGGAGAAATTTCTCACACTCAAACCTCACTTCAAGAAAGCCTTTCATAATCTTTGACCAGTTTAAATTCCTCCTCATGGCCTCATGTACTTCTCCTTTGTAATACTTGTCGTAGCTGCAATTTTATGTTTTAGATGGTTTATTTGATTAATATCTGTAGACACTAACAACTAATTATGTAATTAATTAGTAATTAACATAGACATTAATTACTTGACTCTAGGCAGATGCTCACCATTATACTCCTAGCAGTAAGCATAGGGCCTGTCACACAGTAAGTACTCAATGAATATTTGTTAAATAAATGAATGAAATCGAAAAATAAAATATTATGGAATCAAGAAACAGATATTAGTGAGTTCTTCCTTATACAGCAGTTTTTATTTTTGCTGTTGTTCAGGAGTGAATTTACAAATATTTACACATTTTGGAAACCATCAATGACACCAAGATACAAAGTTGTCTAGTAGACAACTCTCTCTTGAGTTGAGATGTCCCTTAGTTCAGAAGTTAAAAAGCCCCTGCCCCTAATACTATCTCAAATGTCTTTCTAACCATGCTCTTGGATGTTTATAAGTTCACAGGCTTGTCTCAAATAGATCTAGAATGATAAAATGTTTAAAATACAAAACAACAACAACAACAAAAATCCCCTTTCAGTCTCAGGTCCCTCATTTTTAACAGCAAAGTCATGAGCTTAGATGAGTACTAGAGTCTCTCTTCCCCATCCCTCATTCACTCCTTTCTCCCAACTCTCACTTTTAAAAATAAAATCACCTCTTGGGAGAAAATTAGAGAATCCTCTTATTCCTGGTCTACCATAAGACACAGATATTTTGCACAGGTTGTCACGTGGTTATCAAAGCATAAGGTTAAAGTTATTTAGAAAATTTCTACTCATTCCCCTCACCCCATCCCACATTTCCCCACTTCCCAGGAAGTACAGTTAAGAAATGGCCACCAGTGGGAAGTACAGGCTTCGCTGTTGATAGGAATGGGCCAGCCTACTGTGGGAGTAAATACAATTTGATCTTTTGATCTTCCCTTTTAGTCTCAATTCATACAGTTGTTTTTACATAGATGTTGTCAAAGTATACGTGTAATTTTCTATCTTGTTAAATCATATGCATTTTTATGTGTTAATATATATAGGCTTTAGCACTGAAATATCCCATTGGGATATTTAATGGGATATCCCATGGGAATAATTTATTTAACCATTCCCACAATGTTGTGGCTCTCAGAGTAGCAAATTCCAGTAGTTTGCTCTTCCCTGAGAAAGCCACTCTATACTTTTCTATTTTCCTAAATTTGTCTCTTGCCAGTTCTAGAACACTAAATATAGAATGACCTTGTTCATCCTTCTCATACTCCTTTCCAATTCCCTTTGCTCTTGACAAAATTCCTCTTGAGATACTACAACCAGAACCAAATGAAACAGTCTAAGTGCAGGACTTATAGAACTTACACCAAGGCAGAATCCTCTCTCCCCTCCTCCCTTCCTTCTTCTCTTTCTTTCTCTCCCCATCTCTCCTTCCCTCCCTCCCTTCCCTTCCTTTCCCCCCACAAGTTATTTTTCTGATGATTATGAGACTTAACTTACCTTTTGGTTACAAATGCATTTTAGGCTGACATGTGTACCTCCTCTGTTCCAACCTACCAAATTTTACTACTGACACAGAATACAAGAATATCTCCAGCCCCGAACCTACACCCATGGAAATCTGGGAAAAGGTTTACATGTGAAATAGTAATTTTTCCACTGTGTGTTTTAGGAGGAAAGGGAAGATAAAGAGGGAAGAGTTAAGAGAGATGGTCTGCTGGCTACTGCTATAGGGATAGAGGCCCCAGGGTCCTAATGTGAATAGCATGTTTGTCATAGCCAAAATCATTTTATCAATAACTGAACTTGTTTAAGTATTAAAGAGAATAACTAGTCACAGCAGCAAAGGGAAATCACAGGTTCGTGGGTCTAGCAGATGCTTGCTCCATTACTTTCTGGCCACTGTGTATTTGACAGGTGTGCCTGGTGGGCATAGGTGCAGAGGTGTCATGATGGTGAGCTTCCCATTTAACTCAGAAAGTACCTTGACAACAGCTGCAGCAGTGTCAATAGAAAGAAGCAGGAATAAGGTTCCTGCAATAACATACCCATAGCAACCAGCTTGCTAAAGCAACCATTCAGTCTTGTGAATGTCAACAAGGTCACAGACTGTAATGCAGCTTGTTTTCCACTGTGCAAAGAGGTTAAGAAGTTGATGAGATAAGAGGTGAAGTTAATAATTTTAAGGAAGTTGTCATATTTTTCTAGGTTCACCCCTATCATGAATATGAGGACATTTTGGTCCTATCCTTTAAGTAAGTCCTCTATTTTCCAGGATAATGAATGTATCAGTGTATGCCACAACATAATCAGTATCATAACCACTCCATATAATGCTGATGGTTAGGAAGACAGTGATGGGCTCTCCCTTGATTAGAAGCTTCCTATTCTCAGTCCTGAATCTTATACCTTCTATGAGTCAAATCATATTGTTACAGTCAATGAATACATCACTGATGGCTATACTCCACCTTGCAAATGTTTTCAGCATACTAACAAGAAGCTCAATATGATTCAAGTCAATTTAATTAGATATTCACTACCTTTTCTCAGAACTGCATCTGCTGGCAATGTGATCTAGTGATCAAGGAGAATGAGAGTGCTAGGGCTATTTTTATTAACAAGCATATATTGATTTGGGGGGTCCTTGTTGTGATTTAAATAATAACTCAACCTATCATTCTACAAGCAGTGTTGGTTATTTTACTACATACTTTTTCACATGAAGGCTAAACTTCCACTGCTTTGTTCATTGGCATTTACTTATTCATTTAACAAATAACTGGGGTACCCAAATATGAACAAGGCACCATGCCTACTCAAATCTGGTATTGCCCAGGATTTTGTTTCTACCAGGAATAAACTGCAAGCCAGCAGATTTGAACATGTACTCTCTTTTCATGATAATTTTTAATGTTAAATAAAATGGGGCTTAGTTCGATTTATGCATTATATGAATTTCTCCATTCAAACGACTCCATGTATTTCTTCCCTTTTTTCCCTCTCATTGCCCGTCCTCTTTCCAAAAGATATTTCCCCTAATTTCATAATGACAATCAATGACAATAATAATAAAAACCTAAGATATGGAAAAACATTAGAAGCTTCCTTTCATGGTTATATCACTTTCTGTTGAAAACCATGGCCTCTTAGCTTGTTTTTTCACTTTTCAGCAGTGACTCTCATGAATGCCAGAGCAGCCTTCCTGCTAGCATGAGTATTTAGCTTAGTCAAAAACTCAGTTAGTCCTCTAAACTGCTAACATGGGTCAATTTCTAACAAGTGTAATTCTTTCTAGAAATATTCATCATGTTTCACATAAAAGATAAAAAACATAGAAAAGTTAGTTGCACATTACAACTTTTCTTCAACTTCCTAGTGAAAAACAAAGGCTTGGTCTCTGTTATATACAGAGAAAACATTTTAGGAACCATTGAGTTGATTTGTGTACTGGAGAGTCAGTCTAGTTGTTTGTTTCTTTGTTTTCTTAATAAATAGAATAAATATGTTCCTGAAAAGTTAACCCTAAAATAAAACTCTGATCATACTTTTGTTCCTTCATTAAGAAACTCGCAAAACTCAAGTTTTTACATTTATCTTCTAGAGAAAAAGTAGGAAGTCATTCTGATTTTAATTTTGTTCATATTCTTTTAAGGGTGGCTATATTTTAAAATAGTTCTCAGAGATTTCCTAATCAAAGTAAAAGGGACTACACAATGGGTCAAAGACATTCTTAAGCCAGACCTTAACCCATCCAATTTAAGTTTAGCATGGAACATTGTCAAGGTCAGTTCAATCCTTACACCTAGGCAGCAAATATTCTTGACTTCAATCTCTCATTTGATAAATAACCTAGAATTATGATGCTTTAATTTTCCTAACTGGAAAACAATAAAAACAATGGCTTTAAAATGCTCATTCAGAGGAAAAACTTACTCCTTCAAAGTCTTTTTACGCAAATCGACAATTTTAAATGCTACTCTGCAGTTTTCTATATTTATAATTAAGATACAGGTAATTATACTGGCACCAAGACATCATATGAATCTGTATACTTTATATGAAGCATTCCATGAGTGGAAAATTATTGAATTTGGGAGACAGCTATATGGGGATTCATAATGCTATTTTCTCTACTTTTATACATGCTTAAAATTTTCCTCATTCTAAAGTTAAAAAAGAAAAAGAAAAATTAAGCATTAAATAGCCACCAGAGTGATAGGAAACAAAATACCACCAGAATCTCTACATTACTATTTGCAACCACTGTTCTCCTATTGACAAATAATTGCCCATTCAGTTTGTTTGTTTTATATTGGTGAATCCAAACTATAAGCTGTCCATTTCTCAGCAGTTAAAGAACAGTAAGTAGTTGACATTGCAATATTTATTCATCCTTTGTAGTATAAATTAATGTAAACGAAGTGACAATATTTTAAAGATTATTCTCAATTATTAAAAATGAGACTACTGTTTTATAAATTAAATATAGGATAAACATTTAAAGAGGAATATTTGAAAAATAAAAAAGCTACTTGGAATAACTCTTGAAGCAACTTATACATAATATAGAAAAATTGCAACACTAGACTGTTATGCAGACATTTATTTAACTTATTTGTGGATATCTCATTTTGTTTTTAATTCACTTAAGAAGGCAGTTTAGGCACCTATTTCTATTTAGGATCATTATTAATACTAGAAAGGGAGGACTATATTTGTTTGACTCTATGAACTGTTTTCTGGTATGTGATTCTTTCATCACTGACATAGTTAAGTGACCATCATAAAGTGACTGTATCATCTGTTGTTTGTTGCCCAGAAAATATAATCTTTCAGCAGCTGTATTCATTTAAATTCATACTAATGCTGTATTCTCCCCTCTGAAGTATGGAAGATTATTCTCATAGAAATTTTACTTAGCAATTGCTATCTGCTATGGTTTCTGGAATGCTTTATTTATATATTCCATAATAAATTATATTTACTACTTACCTTTGATATAAGTACATAAGTAATCTGCTTCCTTAAAAGTGATCTTACCTACCAAACATCCCTAATTCTTTTCAATTTAAGTGAAAGTTAAATTTTAAAAACTATCTCCTTTTCAAATTTCTGATTTCTAACCACACATGGGCTCTGGGCAGTTTGGCAATCAGTCCCCTTTTCTTTTCTCCAAAGGGATCATTCCAAATGTTTAAAATTCTCCTCAAATCCCTTAATTACTTCCATCATCTCCACCCACTTGACATAAATGGTCTTGCCTCCAAGACCACAGAGAAAAATAGCAAAGGACACATAGTCCTTTATCATTCCATTTCTCCTTTCTAAACATATCTATATTCTTCTGTCCAGAGCTGACCCACGAACCTGTGCTCTTCACACCATCACCTCCGTATCTTCCTGGATCTCATTCAGTCACCTGACTTCAATAACTTCCTCTCTATTGACTACTTTTTCTTAACCTATAAACACATCCCAATCTCTCTCATCTTATAAAATGCGTTCTTTCTACTGATTAGCCATTTTTTCCTCCTTATCAAAACACTTCATGGGAAAAAAAAAACCCGACTCTCAATTCTAAATAATAGCATAACATTAATAATAAGTAATACAACATTAACTTATTCAGTCCTCATCACAACTCTATAAGTAGGCAGTATTTATTTCCATTGTACGGAAAAGTAAACTGAGGCACAAAGAGGCAAAGTGACTTGCCCAAAGTCACATAGCTAGTAAGTGGCAACTGAGAAACCAGGTACCAGAGCCCAGTTCTTTCCCACTATGCAACACTTCATCCCCTGGGTAAGGATATTTACTCACATGACTTTGATTATTAATTATACACTAATAATCACTACCATCAGTCTATCCAGTCTTGACTTTTCTCTATGTAGTTTCATTACTTTCTATTTTGAGATACCTTGATCTCAATATATTCGAAAGACCTAGCCTCCATCTCTTTTCTCCCTATGCTTCCTCTACACTGCTACAAAATCAAATCTATCCATTATGCTTTTTAACTTACAAACCTTCAATGACTCTCCATCACCTACAAAATAGGGTCTCCAAACTCTTCAGCAAGGCACACGAGACACTTAATAACCTGCTCCAAAATTACCTTCTCACTTCTACTCCGGCAATTACTTACACATATCCTCTAATCATCAAACTCTGAGAAGTATGTACCAAGCTTTGTCACATCTTCTGCTGCACAAAGAATGTTCTCTCAGTTTGGGAAGTCATTTTTGATTCTCTCTTGATGAATCATTACTCATCTGTATTTTCCAAACCGCCCATCCTGCACCTTCCCCAGGTAAAGCTAATCTCTCTCTCCTACTTCTACATTCCCAAAATATTTGTTTAAAAAAAACCCAACTCTATCATCACAATATAATATTGTTCTATCATTAGTAATATAGACTATGAGCTCTTAGAGAACTGGGACATTCTCTTACTGATATTTGTATCCAGTACCCAGAACACAGCAGTCACTCAGAACACATTTGATAAATGAATAGATGTAGCTCTTCTTTACTGTTCAAAATCAATGTGCTCTGGACATGGGAAGATAAATGAATACATCCTAAGAGACATCATAATCTTAATTAATAATTACTTGCCTATAAAACAGCTAAAAACCTAGCAATATGCAGAGAATATTTTTGTTTAAATAGTAATACAAGTATAGACTCTTCCTTGAAGTTCCAGTGAACAAAGAACTCTACCATCTACACAAGCAATCTTTAAGTAAATAGTAAAATACATAAAGGCAATAAGAAGTCAGAAATGTTAGGCCTGTCTCCAAGCCACAAAACTTGATCATGAATAGCCATCAGATTATAAATATTACAAGATATCCACATGAACCAAACAAACACTGAAGTTTTAGTCTCAATAGTTTTTCCCGCTACTCGAATTCCTACATGTATAAAATATTTTGGCAATGGTATGACACACCACGGCATTTACTAAATGGTTTACTAAATTACATTTATAAATCACAAAGGCATCAGCTTACATGCCCAACTGCATATAAGTGTGAGGTAGATTGAAGCTGTCTCACTCAGCCTTAAGTAGGGGAAACTCATAGTACAGTTTTTGCTTGTAAGAGTAGAGGTAAACTGCCTTAAGTAGATCTTTAAAGAAAAATTCAACCAGAAAGCAATGTGGTTTCCACCATGTTTTAAACGGTGGTTTCCTCTGCAGGCGGTTCCTCTTAATTCTATTGAGAAAAAGAAAAAAAAAAATGCAAAGGTTACAAAATAAGGTGATGAGAGAAATGCAAAGTAGCACAAACAGAGCAATGATGAAATACTCAGAGCAGTTTAGTTACTTAAGCTACAATGAAGTCAATTAAATGTGCCTTATTTCTTTAAAAACTATTGAGTATCTCACTGAGAGTTTTTTCCTAATTTATATTAAATTCTCATGTCAACATTCTTGGATTGCATTTAATAATATGAGTGGTCTTGAGTGATTCTGATCCTGAAGTTACTGCCTTGTTTATACACTAAGGTTCACACATGGGCTGGTCTAAAGTTCAGAGTTCAAAATAATTCAACTTTTAATACATATAATGAAAAATTACACCTAAGTCACTCACCAGAACACAAAAGCAACATTAATATTGCTGTTGTAGACTAAACAAAAGCAGGAGTCCGCAGTCTTTAAAACTTTTACTGTTTTTCTAGCCTCCAACAGGAAGAGCATTTTGGAAATATAGGGCTCATTAAAGAAGCCCTTTAAACTACTGTTGGAACTTAGGATTTTTGCCTTATAGGTGGAACTCTAAGCAGAGATTTAATGATCATTCTTATTTATACTTGTCAGTATTTTAAAATTTGATACTCTGCAAAGAACAGCCGATATTTGACATCACAAGTTCATTATTAAAACCACAGTATGTCAAGCCCAAAACACAAAAAGAGAAATAAAACTAATTTGTTAAGGAAAAACCTTATCATGTACAGTTTACTTTCCTTCCTGCATCACCAAGTCTGTATTTTTATCTTACCTGCAATTTATGGCCTAAAAATTAAATGAATTAAAATTAATTAATTAAAAATAATCTAATGCAAATATCAAATCACCAAAATACTAGAAAAAAAACAATCTCTAGGAATGCTTAAACAAAAATTCTGGAGCTTAAAAAAGAGCTATTTGCAAGCTTTCCTGCATTAACAAAAGGGCAGGTAATAATGATGGCTTGTATGACAATATTGTCTTTGTTAGTTTAGCCCCAACAGAACTAAAGATTTCCTGATTACGACTTGGTAATCTAAGTCAACTGAAAAGATTTCTGGGGAAGGGAAACAAAGAGGAGTCTGAATGCTAGCATTTAAGTGGAATATATTACCTAAGTTTACTCCTCAGTGTGGGACACTGTAAATAAGAGGGGCTCCTACTTTGACAGCCCATGCTAGGTCACGACCTAAACTCACTGTACTGGTGTAAAAGAGAAAGTTCTGCTGGAGTCTCAGATTTGCATGCTTCTCTGCTTCACCTTCAGGATCTTGTAATCACATAGGGCCTTACAATGAAGTGTTCACTCTGTACTGTATCTCATTGTCAAGATTTTTAAACAGTGGCTTTTTTATTGTAATGAGCCAATTATGAGCCAGTCACTCAAGCAGTCATTAACAATAGATTTTTCTAATTGCATTTTTAATGAATTTTATTTTGGATAAAAGCCCTTAGAAGTACCTATGGCAAAGGGTAATCATACATTGAATTAACAGAAAAATCTGTTTAATAATGACTTGTCTTTTATTTACTACAACAAAATAAATTCCAGTGAGAACGCTAAAAAATTGACAGTGTCAGGGAAAAAAGGTTGCAGGGTGGAAGCGGGAGTCGTATTCTACACTGCTAAAAAATAAAAATGAAAACATGCCTTATTCTTTCCTAACTTTAAGGTACAAATGAAACATTATCTTATCAACATAGACCTTGCTCTATATTTAGAAAATAATTAGTTATTAATATTTTACCCATAAGCTATTAATAATGCTTAAAATAATTATAAAACAAGCTAAACTGACAAGGGAAAAAAAGGCTCATTTCAAATTTAATGTACTCATTTCTATAGATGAATATACAGATAAGATGTTAAAAGTTATTTTTAAAACTATGTTGTTTAAACAAAACACTACAGTGTAAAAATCTTCATTCACCTCAAAATACTTTCTATGCATGTATGAATGGAAATGTCCTTGCTGAAGATAAAAAATGGTCTTAATGAAAATGTGAATGTATATAGTTTGTGATCAGTCAGATATATAAATGTATGTTTTTTAGGTTGACTCTATTGAAACTTCATAAGTCTTAATCATAATTAAGAGCTCACTACTCACTGTGATTTAATAAATCATTAATTAGGAAGTTTTAAAGACGCACAGTGACACTAGAAAAATCCTCTCTTTGGAGGCTATACACGTCATCCTCTGCATGGATTAAAAAAATTTTAATCCATTTAAATCACTCATTGGTGCAAAGAGACAAAAATTATAAATATGTATATATACATATATATACACATATATATTTATATATGTATAAGTAAAACTATTCCCAGAAAAACTGTCACTATACACTCTGATTTTGTTAAGAAAATAAAAACTTTTTTGAATGTTCAAGGTTTTAAAAACCTTGTATTTTCTGCCTCAAGAATGGGCTGACTGAAAGCATGAGGCTCTGCAGCCTCTGGTTAATTAATCTGCGGCTGAATGACAGCGTGCCTAGGGGCATGGCACTGGCATCCCACACAGGGTCCCAACATGCTTTAAGCCTTGGATAGCTACATTCTGCACGCCAAGACTTTACCCAACAAATAGCAGAGAGGCCTTCAGAGCCTTTCTTCTTCTGTCTGAGACATTCCATTTAATTAATGTAATCCCTCTTTATCTTAAAGGTTTAATAAATTTAGGTGAGGCAAAACCAACATATCTATGGCACTGGATGCTGTAACTAGTTGCTCTAACACTTTTCTTATGTACCCCAAAGGCTTCTTCACAAGGCGTAAAGAAAATGAAAGCAAAAAAATGTTCTAACAGGTTTAGAAATTTTCCAACATGCTTCTTGATCTATTAAAAATATGTATATTTGTACAACGTTTAAGAATTCAATTAAATGAATCTGGAGATTTCCATTTCACTAGACTTAAAGATTTTATGTTATAAAAATATAAATCATACACCCACCCCAAAACACTTTGAAAATCACTAATACCTAATCTTGAGCAAGGTAAGGCTATTTTTTAGCAACAGGATACAAAGGACATTCTTCTAATCCCTTTCACTTCCAGAACAAAACATCTTTCAAATCAAGATAAAATCGCTACATCATGAATGTTAATATCATTCTGAAAAAAATAATACCTTATGACTAGAAAAGACCATCTCTTTAGGGAGAAATGTTGTGTTAAAGTGGATTATTCTTTTAGTAGTGTAATAGAATGGCTTCTACCTACTCCCAGATGGAAAATCAAAATCTACATTTAAATGGAAATATTTTAAAACAGACAGGACAAAAGGCTAAAACCATAAGGAATATCTCCATCCTTACATTTTAAAAATCCAAAATGCTTCATAAGAACTTTTCTGTATGGTATGGCATTAAGATTTTGTTTGCATGTTTGTTTCATTTTTATGAAGAGCTTGCAGTGCAACATAATTTCACAGTTTTGTGATTAACACATACTATTTGTGGCTATTATATCAAATTCACAAATTGGATGAAGAAGTAGGGTTGCAAAATTTTTACTATTACAAGAAACATATTTACTGTTTAGGCTTGTGCAGACTTAAGAATGAGTCCTGTATTTTCTTCCTATTTTTAACTATGCTATTTTATATGGAATTCTTAGAAGGCAACAGCAGTTTGCTGAAATCAAATAAAATCTGAGTTTCTTCAGCATTGACTCAAATCACCACCATGGTTAGAGTAAAAAGAAAGCAAAATGCTAGGCAATATTATAACAACTGCTCTTTGCAACCTGAAAGATTATTTTCAGTTCTTCAATAGTTGGGGCAATTTTCTTAAATCCTGAAGGAGCCTGACAGCACTGCACATTTCTTAATGCTTGCATTTACTTTTACATTATAAAACAATAAAACAGCAGGATAATGTTCATGCAGTTTAGAGACTTGTAACATTACCACAAATAATTCTACTGTATTATGGCAAAACATAAGCTTTTAAAATGTAGGCTGACTAAAGAAAGGGCAATATATTCACTGAAAGTACGCAGGTAAGTAAGTTTGAAAATATAACTTAAGTGTTGTACCTAGTTCTAAAATAATGTTTGAAAAGGGTTGAAAAAGCAAAATCCATGCTGGATGAAATCTTTTTGTGATATATTAAAATACAATTAATTTCAAGTGCAGTGTTTACTGGCAAGGGAAAGGCTTCCCACCTTTCTTCCTTGGAGTTTATAATAGAGTACATGGCTTCTGCCACCTCAGAAACCAACCGCATTACATAATTTGATCATTTTCCTCAACAATGTTGTAAACGAAGATACTCAACAATTACCAGCTTCAAAGATGCAGGTGTTTTGATGGTAGTCACATTTGACTACTGGACTGCAAATAATGGGCCAATCTGAAAAACTTGGCCATATCATCTCCTTTCTAAAATCAGCCCATCAGTTCTGAAACATCTTTATTGCTAGAAGCTGCTGGCTTTTGTACAGGAAGCTGTGTGGATCTCTTTATTTAAAAGACATCTTACTCAAAAGTGTAATGGGAAAAAAACTCTTGCATATGTACTGGGTGGTTTTCTCACTTTCAACAGGTAATTCATTTCAATCCAGTTGTCCGTGATTCTCCTAATGATAACCACAGGGATGAAAAAGAATAAAAGCATTTCCCTACAGTAACCTAATTCTCATTTACACTAGGGCCTCCATGCCTGCTCCCAATTCCCCACCCCTAACCTTCACTCCCAAACCTCCCAGCAGAAAATATTTCAAATATCAGTGGGAGATGATATACCGTAAAATCTAATCATCAAAAATAAACCTTGATACATATCTTCATTAGTCTACACTAAGTAGCAAACTAAACTAGGGAAGCTGTATATGAAACATCACAGAAGATCCAAGACTCACGGATATTTTAAATCACCTGCTTTACAATTGCCTAAATTAGAGAACAACTGTAGAAACACGGCAAATTATGATTTAAAAGAAAGTACCTCCCTATCCTTGTAGATACTAGACTTTTATAGCTAATGTGTGAAGGAACTGACTTTTAAATTCAAATATTCCTGTTCTAAATGAATGGTACTCTCAGCAGAGAACCCGTCTAAAACCTCACATTTCTAAGTGTGGCCTCAGACCAGTAGCAATGGCATCACCTGGGCACTTGCTAGAAAAATCTCAGGCTCTACCCAGGCCAACTGAATCAGAATGTGAATTTTTAAGAAGACTCCCAGATGATTCATCTGCACTGAGGAGCTCTGGTCTAAGTTTTTCTAGTTCCACCATTTATTCTTCATTGAGAGACATAAAACAGTGAAGAACAGAACAGCTTGTACTCATAAAAACACATAATATTACAGATGACCACAATTTAAATAATGAAAGAGAAAACAGGGAGAAAATGTTAGCAAAACTTAAGTAATTAAATTAGATCTAGATCCTGCAATCTTTGTTTTTAATACTTGCAAATTCACTTATATGTGTGTATGTGCATGCACAGACATGTGTGAGAGGTGAAAGAGGAAGACAGAAAGGAAAGGTAGAATAAGAATGAGAGAAAAAATAAAAGGGAGAGAATGGAACCGTAAGAGTGTACAGAGGATGTATATGTAGATGTATTTAGGGCCGAAAAGTAGAAGAAACTAAGTGAGAACCCAGCAGCTTGGAGAAGAGCGGCAATGCCCCTTCTCAACCACATTCCCACACACTCCCTCTTTTACATGCCCAAGACAGTGTGATGGGAATACTTTTCATCTCAGCAACAAGAAACTACCAAGAAATAAGCATTAAAAGCAAAATATGTCACAGAAACCAGTATTCCCTAATTGTATTAAACAATACAAGTAAACATGGAAAGATTACTTCTGAGAAAGTAAAGAGATCAACAGCACAAGGTAATTATAACACTAAAAAGGTGATTTAATACTCTTTTTCCAAAGTTTAAATAATCATTTAGAAATAGTTACCGTAAAATAAACATTATTTGTTTTATTCTTACAAATGAACGTACTATTCTTACTCTTATTATTACTATACTAAGAGACTAAATTCAAAATAGTAGCACTATAGTTTTGATTGTTCTTAATGACATCATAAAATAGCTAACATTAATAACACGAGCCCAAGAAAAAAGAGAAACATTTTCTATTGGACATAAAGTAACGGCTTAAACCTGCAGTAATAATTTGCAGAGTGTAAAGTTTACCTAAAATGTTACATTTGACTTTTAAATATATATATATATACACCTAAAATGATTAATCTACCATGATTAATCCAATATTTTATCATTTATTTAATGAGAGAAAATTAGAAATCATTTCTAAATACTGCCAAACTTAATGATACCAATAGAAAATATACCAGTTGATATCCAGGAGAACATAATGGTTAATCAGAAAACAGAACTTGTTGGAAAAAAATGAATTATAATTAATGTAATATTGTATCTGTTTAAAAAATAATATATATGTGTACATATATATCTGTATCTGTATTCATCCACATGGCACATTAATAGTATACAGTGTAGTAAAATTCAGCTCACTTTGCAGCTGACCATCTATGGAATGTAGCTCCATTAAATCACTGGAGACTGACTTCTCACAATAATAGGGGGAAAAAAATCACCCTATATCTTGCATTTCATGACTGAGCTTCCCTAATACATATCTCTTTGGTTTTGCTCCAAGAAAAAAATGCAGTCAAAGATGGGCAGAAAAAAAAAAAAAAAAAAAAGATGGGCAGAATGCTACTCCCAGCTTGTATTCACCAAATGCCAGGAACTATAAAAATAGGATTCCAAGTTGAGGTTTCAGATACTTATTAAACAAAGACTTAAAATTTCCAAATATAAATAATATTTGCATAAACAAGTTTATTATTTATGGAAGTCAACTAGGCAATATATATCAATGGCTTCAGAAATAATCATATACTTTGATCCATTAATTCCTTAGGATAGATTTGTCTGAAAATCTATCTTAAGGAATTAATTTTTTTTTAATGTAGACAATAATTGATATACCCACATCAAAGTGCTATTATTTATAGTAAAAATTAGATTCAACCTAATTTACAAAATTAGGGAATCATTAAGGAAATTATTATACAGCCACATGATGGACTATTAAGTAGCCATTAAATTATATTCATAAAGACGTTTTAGTGACATGAAAAATGCTCCTGATATTTTAAGCTAAAAAAAAAAAAGCAGTGTATAAAGTTATACACACAAAGTATGTGTGTATATCTATGTATGTGTGTTAAATATATGGGTGTGGAAAATATGTCAAAATGTTAACTCTGAATGACTGAATTTTGAGCAAGATCTTTTCTTATACTTTTATATATTTTCTTTAAGAATCAATTGTTTTAAGTATCAAAGAAAATTAAGTAATAATTTAGATAAAAGACAAGTTATGAAGAACAAGGGTGAGGATACTGCAAGGTTACACTGAAGCTATTCCACTGAATAAAGAAATTGTGTGTGTGTCTGCAAGAGGAGTACCAAGAACCTAGTGTCAGAAAAAAAGAAGCTCTTTCTTCTGACTACCTGAGAGGTAAAAGACAGATGAAACAGTTAAGCAAAAAAACAATAAAAAATAGAAAAAAAGAATGTAGAAAAGTCAGATCTATTAGAATCTAATAATTGGACAAAGAAAGCAAAGGGGATATCATCAATGCCAATGTGATTTTTTACTCTACAAAAGTACCAAATAGTTTCAGTAAATAAGAAAATAAATTATAATAACGCTTAGTTTTAGAATGTTTGTTCCAAGTCTTGGACTGAATACAAAGAAAGAAACTAGTTACTATTAAATAATAACAAAACAAATTTCTAGAACCTCATTTTGTTTTCTATGAAATTGACAGATACAAAGACTGCTGTTTTCATTTCTTTCACAAAACACAGTTAAAACACAACTTTAAACTGTCCAGGTGATAAAAATTATATACTGAAATGTGTACAATCTACAAGCTATGTCTTTTATAAAACAATATTTTAGCTACTATGTTAATTAGTAACAGTAAGTTGTAACTTACTGTGTTTTCCCTTAAACTTTTCTTGACTGTAAGTGCTTCATAATCATTTTCATTTCAGATTGCTTGATTGATCTGGATTCCAAATCAATAAAAACATGGAGTAAAGAGTAGTCACACTAAATCCATTATATAAAACAGGAAATTCAGTGAATGCACTGATTTTATACACAGTAGGGAATCAGTAATTATCAAATAACCATAAAGTATACAGAAAGCATCAACATAAGTTTGGTATCTTATAACTGTGAAATCTTCACAAACTAGATTAGTTTTACCTATTATATATCACTGTTTTGTCTAAAATATACACAAGTGACAGTCTGAGAAGAAACTATATATGCTCAATAGCATGAAGGAAAAATCAAGCTACTCAAAGCTGAAGACAAAATTTCTACATGAGCATAAATGTGCAAGAACTCCATCTGAAAACAAGGCCCCTTGATATTAACCTAAAATTAATGTTTAAATTACCTAGTCTTTGATAGAAACTAGTCTATGACAACTCTAAAGAATATTTGAAATTAATGTGATGATGCTTCCATAAATAAAGGGGAGAGGTGGTTTCTGGCTTTCCAAAGCAACTAATTTAAAACAGTAATAAGTGTCTAAGTAATGACCTCAGGATACACTGAATTGGAAGTCTGACCTAATTTAGTACAAAATCACACTTCACTTTGGCAAAACTAGTACTGTGGTGGAAGCACTGAAAAACTGTTACCGTGTAATTATCCACTCTCCATTGTGGAGGACCAGGACAAGGAAGAATCTTAGAGACTCTAAGGCTAAATTGGTTAAAAATAAACTACTAAGTTATTTGAAGGTATTAATCAAAATTATAAGCTAAATCAAGATTCGTAAGTATAATCCACAAACAGGCTCAGATGGAGCAATACTGAGCCTTAAAGACCACAGGACTCTTAGGAGAAACTCAGTGACAATGGCCAGACAAGGAAGGATGAATGCAAACTCGTGGAACAAAGGTACACTACAAGAAACATGGAATATTTTTAAAAGAGCAAAGATTTCATCACAAATAATAATTCTGATGAATACATAGCAGTAACTTTTTCCCTTAAAACTCAAAGTGCTAAGTCCTTGAGACAGGCACTGTGCCTTAAATCATCCACATCTCTAGCAGCTAGACAAAAAAAAACCCTAGAAAAATAACAAGAGAAAAAATAAATGTATGTTAATGTTCTACAACTCACAGAGCATGTGTAAACATTATGAATAATGGTTATATAGTATGTGACTTCCTATCTTTGCACCTCTTGCATTTATCACCTTACTGAAGCTAAAGAAAAAAGCATACAGAATAAAATCATCTGAAGAATTCCTCCTCACATTGTTTTCTCATATAAACTTTTCAAATTCTACTAATGTGACCATTTTCTGTCTACAAAGCTTTTCCAGTTAATAAAATTTTAGTAGGTGGGCACCTGCAAGACCCTTTAGAAAAACTGAACCCTGGAAGATATTCAATTAATTCCAGCAATATCAAGCTAAAGCAAAGTAAAAAACACACATAGTGAAATGCATAAGCTTTGACATTATATTCACCAATGTCAAAGAAACTGATATCTGAAGCACAAAGAGGAAAGACAATTAAAGACAAAATAAGGAGTAGCAGAATTTCTACCACACTATGCCTGAAGACACAGAAGAGCATGGTTAACTGCTCTAAGAACCAGATCAACAGATAAACCAGGACAGATAACAATGATCTTAAGTTAGTTAACTACGAGCAATGCTCTATTGCTCTAATGCAAAAGAAACATAATACTTAGTGACTAAAAATAATAATAATAATAATGATAATAATGTAATAGTTAACATTTATTGAGGTTTCCTTTATGATCTATTTTACTGTCCCATTAATGCTCATGACAATCCTATGATGTAGGTACTTATCATTAGCCCCACTTTACAAATGTGAAAGCTAGAGAAATTAACTAAACCAAGGTCATACAGCTAGCATGTGGTATGGTAGAGCCTGGAACACAGCAGACAAGTCTGACTCCAGAGTCCCCACTCAGCCCTTGGAAACAAACAAAGAAATCCCCAACATTTCTTGTTACATACAACCTTGGTTTTCTGAAATATATGTAATTATGAAGATATCATTGGTCATCATTAAAGTAAAAGGTGAAAATATACAGTGTAACAAGGGCTATCAACCTCTTTTTGGTCTCCAAACACTGACAACATATTATTCCTCATCACAACCCAGTGATGGAGCTGAGGAGGAAATACCACCCAGCTAATCCTGATATACCCACCTTGAGAATTCCACAGTATACATACACACATCTTTTTTTGTAAGCAATATTACTTATGGCTCCACCCAAATCTTGCTTGTGGCTCCAAAAGATTTTTAAATAAAATGTATATTCAAAGATTTTTGCCACATTTCTCTCATGCAAGACTCACATTAAAAAAATTTCATCACATATTTCAATATCAACTTATAATAAAGAAAACTGAATTAGTAAAAAAATAATAAAATGCTATTTTTTTCTCAGGTTTCATTCTTCTTCATTCAGCAGTGGTAATGATCTCGTCTCACATTCTACCACCTTGAAGAAATTTAAAGAAGGATTTTTTTTTTTAGAGGACTGCTATAAAATTATCACTGACATTTTAATTAAAAAAAGACATGTATGTAGAATAAACAGGACATTTCCTCTAACAGTCTGCAGTGGCTGCTCCACTGCTTCTTTGTACAGTCTGGGTAAATCATGCAGGCTCTAACTAGACAGAGCAGCTGTATTTCACTGTCTTCAGTAATGTAATCTACATTTATCACTATTTTAATTAAGTGGATTCCTAATTTGGTACTTCCATTGCAAAGAAAAAATACCTTATTCGTTTTTTTTGGTAGACAGCATCTTGTCAGTCTTGGAAACCAGAATTTAATTTTAAACATGTTTCCTACTGCAACTGGCCATTATTTTAAAAAGAACTACCATATTTGTTTATTAGGAGCTTGTTCATTTTCAATCTAAAGGCTTAAACATTGGTTGCTTCTTCAAAATGATTTAAAAAGATGCTTTTGCAGTTCTCAATGTTAACCCAAGTGATATACTAAAAACAATATGTGCTTGATTATTATATTAAATTCAAGGTTATTCAAAATCAATATGAAGCACAAGTAAGAACCTTACAAGAAAAACAATGCTTTACAGAATGTTAAGAAAATTCAGTTCAGTACTTCCTAGAGAAAGATTATGTTTATCATCGGGTTATGTGAAATGCCTGAATATTTAGCTAAATCCATCACTGTGGAATAAAGCAGCTTTTACGTTTTGAAGACAAGTTCTGAATTTTTAAAAATTCATTTCCCATTATTATTTGTAGTTAGAACAATTTGACTTTAAAGAATAAGTATATGAATTACTCTGAAGGTGTGCTTGTTTTAAATGGTTCACAGAGAAACAATTACTGTAATATTACGTCACTGCATTAAATTGTGAATTTTAATACATATGATATCTCAAATCTTATATATCAATAAAAAAGGCCTGATGTTAAAAAAATTTTGTATTCAGCACACATTAATTGAGCATCTTTTATGTGCCAGGTAAAGAATTAAGTACTTTGTATTCAAACCAAAGTAGAACAAAGCCTTTGCACAATAGAGGGGGTGTGTGTGTGTGTGTGTGTACACACATATACATTTACAATACAGTACCAAGTGATTTTTAAACTTTGTTCCTTCAAAGGGGCGGGTCTTTATTGACCCAAGTCCACTTCGACCAGAAAAGCTCCACCTTCATCTATTTTTACACGTCTTTTTTGCAGCCAGGTGAAGAAAGCAAAAGCCGCTTACCTAGAAAGTAGAATAAGGGCTCTAGACTACCTCTAAGAACACAGGTAAATGAAAAGTATCCTAACTGTTCCCAGATATACTGAGGGAAAAAAATAAAAGACTCCCTTTTTTTTTGAGTTTCATTTATCATCAGTTTCACATGTTGCCAAATATTGTTTTGTGGGTAAATGTCTACTAAAGTAAAGTTAATAAACATGGCCTATTTAAGAAGTTTGGGGATGAGGTCTGCAGGGAATTGAAAGTTAATGCACCATCTCACTTTGTCAGTCCACGTTACCAAGGAATGCCATGCCAGCTTTCAGATTCACATAAATCATCAGAAGTTATGAGATCAGAATTTTTAAAGAAATCTATAGTGCATTAAATGTGTTCTAGATTTATATTAAAACTTCCCCATGTAAAACAATACCACTTACCTTCACACTGTGATTTTTGGACTGAAGTTACCATTTAAGCATCTATAATGACTTGGCCAATTAATATACATTATCTCTCATCCCTTACAAAACCTCAAAAGATAAGCTATTTTCACTCCCGTTTGACAGATGAGAAAGCAGGCTCAGACGTTAAGAAATGTGTTCAATATTACATAGTGAATACAAGGAGAAGCTAGGATTTGGGCCCATGGTTTTTTTTTATTAAAATACTCTCAGAAGCAAAATAAACTTAGCACATGAAATTTTTCTCTTCTAATCACAGCTAAATATGATGCCTTCTATTACTATCATTTAACAGCTGTACATAAAGCTGTTTTACAATGAAAAATTTAGCTATCGACATATATGATCAAATAGGCTACCAAAAAAGAGAAAGGAAAATCTAAAATTTAAATCAATGCTAATTAATGACAAATACTTTAGTCATTGTGTAACTCCCTTAGTTTGAATTTAAATAATGTCATGTATAAAGCCTGGGTTACCCAATTCAGGAACAAGTAAAAGTTAAGTTCTAGGCAGCCCACTCAGGCTCTAATTAAATAGAAGAAATGAGTACAAAGGAACTAAATTATTTTTTGAAATACTCCTATTGGAACTCAACTTCAAAAAGATATTTCATGAAGAGACAGTAAAGCTTGTAAGATTCCTTCTATCTCAAATTACTCTGATGAATGTCTGATAAAACTTGAGATTTACCACTGGATAACACCAAGAGGTAGCCAATAATTCTAAATGAAAACTCAGAATGGTCTTTTGTTCCCTTTGTTTAAAGTAAAGCCGCTAGTGAAAAACAAGAATGTCTGCTTAGGAAAAAGGAGTCTCTTGTCTGAGCAAAACTTAAATTTAAATATCCTGCTTCTTACCTGAATATTCCAAATCATCTACATTTATCTACTGTTCACTAAAAGACTATAGAGGGCACTGTTGCATTAGCTTTGAAGCTTTACAATAGAAGCTGAGAAAAACGTCTAGAATGTGTAATTTCTTTAAAGAGTCAAATGCATGGTAATCTACTAAGCCTAATAAAGGGAAAAAACCAAAATGTATGTTTTTCTAAAATAGGCTGAACTTCAATGGGGCAAAAAACTTAACAAAAACAACTGTCAAATTGAGAACACCGCACTGCACACATTTTGCATTTCACTTTGTAGTGCTTTCATGAGAAAGGTAACTAATCATAGCACCTCCTTATCCAATGGAAACAGCACCCCATTGCAAAATCCTCTTCACAATCAATAGGAAAACGAATGTGGCACCTCATGCAATCCTTCCATAATTCTATCAACAGAAAGAATGCAGTCTGTTTGCATACTTTTGTCTAAAAGGCCAATTCCATTTGTCCCCTCTTTGGGAAAAATGACAGCTACAGATCAATCACTCTCCCATGAAAGTAAACACACTGCAAAAAAACAAAACAAAAAAAGGATCAAAATTGAAATCCTCACCTTTTTTAAACAAAATTCTATTACATGTAAAAACTCAAACTCAAAGCAAAATAGAAAAAACAAGTTTTCCTTCAGAGATATGAATTTTGTGCTATTGTGCAACAGTTCTGGGATATAAAAGAAATAAGTTATATACAACAATATTCACTAATCATATAATTACATACGGATAGCATTCAAGCTTTCCATGTATTTTCTGTCCTCTCACATCATTCCTGTTACAACTCTTTGCAACTAAATTCGATTAAGTACAGTGCCAAAGATCTTTTTTAATATATATGTTTGCAATGAATTACAATGAGGCTAGTATATAAAATACAAAGCTACTTATTACCCTACCACTTAATTTTGTTCCACTTGTTTATTCACCAAAAATTAAAATTTTTGACACAAATAATATAAATGGGAAAGGAAAATTAAATTATTTATTTTGGTAATTTAAAAATAATGTCCTGAATTGCTGAAACACTATACAGCTATAAGAATTAAAACATCATGACCAGACTACTAGAGATAATATGTAAAATGAGAAATGCATTAATATATATCAAATCATAACACCACATTAGAAGTTAGATGAATCAACATTAATAAAGGTACCATCATAAAACTAAGGCCTTGGGAATTCCCTGGCGGTACAGTGGTTAGGACTCTGCGCTTTCTACTGCCGAAGCTGAGGGCCTGGGTTCAGTCCCTGGTCAGGGAACTAAGATCCCAAAGGCTGCACAGAGCAGCTCAAAAAAATAATAATAAAATAAAACTAAGGCCTCTAGTAAAGACTCCCAAATTTCCTAGAAAAACAGTATACAACTCATTTTGTCACTCTCAAACTTCCAGAGAGATTGGCACGTTCTCTGAAATCAAAGTGCAGAACTGTGAAAGTGTTAAAAATTCTTCAATAATATGTCAACCTACTCATAAATCAAAAAGAGGGGAAGGGGCTTCAGATGGTATGTAGATTTCATTTTATTACCAAAGCTCCAGTTTAACAAGTTATTTTCAGCCAATAAAAGTCAAAAGTAAAGCATTGTTGAAGTGGCCAGCACTGACTCTAAGGCTTTAACTTATTAACTTAACCAAAATGCTACTTGAGTATTGCTCCCTTAAATTATTAATTTATGAGTTTTGCTTAGTCTCCTCCTGAGGCAAGGCAGTTTGTAGGTATATTGAGTGCATGTAAATAAACAGAAAGCTTTTATAATAGTCTAATAATACACTAAACATAATAAAACAACCTCTTTTAATGAACATTGAAGGAGCAATCCTATGAACCAAGTTTATATAAATGGGCCATGTAATTTAAAGAAACTGTAAGATCCTCTAGGAAGTAAATGCACAAAACCAGAAAAATTAAACATAAGCCTATTGCTTTTCACTGATCTGATAAAATGCATACAACAGAATCAAAGTGCTGCTGTGACTATGAAGAGTATGTCACACGCAATTTCAAAGAAATCTAAGAGAAATGTCGTGAACTATGAGAAAATTTATTTGCAATATTGTTCTTCATCTACCATAAGGATGATTGAAGAAAGAAAGAAAGAAAGAAGAAATAAAGAAAAACAGGTAATGTCTTTAATATTCAGGATATTTAAGTAGATATTTTAGTTTCCTATTATAAAAAGAAATGTAGCATACTAAAATCAATTTTGGTTAACTCTAATTTATGCAAAGCTTGACTGTGAGCAATAGCTGCTAAAAGGATGCAGCATTGTTGATTCATATACAAGCATTTTACTTAACTACACTGGATAATAGCAGTGCTCCTAAAGGAGTATAAAAAGCAAAGTGATTAGCAGTCATTACTGTTAATTAGTGCTCACATTACATTCCTTGGGATGAATCTCCTTTAAGTTGAATACATGGAAAGTTTATTTTTGAAGGACTGCCAAACCTTGCCTAGGTAAGTAGTGGAATAAGCCGTCAACTACCAGTAAGCAAAATAAAAAACAGGGACAGATCAGCATCCAATTAGTATGTCTAAGTTTTTAAACAGGAAAAGGGTTGAGGAGAATGAGTAAAACTGGAAACTCATACTTCACATTCTGCAATCTCACTGATAAAAGGAGGAAATGGTGTGTTTATCAAACTTGCTGTGAGCGCACAGTTCATTCAGAGTCCTGTAAACAATCGCCTGGCTGCCCACTTCCAAATGCATGTGAAAATCTTTGAGATTCAGAGCGTCATATTCAGCAAGCAAGGTCACTCTAGTGATGCCCTGGAAATGGGAAATTAGGAAAACGTGGCAATCAGAGGTTTAGGGCTGACCAGAAAAAGCCCTGAGGCTGGCTCACCATCTTTCACCACCAGTCAGGCTGTCTCTGCCTATTCAGTATTAACACAACAGGGCTGCAAGTGAATGAAAAGAACCCCACACACCTAACTGGGACATTGGCTTTCTTGTTTAGAAAATGATAGGCATTTGTCACAGAAGGAAAAAAAAAACAGAAAAACAAACAAACAAAAAAACCCCTCAAACACAGCTTTCAAGAACCAGCTCTAAAAAGAAAAGAAAAACAGGCTCCTGATGAACCTTCAGTAAAGGACCTGGGGAATGGTGACATCCTGTTGATTACCAGGTTTCCTTGACTCCTATACCATTCTGTGCATTTTAAGATGGAAGCCAAATCTTCAACAAAGAAGCTTCAAAAGCAATGCATGTTCATTAGAGGAAAGAATCAAAAATTCCAATGTGCAAAAATTACACCAATGCTCTTAATACTTTCCATATACAGACTTAAAAATTTATCCTTCAGGGCTTCCCTGGTGGCGCAGTGGTTGAGAATCTGCCTGCCAATGCAGGGGACACGGGTTTGAGCCCTGGTCTGGGAGGATCCCACATGCCGCGGAGCGACTAGGCCCGTGAGCCACAATTGCTGAGCCTGTGCGTCTGGAGCCTGTGCTCCACAACGGGAGAGGCCGCGATAATGAGAGGCCCGCGCACCGTGATGAAGAGTGGGCCCCACTTGCCACAACTAGAGAAGGCCCTCGCGCAGAAATGAAGACCCAACACAGCCATAAATAAATAAATAAATAAATAAATAAATAAAGTACTTTAAAAAAAATTTATCCTTCAGATATTTTTCTATGCATATATTTGTACAAATACTTATACAAAAATGTAATTATACCATACAGAGTATTTGGTACTCCATTGCCTCCTCCTAATAATATATATAGATATATATCTGCAACTTCAGTTTTGATCCTATACAGCATTCCACTGTATGGATACACCATAATTTAGTTTGCCAGCCATTTCTAAATCTTTCAGTACAACTTTATTTCCTTAGAATATATCCCCAAAGTGGAAGGGCTGGATAAAGAGACAGTATATTTTTTGTTTTCTGATGAGTTCTGCAAAATTACACTCAGAAAGGCTGAACCAATTTCTAGGGCTGTTGGCAGCACATAAGAGTACTCACTTCCCCAAAACCAGTATCGTTTCTTAATCCTGCCCAAGTGATAGCTGCATTTTTGAGTTAGTGAGGTTGAACATTTTTTGGCTATTTGAATTTCTTTCTCTGTGAAATGCCTGTTCATATCCTTAGCCCATTTCTCTATTTGCAGACCAGCTTTTAAACATCCAAAAAAAAAGTGATGAAAAGAACTCATCAAATACTACTTTACGGGATCACCAAAAAGAGATTATTTTAAAGACAAGATGGCAATTGTATGGACACTAAAACACCCTATTAGGATTGGTAACTGAACACGTAGTTATTTTACAGCATATTATATTGTAGAAGAAGACTTCCCAACCCACCTAAAAAGAAAAAGAAAAATTAAAAACTGAACTGGTTTAACAGATAACTAATAAGAACCTGCTGTATAAAAATAAAATTCAAAAAAATAAAAACTGAACTGGTTTTGCAAATATTATTTCAATGAAGATATCTTTGCTTTCCATAAATGTAGAAGCTATCACACCAAGGTGGCATCATCAGCAATGTTCTGTTGCTGTTATTATCTTTTTTCTTTTCTGTTATTCCAGGAAAAAATTTGAACACAAAAAAATTTGAAGTACCTTATTAGCTACTTAAGTCAAGGAAGGAGGCTGTAACTGTAAATGATAGACAAGTTCCTCATGCTATTATCCTGGATCAAGGAATCAATAAAATGTGTCATTCTTGAGAAAAGTACTAAATATAAGAAAAAAAATGAAAACTGCCCTCCTTCCCTAAAAAGTCCATTCAATTTAGGGCCTTTTCTCACAGAATCAAGAAACTGACAATGCAGCCAAATATACCAATTCCTAATTCATCCTCAGAACCAGGTTTAGATTAGAATGTAATTTCAAGCTACAGATCACGTCTTTTCTTTTTCAAACAATAGCCTAAAAACTTGAAAAGCTGTTACCTAGACCAGTGCTTCTCAAACCAAGTTAAGGACCACTTTTTAAAAAAAGATTTCCAAACCTTCAAAGACCAACACTTTTGTAAAATGCAATTAAAATGAATTACAAACAAAAAATTAAAAAGATAAAAAACACAAGGCCAAATTTTTATTATTAGATTCAACAAATATAAAATTACTCTCAAATTACTATAAAAGTTTCTAAATACTTACCTTCAATTTCTATAAATAGCTGACCTTGAGCCAACAGCAAACACTTCTTCGACTAGCACCAGCCCCTAGACCATACTCTGAGTAGCAATAATCTAAAACTATTCTGAGAGCTTTGAAATGAGATGAGATCGCAGATGATAGATGAATTTAATCCAAGACATAATAACTCCACCTCCCCTTATCAAACCACATACCTGCCCCCTCTGTCTCACTGCTAATTCACACATGCCTTATTGGTCTATATATGTATTATATATGTAATATATAATATATGTAATATATGTACCATATATATATATATATGGTAATATCTGCATGAATTAACACATATGTAATGCTGGGAGGCAGCAGAACACAGTGATTAAAAGTACATGTTCTACTTTCTAGCTGTGTAACCTTGGACAAGTTACTTAACCTCTGTATCTCAATGACATATCTGTAACACAGGGATAATAAACCAGGGTTGAGGTAAGGATAAATTAGAATATAATGTGTAGAGATCAGGACAGTGCCTGGCAGGTAGTGCTACATGAACAATAGCAACTATAATTACAATAAGACAAAAATAATTGAAAAAAAATCACATGGCTCTGGGCTTTCTAACAATCAATATAAAGAAGAAACTAAAATGAGTTGCGTGATTTAGTGTTCATACAATAAAAACCGTCTTAATAGTTATAGTAAGGCAAACCATTATAAAGACTAAGTCCTGAGAGAAATTTCACCCTTGGATCGTTATAAAGTTGAACATGCAATATGGTGAAAATCTTCAACAGCATCCCTAGGGCAAATACACAATGACAAATTCTGCACACCTCTTATGGACAAGGCACCATGATGAACACTGCAGAGTATCCAAAGTTGAAAAACACAAAGTTGTGCCTTCAAGAGGCTATAAACTGACAAGGAAGATATAATACCTATGCAAATAATGATGTAACACAAGGCATAATGTAATAACAACCCAAAAAAGTAACTAAGCACAACAGAAATTCAAAAAAAGAAAGCTACATTTGAGAAAATCAGGAACACTGCTTTTTGTATCCCTATCCTTTTCTCTTTCAACATAAAATCCAAAGGCTTATTAAGAACCATCCAGAACACACACAAGGTCCAAGTCTGTTGGTCCTTCTCTGGTCATCATTTCCTACATGAAATTATAAGATGCCACTTTTCACTCTATTATTTTTGAGATCTTAATATTTTTCTTGAGAAATGCCTGACATCCCCATCTGCTCTCAGGTGCTACCTCCATGGTACTTTCCTCTTCACTCTTTGGAAGCCACAGAAGCTCCCTCTGATCTCATAGCACATAGCTCAGTGGACAGTAGATGCCTAACCTGAGTAGTCATGTGTACCCCTAGGCTACAAGGCTTTCTGAAACTGATGGTTAAAATAGTAGTTCTTAAACTTTTGAAAAGAACAGATCGCTGTGAGTCTATGATAAAAATTTGGACCTCTCCCCAGAAAAATTTACATTCACAAAAAATTTGCACAAAATTTCAGGGTTCAAAAACATCTCTCCCCTCTAAATTAAGAAATCCTGTCTTAAAGTATCAAGTTATTTTGCACTGAAGTCCACTAGCCTGATTCCTACTAGCTTTCTGTGATCAAGCCCAGGTTATATGACCACTCAAAATCAGTACAAGTTGGGTGAGGGTTAAGAAGTCACAAAAATGACTGTGAAACCAATAAAAATCATTAAAGGAGGGAAACTGTGAAAGGCTCAAAAGGGAAGACCACGGGTTATGTACCAAGTGATGATGATTCTTCCTCCTCTCCTCACCACCTTGCAAAATTAGTATGTAGGAAAGAATCCACAAGGGAACTGGTTTTAAAAGAGACCACAGACCATTTCAATGGCTCTAGAACCAATCTTATAGTAGGCAGCAAAGTATTTTGCACAAGGAAGGGAAAATAAATATCTGATAAATAGTTCTGCCTCTTCTGATTTGTCTCTATTTTTATAGAAATCTATAGGGATCAATATTAGCTAAATTTGGTGAAGGTTAGATAGACTCAGATTAGTAAGTCTAATTTAACAACTGCTCATTGAGCACCTACGCTGTGCAAGTACACAAAGTGACCACATGCCTCAGCACCATAGATTCTATGAATAAGGGTAGGAAAATTCTGCTGGCATTGAGAGGTAATTGCTCTTATATACAGGAGTGCACATAATTGTCCCATTTTACTGCCTCTGGACATTCTAAGAGCCATTTTTAAAATCTGTTAATTCTTTACATACTATTTCAAAAGTCAAAATTCTCTAAATTTAGTTCATTAACCCTCAATGAAAGTCCTTGCTTAAGGCTTTTTACAAATGAGTTAATAGCAAATATACTGCTTCAATTTTAAAAATAAGCATAGTTTAACCCTAAAAGAACACGCCAAAATAATTTTTAATGGGAAAAAAAGCATCTATTAATAAGAACCTTTGTCATCTTTGGGTTCACTTCTTTATCTTCTTTTGAAACAATCCATGCCTCAGTTTACTCATATAGGAAACTAGACAGAAAACATTATTTCCACACATCTCTTGGAAGGTTGAACTATCTGACTGAAAGAGTCTAAAAAAGACTCAGAGGGCCAAAAATTATAGGCAACAAATGTAGTAGAATAAATTCAATCCAATATATAATATAAATTTGCCCCCATTAAAACCTCTTTCACAATTTGAACGATTACCATTCTTTTTCTTCTCTGCATTAATGTACTAATAAAGTCAAGAGGAATTACACTCATCTCCATGCCAACTTGCAGCTACTACTTAATATTAATATACTAATGGAAATTGTATGCAATGAAAAAAACTGACTTTATTTAGCTGTACTGGATTATTTTGGAAGCTAGAGAATAAAGGAGAAAGAAAATCTGAGACTGACATGAAGTTGACAGGCTTTAAAAAAAAAGTAACTTATACAGCATCTTTTTTTCTAGAAACCTAAAGAGGCTCTCATATATTTTCTCATTTATTCTCAAAACAGATAAAAAGGATAAAAGGAAGATATATTCAAATTTTACAGATGGAAAAACTGAATTCCAGAGGAGAACAGTTGAACACAATGCCTGTATAGTCCATAAGAAATAAAAAAGAACGAAATACAATCCTTGCCCCTTGAAGTAATTATAACCTTTAAACAAAAACCCACAACAAAAACAAATTACACAACAAAACAGAGCCAGTAGCTCTGGATATCAAGATAGATTAAGTACTATAAGAGAAATACAATGTTACATGAAAGGTCCAGAGAGGAAGATATTACATTCAGTGGAGGCATATCAAGGAAGACATCAAGAAGGAGATGCCATGTTAAAGAAGGAATTGGAGAGGAAAGGTTATTTCTGAATAAAACATAGCACTCAGCAGGTAAGACAAGGACTATATGGGGAAGAATGAGTTCTGACAATAGTCTAGTGCAGGTGGAACACAGGTTCTATGTGGGGGAATACTGGGAAAATATGAAAGATAAGATGAAGTCATACTGCAGAGCACCTAGGGGGTCAATGGTAAACAGCAAAGGTTTCTGATGAGGAGACAAATGTGACTGGATCTACACTCTAGAAAGACTAACCTGGCAGGAGTTTGCAGGATACATTATAGAGTGTGAGAGAGTGGAGAAAGACCATGGTAATTTGAATCCCACCTACATGCATGACTATTATGTTAAAAGCATTAATATCATACATTGTGCTTCCCTGTAGGTGCTTTTATTTAGAGTCAAGAAATATGATGGACTATTTTAGCTGATGTGTACTACATATAACCCTATGAAGAAGATGTAAAAGGACCATCAAGACTAACATTTATTAAGAGTTAATCTTGATTAAATGAACCCAGATTGATATAAAGCACCTTCTATACCATCCTATACCAGATTAAAGAGATGACAAAGATAGGGTGCTGCAAAATTGAGGATCACAATATTTGTAATAGATAGCTATTGTAATTCATTTGATTATCAACAGTGCCCAGTGAAAGCTGAGTAGATTAGCCATGGAACTGTCAGTTCACAAGGTACCTTACATAGACTCCTTGTCACTTTTTATTTAAATATTACCATCAAGCCCTATCAACCCACCTCTTCAATGTCCTCTCTTCAACTTTCCCACTGGTACTCCCCCAGTTTAGATCCTCAGAACCTTTCAGCTAGCCGAGTATCTCAGTTTCCAATTTGAACTCATCTCCAGAATTCCACTTCCCTAATCCATTTCTTACATTATTAGTGGTTCAACCTAATGGTCTTGAAGTTCCCTTCAACCATATAATTCTATGTCATTTCTTTTGCAAAATCCTTCAAGGTAGTGGCTTTCAAACTTGTTTGACCATGACAATTTGTTTAACAGTAAGAAACACATATATACACGTAATGTTAACAGCCTAGCATGCACACACACACGTGCGCATGTTTCCCAAAATAATAATTAAGCTTACTACATACACTGCATTTTGATATTTTCTATTTTATTCTAGCCTCTTTCATTTAAGGAAAAAGATGTGACCACCAAACTGAGTTTGGAAAATACCGCCTTAGGGACTCTTCACTGCCTGAACTTGGTCTAAAATTTAAGACACTCTTTTTTGTGGCTTCAACCTACCTTTCCAGACTAATTTCCCACTACTCCTTGAACTCTTGAGCTCTAGCCAAATTGAACTACTATTTCCCTAATATATCTCATGATTTCCTGCTTCCATGACTGTGGCTAAACTATGCCCTTAATTTGCAACATTCTCTTAGTCATTTTCCATGCTTGCCTTTGTCAAAATTGAAACAACCTTTAAGGATATCAAATGTAACTTTCCCTGTAAAGCCTCTCCTGATTCCCCAACACAGGGGACTTTTTTCTCCTCTGAATCCCCAAGCCTATTAAATGCACACTCTAATGGCATCTCTACATTATATTAGTTTCTTTGTGTATATGTCTTATCTCATTAGGGTCTGTGAAAGCAGAGACTACGTCTTGTACATTTTTTTACTCTACAGTAGTGGTACATTATAAGCATCCAATTAATGTTTGCAAAATGAATGACATAAGAAAAGTCTCTAAATGGTAGTAGTATAGGTTAAAGTTAACAGGAAAAGTCAAGGTCAACTAACACATCCCTTTGATTCACTCAATTTTTTCTCACATGTCACAGAACAAGCCCCTATTAAATCATTTCTTACCAATAAAAAAGATAAGCTCTAAATATTTATTGATATTATCATTGATTTTATGGCTACTTTATGATTTAGGCACTACAAACTTGCTGAATGAAGACATTCCCTACTTAAAAGGGAAAGTTGACATAAAAGTTCAGTTCAAGACCTATCATATTATTGTGTGACCACCAATAAAGTCTTATGTAACAAAAAATGTAAAGATAACAATAAAGGAATAAAGTAATTTATACTTATAAATCTTTGTAATGTGTTCTCAGTCATTTAATAGAGAACATAACAAAGACATGGTAAACAACAGGTCTAGAAATGAAATAATAGACTGTAGGACAGCAACATACATCTAGCATCTTAGACAACACAACTCCAGAAGTAGACATCAACAAAAGGTTTCTTAAAAAATAAATAGTAGCATAGTCCAAAAAGTTAATAGGACACAAGCATCAGAGGTTGAAAAGCATAAAAGCAAGAAATTTGAAAGACAAGACAAACATACCCAACATACTTTAAAATATATAGAGTAGATGATAAGATAGAAAAAAATCTATAATTCGTAGAAGAAAGGAATACAAGGACATAAAAGTTAGTCAGTTGGTAAATTTATAGAGAGGCAATGAATCAGGCAAAAGATAAAAAGAAAGAGTATATAAGTGCATGTGTAATATACACACACATTCATTGATACTAAGTGGAGAAAGTTCAAAGTTGAGGAGACAGAACGATAGTTTTGCTAGAATGAAGGAGTCACGTTTTCCAGGCTTTAGGGGAAATCTATAGATGAAGACTCTAGACCTGTGATAAGTTTACAAACTGTAATAATTGATGAGTATGATCCAACATTTTATTTCCGGACAGATCATCCATCATGTACTTTCTCATGCATAGTTGACTTTATCATTGAAAGGGCCAGAGATGGCACAGCCTCAATAAAGCCACACCTGGGAGTCAAAATGACACTGGCCTGTGCTAATTCCGAGTTTTCCTATTTGGAGTCCAGAATCAATATTAGCAAAGCATTTCTTGTGCCAAGGGATTAGGCTTAATGTCCAAAATCTTGGGAACCGACAGGGCTTGAGGCAAGCTGTGCAATGCTGAAGAGCCAAAAGCAATCTGTACAGGACTATGGGCCTGTTTAATTAGCACTATGGGTTCTCCCTGAAAATCTTAAGGCCATCTTATATGTGCCTCCCGCTCTAAACCCTTTGGATTTGCCTCAAGCCACCCAATTATCTAGGGTTTTTCCCTGAGATTCAAAGTGAAAAGAGATCCACAAAGTAATTTTCCACCATAATAAGCAGGTTTTCTAAGATATATATACCAAAAATAACTTGAAAAAGTGTCTGCTTAGCATTTTTATAAAACATTCTGCAGCTGGAAATTATTCTTGGTACACTTAATGGTGACACTGCCAAATCTGATAGGACACCCTATTTTGAAAAGTTTCACTATGATGAATAAAAGTTCTATTCTACGAACTATGAATAAAAGTTTCACTTCTATTTAAGCTTCTAAATGAAAAAACAAAAATAAAATGAATTTGCCAATGGTTTTACATCTATTTATAAACAATGTTGTGGCTCCCCTGCATTAGATAAATTATTATATAAAAGATAATTCGTTAAATTTTGGACTAATTTGTTCAACTATCCTTTAAACGTCATCCATATGCCAGGAACATAGCTGGACACTAGAGATATAAAAATGAAGAGTACTGAGATTGTCTTTGAGGGTCTCACAGTCTAGCAAGAGACAATCATATAAACAATCCTAGTATTGATAATATCCTAAGAAGCACAGTAGAGGTATGGACAAGCTGCCAAGGAAGAGACAGGAAGGTGAATTAGAGCCAATTCCACAGAAGGGTATGAAGCAACAAGAGATTCTTCAAGAGAACAAAGAGATAAAGGCGTAGAAAAGCATAGGCAAAGACTCAGATATGAAAAAGCAATCTCCTGGAAACCTAATTAGTTCATTATAACTCAAACCCAGAAGCTTGGGAATGTGGGAATGGCAGGATCAGACAGGCAGGCTTGCAAGGACCTCTTCCTAAAGAGTCTTTTTTTGCCAGGCTAATGTGTTTGGACTTTATCTTAAGGGTGGGTTATTTAAGTATGTATGCAGATCAGCTGATGACAATGTGGTAGCAAGGCTGGAGGGTGCACAAGGCAATATTGAAGGCAAGTGGACCAGTTAGAAGACTTGCACAGTATAGATTAAAAAAAACATTTATGGTGGGAATGAAGTCAAAGGGTCAACTTCAGAAGTCATAGAAGTAATATCAAAAGGTCTTGTAGATCAAATGGTTATGGTTGGGGTGGGAGGCAACTGAGAGAAAGTGGAAGTCTGGTAGTGAGGCCCCAGGTTAGACTCAGGTGATGGGGTAAATGACGATGTTTTTAACTAAGAGGGAAATACAGAAAAGTGAGCACGTTTGTGCAGAAAGATAATGAATAAATTTTGAACTTGTGGAGTTTACCATGCCTACAGGATGTTAAGGTGGAGAAATCATGAGCAACTGAATATATAGGTCCTAGAGTATAAGCTTACTGTTGTAGCTCCAATGGTCAACTATTTTTGAAAGAAGCCAAGAAGGAAGGAAGAGAGGGAGGGAGGAAAGAAAAGAAGGGGGGAGGGGTGCGGAGAAAGGGAGGAAGATCTCAAAAGAAGAACCATTTAGAATGGTTCTCAAGTTTGTAAGCAGTTGGAACCTATTTATTCTCAGGAAACTTGTTACTCTTTACCCCCTGCCACAGTTCAGCCTTCTACCGGCAACAGCCTGCTTTATATTTGGAGACCTACCCTGCCAACAGTGGGTTCTGTTCTTCCCACAGAACCACAGTAGATGTGGTTACAGCAATCACGACTCAGTCGTTTGCTCCACGAACGGCACAGGATCTAGGCCTGTCCAATCAAATGAAATCATTTTCTCCCAACAACAATGCATTCATGGATGATACGTGTCAGGCCACTGAGTGACAATGAAACATAAGTGGATTTTCCCTCTAGCTATTTAAGAAGATTAGAGCTTTTCCTACTAGGTAGGAACTAGAAAGAATGTAACTGTGAACCATCTTCTAACTACAAGGGTCCAGACTGAGAATAGAATCAAAAGAAAAGAAAGGCAAGAGATAAAAACAGCCCAGCAGGCGGGTTGGTCATATAGCTTGTATCCTGTTTCTAATCTACTTGAAGCTAAACTTATCTTTAGGTCATTGTCAGTAAATTCTCTTATTATTTAAACTAGCTTGAACATTACTTTCTACTCCTTATAATCAAAAGAATTCTGACCAATACAAAGAGTAAAGTAGCAATTGATGTTTTCTAAAAATTTTAAATTAAAATCCAGTTTTAAAAAATAAGTTTTTCACAAGCCTGTCTATCAATAGTAAATATTATATCTAAAAAAGAAAAAAGATCATTATTCACTTATTGTTGTATTCAAATTAGAAAACAAGTGTCCACTAGGTAATTTAACATCATATTTAACATCATCAATACCAAGATAAAATGCCTAATGCAAAAAGGAACATGAAAGAAGAAAAGTACCAAAGATTAGAAGAGGAAGACTGAAATTGAATACTCAACTTTGGGAAGAATATTAAATGAATTCCATTGGAATGAAATTAAGAAAGATTTCTGGATTAAGAGATTCCATTAAAATGAAAACAAAGTTATAATCTCCAAAAAACAAAGAAAACAGGGGGGAAACACCAATGGAAAAGGAATTTCATTTAGTTTTCTTGAGTCAGAAAGCAGAAGAATAAGGAACAACAACTGATAAATCAACAGAGGAAGCTGTAACCTACTGTTGTATGGAAGAGAAGAAAGTCAAGAAAGGAACCAAACGAGGCCACATTATTCTGAACTCTAGGTATAACAAGGATGAAATGCGAGGCTGGAAAAACTCTAATGTCAAAAGCATTCACAGTCAGCTTTCCTCTTGCCTTATGCTTAGATATGAACAAGCAACTGAGACATCTGAGAAAAGCCTACAACATGAAAGAGAAAGAAACATGAGAAAAAAAAACCCAAAGAAAACATGAATATTTTAGGGAATGAAAGATAATGTTTAAAATCTCTAATCTGTATTTTAAAATGGATGTAGGGACGTTATATCTATAGAAGAAAAAACAGATTGTTATTAAAAAAGGGACAACCAATAAACAAGTTCTTGGCTACTGAAAATACGATTGCTAAAATAAAAAGAAAATTTCAACAAGAAAGTAGGGCATTTAAAATGGAAACCTCACAGAATGTACAACAAAAAGATACAGAGATGGAAAGTATGTGAGAAAAGACAAGAGACATGAAAATTCAATCTGGGAGATTTAAAGTCTGATCAGTGAGGGTACCAGCAAAAGGGAATAAAGAAAGTCAAGGGGGGTAAATCATCAAACAAATAATGAAAGAGCATTTTGCAGAGTCATCCTCACACTGCAATTCTATTGACTCTGCCATTTTTTGTGTGTCATATTTGACAGCACGTTCTCTTCCCTGCCTCCCCCAAAAAAAGCCACAACAGTTCTAGGTCTCACATCCACACATCCCTCTGCACAGGAGAAAGACCTTATCTTCTGCCAACAATCCATCATCTTAGGCTTCATTCTATTTGGTACAATGCAGGTTAACAAAATCATCCCTGACTAATGGCTATGGCCAGAATGCCATGTTGTGACTGGCTTTCACCTGCATTAATGCCACCCTAAACCATCATTAAGAGAAAGAGGACAGAGATATGCTGCTACTCAATAGGAAGTTGCAGAAGGGATACAGGGGAAACAACCTTCAATGTCCAGTGCACTGTTGTGACATTTCAGCATGTCAAACATAAAGACACAATCATAAAAGATAACAGAGAAGAAAAACGAGTCAGCTGGGGCTTCCCTGGTGGTGCAGTGGTTAAGAATCCGCCTGCCAATGCAGGGGACACAGGTTTGAGTCCTGGTCCGGGAAGAACCCACGTGCCGCAGAGCAACTGAGCCCGTGCGCCACAACTACTGAGCCTGCATGCCACAACTACTGAAGCCCGCATGCCTAGAGCCTATGCTCTGCAACAAGAGAAGCCACCACAATGAGAAGCCCATGCACAGCAATGAAGAGTAGCCCTAGCTCGACGCAACCAAAGAAAACCTGCGTGCAGCAACGAAGACACAACGCAGCCAAAAATAAATTAATTAATTAATTAATTAATTAATTTAAAAAAAGAGTCAGCTAAAAAGGAACAAATATCATATTAGCATCAAACTTCTCACTGGCAAAATGCTAGGGGACAATGGAGCAATGCCTTCAATGATTTGAGGAAAAATGACCTTCATTCTAAAATATTAAATTCAACCAATTTATCAATCAAATATGAGGGCAGAATAAGAACGTTTTCAAAATGCAAGGATTTGAAAGTAACTTCTCTAAGGCAGTCTCTTAATGATGGATTCCACTGAAATTAGGGAATAAACCAAGAAAGAGGGCGATATGAGATCCAGTAAGAAGTGGCACCCAACAGGTGGAGAAAGAAAGAATACATGATCCCTAAACATATTCTCTATAGAGATATGATGTTTAGATGTATCCTTCAGTAACTATTTCATTGCTTTATGTGACTTAAAAGGAAAACACCCACACAATTTGAAAATTACTATATTTTCAGGAAATAATACAAGTTATCTATATACCAAACTAATCCAGATGAGAACCAAAATGACATTTTAATATTAAAGAAATTCTAAAGAATAAAAGACTAGCTATATGATAACCAGATATTTTGAAAACAGCTTGATATAAATATATATATATATAAATATATATAAATATATATATATATATATATATATATATATACACATACCTGTCATAATCACCTGACAATCTATGAGACATAAAGGCTTATTGTATTTCTATTAGTTTTCATGACTTCTAGAAAATAGTTAGGAAACTTTTAATTCTGTAAATTCTTCCAAGTCTTTCTACTTATTTTCAGCAATTAGTCAATTAAACTCTTTGCAAAAACAAGTACCTCCTACTCAAAAATTAGCTCTAATATTTGGGGGGGAAAAAGAGTTTACAAAAACAAAAGACTGACATACATATGAAAGTCACAAAACTGCAACCTGTTATAAATTAATGTTTAAAATGAAAATGAATCTAAATGCTTTCAATTCTTCATTAATATTCAAAGGATTAAAAAAATGCAATTCCATCTTTTCCTTAGAACAAGTGAAGTCTAACTTGAAGAATTATAGCTCCTCTCAATTCGTTTTTTCCATAATTACTCAATTATTCATTAGACTATGTAAGACCACTATTGGAATCTTTGCACCGTGTTTTATAAATGGATTTAACTATAAAAGCCTGGTTATACAATCTCTTCCATAAAAGCAATATATTTCCAATATTTATGTCCTTAAAATATCCTATAGTAAAATTAATATTTTTGCACAGAAAAAGAAGGAACTATTTAGTCCCAGACAACCTGATAACATCTCTTTCAGCTATAGTTATAATTATCATGTACGAACTTCCAAAGCAGAAGTTGTCAAGATTTAACATTAGCATTAATTTATGTCGTAACTGACGGTTACTATAAAGATAATGGCAAAGCATCCATTTCTCCAAAGACAGCATGGATTGAAAGGGAAATTTCTTCTTAATTACTACTAATCAGCCCATTTTTAATTAAATTGATTAGTAATTTATTATCTTTCCCTTTCTTGGAAGCCTGTTATTATCACGTAGTTTCTCCAAAGTTATCAGTTATCAGTGATTTTTAAGCAATACAATTACCTCTAGTGTTGAGTCCCACCATTCTGTAATATTGGTTTATGCTAAAAACTTGATACACAGTTTCTCTGTACCCTGAGAAAGAAATTTTGAAAATGCAGAATTTGCGCTCAGTATTTCACACCTCAAAGTGAATGCTGTCAAGGTCTTAGTTGTGCACATGGGGAGAAGTGAAAACTTCTTTTATGCCTTCCCCTTTGTTTGATAATCAGAATAGTTGTTATTAGCATGTACATCCCCAGAGGGAAGAAATCAGGTCCCTGTGATTTCCTTTGAAAAGTATCTACTTCTTAGGCCATCCATAACTAGACAGTAAATTATGTAACAATTCTAAGTGTTTTCCCTACCAGTTTCTTTTTAAAGTAATTGACTATCAATGAGAATGAAAAGATAAAAGATAACTGCTTTTATCCTTTTAAAAGGATCTCTATTAATTAACATTTACTAAGTATAGTACTTACTAGATATATGAGTCCCATACTTTCTCTCCTAAATTTTCTGTCTAGAGAAATTAATAATGAATACACATTGACTGCCAAACTCTTATATACAGGGACTTAAGTATTTAATTCATACCTCTTACTAACTTAAAGTAAGGCTCAGTCTCTCCCTTTCTTTAGGTCTATTTAAATTTCACCATATCAGAAAGGTCTTGCTTAACCACACCCTGCCATCACTCGTGAGCACCTTGACTCTGCTTCATACTTCTTCATAGTACTCTTCACCACCAAGCATATAATTTGTTTATTGTCTGTCTCCTTCTACTGGAAAGTAAGCTCCAACAAAACAGGACTTTGTTTGATCTGTTCATTGCCCTATCCTCAGTGCCTAGAACTATATATAACAAGCACATAGTAGGTATTCAAAAAGTACTTGCTAAAATCATGACTGAAAGGCCATCAGCTCCAAAATCCTAAGGAGAACTTAATTAAATATCATTTGATAGTTATGGGTGCCAGAGTACACCAAAAGTTCTATTTTTAAATACTATGTAATATAAAGGCATAGTAATAGTTTTCTATCCAAAAAGACAAAATATCCTTTCAAAGGATAGTTGGGCTACTAGCAGTTGTAAATTATTTATTACTAAATAATTCAGTAAATGTAATTTACTAAATTACACACTAAATTCAGTAAAGGTAATTAGTTACTCTGCATACCTTAACAAGTTTCAAAAGCTCATAAAGATCTTCAACCTCATCACCTTCACATTTGGTGTACACTCGTCCTGTATCCATGCTCTTTCCTCTTATGGTGCGGCGATAGAGGGGGAGAGCCATTGCTTCTGCATACAAATCAATGGCGTGATGACCCACTGTCTGATACATGTAGCTATCCAGTTCATCTGACCCCACTGCAACAATTAAAGTAGAAATAATCAGTCAAACAGAGTGAAAGAGAGTGGATTTGAAAGTCCACTGAAGTTTTACTGCTTGGAGAGCAGTCAACACAATTTAAAAGCTTACTACACTATATCTCTCTTCAGTTATTAAATGAAATAAAATATATAAGAGTTACACATTTGTTCAAGCTGCATCCAGTTCACATCAGCTCTGGTCATTTCTTCTGCAATTAGAAATACAAGTATATATAAATTTTTAAAACTATATATAGAACGTTTAAAGAGAAGAGTAATGTATCCAGCAAATTTTGAATAGTTTATTTGATTAAAGATTTTATTACATAAATATTTTTTCAAATCATTCAAAGTTATTCATGAAGTCACCTAGAGTTGTAGAAGAAACTCTTAATTAAATATGTACTTAGTTAATAAGTGACAAATATTTGTAAGAAAAATATTTAGATGCTCTTGATATATTCTATATTCTTACTTCAATAAAACATATAAACATATATAAATTCAGTATTGTTAGAGCAGTTACAAATGTGTATAGAAACATAACTTAAGCTAATAAGTAACACAATCACTGGTTGCCACAAGATTCCAAAAATATCAATGAGTGAAATATTCAAAACAGATGAGTCACATCAGACTTTTTGGTGATACAAATAAACTTAGAAATATATTGGAATATGCTTTCTGATTTCTTAACACTCTTTTTTTTAGAAAAAGGAATCATGAATATACACAAAGATTATTTGCAAAGATGTTCATCACAGCATTGTTTATAACAGATTAAAATGATAGTATATTCACATAATAAAATACTATGCAGCCATTCATATAATTTTGAAGAGGAGTATTTTCTAAAGTATGTTCTGCAGAATAGAAATTCCATGAGATATTAATAGGTATTGGATGAAAAAAAAGGACTCTGTGGTCAAATAAATTTATAAAAAATGAGGATAAACCATATTAAACAGGTGTTTTAACTGCAGTTCTTCCTAGGCTATTCTTCTTTAAGGTGCTCTAACAAGGGGAGAGTGTATGAATTATCTCTCTAAGTTATCTATCCACAGAACACTTATATTTTCATAGGGTATTTGTGTTCCAAACACAATATCTAGAAAATGTTATGGTAGAATAGTACTTAATGACAGGGAAAATGGTCACAATACATTATTAAGTTTTCAAAAAGTTACAAAACAATGTTTGACATATATGTGTTTCTATATGCATATATGCCAAGCAGGTCTAGGCTTTCCACTGTATGTGAAAGAATTCTATCAAAAGGCATGAAAAATGATATTGTAAGGGCCCTTCAATAATCAAAACTGCCACCATATGCTATCAGATTTTGGCTCACCAGATTTCTGAACCCACAGAACAGACTGGCTTCCATGTACTCACATTATTATTATAAATCTGTCTAGTCCTGGTCCCAGTAGGAAGGAGAGATATAGCTAAAGTTACCTAAAAACCTTTCAGATTACCTTCATCTCAAGTTTAAACTAGATCTTTAAATGTATTAGTTTTAAAGGCAATTAATACAATCGAATTAATATATTTAAATAACTTTGAGCTACTTAGCAAGAAACTTCCTGATGTTAGCCTAATAATTAGAACACTTTACTGACTTCAAAAACCTGGAAGACAATTTTCCTTTAAGGCTCCATTTAGTCCCAACCACAATGTAACTTTTATTAATGGAAGCTACATAGCAACAATGGTATGAGAGCAAATAAAACCAAAAGGCTCCACTGTTGCCTGAAACACTTCAATTAACACACCACAAAAGTTCCTACTACAAATTTAAAGAGATGGCTTTATGAATTTTATGACAAGTTCACATTTATCCCCATTAATGGGGATAAAGTCTTTTCCAGACTACCCATTGAAAACTCAGTGCTGTGAATTTACTTTAACCAACTTTGTACTGAAGTCATCTCTACCAGTCATTCTTCATTAAGATTCCTTTTACGTGGTTGGGGGAAAAAGTCAGTCAATGATTCATTCAATAATCACCAACTTCCTGCTGACTTTAAATCACGATTAGCTAAACCCTCTCCATCTACCAACCCACAGCCATCTATTCTCTTCCATTACAATGAGAGTTGCCTCTGATTTTTTCCAGCTTTTACTTTGTAATATTCCAATTCCATTTACTACTAAATTTTTTCTCACTAACAATATTCTAAATAAATAGTTCCATTCCATATGAGGCGTAATTTAAAGATATACTTTGCGTGTCATCTTACCACTCTGCTAGTGAACCCAGAGCACATGGAAGGTTATAAAGACAGTCCTTAACTTGGTTAAGGTTAGGATTTTTGGTTAAATGGTTAAATGTAGGATTTTTCAACTTTACGATGGTACAAAAGCAATACGCATTCAGTAAAAACTGTACTTCGACTTTTGAAGTCTCATCTTTTCCCAGGCTAGTGATACGTGGTCGATACTCTGTGTGATGCCCAGCAGAGAGCCACAGCTCCCAGTCAGTCACACGATCACAAGGGTTAACAACCAATACACTTAGAACCATTCTGTACCCATACAACCATTCTGTTTTTCACTTCCACACACTACAGAATTCAATAAACCACATAAGATATTCAACACTTTATCATAAAATACGCTTTGTGTTAGATGTTTTTGCCCAGTGGTAGCCTAATGTAAGTGTTCTAAGCACAGTTAAGGTCGGCTAGACTAAGCTATGATGATCAGTAGGTTAGGTGTATTAAATGAATTTATGACAGGATATTTTCAACTTATGTTATTTCAACATAAGCCTACTGTAAGTCAAGGAAGCTCTGTACGTTAATGATTCAGTACAAGGTAACTGTAATAATTCATATAGAAAAGCTGAAGATAGAAACTCCAGGGAATGAAATTATATCATGTACGTATTATATGTTATATAAAACAATCTGCTTTTTAAATCCCAACACCTCTAAAGATAGAAAGCTTAAAAAACTCACTTGCCTGACTGGCCACAAGGGATAAGAAAATACTTTCCTTTGGTAACAGAACACAACCTGCAAGGAAATTCTGCTTCTTCTTTTATAATATAGAAGTTATAGTATAGTTCCCACTCACCCTTAGTGAAAGAATTTTCTCTATTATTTAAAGTCAGAAATAGGAGGTTATTTTCTAAACATATAACTTCGAAAAAGCTATTATTATTAATCATCAGAAGCCCAGTACAAAATCCTAAAGTGTATGTTTACCCCTGATCCTCTACAGAACCTCCACAGGACCTGTTCTATTTCTTCCTATAAAATATTTCTAATCTCTATCTTCCCCACTTCACTTCCAGCATTACTTGGGTCTTAATCAGAGAAGGAAAGAAAATTCAAATATCTGACTGAAATAACTGCTCGCTCTTGCAGGGCTAATTCTAGTTAGTTCATTATTCATCTGTCCATCAATAAACCTTGAGTGAATGCTTATCAGAGGCACAGAGTTGTCCTGTGCTGAGGAACAATTAAAGGAACACAAAAGATATGACCTCTCCTCTCAAGAAGCTTACAAACAACCTATTTGGGCATAAAGAAAAAAAAGAAAAAGACAAAATAAATAGAAAACAACTGTAAAATGATATAAAAACAAAAATTCAATATACTGCCAGCACTGAGGAAGGAAGGAAGGAAGGAAGGAAGGAAGGAAGGAAGGAAGGAAGGAAGGAAGGAAGGATATTTAGTGCTAGATGCAGATTCAACTAAATTTACTGGGTGCCTACTTCATGCCAGGAACTATGATTAGGGTTTTCACTAATAATTCATCCTAAAATAATAGTAGAGCAAAAGCATGGAATCTTGAAAGAAGTTAAGTAAAGGGGATGATAAAACGATCTTACTAGAAAAGTAGTAATAGAGTTAGACAAGTGTTAATCTTGCCCTATTACATTTTAGCAGTTAATATCTATGGTTGTATGGGTATAATAAAAGAGTATAAAAAGCAAATCAGTGAATATTTTTCTTTTTTTAAAAGTCTGATTGGGAAAAAAAATTATAATTATGTGTGGTGATGGATGTTAAGTAAACTTATTGTGGTAATCATTTCACAATATATATATATATATACACCAAATCATTATGTTATACACCTAAAACTAATACAGTGCTACACATCAATTATATCTCAATTAAAAAAAAGATATTGTTGCTGTTTGAATTGTGTCGCTCCCAAATTCCTGTGCTAAAGTCCTAAAGGTCATTGCAGACATAATTAGTTAAGATGAGGTCATTAGGGTAAGGCCTTTATCCAGTATGATTGGTGTCCTTATTAAAAGAGGAAATCTGGACACTGACATGGGCACAGAGAAAAAACAGTTCTAAATGGGGACATTTCATGGGAGAAAAACTGAAAAAAGTAGCTAAAATAAGGTCTATGGATTATTTGTAGATGTCCTTATTACCACAGACAAATAAAAAGTAGAAATACATTGCTCTATGGCTCTCTCAAGTCTCACACATTTAGCTTACATCTAAGGTGGCTAAACTGGATGCTTTTAATAACAAAATTCATATATTATCATTTATTAATATATGTCTTACTTCCCAAGATCCAAGAAGCTGTACCTTATTTAACTGTGCATTGCCAACAACACTTGGAAAAGTGTTGTAGTAGAAGAGCAGTGCACTCTGAAGTAAGAGGATTCAAGTCTCAGCTCTGCAAGTTTATTCTAGCTATTTCACCTTGGACAAATTTATAAAACTCTAAGCTTCAGTATCTTTGTCTAATAAAACTTTCTAGGCGTTCTTGCGAGGAGTAAAGGATATGTAATCGAAAACACTTAGCATAGAACATAGCAGGTAATCAGTGCTAAAGATATATGAGTTCCTTTTATTGTTTGCATACTGCATACAATAGAATGCGATTATGAGGTTGGAGTTTCAGTCATTTAGAGAACTTTCTGATAGTTATACACTTACCTTGGTTTTCAGGTGGTCTTAGATTTGCTAAAGCAACAATCTGATGCCCAGCATCAATGCACTGCATCATATTATAACAGCTGTCCTTCCCACCACTAAAAAATAAATAAAGAAATAGATGAGACAAATATCAGGTTACTGACCATTATTTGACATAGACTCATTAGATATCGAAATAGAACACATTTTTTCAGCTTTTCAGAATATTTGAGGGACTATTTTACATTAGAATGCAAAAAACACATGTAATTTCCATAGCATACGCAACTGATCAAACGAATCTGATTATCTAAGGCTGCTACTCACAAGGGCTTATGAAATTATATGCCGTTATAACAAAGACTATGCTAAACAAAAAATGGTAACTCTTTGGTTTGTGATAGTGGCTTTGCTTAATATATAAAGTGTTTTGCAAATAAAATATGATTTAATTTTACATTTCAGTTAAACTATTATATATACTTCTCAGATGAAATTTTCTATGAAAAAGTAGGAAAAAACATCTGTTCTGTTCCACTTTAAGAACTCTAACAAGGGTCACCATCACCAATTAAAGGATCAAATTAAAGATCTGAGATCCAATCAAATGACAAAGTTTGATGTACTTGGTGGGTTCAAATTCTGTAGAGGTTGAAAGCAAAATGCTGAATTACACTGCTAAAGTTAAACATCAGTACTATCAGTACTTCATCTTTCAGCCATCACTACATATGATGGCAGGATAAGGCCTGAGTCATAAATCTAACAAACAGATTGACAGGAAATTCTAAATTCTGGTACCAAATCTACCTACCTGGCAAATCACTTATTCAAGACCAATAGTCATTCATCTATAACAAGGTTGAATGGCAACCTCTATACTATTTCAGTTTAGTGCTCTGTTGCATGTTTCTTCCTTTGTTTTATCTTTGTCTCTCTTCCTTTGTTTTATTCCTGTTTCCCTTCATTCTAATCTTTGCTAAAATCTGCAAATGTACCCCCAGATAATGTTTAGACCTATTTATAAACAAAGAAACCAAGAGACTGATTACCCTAGAAGTTGGCCATTTTGCCTTTTATTTTAGTTCCCAGCATTTGTCAGCCTCTACCATATTCTGATCAGTAACAATTGTCATTCCAGAACTTCTCAAGGGGAGGGAGACTGCAAGGGGCAAAGTGAAGTTACACATCATGCTCTCTCTCCTCAGCTTCTGATGTTTCCCCCAAGTACCTCTTTCACAACTTCTCCTATTGAACCTCACTGTTTTATTTCCCCAGGACAAGATGATGTAATTCTTTACAATATTTAGAATATTAAAGATTAAAGGGTATACAATCAGAACTTGTCCTTTTATTTTAAAATATGCTAAGATTTCAAATATGATTTTAAGATAGTATTTCCCAAATTGTGTTCTGTGGAACACTAGTGTCCAACAAGTACTCTAAGAACAAAAGGTTTTCAAGGTCAAATTACATTTGGAAAATGCTGAGTACCATACTCACTTCTTAGAACATCACAAAGTACATCAGCATGTTAGGACAGACATCCTTCACAAGATCAGAATTTCAGTTCCCAATTCTGGAATACCAAACTAAGTTACTCAATGTGCTTGGGTTCACATGCTTCATTATAAAATTAGAGAATGGTCTAACTAATCCTCAAGGTGTCATTCAACTGTAAAATTCAATGATGCAATCTTTTGTGTATTAGGAAAATATGCTCTTCATGGTCTAAAGATAATGTAAGAATCTTGGTTTCACTTATTCCCTAGAACACACACACATATCCCATCTCTTAGTGCACACACTAAATATATTTATTGCAAACAGATTCACTGTATTAAGTTTAAATCCAAATACATTCAAGTGTATATGCATACAAATGTATATATGTATTACGTATGCATTCATATTTGTATGTACATATTATGTTCTGTACTCCTACTTATGTCTTCCAACATTTATACAGATTTTACATTTTAGCAACAATTTTCCAACATTGCCTTTTTTTAAAAGTAATTTGCTTTTTTATTATAAAAGTAACATATGCACATTACAGAATATTTAGTGTAATGGATTATACCAATCTTCTTCTCTCCTTCCCTTCAACATTTCTGAGACTTTAGTTAAGTGTCTCACTTTAACGGTTAAACTTTTGGTAAACTGCATGTGGATATGAATTACTCATTTCCTGGACTGCTTTTTGTTCTTACTTATCTAGATCAAATGAAGTCCATAATGTTGGAAGCTTAATCACGTTGTTTACAGAAGAAATTCATTGAAAAAAAAATTATTTTGGCATTATAGTCCAGTATCCTAACAATGGCATTGAAGTAAAAGATGTTATATCGAGTCCTTAATAGGTCACACTATTGTCAGCCAGTATTAATTTCGTAGGTCACTGAACAAAAACTTTCATGAAATCTTCAATGGGCTTTGCATGGTTGCCCTCTATTCATCTCACTCTATACAGAGCCAAAACTCATCAAACAAATGTTCAAGTAGTCTAAATTCCCTTTTGCATTTTGTTGTTTTTTTCCCTTTTGCATTTTGTTGTTTTTTTCCCTTTTGCTTCAGTTTACAGAGTGAGTATGGAGACATTTAAGCTGACCAATCTTTGGTCGTCATAGGACTTAATTTAGACACCTAAACATGATGGGTTACTATAGATTTCAAACTCCTTTTGGAATATGGAGTATGTTACCGTAAGGTCACTTTTCTAAAAGCAATCATGAGTGTCCAAAGCAATGGCAACTGGATCTCAGATAAAACAGGATAATTCCATCTCTATCACTTGAGCACCAAAGTAAAACACATCTATGCCATAAACAGTCCAGTCACTATTGGGACGGCAGGCGAGGGAGAGGTGGTCTTTTAACGGAGGGGGCGGGGCTGGTAACAACTTAGGGAACCAGGCAGGGCCCGAGGACCAGCAGAAGGACTGAAGGGAACTATAAAAGAGGATGAAGAAAGAGAGAAAAGGGTGGGAGAGACTAAGTGGCGTCAAGCAGTGCCCCTCAAACTTCACAGCCCATTACAGTTTTTGAGAATCCGACCCCGAGTCGGGTCGGAGTAATTTAACCAGCTCTCGGGCGGTGAGAGCCAGACATCAGCAGTCGTTTTAAAGAGAAACCAATCTGAACCCAAGTTTGGGGCCCAGAAGACCCAGGAGGCGGCGACGGACAGAAAGGAGGAGCGCCAGCCCGGGACCGGGGACCAGCCGGACCGGGCGGTAGCCCGAAAGCTCCGCCTCTTCCTGCTACCGGGAGGACCCGCCGAGCCTCCGACACGCGGCTTCTGCAGGGACACCGTCAGTTCGGCGGTGGCGGCAGCTCCCGCCGCTCAGCAGAAAGGGACTGGAGACTAGCAGGGAGGAGGAAGGCGGCACCGGGGCGGTTACCTGATCAGAGCCGCGACCCTCATGCTGGGCGCAGCGCGCATGCGTGTGGCGGGGGCGGGGGCGGGGCGCCGCCGCCGCCGTGACGCGCGCAGGTCCTCGCCCGGGTGTTCCTTCCGCCGCCTGTCAGGCGACCGGTGCTGCGGCCCCTGCGGCCGCCCACGGGGCACCTGGGCGCGGAGTACGCGCCACGTTGGCGCCTAGTCCCTGAGGCAGGGACGTCCCGGCCCGGAAAAGAACGCTGTTTAGGCGCGGCCTAACCACCTAAGTGAGGGCACTGAAGCTGCCTGGGGAAGGGCAAGTCCCGCGTCGTCGCGCTCGGGCTCGGAGCCCTGGATTTGTTTGGGTAGGAGAATGTTCAAAGTCCTTTATGCCGCCCATTGAAACACTTGTGGACATGCAAAGGGAAAGCAAGTTGGTCTTTACTTCCTCAGCCACCCACCCACCCCTTCCCCAGAAAGAGCTGCACCCTTTAGCTTTTTAGCTTTTGTCTCCTCAGTGCTTCCAACTTACCTCTGGGGCCACTCCCAGGGCCGCTAGGCTCCCTGTGGTTTGGGCCCTTTGTGTAATAAGCTCAGAAGCTGATTAAGGTTCATCACCAAAGAGCAGTGTCCTTGCAGAAAGAAAATCTAGTTTCTAAATTTATTCACCAAGTATTTATTGAGTGCCTTTATTTACCTGGCGCTGTTTTAGGCTCTTGGGATACATCCGTGAATAAAACAATAACGTCCCGTGGGAGACTGCCAGGTGTGCTTTGCAAGGATAGAGCGGCAAAAATAAACAAAAAAAAAACACCAATCACCTCCCTCCGGGAGTTTACATGGGGGTGGGGAAAGCAGACAGTATACTGCCAAAAGGTTACATAGCGTGTTGAAACATGTTAAGTGCTATGAAAAAGAATGGAGCTTGAGAGGAATCAGGAAGGAGGTTGTCGGCCTGTTGGGAACAGACCCAACTGGTCCGCGGCCTGTTGGGAACTGGGCTGTACAGCGGGAGGTGAGCGGTGGGTGGGAGAGCCAGCCAGCAGAGCAAAGCTTCATCTGCTGCTCCCCTGTTGCTCGCATTACCGCCTGAGCCATCCCCCCACCCTCAATCCGTGGAAAAATTGTCTCCCACAAAAACCAGTCCCTGGTGCCAAAAAGGTTGGGGACCGCTGCTTTAGGCAGAAGAAAAAAACCAGAGCCGAGACCCTAGATGCATTATGTGTTTGTGGAAAAGCAAGGCTGGCCAGTGTGGCTGAAGCCTCAGAGTAGTGGGAGATGAGGTTCCGGTGATGGAGTGAGGGAGATCATATAGGTGTTACGGATACCATCCATGGTTCTTGACCTTGCCCAATCAATAGAAGGTGACAAGAAGCCAGACAAGAAATTCAGGCAAGCAGGGAGGAGCAAAAACAAGTAATAGTTTCCCTTGCTCGCTCCCCAGGGGTGGGGGTAGGGGCAGCTGGTTCCTTATATGGGATGAGGGTAGGGGGGGTGTCCAGGGGTTGGCCGGGAGTGGTGGCTTAGGTGGTTTGCCCACCCCTTTGGTGGTGTTGCGTGCAGGGGGCATGCACAGCACCCTGCTTTTGCTCCTGACACCCTGTTTTTGCTCCCAGCTCTTTTTTTGGTCTTTTGTATCTTGTTTTGTATAATTTGCCCCAACTGAGCATGCACGCAGTTATTTTTAGTCCTTTATAGTTTCCTTGTATTTTGTTGCTCAAGGAGCCGTTTGTCCATGTGAAAGTACTACAGCAGAGTGTACCATGTCCCAGCCTGTCTTAGTATTACCAACCCTTTCAAGTTGGGCTCCAACAAGGGTCCTCCTGCCTGGTTCATTCAGAAGCAAAGCAAAGCTTTGTTCTTTGGTCAAAGAACGGAGAGGTGTGAGCTCTCTCTCTAGAAGACAAGCTCTCCCCAACAGGCCATGGGCAGGGCAGCTTTATGAGGTTCTTGTCAATAGGGTGGGGCACAGTTGTGTTCCTGGGGGCACCTTAGACTTAAGTGCTGGGTGCAGCATTTGTGCACAGGGTATGTTGTCCCCATCTTGAATTGAGATGTTGTGCGCTAGGGCTTTTGCCCACGGCCCAGGCAATTTGGGGTGTCGGGCGCAGCAGTTTTGCACTGGGAACTCTGATTCCACGTGTTAGGTGCAAGGCCTCTGCACACGACCCCCTACAGGCAAGTGAAACTAGACTAAGCACAAAAGAAGAAGTTAGACCTTAACACCTAGATTCCATCTTATTTTTCCGTGGAACCCCAGTGGGCTTTGCCAGTGACATAGGTTCTTGTAGGCCGCTAAGGACTTCATCTTTTCCTTTGAAGTGAGTGACCGTTGCGGGATTTTGAACAGACATATGACTTAAAACTTTGAAAGAATGACACTGGGCTGTGTTGCGAATACACCTATTAGGAGGCTTTTACAATAATCCAGGAGAGAAATAATGGGGCCTGGAATCAGGATGGTACTGGTGACTTCACTGAGAAGTGGGAATGTACCAGATCTATTTTGAAGGTAGAGCCAATAGAATCACATGGACTAAACATTGGATGCGAGAGGAAGAAAACCATGAAGGATGATGTCACCATTATGAATTAAATAAATAAATATATGTAAGGGACTTGTACCCAGTAAGCATTCAATTTTATTATACTATTATGTTCTCATTAACTCTGCTATTCTTAGTATGGGTGACTAGAGCAGTGACAGTCTGCATACCAATTTCAGCATCTAAAATGCAGTTTTAAAGTTTTGTGATCATGGATATTTATGAAATGAGTCAAATATTTAAGGAGCTTGCAGTCTAGTTGGGGAGATAAGACAAATGCATGAAACAAATATTCACAATACAAGAGGGCATATTTTGAAAGTAACAAGTTATGTAATGCATATGACGAGAGTCTCATGCGTTGAATCCACAGGATAAATTCTAGAAACTTGAATGATGGGCAGAAATGAAGAGGAGGAATAGGTGGACCTTACAAACAAAGACAGATATAAGAATTCAGAGCATGTCACCCCAAAAATGCCACTTTGGCATACTGATTATTTTAAGTTAAGGGCACTTGAGAAATAGCAGGTGCAATAAGGGCATTCTGAACTCCTTTTTATTTCTGAAAGCAGGAGATAAAAGCCCAATGTAAAAGGTGCCTTCTCTGTACTTGGGAGAAAAAAAGATATTCTCTTCCAGAGATAGGAAATGGGGAATCAAGGCCAAAACTGTGCAAACAGAACTTGTTAAAAATATGGATTCTTATCTTCCTTTCGCCTCTCCGTATAGTTTAGTTACTTTTCTACAATTACCTCTCTTTGTTCAACCTACTATAAAAGCATGTAGGTTCTGCCATCTTTTGGGGGCTGGTGGGGAGGATCTTCATTCTGTTGTGAAGGCTCCCATGTCCATGTAAGAAATTTTAGTAAAACTTGTATGTTTTTTTTGCCAGTTAATCTGCCATAGGCGAGTTTAATTCTTAGCCAGAGAACCTAAGAGGGTAGAAGAGAATTTTTCCTCCCCTACAGGAATGAGTATGGTGTGTTCAGCAGTAGTGGGCAAACCTGCCTGATAAGTTGTAAGAGTATATAAGAGAGAAGGGAAAATAAGTTGGATGGATAAAATGATGCCAGATTATCCAGTGTCATGGAAAGCCAAAATGAGGAATTTCAACACCAGTATTTTTAAGGAAATGCTTTAATTTACTTTGAAACAAATATACTAATCCTGAACATAGTAACATACTAATATTGAAACTTCACAAAGTATTTTTAAAAAGACTCACAAGTTAATAAGGAGAACTCATTTTTAAGTAGTCAATCCACTTGTCGATAAGTAATTTGCCCAAACTTCAAGAAAAGTTGGCTTAGCAGGACCCCTATATGCATAGCATTCTACATGGATAGTGTAAAGGTAGCTGCAGCCCAATCAGTGTCAACAAGATAACAGATTTTATATCAGCATAGTCTAAAGTAATTCTTTTTATAATATATTGAAATGACTTGCCCAAGATTTGCCTTTCAAAGGCATTGTGAGCTCACTTCCTACAATCTCAAACTGTTATAAATGACTATGTATTAGTTTATAAAGCCAACAAAATAGGTGAATGGAAAATCAGCCTCAAAAAATCTCAGTTCCTTGCCAGTTTACTTAGGGGAGACTCTTCATAGCCAAATACTGTTGCTGGTAATAAAAAGTTGCAAGCTGTCACTGAATTCTGCTTCCTTGGCAGCACATCTCAATGATGTACTGATTGATAGAGATTCAGATAATCAAATCAAAAACCCTATAGGTAGATACTCCTCAGAGATCTTGAGAGGATTTATCAATACAACTCAAGCCAGTGCATCTCTCTGAAGTCATGCCATACACGGAATCATTGGAAGATTTCCTGGTGAGGATTTAGGAAAAAAGGAATTAAGTGATTATTTGGAAGATTTAAGGACATCGTTACATGAGTGTCTGATGCATTTATATTAATAATGACAACTTATATGGGCCAGGCACTCTCCTAAGTGTTTTAGGTATAGTGACGTAACTATCACAGCAAATATATGAAGTAGGATACATTGTTATTCCCATTTGCAGATGAGAAAACTGAGCACAAAGAGGTTAAATAAGCTGCCTGTTTTAGTCAGTTTGGACTGTTTTAACAAAATACCATAGTGTAGGTGGCTTAAATAACAGACTTTTTTACAGTTCTGGAGGCTGGAAAGTCTGAAATCAGAATATCAACATGGTCTGGTTCTGATGAGAGCTCTCTTCCTGGTCTGTGGATGGATGTACCTTCACGTGGTGGGGAGAGCCTTTTCTTATAAGAGCACCAATCCCATTCATGAGGGTCCAATGTCATGACTTAATTACCTCCAAAAGGCCCCACCTCCAAACACCGTCATATTGGGGATTAGAGCTTTAACATACGAATTTTGGAGTAACACAAACATTCAGTCTGTAGCACTGCCTTGAATCCTAGAGCTAATAAGTGGCAAAATCAAGATTCAAACCCAGGCAGCCTATCTCTAAAGTCTATGCTCTTAACCACTGTACTATATCTGCAACTGAAAAGGCCAGCTTGTTATTTTGGCAAATATATCCTATTTCCAAAATATGTTTGGAAGGATATTGCCATCATTCACTTCCTGAATTTCCTTTTTCTATGCTTCCAAGCTGACCAATACTTTTTCTGAAAGACACAAATTTTTTTTTTAATTGGAGTATAGTTGCTTTACAATGTTGTGTTAGTTTCTGCCGTACAGCAAAGTGAATCAGCTTTATGCATACATATATCCCCTCTTTTTTGGATTTCCTTCCCATTTTGGTTATCACAGAACATTGAGTAGAGTTCCCTGTGCTATACAGTCAGTTCTCATTAGTTATCTATTTTATACATAATGTATATATGTCAATCCCAATCTCCCAATCCGTCCCACCTCCTCCCTTCCCCCCTTGGTATTCATACATTTGTTCTCTATGTCTGTGTCTCTATTTCTGCTTTGCAAATAAGTTCATCTATACCATTTTTCTAGATTCCATATATATGCATTAATATACGATATTTGTTTTTCTCTTTCTGACTTACTTCACTCTGTATGACAGTCTCTAGGTCCATTCACGTCTCTGCAAATGGCACAATTTTGTTCCTTTTTATGGCTGAGTAATATTCCATTGCATATATGTACTACATCTTCTTTATCCATTCCTCTGTTGATGGGCATTTAGGTTGCTTCCATGTCCTGGCTATTGTAAATAGTGCTGCAGTGAACATTGGGGTGCATGTATCTTTTTGTATTATGGTTTTGTCTGGGTATATGTCCAAGAGTGGGATTGCTGGATCATATGATAGTTCTGTTTTTAGTTTTTTAAGGACCCTCCATACTGTTCTCCATAGTGACTGTATCAATTTACATTTCCGCCAACAGTGTAAGAGAGTTCCCTTTTCTCCACACCCTCTCCAGCATTTATTGTTTGTAGATTTTTTTGATGATGGCCATTCTGACCAGTGTGAAGTGATACCTCATTGTAGTTTTGATTTGCCTTTCTCGAATAATTAGTGATGTTGAGCATCTTTTCATGTGTTCGTTGGCCATTTGTATGTCTTCTTTGGAGAAATGTCTATTTAGGTCTTCTGCCCGTTTTTTGATTGGGTTGTTTGTTTTTTTGATATTGAGCTGCATGAGCTGTTTGTATATTTATTTTGGAGACTAATCCCTTGTCAGTTGCTTCATTTGCAAATATTTTCTCCCATTCTGAGGGTTGTCTTTTCGTCTTGTTTATGGTTTCCTCTGCTGTGCAAAAGTTTTTAAGTTTAATTAGGTCCCATTTGTTTATTTTTGTTTTTATTTCATTACTCTAGGATGTGGGTCAGAAAAGATCTTGCTGTGATTTATGTAAAAAACTGTTCTTCCTATGTTTTCCTCTAAGAGTTTTATAGTGTCTGGTCTTACATTTAGGTCTCTAATCCATTTTGAGTTTACTTTTGTGTATGGTGTTAGGGAGTGTTCTAATTTTATTCTTTCACATGTAGCTGTCCAGTTTTCCCAGTACCACTTATTGAAGAGACTGTCTTTTCTGCATTGTATATTCTTGCCTCCTTTGTCATAGATTAGGTGACCATAGATGCATGGGTTTTTCTCTGGGCTTTCTATCCTGTTCCATTGATCTATATTTCTGTTTTTGTGCCAGTACCATACTGTTTTGATTACTGTAGCTTTGTAGCATTGTCTGAAGTCAGGGAGCCTGGTTCCCCCATCTCCGTTTTTCTTTCTCAAGATTGCTTTGGCTATTCGGGGTCTTTTGTGTTTCCATACAAATTGTAAAATTTTTTGTTCTGATTCTGTGAAAAATGCCATTGTAATCTGATGAGGATTGCATTGAATCGGTAGATTGCTTTGGGTAGTATAGTCATTTTCACGATATTTATTCTTCCAATCCAAGAACATGGTATATCTCTCCATCTGTTTGTGTCATCTTTGATTTCTTTCATCAGTATCTTACAGTTTTCTGAGTACAGGTCTTTTGCTTCTTTAGGTAGGTTTATTCCTAGGTATTTTATTCTTTTTGTTGCAATGGTAAATGGGATTGTTTCCTTAATTTCTCTTTCTGATCTTTCATTGTTAGTGTATAGGAATGCAAGAGATTTCTGTGATTAATTTTGTATCCTGCAACTTTACCAAATTCATTGATGAGCTCTAGTAGTTTTCTGGTGGCATGTTTAGGATTTTCTATGTATAGTATCATGTCATCTTCAAACAGTGACAGTTTTACTTCTTCTTCTCCAATTTGGATTCCTTTTATTTATTTTTCTTCTCTGATCACCGTGGCTAGGGCTTCCAAAACTATGTTGAATAATAGTGGCGAGAGGACATCCTTATCTCGTTCCTGTTCTTAGAGGATATGCTTTCAGTTTTTCACCATTGAGAATGATGTTGGCTGTGGGTTTCCCATATATGGCCTTTATTATGTTGAGGTAGGTTTCCTCTATGTCCACTTTCTGGAGAGTTTTTATATAAATGGGTGTTGAGTTTTGTCAAAAGCTTTTTCTGCATTTATTGAGAATATCAGATGGTTTTTATTCTTCAGTTTGTTAATATGGTGTATCACATTGATTGATTTGCAGATATGGAAAAATCCTTGCATCCCTGAGATAAATCCCACTTGATTGTGGTGTATGATCCTGTTAATGTGTTGTTGGATTCTGTTTGCTAGTATTTTGTTGAGGATTTTAACGTCTATGTTCATCAGTGATATCGGTCTGTAATTTTCTTTTTCTGTGATATCTTTGTCTGGTTTTGGTATCAGGGTGATGGTGGCCTCGTAGAATGAGCTCGGGAGTAGTCCTTCCTCTGCAATTTTTTGGAAGAGTTTGAGAAGGATAGGTGTTAGGTTTTCTCTAAATGTTTGATAGAATTCGCCTGTGAGACCATCTGGTCCTGGACTTTTCTTTGTTGGAAAATTTTTAATCACAGTTTCGATTTCATTACTTGTGATTGATCTGTTCATATTTTCTATTTCTTCCTGATTCAGTCTTAGAAGATTGTACCTTTCTAAGAATTTGTCCATTTTTTCCAGGTTGTACATTTTATTGGCATATAGTTGCTTGTAGTAGTCTCTTATGATCCTTTGTATTTATGCGGTGTCAGTTGTAACTTCTCTTTTTTCATTGCTAATTTTACTGGAGTCCTCTCCCTTTTTTTCTTGATGTGTCTGGCTAAAGATTTATCAATTTTGTTAATCTTCTCAAAGAACCAGCTTTCAGTTTCATTGATGTCTGCTATTGTTTGAAAGACACAAATTGTATTACATGAATTAATATATTGCATGAGGTCCTGGGTGAGCATTATAGGCCTGAGACTCATTCTGTCTCCTTTAGATATCTTTTTTCTTTACTCCATAATCTAGAATGGCAAATTCAGAAGCTATAGGAGCCAGTCAGATAACATAGATGAGTGCAGTAGGTTGGTATAAGAAAATTTGGAATGGTGAAGACTGTGGCAAACCACTACTCACTCATCACTTTGCTGTAGCTGCCCTGTGCAAATGTGAACCCAGTGTTACCAGATCTTCCAATTTTCCAAGAGATGATAGAAATCTCCATTTTAGTTAACTCCTTTTTTCAGTGTTGGAAACTAATTTTAAAAGTTTTAATCACTATGCACAGCAAATAAAACATATCTGCTTATTATTAATTTTTTAATTTAACTTTAGAGAACAATCTTTATTCCTTTACTCAACTAGTATTTATTGATGACCTATTATATGTTTATTAATCAAAATTTTAAATGTTTACATGGCTACAGAAATATTTTGGCTTGTATATGTGCAAAAATGTATAGGAATGTCCACTGCAGCAAAATGGAAATCTCATCAGGACAGGGACTTTTAAATTATTATATATTTATATATAATATTATTTATTATATTTATTAATTGATATTATTTATTATTCATTTATTGAACAGTCCTTGTATATAGTAGGTACTTACTATATATTTATTCACATACATATATATGTAATTAACCTAAATTTCATCAACAGAACTAGTTAAATAAATTATGGTACCTCCACACAGTGAAATAATATGTAACAGTTAAAGAAAAATGAAAAATTATTTAGGACATATTTTCAAGTGTAAAAAGCAAGTTGCATAAGATGTTTTCATTTATATCAAAGGAAAATTAAGCATACATATGCATAAATATATTAGTAAATATTAAAGGCTCTACAAAGTTATATACTAAACTGTTACAATGATACTTCTGTGAGAAAAATGGGAGGTGGGACTTCTACTTTCACTTCATATGTCTGTATTGTTTGACTATTTTTGATGAATATATATGCATTACTTGTATATTTTAAAAGACTAACAATTTAGCTCCAATAACAAGTAAATGAAATAAAATAACGTGTGATATAATTTCTTAACTTTCAGGTTAGCGGAGGTTATAAAAAAGCCAAAACTGGTGAGGATAGAGACCAATGCTGGCAGGAATACAGGGAAAGGGAAAATCTCATCCTCAGTTGCTGGAGAAGTAAGTACAACTTTTCTGGAGGGCAATTTGGGACTACATATTAAACCTTTAATGTGCATAAACTCTGACTAAGCATTCCCATCAGTAGGAATTATATTAAGGAGATAATTGAACAATAGTACAGAGAATGTTCTTTGCAATGTTGTTTATAATATTGAAAAACAGAAAACAACTAAATATCGATAATTAGGGATTGGTTAAATAAATGTACCATGTAAATATAACCATGAGATATAATATGATTGCATTAACATACAAAGAATATACACACACGTATACATAGGCATATATATGAGAGACAGTGCAGAAGCATGGTTAAGTACTTGCAGTCTGGATTCAGACTGCCTTAATTTGAATATCAGTACTGCCACTTACTAAGCTTTGTAATTTGAGACAAAGTACTGAAACCTTTTTTTCTTTAGTTTTATTATCTGTATGGTGGGGTTAAAGTATGATCTACTACACATAGTTGTTGTAAGAATTAAATTAAATAGTTCATTATAATAACAAAGTCTTTTTATTTTACATAAAGAGAGATCTGGAAAAAATTCATTAACATGTTGGTGGTAGTCTTTGGGTGGTAAAACTGAATGGATTATTTTTCTTTCTTATATATACCTTTCTATATCATTTTAATTTTCCAAAATTAAAACCTATCTTTGTAAATAGAGGAGATATTTGGAAGAATGGATAATTGGGAGAGTGGAAGGAAGGAAGGAAGAGAGGCAGGATACCCGACTGCTTCAGGCTAGGTCTCACGGGTTAGGCAATACTCTGATGAAATTACAGAAAAGTATAGGAGCTAGTTTTCAGCTCCATAGATTCAAAAAGTCTTTACCATTCATCCAGTGTAGATAAGACTGTAGGGAACTGATAGAAGCTACACAGCTTCATGGATGACTCAATAATAAACCAGAATGTACGTAAGTCAGTTGTGTTTTTGCCAATAGGAAAGCACACATTGGAAATATAGCTCTTTCATTGAAACATTGCCTAACAAATGAAAACCACAATGAGATACTAATACATACCCACTAAAATAGCTAATGGAATAAAGACTGACAGTAATAAGTGTTGACAAGGTTATGGAGCAACTAAAACTCTAGTGCATTGTTAGTAGGAATGCAAAAATGGTACAGCCTCTTTATAAAACAGTTTGGCAGTGTCTTATAAAATTGAACACATTTTACCTTATGATCCAGCAGTTCTACTCCTTGTATTTGCTTCAGAGAAATAAACACATATATCAATGTAAAAATGTGTAGTTGAATATTCATAGCAGCATTATTTATAATAGCTAAAAACATAAAGCAACCCCAATTTTCAAATGAATAAATAAATTATGGTATATTCATACCATAGAATACTTCTCAGCAACACACACAGCAACATGGATGAATTTTAAAAGCATGCTAAAGTGAAAGAAGTCAAACACAAAAGACTATATTTCATGCAACTCCATTTTTATGAAATGCTAGAAAAGGCAAAGCTACCCGTAATAGAAAGAGTATCAGCATTGCCTGGAGTCAGGAATGAGGAGAGGTCATCAAGGGCAAAAGGCCTTAAGGAGACTTTTTTAGGGTGAAGGAATTGTTCTAATACATCTTGATAGAAGATGTGGTTACACAATTATATGCAATTATCAGAATTCATCAAACTGTACACTTAAAATTGGTAATATTTATTGTATGCAATTAATATCTTAATTAACAAAACAGTTATTGGAAAGGATAGAGTCAGTTTTTATTATCTGATAAATGGTATCATTCCATTAAGTCTCTTTCTCAATATATATATATTATATGTATGAGTATATGTACCATAAGAATTAAAATTTGAAGGAGACCGGAATATCTACATTCATTGGTGGGGCATCCTTTTCCCTTTTCCTTTCATTCTTTTTCCCAAACAATAGGAGTTCTAGAATCTCTATATAAAAAATGTTTTAGGAGTGGCTATCCAGTTAAAAATGGAGGCAAGAGATTATAAGGGGGCTAAAGCCTCCAAAACCATCTTTAGTGGCAGTTGCATTTTCAAATACTATAGTGATTTCAATCAGGCACTAGTCAGTTATAAATATATGAAAGGAAATTTGCACTACACATTAATATTATCAGTGACGTATTTTAAAACTTTGCCTTAAGGGTATGGTTTACTTCTGCAGATAGCTAATTTCTTCATTGTTCTGTTTTACTATAGTTAGCTTCAAAGAGAGAGCGATAACAGTACCATATTCTTGAATTTATTTCCAAATTCTGGCAATCCATTATGTTTAGACCCTATATCTCTTTGCAATCTTCATGTATATATTCAATAATTAAAAATGTAATAACAATTCAGTTTTTAGCCTATGTCTTTTTTATAGACTTCTGATTATATCAAGGTTTAAAGTTATTATAAAATTTTCCTGATATTACAATGTATGTTTTGGAGTCAGGAAAACCTGGGTTTGAATTCTGGTTCTGAGGCATTCATTTGTAATTTCAGCAATATGTTTTTACTTCATCTGTGAAATAGAGATATTCACATTTACCTTATGAGGTTAGAATTTTATACATATACATACACACACACAGTGGTCACAGTATCTGTCACATGTAAACCCTGAAGCAAACACTAAAAGATTACGAAGCAAAGATTTATAGCGAAAAAGCCAAAAAGGAGTCAAGATGGAATCCTATAAAAATACTGTATTAGTCCAAAAGAAGGCAAAAAAAAAGAGGATAGGGGGGAAAAATGAGACAGAAAACAAATATCAAGATGGTAGATTTAAATCCAGTAATATCAATAATCACATTAAATATCAATGTTTAAATACCTAAAATGCAGGTTGAAAGATTAGACAAGGAAGCAAGACCCAAATATATCATGTTTGCAAGAAACTCACTTTAAATATGAAGACACATACAGGGTAAAAGTAAAAGGATGAGAAATATAAATATGTACTATGCAAACGCTATTCAAAAAAAAGCTGGGGTGACTATATACATATCAGATTTCAGAGCAAGGAATAAAATTAGTCTCTCTCCTTCTTCAGACCCTCAGTCCTCCAGATCATTCCTGTGAGGCAACACATTACCCACTGTTCTGTATCTTTCCAGAATGAGTTTATGAATATATAAGCATATATCACTTTTATTTTTCACCAAAGGGAGCATACTATATTCACTGTTGTGTACTTTGTTTTTCTGAATATATCTAGGGCATTATCTTGTACTGTTATATATAGTTCTATCTCATTCTTTTTATCAACTGCATAGTAAAGAATAAAGTTTATTTTTTAACATCTTTATTGGGGTATAATTGCTTTACAATGTTGTGTTAGTTTCTGCTGAATCACAAAGTGAATCAGTTATACGTATACATATATCCCCATATCCCCTCCCTCTTGCGTCTCCCTCCCACCAAGAATAAAGTATTCTTTTTTTTAAGGTCTCCATCAAAAAAAACCAGGGTGTCCAAATTCTAGCTAATGTGGCTAGGTGAAGCCCCTCTAAAATAAGATTGGAATGTAACTAATTTAAAGAATGCTGGACACCTGCATCTCCAGCACATTCAAAGCTAAGGTCAATATCTTAACATGTCACACTCCTGCACCATTACACCAACTCACACTTCTACCAATCTATTGTTTTTTGAAGACATAAGCTTCCACCAATTTAGTCTCCAAGGTAATTCTTAACTTCTCCTTCTCCCTTATCCTTCCCCAAACTGTAATCAAGTCTTATAGATTACACTCTCAAGATGTCCCAGTAAGTTGGAGATGGATGATGAAATTCTTTTTGAAGTTCATTGCTACTGATTCAATGTACTGCAAATAAGACTAATATGTGCATCCAATTTCAGTCTCCATTGCCAGACGTTTTGTCTGTAAACTTGCATCATAGAAGAAACTTAGAGTTATTTAGTGACAAATTGATATTTCTAATAATTCCATATTCAAAAAGTTTCTTTCCAGATTCCTTCTTTATAATTTTATACATTGTTCTTATTTATGAAAATGTTTCTGGTCTGGTAGAATATATAGTGTTGTATAACTATAATGGGGATTTGTGGATCATCTTTCTTTTGACAAGTGCCAAGTACTTTAACAAGTTCTGTTTCATTTGTCCTAATAATATCCCCTTGAAATAGGAAGAAAATATTGTCTTTTCACTTTATTAACGAAAGAACAGAAACATAGATATGTCAAGTAATTAGTGTTTGCCTACAAAGTGTGCTAGTGACAGAGCTGGGACTAGAACCCAGGTTTCCTCATGTTCAAGCCAGATTATAAGTTTCAGAATCATAAAACTGTCACCTCTGCAGTTTTGCAAAAGTAATAGCATCTACTCTCACACATTCTGAATTTCTAGAGCTTAATAATAATCCATTAAAAAAAGAAAAAAATCTTCATTCTAATCTCATTGGAAAAGAATATTTCTCAAGAAATGTAGAGAATATGTATTCAACCACTGATTCTCTTCATCAGAACTTTGCTGATGAGCTTAAAATGTGATGACATCAGGCTCAATGTTACACCAGTTTTCATTCTTGTAAATTATTGTCCAAACATATAAATGCCCTAGACTCTAAATCAATCATTTGAAACTGGTCGACTACACTCTGAAAATATTGGGAGCATCATAAACATCATGCCCATCTCTCACTTCTTTTTCATCATGGAACATATATAGTCTGTACTCATTCATAGCAATATCTCATGGCTCTGGTAAAAGCTTATGAATAAACTTCTCTGTCCAGCTGTGTATTTCTGAGTAATTAGATGAATTAAATAATCCAGCAAACTAAATTCTAAACAGTGACTCAGTGGCAACAGGAATAGTTGAATAAACGTGTTTGTTTAAATGGAAAACCTATATTTCTCTGAAGTAGAGCAATTTGCAAGAAAAACTGAAAAAAACAGTCTATAAAAATAGAATTTAAACTTGGAAAATTTTCATTGCAATTATAGTAATATGTTAGAATTTGATTGAACAACATTTTAATTATGGTCATTTTCTCTTTGAGCTTTCATTTCATAGATTTCTGTACATTGGCTTTGCTCTTTTTGTAGAACTCAATAGATTGAATTTTTATTGTGTTTAGCAATGTGTATTTTGGATTATGTGTGTGCATAATTCTAATATTGTTTTTCATTTCTTATCTCTGTATCTGAGCATGTGCACATGCTTGGAGAATAAGTGATATCTGAGAACTATTCAGCTGTGAGGAAGGAAAGCATATAGTTGACATGATTTAATTTATCTACAGTAAAAAACATGACAGAAATGAAATAGGTAGGATTTTTAAGCAAGCAAAATATACTATGTAAGCATTAATGTAATGAAAATAGTGGGAGATTTCGATGATAAATAATAGGCAATGAACACTTTAAATTATTCATCACACAATTGGTATTATAATTCTAGAAATTAAACAAAAAAATTCTGTATCTCCTTACCAATATTAATTTTAATTTTCCACATTTAATTTTTGTTTGTACCTATATACAAACATAATTTTAACATAATTGTTATTTTGAGTGGATGTAATTTTGTGTTCTGACTTGGGAAAATGAATACTTTTTATAGATAAGAAATTCTTTGAAAAAGTGCAGTGGATATTAATTTTATTTGATGTTTTAAAATATTGAAAATAAAAATAATGAGGAAGAATCGTTCTCTAAAATCTCCTCCAATTTTTTTAAAATAAAAGGTAGACATATAAATCAATAAAGAACAAATAACCTACCTGATTTGTTTATAGGATTTTCTTTGTTTTTCTTCATCACTGACTCCTTTTTCTCTCTCAGGCAAAAGGAAATTTATACACCCTTAATTCTGCTTTCTTTCGAAATGCACAATAATTGTCCAATCAGTTGAAATATTCTAATGCTATTAGTGCAGAACACTATTGTGTGGATGGCTGGGAACATTTTGCCCATATCAGTCCTAGTTAAAAACTCAACATTAACTTTGTATCTTATGGAAAAGACTTTTGCTTCCTAAGACTTATCAAGACTTTTCAATCATCAATGGATGATTTCCCATCCATTGGCAAGATCCCATCTGGTAAATGTAGTAGCTTTTATTACTGTTCACCAAATATTCTGTCTTTCTTCCCTTTGAAGTCCCTTGCTGAGAGACCATTAACCTCTGCCCAAAGATCATGTGGTTTGTTTTGACCAATTAAATGAACAGAGGTGACAGAAGTCGCTTCTGGCAAGAAATTTTAAGAACCAGTACATGGTTCACTGGTTCTCTTTTTCTTTTGCCAAGGGACTGGTAATCAGACTGCTCATTGCTCTACTAGCTTAAGTCCTAAAACAAAGCCCCTGGCTGTCTTGGGATGTATACTTAGAGTGATTAAGAAGTAAACTTTTGTTGTTGCAAACTACTGAGATTTTAGAGGTCACTGAAATTCGAAGTCCACCAAGTTATCTCAGGGAGGAGATAATCCTGCCAATTTGCATGAGCAGCAAACTCTAAAGAGGCAAAGGAAGAAAATGGTGTCATTGGATCTTTTTAGATACTGGAGTGATGGAAGAGGGGTCAGTCACTCAATAGGAGCCGTAGTGATAGAGGAATCCAGTCATTACCATAATAGTGCACCAAGAAAGAGAAATCACTGACCTCTTTCTACATCTGCTTTGCCATCTCCTACCAGTGCCTCCCACTGGCTGAATTTCACAGGAAGAGGATAAGGAAGCATGTGGATACAGTTCACAGAGATCAGCCCTTTGGGGTTGGCAGGGAAGGCAGAGTAGGATGAAGGGTTGGTCTTAGAAGGGCAAATAGAAGAACCTATACACCTCCTTATTGCTATATTCCCAATTCCTGTTTGTTTGCCTGGTGCATAGGGAATACTTAAAGATATTTAATGGATGAAAGAATGAAGAACATAGACATTAAAAGCAAAGTAATTAATCTGGATGCTAAGATCAGGCTGCATTTCTTGGCTTTTTTAGGAAATTAGTTTACTTCAATAAGTTGTCTTGTCACTGAATATTGTCATGAGAGGGTTTTAGCTATTGATATTAAATACTTTTAAACCACATTTTGAACTCCTATGAAGAATACTAAAAAGTAAAGTAACTGGGGAAGGAATTGTGAAAGAGATCGTATTGGTATGCAAAATTGAGGTGACTCAATTTGAACAAGTTTATTGAGTAGATAATTAAGTGAAGAAGGTGAGTCAGAAAATGTAATTCATGGCATGCAGTTACACACAATTACTCAAATTATCACTGGTATTGATATTTGGTGGAGTGTCAGCTGGGGCAAGGCATTAGGAGATCATGTGGTTGTGGCATTTGATCACTATGGCAACAATGATGATTAAGAGACTGTGAGATGGGCAGATTATCTCTGTGTTGTAAAGCCTATAAAAAAGAAACAAATAAGCTCAGTGCTTGAACTCTTAAACCAAAGGCATGAAGAGAATATCAGAAAGCTTCTATGGAAGCTTTAAGCAAGATTTCCTAACCTAGAATCCACGTTAAAAATTCATGTTTCTTATCTAAGGTAGGGGCAATTGTTGGGAAGAAGTGAAAACTATTATTTGAAATAGGGACATTTGGGCAGGCATAGATGAGGCTGAGAACTTAGAAACTCAAATTCCTTTGAAGCTGCCTTGACAATGGAAGATGCTTTCTCCCACTGTCTAATGAAACCAGTCTTTCCTTCCAGAAGAACTTTTCAATAACTTCGCTTGGGGCAGTTGCCTCTCAACGGAGTACCTGTTCTCCTCAAGACACTCCTGCCCCATTCACCATGCCTTATTGCCTCCAGGACCATAATGAGAATTAAATCCCAACATAACCATGAGACCCAGCATAATCCTGAGAGAAAATTGCAAGGTCTGCTCTGGGAGATCATCTTGCCAATTTATATAAACAAGAATCTGGCAAGCATGAATTAGATTGAATGCTAAAGAATTAGGTCAAGGTGAATGAATTGTAAGATTTAATTGGCCAATGATTCTCAAAATGTGGTCATTGGACCAGCCAGCATCAGCATCACTTGAGAACTTGTTAGGAATGCAGATTTCCTAGACTCCATCCTAGACCTAATGAATCAGAAATCTAGGGCATGGGGCCTGGAAATCTGTTTTAGCAAATCATCCAGGTGATCTGGTATGTGTTAAAATTTGAGAACCATTGGAATATGCTAAATGTATGTATGTGGCCTCTACTAGAATATGAGATTTTAGTATGTTAGCTAGAAAAATTGGGAGTGAGTCAAACGGTTGGCTGGTAAATGAAAGCCTGGACTCAACAGTTTCCTGTAGTTAATGAGTTTAAGATTACAGAACTACCTCGACATAATGTAGAAAAGGAAGCTTGATGGCTTAGAGAAATAAGAATGTTAGAACAGATTTAAAATGTGCAATTTGCTCCACACCCTCTCACCTTCCTTACTCCAGAACATCCTGGAGGACACCTCCTTCGTTCAAAACATACTAAAATGCAATGGGTTAAGGAAGAGAGCACCCTTGAAAACCTCTGTGGTGGCATCCCTAACAGCTGAGGATGGACATGAGAATGTTGCCATGGAAATGAACTCCCTGAGTAGCAGGGCTAAGTGGCTGCTCTTAACTGTCAGAGACAAGGTGGGCACAATTATCCCAATATCCTTATTAATAATAATACCTTATTATTAACAATATATTTTATTATTAATAATAATATCTTATTAGATGCAGTTTACAGAGTGGTAATCAGAGTGTTTTGACCAACATGGACATGTGCCAGTGACTAATTGATCACAAGGTCACTGGCAATTAAATATATGGGCAATCTTGTAAGGTGTTTCTTGACTTATATAAAATAAAAACCAATTTAAGTTGTCAGTGAGAATTAGCCTCAGGCCCAGTTCCCAATTCACAGATCTGAAGTCCTTTAATTAAGGAGCAGGCCAGGTCCCTTTGAGGAAGAATGTAGCCTGAAATATGGCCACAAATGGCATCCATGGCTTTTCCAGATTAACCTATGGTCATGTACCAGGATGATTTTTACTGGGGAAGGGAAATCCCCAGTCCTTCTAGGGGTTTTTAGATAGTGAATTTGAGATAATGCTAGTCCTTAGGAGACAAAACACTATTATTGCCCAGTGGTCAGAGTATGGACTTAATGGAGGTCAAGTGATAAATGAAGTCTTGACTTCATTTAATCTGACAGTGGATTCAATAAGTCCACAGACCCATCCTGTAGTTATTTCCGCAGTTTCTGAATATATTAAAAAATAGACTTTTTTATCAGCTGAGGCATCAACTTAGAAACAACAACTGGTGAGTTTAGGTTGCTATGCTATAGAATGTAGTATATGCCTTAAACTAACATTAGATATATAGTGCCCTTTTAGCCAGAATGCAGAGATTCAGGAACCAAAGAATGGAGGTGGGAGTTGCCTGTCTTAAGATCTCATATATCAATTAAGTATTCAGAAGATTTAGAAATCCTAATTTCCAAGGTAGAACAATTTCTGCCAGGAAACATAGTCATTGTTCCATTAAATTAAGAGCTGAGTCGATCTTTTGGCTATTTTGGGGCTTCTCATGCTGAAGAACCAACAAGAAGATCTTACTCTATTGGCTAAGGTAATTGCTATGTGGAAATTGGGTTACTGTGTTACAGTAGAGGCAAGAAAAACACGTGTGGAACTCGGGGATTTCACTGAGGAACTTACTGTTCCATAAGAATAGTCCGTGGGAAACTGTGGAATCGCAATAAAGTCAGCACCACTAAGAATTTTAAATTGTGGAAATAAAGGTTTAGGTCACCCTTCCAGGTAAATAACCCCAATCTGAAAAATACATGGAAGGAGTGATGGATATAATTTTAGGTCTCATGACCAGCTACAAAAGCAGATATTATAGTGGCTGTATCATATGTTAATTTCATTTCCCCCCTTTTTCTGCTACTGAATATAAAAAGTTCTGATGGGAGGTTAATTATAATTTAAGTTTCAGGAAGGGGCATGAATGAACTGAAATCACTCCATATTTATGGAATAGCTGATGTCACTTTTGTGTGAGGGAGTTAGAGTTTTTTCATGTGATGGAGTGGCAAAAATTAATGCTATGAGGCAAAAATTGTAAACTAAGCTGTTTATGCTCTGTCCCGCCCCCCTTCCCATCTATTATGGCATAACAAATTACTTCCCAAACCTAACATCTTAAAAGAACAATATTTTATTATCCCATAATTTCTGTGGGTCAGAAATCCAGACATAGCTTAGCTAGATACTCTGACTCAGGTTCTCTCGGAGGGCTGAAGCCCATCCAAAGACTTGTCTTGTAAAGGATCTACTTCCGAGCTCACTCACATGGCTATTGGCAGGATTCTGTTCCTCAGGGTTGTTGGACTGAGGGCCTCAGTTCCTTGTTGGGCTGGAGACTTTTCTCATTTTTTTGCCATGTGGGACTCTCTATAGGGCAGCTCATAAGAAGGCAGCTGACTTCCCGTAGAGTAAGGAAGTGAGAGAGCAGGGGATGGTGTCCAATATGGAAGCCCATGATGGAAGCCAGGATGGAATCATATCATGGAAGTGACTTTTCAGCACTTTTATCATATTCTATTCATCAGAAGTATACGACTTTTCCAGCCTCACTTCAGGGGGAGGATACACAAGGGAATGAATACCAGGAGGCAATGATCATTGGGAGCCACTTGGAGGCTGCTTCTCATACCCTCAATTCATTCTCTGCCCGATTCTGCCCTGATATGGATCTCAGTTGGACTGCATCACTCAGGCTCATACCCTCTGGCTTTCTGTTGGGTTTTACCAATGGCAAGTCCAGGCAGAAGAATAAAAGATGAAAGAGAAATAGAAATAGAGTAGAAATATTTCTTTTCCTGCTTTTTTTCTGCTTTCATGCTGTGTTTCTGGCAGTAGCTGTGCTCTTCTTCCTCATAATTCTGCTCGCCTAGCTCCAGACTTCACTAGGTGCTGGTAACACCATTTCCTCCTCTTCCCTCTTCAGGTTTAGGAATGATTTAGGCTTCCCACAATTGCCAGTCCCTGAATACCTCAACATCTCTTGCTGATTCTTTAATTCTTCACACACATCTACAAATGTTTCTTTCATTAAATTCTTTGGTTTCCCTAATAGCGCCTTGAATAGTACACATTTCTTAAGGGAAGAGATTATGTATTATTATTTCTTTAGTCCTAGTGCCTAACATGGTAAGCATTTAATCAGTGTTGGATGATTAAGTGGATGGGTGGGTGGGTAGATGGGTGAACCTAGTTTGAGTAATACGAAAGAAAGGAAAGATAAAATATTTTAAATTATACGAAAATTCTTCACTGACACAGAGACATTAGGCCTCTATGTTTTGTCTGAGACGAAACAGAGAAAAGAATTAAATCTCTAGTGAAAAATGGCAATTTTAAAGAAGTAATTTTCTTTTGATAGAGAAGGAAAAAAAGAAACTTATTTAAATCAAGCCAACAAGTCCACAGTAGTGTAAGAGGAGATTTTTCAGAGGGTTACCCAGTTTATGGAAGCAAAATGCATACTGAATTGGCTTAATATTAAATAGCCATAACCAAAGAGTGTGGTTATTTTTATACCATTTCTAAACAATTAAGTTTGTTCCAGCTATGTGTGTCATGAAAAAATTTTTGTCAGTGATTTTTAAATTTATGTTAATGATCAAGGGAAATTAAGCTGATGTTTGAAAGTATTTGAGTTTTAGGCATAAAATGCCCCACATAAAGTAAACCATATTGTGTTCTAAATATTAATGTACAATTAGTAAAGAACTCTGACCCCTTGAAGAAAGACAACTAAAAGTATTTACTGTTAGATAACTTCATTCTGCAAGATGTAATATTGTAGAAATATGGCATTTTCACAATTTACTTTGTCAGGGCAAAGTACAATATTCTCTGAGATTTTGGCTTCTATCATTTTGCCACCATAGTAAGAAATGGCCTTAGTGTTCTGGGTTAGAATTGCCCTGTCAGTATAAGGCAAATTCTAAGGACCATCTGTTTTCTCTCTGTAAAGTGTGTTATAGCAGCCTTGCAAATAATTTTCAAAAATTGACTTGTTCATTATTTTCCCTACCTGCCCTCACCTCAGGAGAAATATATTTGAACAGTAAATTCATAGTCTTTATTACTCCTGAAGCCCCCATGGTTACTTGCAATGGACAAGTGAATAAGGGAATATTTGCAAGGCTGGTATAGAGACCATGAGGAAGAGTAGTGTTTTTAGGTAGAATTCATTCGACTCAAAAGCATTTTATTAGTGAGAAATTTATTTTTTAATGTATTTTTATACAGCCCAACTACCTAGCTAATTTATGTTTTAAAAAATCTCTAGGCGTACCTTTTCTTGTCTTAATTGGCAATTTTATTGGCATAGCGTTGACAACAGCCCTCATTAATACAACATTCATTGCACTTAAAGAAACCTAAGATGGTGTGCTGCAGGGGGTAAAAATATCTCAAACAACTCTGCACCTTCTTCCCAACATTTGCAATCAGTATAATCAAAAAGTTGAGAGAAATTAATAAAGTGACAGAAACCAATAATGTTCAAAAAGGAACTCTAACACTAAAAGCCTCAATTTCTTAATTACATCCTCTCTTCCATTTCAAACACACACATGCACAGACCTACATATATCTTAATATCAGCATATTCAAAAATATACTCACTTTTTCAGGCTTGTACTACCTTACAGATCCCCAGAGAGGTGCAAGGTCTAGGAAATTGTTCAGTTAATAGAGAACCAAGAATTCTTTTAACTAAAAATATTTGTAATCAACCTCCCAAGTGGTTAATAAAACATGTGACTGAATGTGAAGCAGGCCAAAGAAAAAAGTGACAAATCCATTTATTTCTTAAAAATCAAAACATTATATTGAGAAATCTGTTACTCACTCACCTGCCAAGTTCTAAGATTAGAAATCTTTGTTTTCACTGCAACAGTTGATGCTACTGCAAACTGCTAAGTCACTTGAGGAACCTGCTCCCTGTTCTATTTCAGATGTTTCTTCTTCGATAACTTTTTAATTAAAAAGCTTTACAGATAACCCTAAACTTAGAGTCATAAGAACAATGCTTTTAGATTTCCCCCCTCTCTTATGTGTGTATATATGTCTATAATTCTCCAGATTTATTAAAATAAGTTCTGTCCTACAGGCTGAAATAAAGCTACAAATACAACATCTGTCTCATTTCTCTAATTATCTCATGGATATCTACCAATGTATTAATTAACTTCTAAATTTCATGACTCTGTCAGCCATACAGTTCCTTCTCTCAGTATCATCTGCTCTCAGTATTGTTCATAGTTTTAAAAATTAAATCAACCTTTTTCTATAGATTTCATTTGAGTATGACTTGACCAATCACTATAGCTATTTAGTCCACCATTTTATTAAGACACTACCTCTTCATGCATAATAGTATCATGGTATATTTATTCCTTTGTTTGCAATAGAGAGAAATGTAATAAACCACTAATAGTATCATGGGTTAAGAGATACTAAAAGGCCAGAGTCTGCTGTAAACCATTCTTCTTCCTATATGGTGTGGTGTATGAAACTCTCACCATTAGTGTCACTGTTTTTAGTTAAGTTGAATAGGTCATACAATTATATAATCTAATAATGTTACAAGGAAGTACTCTAATATCACAACAATAACATGCTTGATGTAACTTGAAACCTATCTAAACAAAATAAAACCCATAATCCTTGCCAGTGGGTTTGGGACCAAACTTAACTTTTCACTGAGTCTTCAAATTCTACAACTTTTCCACTATTTAAGACAGATTCTTCAAAACTCCAGAAAAAAATTAAAGAAAAAAAAAAGAATCTTCTTTTTCCCCACACACTGTTACATAGCTAAGGTTTAGAGAAAGCTCCAAAAGTTGAGGAATGTGTGTAAAAGATCTTGAACGACAGAGCTGTTTTTGTTCACTCTCCCTCCTTTGCTACAAAGAAAAACAAGAACATGGGTTAAGGATAAGGATAAGGGAAACAGATTTCCATCTGTAAGCCTATAAGGGGCCATTGAAAACAAGGGTATGAAAAGAAGTTTTAAAAGTTATAAGGAACACATTCAGAGAAGAGTTTCAAATGAAAACAAGCAATTAATGAGGTGGGTAACAACAGGAATTGAGCATATGCCAAGGCCTGCCCCCTATCTCATGCCTCTTTGGAGAGAGAAATTGCTTTTTTTCCCTTTACTGTGTAACCCTATCCTGAACTTTGTGACCTTTAGAAGAAAGAAAGATACTCAGGAAATAAAATTAGGATTATCATTGCTGGTAGCAAAATGAGAGACTAGTGGGTTTATTGTTTAGAAACCATTCTAAGAAAGAATACCAAAGCAAGGAAATTAACGTTTGTCTGAAAATGATACAAAGAACACATTGTAGCTGCAAGTCTATACACTGCATAGCGTTCTAGAATAACTACATGGGCAATATGAAATGATAGTTTAAGGAGTTTTCTTATATATGCAGGTACTTAATCTGGATAATTTAAAGAAGTAGTTGTGACCTTGGGCAAATTTGATAATCTCGCTTTGTGTGCCTCAGTTTCCCCATCCTTAAAATAGAAATAACAAAGAACCCATCTCATAATTTGTTTTGTTACTACTAACCTATATAATATATTTAAAATATTTAGAGCTGTGCCTGACAAAAAGTAAGCACTCAATAAATATTACTACTCTGCCGTTAAAAGCATAGACTTTTGTTAAAATATCTGAATAAATACTTCAGTTCTCCAGTATACCTTAAAAAGAGGTTTTGTATGAATGCCTGTAATAGGCTGAATAATATCCTCCAAAGAGATCCTGGTAAATCCTAATCTCTGGAACCTGTGAATGTTACTTTATATGGCAAAAGCATCTTTGCGATATGATTACATTAAGGATCTTGAGATAGTGAGATTTTCCAGAATTATCTGGTTGGGCTTTAAATGTAACCACAAGTGTCCTTATAAAAGAGAGGCAGAGGGAGATTTGCATACAGAAGAAGGCCATGTGATGCCTGTAGCAAAATGATTACTTTGCTGGCTTCCAAGATGGAGGAAGGAGCCCCAAGCCAAGGAATGTAAGGAATGCATCTCTTGAAGCAGGAAAAGGCAAGGAAACAGATTCGCCCCCTAGAGTCTCCAGAGAGAGCAAGTCCCTCCTGACATCCTGATTTTAGCCCAGTGAAACTGATTTTAGACATCTGTACTCTAGAACTGTAAGAGAATAAATTTCCATTAAGTCACTAAGTTTGGGGTAATTTGTTACATCAGCAACAGGAAACTAATGTAATGTCACACACGTTAATTAATTAAATTAACCATGTGCTATGGCGTGAAATGGTTATGGGAAAGTATTATTATCTGGTTTATGTAGTCAAAATAGGGATCTGCTTGCTTAAATTTTACAAACTGATAAGGTTTCTCCACCCTCCTCCTCCCCATCCCAGTGTCCAAAACTGATTTACTGCTCCATTCTCAGGCAATGAGTGGAGACTTGAATTCAGACAGAGCTATGGGCATTTAGTGGGAGACCCTTTTAGCTTTCTTTCTATGCTTAATTTACCACTTCAGACATGCACACTTTAATTTGCTAATCTGAGGTAAGATGATACTACTTTTTAGGTAGCTGTCTTAAATACAAGCATAGAGACCTGCCACATTTTACAAAGCAAAAAGTGGATGGATCAGGCAGGGAAACTCTTAGTGTTGTGGAAAAGTACTGGCTTTGGAGCCAAGGAAATCCAAGTTTGAATCCTATATCTACTATAAACTTTGAGACCTTTATCCTCTTTGGATTACAGTTTCCTCCTGCATAAAATAAGAATTTTTTAAAAGGGCCATTTGTGATAAAAATGGTCTCATTTTATTTATAACCAGATTATAGTGCTCCAAGTCCACATTGCCTTTAGAATCAGGAATTCCAATCCTTTTTCCAGAGGCTCCCCTCATTGAATGTTTCTGGGAATTCGTCTCCACTCACTGCCTGAGAATGGAGCAGCAAATCAGATGGTGCCTCTAGCTGGATTTCAACACTGCTGGCCCCTTATAAAATGTTGGTATCTACTGGTCCCAGAGGCCCTGGTGCTACCTCCGCTGCCTGCAGTACTTCTGAGGCAGGCTGCAACATGCTCTGGTGCCCTCTGAGCATATCTACACTGGGTCTTCAAGAAAAAAAAAAAGGCAAGAATGGATTCTTGAGGTGAATGGCCAGGCAGGAGGTGAAAGATGTCCTTACTTCTATGTTACACTTAGTCAGGTGTGTTCCATAGCAGATAGCTGGCCACAAAGAGGCATCCTGAAGATTTTATGTTTTTAAGCTCTTTTGATTCTCCCACACGATTATTTTCCCCTGGGCATTATCGCCAATACTGAATTTGATGAATCCAGAAGGATAGTGCCAAGTAAAATTTAGATAAACCCACAGTTGACAAATCCAAGTATTAATTGGGAGATGTCAGCTCTATTTAGAAGACTTTCTTAATCTCTTGTAGATTCTATCAAGAAAGAACTGTGACCTTCTAAGAACTATCCAACAGTGTCACTAAGACACAGCACTTGGCCCAGATCAGAAATGTAATCTCAATGCTCCTCTCAGCATAAAATAGAATTCACCAAATTTGCAGACGTTTTCCTTAGAACCTACCATACTGCAGATTCTTTAGAATTTATGTGATCCTTATGAGTCCAGAAGCTACAAACCAGTAAACGGTCTTAGAAAACATTTGGTTACCAGAAAACAATGGTTTATCTTGTCCTCTGACAAAATTTGCACATGACTTATTCACTGAGTCAAGCGTCTCACTGTGGACCAGCCAGATCATTCATTTGATGGTAAATGATTGTACATCTAAACCTGTTAATTAAAATATACAGCATTAGATTTTTTTTTTCCATTAGAGAACATCTCTATTGCCTACTGATTGGTCAAATAGAAACAATACCCCAGTTCTTAAATTTTGGAGATGACACACTCCTTCCCATGACAGTGAATGTATGCAAAGCCCACAAAATGTGGTGTATAAGAAATATCAAGAGGCTTTTGTGGTCTGTGGACCTCAGGTTAAAAACTATTGAGACACAAAGAATTTCAAATATGGAGCAAGATTTTCAGACATTTGTGTGACAACACAGAGCTTAGGGCGTCAAATTGGATTTTTGTTGATAACTTATAACACTGAGTTGATAATAATTAGTTGTATTGTGTGTCTTTAATGCATTTGGGTGGTAGAATTGGACAAAATAAATATTATATTTGATTTGGTGTTGCAGATAGATTTTTATTAAAATTTTCTGTTTATATAGGATAGCATATTAGTTGTCTAGGGCTGCCTTAAGAAAATACCACAGACTGGGTGGCTTAAACAACAGAAATTTATTTTCTCACTATTATGGAGGCTGGAAGTCCAAGATCAAGGTGTCCGCAGGGTTGGTTTCTTCTGATGTCTCTCTTTGGTTTGCAGATAGCTGCCTTTTTGCAGCCTCTTCTTATGATTGTCCCTCTGTGGGTTCACACTCTTAGTGTCTTTTCATACGTCTGCATTTTTTCTTCTTAGGACACTAGTCAGATTGGATTAGGATCCACCATGTGACCTCATTTAATCTTTATGACTTCTTTAAAGGCCCTATTTCCCATACAGTCACATTCCTAGGTATGGGGGTGGGGGGATGGGGGAGGTAGGGCTTCAACATATGAATTTAGGGGGAGACATAGTTCAGGCTGTAACACATAGTATATGAATTTACTTGCCTTTATTTGCCCCTAAAAGTGTTATTTCAAATTCCAAATTTTCATACTTGAACTATCCTTCAGAAACATTACATTATATAGAAATTGCACCTCATTTTCTTATGTTAACCTGATGTCAATAAAACTGGCAATGGTTAATTTGTGGCCCAAAGAAAACAACCACAGACAAAAGGCTTTATAAAGAGAAAATAGTAATAACTGTAGTTTGAAGAGCTTTTCTTGGTCTTAAATGTCATCATGGAATAAGTAATGTAAATAATTAATATGTAGTTTTGAAAAGATTTATAATATTTGTTTAATTGTCATGTTTGCTTTTTATGTAGAAGAATTGGTGTACAAGTTATTCTTGGCAACGGAAAGACTATACAAATTATATTTTAATTCTCACCACACTACTGAGTTTGCTATGTTACAAACATATCAATAATATATTTGCAAATCTGCCAGCTGAGGTTGGAAATTGCAAGGGAGAAAGAATTGGTGGGTTTATATTACAATAGGCTAAAAGAGCAAACATTAGACATTTATTTAGAAATAGTACACTTATTGTTAACTTTCACTGTTAAACTAAACTTCCCAAATGAAATATCTTATATTGGTGTGCATGCAGAAATGACAAAAGGTGAATACAAAGAGGTAAAAATTATACAGCTGAAGCATGGACACAAATCCAAAGCAAATGAAATTAATATTGGATATTAAAATGGTAAATATTTAGGCAATAAATCTTACAATATCAAGGGTATCAGTAGGTCAACTTCCACATTTGTGAAAAAGGTGTCAAAAAGAGACCAGTCTACTTAGTCCTTCTCCCTTACCAAAAATCTTTTTTACAAAGAGGAAATCAGTATTTTGTGAGAATTGGATCTTTTTTTTTCATTTTCCAATGAGCAACCAGTTTTAAGTAATATTAAAGGCATTTGAACCCAGAAAATATGCAAAATATAAACAAAATTTTAACACTGTTGCATGGTGCATCAGATGAACGACAGCAAAAATTACTGTCAGTTTGTGCTTTTTTGACCAATAATTCTCTGTATTTCCTACAAGTAACTTGAGTGATGCAAATGACCTTATTTTTACAGCATGCTTTTATTAAATAGTTTATTATTTTGGCAGACTAATAAAGATTTTGGTATTTGCTTTTATTTGCAATAATATTACCACCACATAAAAAAGGATTTTATGTTCTTTTTGAGGAACAAGGAGGATAAAAGTGGTGATGGATAGCGCAACTGAGGCATCAGCAATGAGCTGGAAATGAGACACATAAATATGAAAGCAGAGCTAAGAAAATAGAACTGCACCCTTGGCCTTTCTTAAAAGAACATGCACACTTCATGGTTCATTCACACTGTTACAGAAACTCCTTTTGTTTCCAGTGAATCAGGGAATGCATGTAAAGTCTGAAACACTATTCTTACTCATAGCTGACTGACTTCTTCTATTTAATTAGACTCATTCCGGGGAAATATTTCCAAGCTTTCTGAGGATGTTTAGATTTGAGGAAAAAAAATGATCAATTGACTAAAAAGTTGGTGGCCGGAGGGACGGAAGGGGAATCAAAACAGATTTACTATTTTTACCATTAATTAGCACAGTGCACAGAAATGAAAGCATTCCACACTATAGCATCTTAGAGTCAATAGAGCAATTGTGTAGTATTTAAGGATATTCGATGTAGGTGGCTAGGCAATTGAATGTGACAATTAAGGACAAATGTATTAAGGACAAATAATATTATATATGTATATAACCATTGGGTAGACCACATTAGATGGAGGCTTTGGGAATTATAGCATTATATCTTGCCAGTGATGGTACGCGTTTATTCAAAAATTATAATTGTTTTTGTGTTGCATGTTTTCTGACAATGTCAGTATGTAAATTTTACATGTCAAATATTATATATTTATTGTCACCAGAGTATGTTTAGTATTAACTTTATCTTTTTCCGTTAATAACATGTTTCCTTGTAGCAGCATTTAATTGTTACCATGAATGAAAGCAGATTGTGATGAAGAAGTGAAGGGAAGGTAAATCTTTTATTCAGGGCCAGAACCTGAATTGGCAGCTCTTAGCTCAGTAATATTCAAACGTGGAACTATTTTTCTTTGCACATGAAAGTGCAGCCAATAGATGAAAGTAGGAAGAAGTAATATGTTGTGAGCTGAGAAATCCACTGCTTTCATTATTGACATAATTCTTCAGATCTTACAGAGGGAGAGAACTCTACCATTTGGACTCTTGCTGCAAAGACTTACAATAGACATGATTCTGACAAGAGGTTGGTGGTAGCTGAACAGACTTAACAATTAATGGTATGCCAAGGCTGAGTTCAGAGAATTGCTTTACCCAATGCCAATCATTCATTCCTGGCAGTAGCACTTCACATCTTTCCTGGGATGCCGTCCAACCACAGTGGCATCTAAAATATATCGAGCAGTGTTACAGTTGGAGGTGAAATTGAAATTTGCGCCAAACAGAAGTGACAAATTCACATGGCTGAGTGTTGCCTAGCAATCAGGTCCAAGGGGGATGTGGCAATTCTGCGTTTACCCATGGGGGTGTGTAAAGGGGGAAAGAAGTATTTACATTAGAGCTTAGGTGGTCTCACGAGTAGAGCCAGGTGTATGAGAGACTTCATTTCACTTCCAGAGTGTTAGGAGGTAGGAATTGAAGTGGCATAGGGAAAGGAGGGCAGCAGCTGAAGTTGGTAGGATAAGCAGCTTTCAAGTCGGAGGTTCTCAGCAATTAACCTGGGGGAGGGGGAGAGCAGCAAGATGCCAAGATGCCAGACTTGCTTCAGAAATTCATGGCAATTGGCCATCCTGCTGCCTTTTGACTGCAGGCCTCTGATGCACCTCTGTTCAGCTGACACTTGGCAGCTGGGTGGCCCCAGGGTAAAGCGAGCAAATGGTGGCCTTCTCTTCCCAGAAATCCACCTGGGAGCAAAGCTCCCACTGGGCAGCCAGACTCAAGAGGTTAGTGGAAGGAATGGAACACTCAAACTGAAATTCTAACCTTGTGCCCTCATTTACTGTTTCTTTTGGGGGTTTCCCATTCCACCTATTTTTTTATTGGTCTTTTCTTTATCTTGGAGAATGCTACTCAAACTCCCCCTACCCTATACTCTATAGTACGAAGTGACTGTCAGAATCAACGATGAACATACGAAACAGCAAGTGGATACATCAAAATACCAACTCTGGGGAAAGAGACACAGTGCTTGCCCTATAAAATTTTCTCAGGTCACAACCTGAGAAATTTTGTGCAAATAATTTTGTCTTGGGTTTTCCACCCCTTCTTATTTGGAAGAAGAATAAACCTGGAAATTTGTAGTGTAGATTTAACTGTTTAGTGGAGGAACTCATGGAGGTATTACAGCCACCACCCTGTAGATTGTTTTCTTCTTTGCCTACTTTTTTGTTGTTCTCTTTCTTTTGAACTGTTAGGACCTCATTAAACTGATGAGTCTAGACTGCACAGCCCTGTGTGAGAGAAGAGCCCAATCTAGACTGAGACGGTGGACATTGTCATTCCCCCCTGTGGTGCTCACTAATCCATAGACTTACTCTTAATGAATCTCAGGCCTGAGTGAGTGCCCATTCCCAATGTTGCAAAACTTCAATACTATGTCTAGGGTGTTTGGCTAAATTTGTATGTAATCTGTTGTTTTCTCAAGGAGACTATAACTTCTAAGGGCAGGAACTTCTAAGGAGGGTCAGATAAGATAAAAAGGTGAAAATGTAAAGTGCTATGTAATTGTAAGGTATTTTTGTTATTTCTATTATGTGTAGTATGCTGCTCATTTCACAATAGATGTTTAATAAATGCTGGTGGATCAATGGACAGACTAGATTCATGGATAAATTGGTAATGACTGATGAATGTATAAAACCACACATACGTTTAAGAGATTCAGTAGATCATAAAGCTGGCTAATAATAATAACAACAACTAAATTTATGGACTGCTCATTTTATGTCAGCCTAAATTCTTTACATTAATTAACTCATTTAATTCTCACAACAACAATATGAGGTAGATATTATGGTTCTCATTTAAAATGAGAGGGTTGTTGCGCAGAAAGGTTAATCAGTTTTCCCGAATTGTTAGTAAGTGAGGAGAACTTCTTTCTAACTGGACTTCAGAAGTGACCTCCATTAATGGTATTAATTACCCACATATATTAAAATTTGGATCTATTCTATTTAATTTCTGTAAGCATGAAAAGCTAAAGCAGAATGCAGTCAGTACACTCTTGTGGTAGGCAGAATAGGACACTTCAAAAATTACCATATCCAAATCCCTGGATCCCCTGAATATATTAAGTTACATGGCAAAAGGGAATTAAGGTTGCAGATGGGATTATGGTTGCATATCAGATGACCTGGATCTAGGGAGAGGTTATCCTGGATTAATCAGGTGGGTCCTATGTAATCACAAGAAAATACAGAAATAATGAAGAGAGAGGTAGAAGAGTCAGTGTCAGAGGAATGCACTGTGAGAAAGACTTGACCGCCATTATTATCTTTGAAGATGGAAGGAGACCATTATCCAAGGAATGCATACAGTCTCTAGAAGCTGGAAAAGGCAAGAAAATGGACTTTCCTCTGGGCCCTGCCCATACCTTGATATTAACACAGTGAGACCCATTTTAGACTTCTGACCTCCAAAACTGTAGGATAATAAATTCATGTTGTTTGAAGTCATTAGGTTTGTGGTAATTTGTTACAGCAGAAACAGGAGACTAATACAGCTTTCAAATTCCAAGATTACAGAATGACTTTTGATTTCTCACTAATCCAATGCTGGAGTTTATTGACATAACTTCAAGAGTCAAAAATTGGAAGTCTTGGCCTGATTTAGATTCATTATTAGTCTTATTTTCATTTGAACTATGTACGAGGAAAATCTCTCTACATAATCTATAATTTCTGAACACTTTTTCTCTAAAACAAACAATGTCTATTTTTATTCCATTTTAAGTATATTATGATCGTTAAAATTATGGACATAAGCACCCAAAATTACCTGGAAAAGAGAGACACCAAGTTCCATGGTCTATGATTTAAGCTTTTCTGCCCTGTTACTTCACTTTCCTTGCTCTTTGTCTCTCCTGTTCTTTCCCATCTTCCTTCACCTGTCCTTTGTTTAACTCTCAAAACAATGATCTCCTCAAACCTGATACTTCTCTGGCTAAAGGTCCATTAAGAATGCATCCCTTTTTTAAAGCCTCAGTATCCTAATATTTCTATTTCTCTTCTTTTCCCCTTTAGTAATAGTAGTATTAATAATGATAATAGATGGAATCCATTAAGCACTTCCTATGTGCTAATATTGTGATAAATGTTTTACATACACTGTATCATTTAATCCTCATAAAAAATAAGAGGTAAGTACTCTTATTATTTCTGTCTTTCAGATAAGTAAAGGGAGGCATAAAGAAGGTTAGAAACTTGCCCTAATTCTGTTAGCACAGAAGTGGAAGAGCTGGGATTCAAATCCAGAGAAGTGTCCACTTCAGGTGAGTGATCTTAACCTCACATTCTGCTGCCTTCTGGTTTAGTTTCTCCACGGAAGCAGCTACTAGACTGCCTCCTATGCAAAAAGTATCTGAATTATGCATAGTGCTTAAGATAACAAAAGATAAAAGTGTTAAGTGCTCTGTCCTGAAGAGAGCCCTAGGTGGTTAAGAAATAAACAGAGTAAAAATGGGGGAAGTTAGAAATCCAGGCAGGTGTTGTACACGTGAAAGCCAAGGTTATCCACAATGGGAAGTAGACCCTGAGAATATCAAGGCAGGGCCCTTGGCTTATTTAGTTTCATATTTTGAGCACTTAGTACCAAGCTCAGTGTACAGTGAGTGTTCCAACAGTGATTTTAAACCTGGGTTTGCTGGACCACCAGGGATGTGATGATAATATTGGAGAATCTATGTGTTTTACAGTCAGTATTCTAAAATGTCAAAGAAAATGATCCATCTACAATGATAAGACTGCACAGACTGTTTAAAGAGATGAGTTTCTCGGCTGTTGGCTAGGATTCTACCAGTTCAGTAAGATTATATCCTGGTTACTTCATGATGACCGGAAACTTTGATTAACAGATATGTATGTGTAATAAAACAGGAAACCAAATATTGCTTGAAATAAATTTGTTTGCTAAACAAAATATATCAAAACATAAGGACTGTGGAGTCTAATGAATTAAAAAGCTTTACTTAATGGTGAAAAATCTGAGAACCGTAATGTGTACTCAAATATTAATTAAAAGTTGAGTGAATAGGTTCAAATTTTGTGTCTCCAAATATCCCCAGTTATAATCTAATGCTTCTATTAACAGATTAATGAACTACTTCTTGTAGTCATCATACTTTAGTGCTAATTGGCTTATCAGCTCAACTTCTGTGACAGGTGACATGTAGCTGAGATCTGGGCACAGAAGGAATGTGAGTTTTAATCAGAGGGAAGACAAATTTTCTGGAAAGGGCTACATAATTTTATCTAGTAGGAGGTATTAAGGGGCTAGTTTCTTTTGGGCTGGGGGGTGTAGGTGTAGAAGAGAGTAACATAAAAGAGGAGAAAAAGTATGGAAAGAAGAGATAATACAGCCAGAGACAAACATTATCTATTACACAATTTGCCTACTCCTAGTACTTTCAACCAGAACAGAAGCAATTAATAAATAATTTCTGGGCCTCTACATTAAAGGACTGTGCCATTCAAAATATGATTCAAAAAAGCAAACAAACAAAATATGATTTTTTTTTTTTTAAAGGGACGACATTTATTCCTTTTCCAAGTGTTACAGTAAAACCAGGTGGAAGAGAATGGTTTTAGCAGCTGGAAAAAATAAAATTACAAATCTGGGGTTTGGCCATTAAAAGTTATTTACAACAATGGGAGGGGAAAAAAAAAAGGACAACAAGAAGTTGTTTCACATTACATACCTCTCCCCCACCCCAAAGCTTAATACTTCCTTACCAAGTCAAAAAAGAGACACAGTTGATTCACAAGCCAGAGGTTTGAACTTGAGTAAGACATTTATAAAAACCTAAAAGGGGGCAGTGTCCTCCCCAGCCCAGGGGCCACTAGGCACCGCACAAGAGACTAAAAACTCAACAGGGGAAGGCTGGACACTCAGGGTTTGGGAGTGTAGGCACCCCCAGATCTGGCTCAGGGATTTGGGGAGTAAACAAAACCTACTTGGAAAAGAATTGGGGAAGAAAACCAGCAATTGCCTTCTGCACAGGTGGGGACAGGGAAGGAGGTAGGGACAGGGACAGGAGCATTTCCCATCACTAACCTAACTTGGGAAACTGCAAGGGACCATCTTCAACTGGCCTTAAGAGGAAGACCAGATGGATGAGTGGAGAATCCACAGGAGGAAGAGGACGAGAAGGAACGTGGCTAGGGGGCAACAGCCCCTTCCTTTCTGGGCGCAGGAAGGCAGCCAGGGCACCAGGTCCAGGCAGTGACCTCACAAGGACAGCACAGTTTTTGCAGCTTAAGATCACCCACCTGCCCCCACCCAGCTACTCATTCTGTCCGCCCGCTGGTGTAGGGCCCCTCTCTGCCCAGAGCGGTGGATGGCTCTGCGCCTGGGGCCCTGCCTCTTCTGTGTCTCCTCCCTTGGAGGCAGCACCAGCCTCTGCCCCTGTGGCCTGGGGCTCCTGGCTCTCAGGGGTGGCGCATGCCTTCCCTTCCTGGGCAGTGCCTTCCTTGCTGCAGGCACCGACCGCCCCTGCTCCTGCCCTTCCTGTGGGTGAGGAAGCAGACGGGTCCCCCCACTCCCCCTTCCGATTTCTCTTGAAGGACAGGCCACTCAATTTGGAAGCCTTCTTGAAAGAGAATTTCTTCTTCTTCTTGGGGGTATCCTTGGGGGGAACCTCCCGCTTGCCCTCAGCACCCAGGCTAGGGGGTGCCGGCTCGATGGCATCGCCAGTGGCCCCGGCTGCCTCCTCTTTTCTGTTCACGGGGGACGACTCCCTTCACCTTTGGGGGATAAGTCTGCATTGCTTTTCACGTGGCCGTTCTCCTGTCCGTTGACCTTAGCGGGGGAAGCGCCTGCTGCCTCCTCCGCGGTCACGTCGCCCGGGGAGACTTGGAGCTCTGGCTGCCCATGGCGGGGGTTCTGCTGGGGGGCGCCCGAAGCCGCCCCGGGCTCGCGCCGCAGGGGGTAGTTCGGTCGGGGTGGGCCTGGCCGGCGGAGGGGTGGGGCTCACGTCTGAGAGGGGTGTGTGTGTGGGGGACCGAGCTCCACGCCCGCTCAGCGCCCATCTCGCTAGCTGCTCGCCAGAATGCCTAAAATGTGAGTCTTGTTCTTTGTCCTCAAGAGGAAATGAGATTTAAGCACCGGGCTAGCAATAGGATGAGGAGAGTAGGGCACTTCATTTACGCATATAAAAATGTATATAGTGACATAAAGTAAATCATTATTTCATTTAACAGTATAGATATCATCAGGTAGTACCAGAAGAATTAACCAGGAAATGATAAAAATTTGGGGGGAGGGAGCCATCATTATGGCCTGGAATCAAGAGGTGTTGAACCAATGTACTGGGGTCTGGAGGGGCATCTATCTGACTTGCCCTATATTCCTAGACATGTACCACACTGGATTACTCTTACTAAAATAGATTTTTTCACTCTCTCTTCTCCTAATAAATAGAAGAGAGCAACTGAAGCTCAAGGCACCCCTTTTTCTTCTCATGACAGCCCTAAGATTCTCAACCTAGCTGGCAAATGCTATAGCACTAATCAGAGTGCTGGGCCCATAGAGCCACTCAATAAATACCTTCTAATTATATGGTAAAGAATAACAAACATTTAACTTGGAGAAGGTCTCACCAAATGGCGACCCTACCATTTCCTAGCAGTATGAACCTGGGTTAATTACATATTGATTTTATTTTCCTTATCTGTGTAACGGGATTGCTAACTTCTACCAAAAAGGTTAACCAATCTATAAGCGTAACTGAAATAACATGTAGTCATATCTGATGCTTATTAGACAAATGTTGACTATAAATTTGAAAGGTGACCATATTGCTATAGACAGATAGAGGCTAACACCTTACATTGAGGGAAGTTGTGTGGTATTTAGAAATTGGGCCCTGCTGGTCCTTGATTTTTTAACCTACAAAATGAAGGCCTTAAAACAGGTAGATTTGGAAGATCACTGAAATTCTAATGGTCTCTTGTTTCTGAGAAGCAACCATCTAGTCAAATTCTTTCTAGGCCCTAAAGCACTGATACAATGTTGAATATAAAAAGAATAATGGAAAACTTAGCACTAATTAAAGAGACAGCATATCATCTCTTTCCTCATTGTGCATGTGCTTATATCTTGGATACATATCAGTTGGGGTTAGTGGGTGATGATATTATTAGGCTGGCAAAAACAAACAAAAATAAAAAGTAGTGAGAATTTTGTTTAGCCAAATTTATTCAATTTAATAAGAAACTACATCTTCTTCAGGGGTTCTTCCTACAATTTTGGTATCAAATTGTCTTTTCTTTATACAACAGTGATAAAAGATAGTACTTATTTTTTCAAATTACCTTTCATAGGAAATGAAAAGTTGGCAGCTTTATATCACTTTCCCAGTTTTTTCTACTGCTGATTAATTTTTAGGTTCATAAAATTTGAAAATCTAGAAATCCCTGACCTATAGCACCAACCAATAAATAGTTTTTATTTTTATCATTAACATTGGCATTGTCATGAACAATGTTAAGAGGAAACTTTCTGAAAGGAATATCTGATTGTTTATTGAAAAGTACCAAGTTTTTAAAGCCTCACTGGCCTTTCTCAGAATCAAAGCCTAACCAGCCCGTCCCCCAGCTTCCCACCCCCACTCTGAGGAGGAAAAGATGTGAGAAGAAAAAAGAAACAGGAGTCAGATTTTTTTCTGCTCCTGTGGGATCCTATCTGAAATATTTACAAGTGTGGAAATGGCACAGAGGAAGCCCACTTACTGCTGGAGAAGAAAGGTCGGAATTGGGCTTGCAGCATCCTCAGTGAGCCAGCTCAGAAGGCTTCTCTGCCCTGACGTAGCTCCAGGCAAGTAGCTATCAGGCCTGTTTGGGGTAAGTGATGCAAAGAAGATAAAACACCAACAGCAGTTTTAATGTCAGAACTGCTGCTTGAGTTGCCACACTCCCAGCAGAATAATACAGCCACATTTTAGAGGATTTTCATGGGATGAAATTTTAACAGGTATATTAGAAAAACTGAGGGGAGTAACTCTATAAAAGTTTAAAGTCCATGCATAGTGGACTTGGTGGTAGATTTTTAAATCCACAGTAAAGGCTTGGTTTTGACTACCTTCTGACTAACTTTCAAAGACATTTCTATTGTAAATTAATAATAAACAAACTTTTATAATGACTGGAGATATTTTCTGACTTAAGAACTTAATCATGAAATTGTTAATCTGTAAATGATTTGCAAATGTAAAAAACTGCTATTGTTGCTACTATTTTTTTTATTTACCAGCAATATTTTTCATATTCTTATCATTGTCTCTCTATTGAATTTGACTTGAAATGTAATATTTATTTGCATATGTCAACTTTGAGTGTTATGGTGAGTTGTATCAGACCTGCTGTTCAGACATATTGACATTAAGTAAAGAGGAACAAAGGGAACCTAGGAACTGACTCTGAGAGCTCACCAGATTAATCTGTTATTAGAACCAAGAACATATATTTAGAAGTTTGGTTTGCTCAAACTATATCAAGCCCCGTACATAGTCCCAGATACTTATTTAGTCTGAACATAGATTCACGTATAAGGAAGTATGCCAAACAACCTCATGTCAATCAGTGACAGGAATAGTTGCAATAATACAAATAGACTCAACAACAGCAATGATAATGTATATTCCCTAGAGAACGAATATGCTCTCCAACATGGTGGCATTACCTGGTCCTCAGTTAAGATTTGATATTTTCCTGCTCCGGAGAGCATCCCACCCTTTGACCTCTTCTTCTGAGTTGAGAATTATTAATTGCTCTTGTTGTGATTCTATTTATCTCTTAGAAAGGACGGGAAGGAGTTTCATCTCTTTCCCATTTTTGTGCATCATTTGTGACTGGATAACCTATATTAAAATGATTACAATGTGTACCAGAACGCCACTCATGCATGCACCTGTCTTCCTCAGGTTTATTCTGACAGAGTGTGTGTGTGTGTTTGGTAGTGTTGGAAGGGAAGATAATAAGTACAGCCAGGTATATTTTGACAAAACACTTGAATGTCATAAAGCAAAATTTACTATTTTTCTTTTTTAAGCCAAAAAAAAGCCCATTCATCAGTTAATCTATTAAAGCTGAATTGCCTAGAGAAATATGTTTATTTTCTTTAACTGTTTTATTTTGTATATTGATTTTGAAAATTATTCTTAAATTCTCCCCCAATCCTCATATGTCTGTAATTTTTAAAGATAGTCTCACCAGTCAGAGTGGATCTCCAGGTATATGAGTGTGAAATCTGGGGAAAGGTGGCACACACAACTTTAATATCTCTCCTGTCTTTAGACTTATGACAAAATCCTTTAAACATAATGTTGTGTTTTAATCACATCATTGAAAAAAGATCAAAAATAGAAATTTTAAGATAATTTTTGTCAAAACTAGAGCACTATGGTCTAAAGAATATTTATGAACTCATGCTACCTCAAGATTGCAGGTCAGGCATGGTTATTCAGGTGTGACTCCCTGACCAAATCATGCAGGGTAGGATTATTACCTCTAGACTTTCAGACAAGAAGTTTTAGAGAATGAACATGTAGCTTACCTCTAAATTAATTTCCTTTGAAATCAATATGTGTTATTCTGGGAAAGTAAAGGAATATATAGACTACATTAATGTGTAGGATTTGAATGGACCACTCTAAGAACAAGCTATATATTTGTATGTAAGGATGTGTGTGTATGTACACACACATGTCTAATAGTCTAGTAAAAAAGAGCCCATAGACCTATATTCAAACGTAAGTACACATATTCATACTTCATGCTCAAGCACAATTCTGACATCATTGACACTTTGCATTGGAATAGGACAAGCTGGTATCACCAAACAGGAAAATTAATTCACTCAATCCTTAGTATGCTCATGGAAGCCGTACAATTCATTATAAGCATATTGCCAATAGAAATACAAACAAACAGCATGTGTATCCTATTAGATCTAAATCATAGCAGGGAGCCGAGCTGGTGGAAATAAAATGCATCCAGCCTTAAGCATTCTGAGTTGTACTCATGAATGACTTACTGTATGCCTGGATTCCACTCCAGTTCCTTATAATTTACACTGGGTTATTATATGTTGTGCCTCTTCCCAAATCAGCTGTCTCCATAAGGGACTCATGCATTATGGAGTCAGGGGAACACTCAGGACCAGTCCAAGAATGCTTTGTCCATTGGGGAAAAGTCAAAGTAAAAACTAGTCCCTATGTAAATGCACAAAAAATGCTGGTTCCTAAGCATCAGATGCTCCTGAAACCCCGCCTAAGTAAAGTCTAATAACTGGTCTCGAGAAGAGTGTGGCTGGCAGTTTGGAGTAGATAATTTAAGCTGTCATGAAGTTGGGGAGCCTGGCTGGTTAAATCTTTTGCGAGCCTATTGCTTCTCCAAACACTCCCCACGGTATCTAACACACAAACATGCTTTACTGAGCATCAGCAAAGGTGGTTTTCCACCCACCCCTACTACATTATTCAGACTAATATAAGAATTAAGAACAATGAAAGGAGAAAAGTAAAACCATAAGTGTCTAAAAGTCCATTGTTCAGACAAGATTTTTTTTTTTTAATTTGGAAATTGCAGCACTCATTCATGGATACCCTGCTTTTAAATTTCAATATAACATTAGTAATACTTTCCACTTTAAACACTATATTCTTGAACCTATATAGAAGGGATGTTTTGAGTTCTATATGTTACCAGGCTAACCAGTTAAAAAGTGAAATATTCAGTTAATGCTATTCCAATCAATGAGCATGTTTCTTAGAAAACAAGATATTTTTTATGGAAACTAGATATATGCTCTAATAACAGACAGATTTTATATATTTTGCTCACTATTGTATTGCTAGTGACTAGACCATAAGAGGCGTTCAATACATACTTGTTGAATGGGGGAAAGAAATCAATCGTTTGTGACATGTTAGAGAGAGAACACAGCTCTGAACAGGTGATGTGTTTATCACAGTGGAGTTTATTTCTCTCTGTTTGTATGCTCAGAAATCCAGAGGATAAGACTTGAAGCAAGCTTTAATAAAGGGTGTACTAATATCTGTTCTGATCTGATATTTGTCTATGGTCAGAACAAGGTCAAAGGGGTCTGTTAGAGATGTATTTGGCTACAAATAACAGAAAACTACCACAGTGGCCCTGAGAGACCAGGTTTTGTCTTCTGCAGCAAGAAGTTTGGGAGTAGGTAGTACAGGGTAGGTGTGGCAGCTCAGTAATTCTACTAGGAACCTCAATTCTTTCCATCTTTTTGTTCTGCCAAACATAGTTTGCAGGCTCTTGCTCTCAAGCTTGGCATCTTATGATTGCAAGAAAGATGCTTGCTGCCATGTCTTATGCTAATATTTTATCAGACAAAAAGGAAAGATAAAGTGAAGAGGGAGTCAGGCATGGATGGTGACTGCATCAAGAAGCAACAGATTTCCCATCAATCCCAGCAGATGTCTGCTTACGTTTCATAGAGCAGGACTGTGCCACATGATTAGATTGCCATGGAGTATGGGAAAGCAAATGATTTTAGCTAGACAGTTTGTTACGTCTCCAAAAAGCCAGGGTCCTATTAGACAAAGCAGAAGTGAGGAAAGACATTGGGTAGGCATCTAGCCATGTCTGCCCCAGGACTGAAGTGAAGAAATTAGTCTGTCATAACATAAAATCTGAACAGCGCTCCTCTGATTTCACCCTTCTAAAAGTAAATTCAGACAAAAGTAGTTCTATGGGGCAACAGTTTTAGTGCACATTTTTTCATGATTGAGTTAATTCAGACCTTGTTGTTTTCATAAATAGCTTAATAGGTGAAGATTTCATGATGAATTTTCATCCTGTATTTGTGGCCTAGGGAAAAAAAATTCCTTTCTATTGCCCTGAACTTAAAGTCTCCTATTATCTGGACCAACTTCTTCCTTATTTCTCCTTTCAAAACCATTTTCTCTAAATAGCTCTCTGAGAAGGAGTATTATAAAGAAATTCATACCCTAATGTTAATGTTTGACAGTGTCTTTCTATATTGTCCTGTATGGGGGCTATTTGAGGTTTAATGGGATAATTGCCTAAAAGTCTAGCTCTAATTTCAGAAAGAGTGGCCAAGAGAGATATTTTTGAATTCAGGAACCTTAACCTTAGTTATGTAGTCACCCCTCTGGGCAGTGGTCTTTCTTGTCTAAGAACTGAACTCTGTTTTTATTTACCAAGAGCAGTATAAAGGTAATAATAATCTTTCTCTCTTTAATACTTGACAATGTGCCAATGGAACAGTGATTCCTTTAGCAGATGACCTACGTGAATCATGTAATTCTATGACTCCTTGCTCATAGAAATATAAACAATTTAATACTTGTTAGGAGTTGGAGATGCTCAAATCTTTGTTAAGGTTCTGGCCCTTTCCTTGGTTTCATTACTTTTATATTAGGCCAAGCCTTTTATTAATATAATGTAGGGAGATGTTTGGCAGAAAGGTATAATGTAAGCTGATCCTTTGTAAATTTAAGAAAACTAGAAAGAGGGGAGGGAATAAGTCGTTCATGACTAAAACAGTGGAGGCTGTCGTTGCAGGTGTTCATGAATGTTGTATGTGCACCCAGAAAGTCTTTATAGTCTTCAAAACAATTTGTCTTCACCTACAAACCACACAGCCTTATTATGTATTTACTGCTCACCACCCCGCTTGGTCCTGTAATTTTCCTTTTTTGCCTGCAGGCTTAACATTCTTGGCAAAGAAGAAGGCTTATGGGAAATATTCATTGACTTCTTATTGAAGCAGTGTTGTTTCTGCATGGGAGCCAGGCTCAAGGAGTGTAGCTACAGATCCCAGAACAACTTCCTTGATTTTACAAGAAGGGCTCTGAGGGACCCTTATACTGCAATAATATGAACAGAAACTCTCATTCTAAAGTTTCACAGAAATGCACACCACCCTCTCCTTACTCATATTGCTAGAAGACCTTGCCCTTAGAGAATGAGAACCTGGGCTCTAGGTGTATCTGGACAAGAGACATCTGAGTGGGCATTGTCTCTTCTGTTATTTGCTCTAGGACACCCTCTCGTCTCTGTCCTATTATCTCCCATGCAGGCCTCCTTCTGAGGCTGTGTGGGGTCTTCCTCTCTGTTGGACTATGTAATAGCCCGAAACTTTCTGCCCTAGGGTGGGAGTGGGGGATGAGGATGTGTAGCATAAATGTAAATGGATCTTTTCCAATAATTGTCAAGGAACAAGAAACGTTAGAGAAGAATTTCTTTGCCCCTACATGGAGCACATTGTCCCTGACTGTTCAAAATAAGTCTCTCAGTTTCAGAGAATCCCATCCCTCAGGAATGCCACAAGAATAGCCCCAATTAGCAGAATGTAATTACTTGAGTCGGAGTCATATACTTAATGATGAACCTTTCCTCCCAAATGGCATGAAGTCTTGAATAATTTAGAAGGAAAAAACAATTAAATATAAGGGGACCCTCCTTAGAGTAGGGATGCTTGTGGCCATGCTCATGCATATGCATGCTGTAAGGGAGGGCTAGTACTAGAGAAGTTTAACCAGCTTTAAAGTGGAACAGAGTTCATATTTTGAACCTATAAAAGCTCATTTAAATACATAGAATGACATCAAGATCCCATATAGATAAATGGACAAAAGTTACTGAGATAATTATTCAGGAGAAAATAAAACCAGGAAATAAAGAAAATGTTCACCTTCAGGAGGAATCCAAAACATGCAGATTAAAACAACAATAAAGGCCCATTTTACATCTATTAAAGTAAGTAAAACTTTAAAAAGTGATATTATGTAATGTTAGTGAGATTGTGGAGAAGCCGGTATCTGTATTTATTGCTGGCTGCAATGTAAAACTTTTGGAAACAAATTTGATCATTTTATTATATCAAAAGCCTTGAGACAGGTTTATGACCAGTGATCCTAAGAAATAACTAAATAAAATCTTAAAAGCTGCATGAGCTACGAGTAACTGCTATATTTTCTATAGTAGCAAAACGTAGAAGCAAATATGAAAAAAAACACAATAGTTACAAATTATAAAATAACAGTTCAATGGAATGTTATGTCTTTTACAATGGATGATTTAAATATGCTACCATATGATACAGGAAATAAAAAGATTCAAAATTTAAATTACACTGTGGATATAGCTATGTAAAATATGTAACTATATGTGTAAACACTAAAAAGATATTTATAAAATAGTATCAATGTATTAATGTAGTATGATTTTCAGGGATTTATTTTTATTCTAAAATTTGTTTTAATATGATAAAATTTTAAATCTGTAATGAGTTTATTGAGGAGCTTCAACTTGTTAGGGATAAACATGAATTAGATTTATTTCTCTGATAACTCTGTACTATGCTGACCTCTCTATTTTTTGCTGAGGTACTACTTCCAATTCTATGACTTAACAGTCTTTTCAGTTATCAGAACAGTCTTTCTAGTTTTTGAAAACTCAGTCCTGTGTGTTTTGCAACTTCAATCTCACATTCAATTCAAAACTTTCCCATTTTCCACCCCCCAGCTCTAGTTAGATTTATGACTTGCTATGGACTGCATGTTTGTGCTTCACCAGAATTCATGTGCTGAAACCCAAACCCCCAATGTAATGGTAACTGGAGGTGGAGCCTTTGAGAGGTAATTAGGTTTAAATGAGGTCATGAGGGTGGAGTCTTCACGATGGGATTAGTGCCCTTATAAGAAGAGGCCTGCTCCATGCCAGCATATGGTGAGAAGGTGGCTGTCTGTAAATCAGGAAAAGGGGCCTCACCAGAACCCAACCATACTTGCACCTTGAAGTTGGATTCCCCACACTTCAGAACTATGAGGAATAAATTTTTGTTGTTTAATCCACCCATCTATAGTATTATGTTATAGCAGCCCCAAATGACCGAGACAAGACTCATTTCCCTTCCCTCTTTCCTGTACTTCTATTCTGATGGACATGGTTTCTTATATGTTTCTTTTCAACAGGCTAATCTCTACCTAATGCTGATTGGCCATCATTCTCCTTTGGTTTCTTGGAGGGCCCTAGGAATGCCCCCTCTATAATCTCCTGGAATGGGAGATCCAAGCTGGCTTTAATCTTTTCCTCCCAGGTCAACCCTTCTCACAAGCCACCCACTCTATATCTTCTTACTGCTGGGATCCTCTTAGTTAATAGACAGCCTTCTTGGGGTTAATACCAGCAAGTTAGCTCAAGCCAGCCATCCTACTCAGTGTCTACATAGGAAATCATGGATCGTAGTCCACATTTAACAGTGGAATGCAGGCTGTTTCACTGACCTCTCTTACATGCCATCTTCTTCTTGCCCTTTGTCCACACTCAGTATCAGACATTCTGCTGGCCTAGTAGCCTGGAAATTTTTAAATAAGGACTGTTCAGACAGTCACTGAGAGTAATTCTCCTGGAGCCCTTCTCTCTCTGTTTTGGTAAGAAGTATGCCATCTCTATTCTTCCTTGGGAAAGCAATAGCCTTGATTTTCAAATTTACAGCTCTTGCACTCTCCATAAAAGCCATGCCTCATTTCCCAAACCCAGTCTTTCTCTTATATTGGTAGTGATGGTGGTGGAGGTGATCTTTATGGTTATGTTGAAAGAGTGCCTTTCTACAGGCCCTATGTGGAAGATGATGATGGCTCCAATTACTGGCATTCCTTTGAAGTTAGAAGGTGGAGTATTCAGATGCCAGTTCTGGCACTCAGCATCGAACACCACTTAAAAACAGGGAATTATCATTAAGTGATAGTTTGAATGTAATTAATTTATAGAATCAGGAGAATAAAGAAGTCACCCTCTTACTACTAAGTATAGTTGATGCCATTGATACTTATCGACTGAATTATTAAATGCTTTTTGGAAAAGATCAGGGCAATAATTCAAAATGTTTCAGAAAGGATTCCTGAAGCATCCTAACACAATCACATAGATGTTTTATTTTCAGAGTTACTGCCATTGAGTCCTATCTGCTGAAAATCCTTTCTCTCTCCAAAATACTTGTCTTGTATACATCTTCTTCTACAGAAGATGAGTTAAAATTGTCAGTATTCTGGGTAGAGGAAGGAGATTGGAGTGAAGAGAACTGGAGTGATGGAGCCGATGGGGAGATGGGACTTCTAAAGCAAAGTTTACTTGCTTTATGTTTTACCAGGGTTAGCACCAGCACTCACATGATAATCAGCAGGAATTTTGTGTTTCCTTCTCAAATCTATTTATGAGTACTTATTAACTCACAGGCAATTAAAGGGCTTGAGGGCACAAATTCTCTGTCTTGTTAGTAAAATGCCCAGGTATTGCCTAACACTAAATAATATGGACACTACTATTTTGAATCTTTCCTTGAATTAGAATACAATGGTACAACTTCAGATACAACAATTTTTCAGAGCTAAAAATGGAAATACTAGTTAGAGTTGACGAGAGAGAGAGAGAGAGAGAGAGAGAGAAAGGGAGAGTATCTTATATTGTTCCTGTTTATGAACTTTTTTGAAAGTTAGAAAAATGTCATGGAAACTTAAGTCTTTGGGATGCTTTTGAATTTAAGCCAAAATATTGTTCTAGTGGAGTTATTTATCTAGATTCCAACAAACACTGTCCATTTTTTTCTTATGGATTTTCTCGAGATGTGCATCATAGATATATTTTTAAATTGATCAATTTGACATAGTAGTTTAAAATACATGTCCCTTAAGACCCAACATCTTTGAAAATGGGAAGCTTGAAGTTGAATAGCTTAAGGCAGAGTTTGAAAAATGGGCTATATTAACATCAGTAAGCTTGTTTTGCTTTTGATCATGCACAGACAGAAAATCACATCTCAGAGGTGAAATTGTTGAGTATTATCAACATGCCTCTCCATTGTTCTTACATTCTGCAGTGAAAGCTGCTAATGATTCTTTATTTAGAGCTATGCGTTCAGTTTTATTAGACTATCTTTAAAATAACATGTAATTGGTTATAATAGACACAGTAAAATGTAAAACATTACATGCTAAATGAATCTATAGTAGCTGCTATGGTAAATTGACTTTGGAAAGACAAGAGCTAAAGGGTCTGTTGATTGTAATTGTGGTCTATACATGATGCCTGCCTCCCAAGAAACAATAGCCAAACAGCATATTTAAACGTAAGCTTCAAATGAGCCAAGTAAACAAACATTTGACCTTTCTTGAAAATTATTTAGGCTCAGTCTTATATGTTATCACTATTTAGCATTTAACTGCAAACTGTTTTGTTTTCTGTTTAACTTTATATGTATAAATGTATGTATATGCAAAGCTTTTCTATTATATTTCTTTTCTATTTCTACCCTGTGACCACTTTGCATCTTATCAGAAAGATAAAGAATATGGAAGATAAATCCCCTAAACTACAAGATCAATCTTTTCTTGTGTTGTTCTGCCTATCTGTGTTGTACTTTTAACTTGATACAATATTTGGATGCTTGATTTTTCCTTCCTGCAAACTTGTGATATTTCATTACAACTTGGCTAAACTTCTGGTACTCAGGCCTCTCTCCTAGTTTCAGCCTCACTTGCATTGTATTGCTCACCCCATATCTTGGAGTAACAAGTAACAACTTAGTAGCTAATTGATTAGGGATAAATACTGGTAGTCTTACTCATGCTTCTTTTACTGGGAGTCAGGAGTCTAGAAGTAACAGTCAGAAGGCTAGAAGTAGCTCAGTTTTGTCAAATGATTTGAGTTGATTCATGGTAAATGAAATCTGATATTTTCCCACTTCCTACATGGTTAGGAATTTTGGTTCTCAAAAGGTATTGAATTTAAATAGTAAACTAGTGGAAGCCACATCTATGCCTCTGAGAACAATGATTAATTATACAGGTTCTTGAAAATCCAGTTCCAATCTTTGTTACTAAAGAAAGCTGCTAAAATTAGATTTTTTCCTACTTCAAGAAATTAGTCCTGAAATTACAAACTTTTAAAAGTCATGGTCTTCCTTGAACCACATTTCCCACATGTTTTACATTGTCACTGCATGAATTCTCTGTTCCTTTGATGTAGTCAATAATTTATTACTTTTGCATTTTTCTTGTGACACAGATCAAAGAGCTATAAGAAACTGACCATTCATTTCATATGATTTGGGCTTAAAATATGATAAAAAAAAGAGTGAAAATAGTCATTGTAACAAATTACTTTACAAAAGGTGTTCTGTATAACAAAGCTTATTCCATTCAATGAGCTTCTCTATAAAAGAATGATCTTGTTATAACAAATTTTATATAACGAATATTTGTTCTACAATAAAATTCTGCTTATCTCTGTTACATAATCACTGTCACTAAGCAACAGACTTATTTGCTGCTTATAATAATGAGCTATGGATGAATTCATTTCAATTGCTTCATCCTTCCATCAAACACCAATTACACATCACCTTTCCTGAAGTTTTCACTCCTTTCTTACCAAAGCCAGTTGAGCTAGACAAAAAGACCCCAAATATTTAAAGTTTGATATCGGCCATCACTAAACCCAAACAATTATGGTAACTAAAGCTCAAAATGGTGGATATAACATAGCATCTCCCACTTTTCCTGACCACAAAACATTTTTTTTTTAACTCACAAGCTAACTCAGACTAGGAAACCTATCAGATTCTTTTCATCTTTATCACCTGTGGATGACAAATTAAATTTCAAGTAAGATGCCATTATGAAGCAATTGGAAAGCCTCATGCAGTTTTTGTTTTGTGTGTTTTTAAGCTACAGTAACCTAGCAACATAGGTAAAAGCCCATTATAATTCAGTGTGTGTGTGGGGTGTGTGCGTGTGTGTAATTTTGTGGTCCGTGGAGAGAAGTGGACAAAGATACTATGTACTTCTCCCCACCAAAAGTCAGAAATATAACACCTCTCTGCAATCTCAAGAATACTCATACTTTCTATGAATAGTTAAAATACAATCACTCATCTGGATTGATATAAAACATTTTAAAAGACTAATATTGGAAAACATGTCAGACCATATTCTCTTTCAACACTTAAAATAAATAGGATGGAGGGAATATACCAAGGCACACAAAAAATTGTGTTTTATCAAAGACAACCACAGCTACCTACTTGGAGATAGGCATGAATCTATCACTCTTGAACGCTTTTTCACTCCTAATATTTTCTAATACTGAAATCCCGAGCAACAGAAGGCAACCATGATAAGGGTCTTAGCATTCTTTTATTACTGTTAGATATTCTCTCCTTTTTGTTATGACATTTAAATTTTTTATTTTTGCCTTTTAAATATAAATTACTAGTTATTGTTACTTTTCCATGGACAAGAGTTACTTTTTGTTACTATAATTTTATTGGTTTTTGTCCTCACACATTTTGTAGCACATATATTCCTGTGGGGTTCACTTTCCTTTTTGCTGAAGTGCATGTCTTATCAATGTTTATGGTGAGGATTTGTGGGTGGCAAACTCTAAGCCTTTGTAGGTCTGATGATGTGTTTACTTTGCCCTCATTCTGAAGTAACACTTTAAGCAGATATAAAATTCTAAATTGACAACTTTTTTCCTCAACATCTTGAAGGTGTTGTTCCATTGTTTTCTGATTTCTATTGCCTTAGATGAGGTATCATTGTTAATCTATTTTCATTCCTTTGTAGATTTTCAGATGGCTTTTAAATTTTTTGATATTTTACATTTAATACGGGTTTTGGTGTGGGCTTAATCTTGTTATTTTGGATACATTCCCTATTTCATGTCTTTCTTCAATTCTGGAAAATTCCCTTCAAATATGTCTTCAAATATTGCTTCTCTTTCATACTGTCTATATTATTCTTCTGTGACTTTTATTAGATGAATGTGAGAGTTTCTCAATTTGTCTTACATTCTCAAAATTGCTCTTCCTATTTAAAAAAGCTCATTGTCTCTGGCATACTGGGTGGCTTCCTTGCTCCTTTTTCCTACTGTCACTAATTCTCTCTTCAATTATATATAATTCAGTTTAATCCAACCATTGCATTTTTAATTTTAATGGCTATATTTCCAATGTTTCTAATTGATCATTTTTGATATAAATAATTCTTCCTTTTACATAATTAATTTCTAAATAGAAGTTATTAACTCACATATCTCTATGAGCATTCAAAATATACTTATTCTGAAGTCTGTCAATCTTTTCTATGAAATTAATTTCCTATGAAGCAACTTCATGTTCTGATTGTTGTTTTATGTTTTTTTCTTATTGGTAAATTTCTTCATATGTTTAGAAACATTGGTCTGCATATGTGGGATAGCCACATTTTCTATCTTATTGATGGGTGTAAAGAGCACTGAATTGGCAGAGATACTAGATGGAATCATCCCAGATTCCCATATCACTGTTGGAGGACATCTGTCAAGGAGAATCATCTGACCTGCATGGACGGTGATGTGAACGTGGAATGTCATCTAAATCTGGTTATATTTTGGTTTAATTTTTTACTGCAACATAACTTAGCCCTAGCTGATATACCACATGCCAACCTACCCTTTTCCCCAACCTCTATTCCAGAACTATGTTATAAAATGATGGTTCAAAGTTCCTACTCTATTATGATATTAGAGGTATTGAAGATTAATCCACCAAGCCAGCAGGCAGGCTTCAGTTCGTATTAGAAGGCTGGTCTCTATACTCCCAATTCCATAGGTCTGAGGCCTTCTTTAGTCCCAGGCAGCAATCACCATAAGTTCTCCAACCTCTGGCTACAAGTTGTGAAGCTGACTCTTGTTCTTCATCTAGAGTACCTTATGCTTCTGAGGCTGAACTACCTCCTGCCCGTCTCTTCTGGACCTGATACCCAGCAAGTCAGGAGCTTCAGCCCCACGTACCACTATGAATTCTGGTTTACAGAGATGCTTCTCTTTTGAAAAAAAATGCCTATTTTTTTTTCCTTTTCAAACTTGCTATATGTTTGTAGTAGAGGGGTGTGTCAAGTCATGAATTTACTAGCTTGACTAAGAAAATGTTCGAATGCAGTTCTCCAATCTGGAGTTTAAAGACTGGAATTCATGAAAAACCATAGTGGTTCATGTAGGCCTTCTCAGAGCACTGTGGGGGTAGGAGAATGTGCAGTTGTTTCCAGCTATGGCTTCTGGGGTCATAATGGGCTTTATGAAGTTCTTGGCTTTTGGTATGCATTCACTATCAATTGTCCATTTCACACTCTGACAATTTTTATGATGCTTTTAAAAGATGTTTTGGAAGCTGTGGTAGAAGCAATGAGCTAGGCTATTGAGTCTCAGATCTGAATGATATATGGCCTTCTTTTGAAGGAGAAAAAATTCAAGGATCTCCTTAGTGTTGATTGACATTATTATTATTATTTATTAATTTACTTAACATACAAACATGAAACTAGGTATACACTTATGATTAGAGCTTAGATACAACCATAAACAAAAATAACTTTATAAATTAAATAAAATGAAACTATAAAACCAATCAAATTCAGAGTAATATATTTATTTCAATGTGACAGATGTTGTTTTGCTGAAACCAAACTGATGCTTGTAATACGAACAGAGTACTGATCATTGAGATTCATTGTATCAGATGAATCATGGTGGAAAATGAAAGGCATTTATTTTAGCTGTATTTGAAGAGGATTTAATAAAAGAAATATATACAAAGGTGTAGACAGGCTCAGAAGAAACTAAAGAGTATTGAGTATTTTAGTAGTGAAGAGCCACTAACACTGTGAGACTGTAAAGGCAAATGAAGAAGTGATCATCACAGCTTGGAGAGAGTGGCTGCAGTTATAGGAGAACAATGTAGAGAAGCTATGCTCTTTGTTAGAGCGATACAGTGAATTTGCAGGAATCCAGCAGGGAGGAAGACATCAAAATAAATACCTTGATCTTACTCTTCTCATTCTTCAGCCTCCTGCTGCTAACTCCCATTTGCTGAGCCCAGTCAGAAACCAGAGATCAAGGAAACCCCTTGATGAAGGTTATGGGAACAGAATAGAATGGAGAAGGGTAGAGAGAGTTGTCTAGAGAGGTAAAGATAAATATTTATTCAAATTCTTTGGAGTTCAGTACTATGTACTATCAGGTACTTTGTGATGACATAGTTCTCTCATAACATTTTTTTAAAAATTCAAATGAATAAAAAATATTTGTCTTTCCCTTGGCATGAATACAAATTTACATTTGAAGTCCTGTTTTTTTTTTCTTAGTAGTCCATGACAATTTAAATTGTAGTTAGTGCCAACATGATGATAAACAGAAGGAAGACGTAAGCACTGAAATTTGTGGCATATTTAATTATGATATGGTCATCTAGCTGAACATAAATTACATTTTAAAATTATCATCAGTGGAGAAAAGGGAACCCTCCTACACTGTTGGTGGGAATGTAAGTTGGTGCAGCCACTATGGAAAACAGTATGGAGGTTCCTCAGAAAACTAAAAATAGAATTACCACTCCTGGGCATATACCTGGACAAAACTATAATTCAAAAAGGTACATGCACCCCTATGTTCATTCACCCCTATGTTCACTCACACAAATCATAGCTTTTACCCATAGCACTATTCACAATAGTCAAAACATGGAAACAACCTAAATGTCCATTGACAGATGAATGGATAAAGAAGATGTGGTACATATATATATATAATGGAATACTACTCAGCCATAAAAAGGAAGAAAATAATGCCATTTGCAGCAACATGGATGCAACTAGAGATTATCATACCAAGTGAAGTAAGTCAGAAAAGGACAAATACCATATGGTATCACTTATATGTGGAATCTAAAATATGGCACAAATGAACTTATTTACAAAACAGAAACAGACTCACAGACATAGAGATCAGACTTGTGGTTGCCAAGGGGGAGAGTGGGAGAGAGAGGGATAGACTGGGAGTTTGGGGTTGGTAGATGCAAACTGTTACATTTAGAATGGATAAACAACAAGGTCCTACTGTAGAGCACAAGGAACTATATCCAATCTCCTGGAATAAACCATAATGGAAAAGAATATTAAAAAAGAATTTCTCTATGTGTATAACTGAGTCACTTTGCTCTACAACAGAGATTGCCACAACATTGTAAATCAACTACACTTCAGTTTTAAAAAAAAGGCCATTTCATGGCATGCAGTATTACATGAATCAAAAAAAATTATAATCAAAATAAATAAATATTCAATATTTTTAAATGTAAAAAACAAATAAGCAAATACTAACAACAGCAAAATCCTCAAAAAGAACTTAAAATTGTGCCTAGAGATCCACTGAGTTCATAGACCTCATTTGAGAATCATTGAGCTAAGCATTTCAAGCTTCAATCTGGAAAATTTTTCCACCTTCCAAAGCAACCTGCACAGATCTGCTGGAAAAATCTACTGAAGCTCTGCTGTGATACTGTTATTCTCTTTGTAAAAATCCTTTAATGGCTCCTCATTTTCTACAGAATTAAGTATAAAGTCCTCAGCCTGGAATTCAAAGCCTCCACTTACTTTTCAAGCTTTATGTTCATGACTGTTCCCTTAGATATAGCATATACCCTAGCTAAACTAGGATGTGTATTGTAGCCTGAATATATCCTATGTTTTTCTACTTTCTTTTCTCAGTACTTATTGTGTCTCTGCTTGGAATGCCATTTGCTTCATTTCTGCCTTTTAAAATCCTAAACACCTCTCTAAACTCATTTCAAATTCTGCCTCTTCCATGAAGACTGAGTTAACACCAAGGATCAGATTGTCAAACAAGACTCACACAAATATAGCTCTTACCCAGTATCAAGCTTTTGATACAGTTTCAAAAATGAAAGCACTCAAAAGACACAGGCAGGGCAGAGAGAAGGTTGGGACATGCCACAAGATTCCCCACGTCCCTTTTTTGGTAGATGTGCTCTCCAGCCCAGAATAATAGATGAGGTCTCTAATGCGGACTGCAGGTCACCTCACACAGTGGGAAGCATTTAAGTTAGGAAACATCTCCACGTTACGCTCCAGAGAGGTGTTTAGCTTATATCACATTCTACAGGGAACCAAGCATGATAAATCCATAGATTATAGGCTTGTTCATCCTATGCAGTCCTAAACCAGAAACATCCTACATCATTAGTCTATTTCCCCAGAATTCCAGTAATCATATTTGCAAGAACATTAGAGTGAGTCACTGCCTTCTTTCTTTCTCTAGAGGCATCCCTATGGTAATTGAGAAAGAAATGGATCACTGGTCAACTGCTTTTAACTTCCTTTCTCCAAAAATACATTCCTGATTGCTTCAATCTTATATAATCTTTCCCTTCTATCTCTTTGTGACTCTATCATAGAATTATTTTTCTGCTTTGCATTATACTTATATAAATTATGTCCTCCCCTCTTGCAACTCAGCAGAAGGGACATGATTTATTCATTTTGAGGTCACTAACAGCACTTTACAAAGTGCCTTGCATATAACTGTTTTACATTTCATAAATGTTGGAAGAAATTAAGAGAAAGATAATTTTCTATTCTCATTATTTCCCACAAATACCACTGTTGAGTCCAGGACAGTGGAGAGGAAGAAGACCAAGTTCAGCTGAGTCTAAATATCTGCTTGTGTAGATAACTTAATAACAACCCCACAGAATTATGCAAAATTCTGCAGTAGGTGAAGTTGTTTTCATGGTCTTTCCTTCTTCCTGAGCACTATTTCCCTCTCTACTCAGGTGCCTATATCTGGATCTTGTTTGGGGGATGGACTTTGCCCAGGTGAGATGCTGGCTAGGAGAGTGCTTCAGTATTACCAGGGAAAGTCCTAGGGGATGTTATCTGGAAATTCACCCTTGGAGTATCAGAATAAATGGTAGGAAAAATAAGAGCATTAATGGATCCATGCTTGGAGGTGGGGAAATTGGAAGGTAATCAATCAACACATCAACTGGAAGGATAAGGCAGAGACATTAACCAGGAAAACACAACGAGGAAGATAGAGGACAGGGAAATGTGCTAGCTGTTGAAGTGAATGATTCAGTATCCAGGTCTGAAAACCTGTAGTATCTTTGGCGGTGTTGCTTTTATGCAGGTCTTAGAAAGCTTTGCTAGGTTAAGAGCATAGACTTAAAAGGATAGAGCTGACCTGACTAACAGGGTTCTTATGCTTTTCTTGACTCATATAAAATTTCATTCTCAATACGTGAAAATGATTGACAATAGTTTAAAATATTTTCCTTCTGAGGAATATATACATATGCCTATAACCCGAAGTCTTAGGCTAAAATGATGAAGGGTGTATTTCTGTTATTGGGTTGAGGAGAATTAGTGCCATAGGAACTTTCCTAATGCTGCTTAAATTACTTTGTTGGATGTCATGATGTGATACTCTTTTTTATTTGGCTCCCTAACATTGAGAACTTATATACATTTCTAAGCCTCACTTCTCTAATTGGTAATAAAATAAGTTTCATGCTATTTCTTTTTCCCTGCAGAGAGAGTAAAAAAGCCCACAGCTATCCTTACTTAATTCATGTTTTTGTTGTTTGCATAACTGTGTTTTCCCTTATCTGTTTTAAACAGTGTACTTCTTGGAGGTTTTATTATTTTTCTATTACTGCATAAAAAATTACCACAGACTTAATGGTTTAAAGCAACACACATTTATTATCTCCCACAGTTTCTGTGGGCTGAGAATCTGAACATGACTTAACAGGGTCCTTGGTTTAGGTTCTCACGAGGCTGCAGTCAAGGTGTTGGATAGGGTTGGGTTCTCACCAGAGGCTTGACTGGAGAAGGATCTATTTTCATACTCCTTAGGTTGTTGGTGGGTTCATTTCCTAGCAGCTGTAGGATTCATGGCAGCTTCTTTCTTCAAAATCTGCAACAGAGAGAGAGAGACTCGAGCAAGTTGGGTGCTATGCTAGTATGTAATCACATACATTCCATCACTTTTTCCATAGTCCATGGGGTAGAAGCAAGTCACAGGGCCTATCCATACTCTAGGGGAGGAGATTACACGAAGATGTGAATACCAGGAGGCAAGGATCTTGGAGGGCTGTCTTAGGATCTTTCTGCCCCAGAGGTATAATGCTGTTTATATAAATTCAAAGTGCAAATCAGTCTAGACTCATGTAGATTCTCCATGGCTATATAGTGACAATGACTCTAATAATGATGAAGATCATGGAGATGCAGGGCCAGATACCAGAGATTTGTGTAAGGACTCTAAGGAAGAAAGAACAGCTTAAGGTTACAGACCTTCTCCAGCAATGGGGACATGTATCCTGATAAAATGTTTTATAACCAGGAACTAAATTTCCATCCTATGCATCTCATAAGCTTGCAGTTTTTAAATATTTTATTCCCTCCACAATGTTTTGGTGACTTAAGGTGTCCATGTCCTCTGCTGTGATTTAGATATATAAAGTAGATGGTTAAAATATCTTGGCCTTTTTATATCCTGAAATCATGGAAAGGCAAATATTCACTCTGGTAACTTGTGGCTGTTTGGGGTTTTGTAACTAACAAAGCTACAACAGGAAGGCTGTCACTGCTTGTCAATGTTTAAGAATTTTATACCCAGCAAAGGACCACTTGAGAAGACAGACTGTTGTTTCTTCACTGCATCAAGAACTTTTCATGATTAATTGTCTTGTTTATCCTAAGTCTATTCAAGATAAAAAAGAAATATGGGGAGGAAGGACACAGAAAAAACTTCCAATTTAGGCATTTACTATGAGAATCATTTCAAGGATCTGTGTTTCAGATCTGCTTCAAAGAATGTCCTGTCACAGCTCATTGCCAAGAGTAAATGTATCCTGTAGGAGGAAAGAGCAGCACCTGATTTTCCAAACTACGTGGGCCCCAATGTTTTCTTTTACTACTACCTTTTACCTATCATATGACTGCTAAGCAGGGCTGTCAACTGCTATCTGCGCATGACCTACATTTTCCTGCCCTTTCTTGCCCCACTGAAAGTGTTCTCTCTGCTTCTACTGCTATTCTTCCTCTAGTCTGTCCTTAAGGCCTAGGTCAAACACCATTATCTTCTTTAGTGTTGTGATTGCTCTAATTCTCACAGTGCTTGGCAAGTTTCTTATGGCTCATCACATTGTATTGCACACACATTTTTCAGGTAAAATTAACATAACATAAAATTGACCATTTTAACCATTTTAAAGTGTACAGTCCAGTGACTTTAGTACATTCACAATGTGTAACTATCACCACTTTCAAATTCCAGAATATTTTCATCACTCCCCCCTGAAAAAAACCCTGGACCCATTAAGCTGTCACTCCCAATTCTTCTATCCCCCAGCTCCTAGCAACCACTAACATGCTTTCTATCTCTATGGATTTGCCTATTCTGGTTATTTCATATAAATGGCATCATATAATATGTGGCCTTTTGTCTGAATTCTTTCAGTTAGCATAGTGTTTTCAATGTTCATTCAAATTGTAGCATGTATCAATACTTTATATGGCTGAATAATATTCCATTGTATGGATATACCACATTTTGTTTATCTACTTATTAGTTGGTGGACATTTGGGTTGATTCCACTTTTTGCCTGTGATGAATGCTGCTGCTGCTATGAGCATTCATGTACAAGTTTTTATTTGAATACCTGTTTTCAGTTCTCTTAGGCATATACTTAGAAATGTAATTGCTAGGTCATATGGTAACTCTATGTTTAACATTTTGAGAAACTGTCAAACTGTTTTCCATAGCAGCTGCACCACTTTACACTCCCACCAGCAGTGTTTGAGGGCTCCAATTTCTTTACATTCTCACCAACATTTGTTATTTTCTGTGTGTGTATATGTGTGTGTGTGTGTTTTAATTGTAGCCATTCTGGTGGATGTGAAGTAACATCTCCTGTGGGTTTGATTTGCATTTCCCAAATGACTAATGATGTTGAGCATCTTTTCATGTGCTTGTTGGCCGTTTGTGTATCTTTGGAGTTATTCCATAGACTTTTATGTTCATTTCTTATCTCTCCTCTGAGACTACAAGTTTCTTCAGGATGGAATTGTTATTAATCTTTTAATCTCTCAGGGGACCTGTTAAATTGATTTGGGCACACTGAGTGCTCAACAAATGCTTATTGACCTGAATTTAGGAGTCATAACAAAAGACTGTATTGCCTGAGTCAACCCTGAGATGAAGTCCTCATATCATGTAATTTCAGTGTTAAACCATTCTTACTCAGAACATCAGTAAACTGTTTGTTAATAAATCTATTGGATCTTTCAGTGGCATCTGAACTGTTGACCATGTATTCCTTGAAATATTTTCTCTGCCTCCTTCTAGGACACCACACTTCCCTGGCTTTGCTTCCTGATTCTCCATTAGAAGCAGTCTCCTTTGTGGGTTCCTCTCCTCTGATGAACCCTTAAGGATGAGTGTTCCCTGGGCATCTGTCCTTGGTGTTCCTTTTCACCAGTATCAGTGTTTCCCAAATGCTGGCCTGTGAATGATACCATTTCATGATAGAGTCATTTTGTGATGAAGGACAATGTAGTGAGCATTTTATGTGCCTTAATTTGTTAATTAGAAAAATTATCCTTCTTTTTAAGGCTATGTTATCCATATTTTTAAAAGGTGAAATGTCTTCTACTTCTTCTATGAAATAATAGTGATAGTACATGGCTACTTATGTATACTTTTAATGTCCTTAAAAAAGTAAAAATTTAACAACCATTTATTGGCTCTCCCTTCCAACCATTTAAAATTATACTGGACATTGAGAAACTATTCTACAGTTATTCCTGGTTTATTTCATTTATGGATATAACTTCAGTTATCACTTACATGATGGTGAGCTCCAAGTAAAAAATGTCTATATTAAGCTCAAATCTATATATACAGTTTCCTACTGAATGAATCTCCTTGATGTTCACAAATCTTTTGATTTAGCACATCTAATCTTGAGCTCGTTACGCACCAACTCACCTACTTCCCCCTTAACTGTGTTTCTTATCTTATTGAATGGCATTATCTGGTCACGTAAGTCAGAAACCAGGAAATCCCTCTATTTCCCCCTCTTCAACATATTTTCTACATCCAATTACCAACTTAAAAAATTTTTATCTTTATAATAGTTCTATAGACCATCCACTTTCGTCAATTCCCCATCTTCTTGCTAACTTATTTAAGACTACCACCAACCATCCATCATCCATTCAGCATACATTTGCAAAGTCCATACTATGTACCAAGCACTGGGAGTACAACATGAGAGCTTATTTTAAGGGAACAGTTTTTGGCATTATAACCTAGTTTAGGTTATTGCTGATTTTCAAATAATGAGTATTTTGAGGTTTTTTTCCCCCATGCTTGGTGGGTGCTCTGTATACGTTAGAGATTCATATTGGAAATATTTTGACTTGGGGAAATTTAAAGTGAATTACTTACGTTGAACAAAGAAGTTATTCCCTGAACCTGAACTGTAGCCTAAGGAAATTCCCTTAGCCTCTGTTCCAGTTTCCCATTTGGAAAATGGAATAGTTGTGTAGGAGGCTAAGATAAATCGGTTGTTTGCTGTGGTTCAAGAGCTCTATGGATCAAAATTTAAAGTACAGATTTCTTATTTATTCATTAACGAAAGTTTTAGCTGTGAGTTTCATGTTCTGGGCACAATGTGTTATAATCATTAATGCATATTTAAGTGCATTCATATGTTGCCACTTATTATCTTACCAATGAAAGGAAAATCAAAGCATGACACTAGGAGTTGGTTAAAGGGATTTGGCCTAGGTAGCATATCAGGCTCATAAAAAATTGGGACCAGAATCTCCATCTTCTTTACTGTGATTCAAAGCATGGGCTATTGGAAGATGCTGCTTATCCTATAAGTAGGGCTTGCAAAAAGTGGGGGTTCCAGACACTAAGGGGAAGGGTCAATGTCCTGAAGAAGAAAGGAAAGCATTTGGCTGGGTTCCAAGGAGGCGATCAGAAAAAAAAGCAGAACTGACTATCTGGAATGGATGATGACACCATCTGCCTTCATAGTCTTACCTTGAGCAGTGTCCAGTACTTGATGTTTCAGGAGAAAAAAAATCCCACTACCTTTTATATTTTTCACTTGGTAAATTATTAAAATCTGGAAGTTATCCTTCCTACTACCATTATTTTGGCATTTTTTCCCTTTGATACTTGGTTCTTTCAGATTTATTAACTGGACTAGAACTTGAAAAATATTAATGATGATATTTCTCTTGCTAAAAGGCTGGGATGCATTAGTATTATAGCTGCTTTGCCAAGTTCAGTGTTGTAGAGAGTGCCTAGTGGGTCTAGGAAGGTTTGCAGAACGAGCAAGCACTTCACATGCCCTAAGGTCCTGCGATGTACCACTAGGACTTAACATTTTTAGTTGTTTCTTGATTTTTATTAGCTATTTCAGCTATATTCTGGGTAAAGAAGTGGACAGAAGAAATCAAGAAGTGGAATAAAAGAAATGCGTGGAACAGCTTTGTTTATAATCCTTAACTCTTGGAGTGGGCATGAGGGAAATTGCCATTATGATAACTAAGATGTTATAGATTCAGAAAGTTACCCTTAGCATTTCTTTAGGGTCCCCAAGCTAATGTTTTACTTCTGACTTGACAGTCTGGGACAGCATGCTTTTGAACAACATTCTCCAACCTGGATCAAAAGAGCAGAGTTCATTGTCAATAGTTGTTAGAACATTTTCAGGTACACCTCCTCCATGACTTCTGGGACATTTTATAGAATCATAGAATTTTTGTACTGAAAGAGACTAAGAGATAATAAAATCAAAACTCTTCAATTTTGAGTCCAATCTTTGGCCTCAGAGGTTTCAATTCCATAACTTGTTCATGATTACTAAGTTGCTAATGGCACAACTGTGACTAGAACAAGATACCCCCTCGTTTTCTAGTGTTCTTTCCTTTTACCTGATGCCCAATGTTCTCCTTTCTTTTCTGATAATTTTCTCCAAAACCTCCTCTGAAGAAACTGAACAAAGCCAGTTTAGAATGGCTGCTTGCCAAGTTTTTTCTCATGTGAGCTCCATTTTTATTCTTTCACAAGAGTAAGCTCCTCTGATGAAAAGAATCATAAAGTATTAGAATTGAAAGGGGTATTTATGGATTCTAATCTCCTTATTTACAAATATAAAAATCAAGGCTGAGGGAGTCAACTTGCCTGAGGCTGCACAGACATTGGTAACACTGGGATCTGAACTCAGCATTTCTCTGAGGTTAGTGACTTGCAGAGAGCTTCACTACCTTGGAAGAGCCATCTCTTCTTCTGAGCCACATGCATAATGGTTGAACACATTATGGCTATTAATTTAAATTAAAGACAAGGAAGGCTTAGGACTCCAGATTCCATGAGACACAGCTGTTCTAGTATACCATGTGTCTTAGAGAATTAGTGAGGAAAGAAAATAGCAAAAATTTAAAGAAACAAAATTATAAATAAAAATCAATATTTAAAATGGAACTTAAAATGAAATTCCATAGATAATAGTGATTTGTGCTTTTAACAATTACGGGTTCATTAATTAGCAGCTTTCCTGATGTTAAAGACTAGTGTCCAATATTTTTTCTTCTGGAAAATACAAAGATACCAGCTTGTTCTAAGGCTCCAAGCCATTCCCTGTGGACTGTTCTTGGCCTCTGCTGTCACAGACTATAACTAGAAAAAGAAAATTGACAGACAGAAAGAAAAAAACCTTAACAGCTGGAGCTTTAATTTACCTACATGGGAAAAAATATTTCATTTTCTGAGATTTCTCCTGGGTTGCCTGATTTGAAGGTAGAGAGAGAAGCCAGAGGAAAAATCACCAAAAAAGCTTTTAAAAGCAACACTATGAAAAGAGCAAATCCTGAGAATTGTGTTTAATAACAGCAAGGATGAATTTCCTGGCAGTCTGTACTGAGCAGTTAAAGACCAACCAGCATGTGAGGGAGGCTGAATTAGGATGGTCTAGAGCAGCCTAATAAAGAGTGCCAGAAGATTTATTCTCTCATATGTATAATTTTGAGATATGAATGATTCTATATTTAAGAAATGTGTTACAACCATCACATTAATTTTTACTAAGAGCTTCTAGTTTGACTCAAATCAGGGTCTGAAAAATGGAAGAACAGTGCTTTGAGCCACCAAGTTAGTGCCCCACAGAATATTTTAAAATTATTTAACACATCATCTCAGTGTCAACAACTCATCACAGATAAACTATCTAATTAACAGAACCCTTCATAGTATTTGATAACTGAGTCTTGGCTCAGTTTTTATACCAGAAGGGCAATCCTTGATAAGCAGAAATTATAAAAGCAGATTTTAAAAGCATTAATTCAGAAATAAAATCAAATTGGGTCCAAATTAACCCCCTATTGGTATTTAAACTTATTTAAAACCACTTGGCTTAAAGATAACACTTGGAGAGGCTGCCTTTGACCAGAGTCAGGCTTTGTCTAGATTGTCAGTCTCTGTATTTTGATCCTTTTGTTGTGTACCAGCCTCCCCATGCCCAGGGTAATTGATATGGGTCCTGTGCTAGGGACAGATGAGTTTATCCTGTCATTGAAGCCCTTCACAAGATGCCTTAATTATTAGAGTTAATTCGAGGATTTGTGCTCTTAGGAAGCTCGATTGTTTTCTCTTTCTAATTCCACAGTTGGCAACATTTCCAATGACAAATCCAATAAAGAATTAGTAATTTGGCTCCCTGTGGTTGTGGAAAAAGGACAGTAAGAATGAGCAACAATAATAATTTCTGTTTGTATAGTATTTTTTTTAAATATGAGAAAGTTATTACTGCTACAGTTTAGGGACAAAGACATGAAAAAGTAGGAAGGAATTTGAATTTCTGTAAGGATGGTAAATTTTGATCCTTTGATCTCTGCTGATAATTAATATCCATTTTGCAACTAAGTGGGAAATTGTAGTTTACAATGGAGAGAATTGGAGATAAAGAAAAAGTAAGACATTGCCATTAAAAATGGTATCCCTATGTTTAGAATACAAGGTGACAAGGAAGAAAAGACACAGTTAAATTGTGGTTGTTGTAATCAGATAAATCAGGTTACCAAACTCTCAACATACATATTTGGTGTAAGTGAACTCTTTTTGGCTAGGAATCTACTCTTACATTTCTTTGGGACCACATGTTTAATTAAGGCTTGCTGAATTTCATCCTGCATAATAGCTGGAACAGCAGAGGCATCCATATATTACCAAGAGAATGTAGTTCTCAAGATCACAAGCAATATGTACTGACTGCTTCCATTTTGGTGTTATGGATGGGTCAGCACATAGATGGTTGATACCCAAGTATTAATTGTAATGATCTCTGGGTGGTGGAACTATGAAAATTTTTATTTTCTTTGTGTGTGTGTGTGTGTGTGTGTGTGTTTGTGTGTGTTTAACTCTATTTTCTAAAATGAACATGCATTACTTTTGTAATAATAAAAGAGTTATTTTCAAAGTGCCTGCTTTGTGATTTTCCTTCAGATGCAATACATCCTGATTTCCAGCATTCAGTTGGGGGAAATCAGGGTATAAAATAAAAACAAACCCTCAGCTATTTCACTCTTGCTATCTCACTGGTTTCTAGGGTTGATTATTAACTAGATTTTACCCTGGCACATACTCTTGCTACCTGGAGGGATCTTGTTTCTGACACACATAAATTCAAACAGTTTAACAACTTTTCCTCATCTCCCTTCTTACCCACTACTCTTTGCTTATAAGTAGACTGACAAAGAGGAAACTATCACGTTGTAGTTTTTCAATATTACATTAACATTGTACAACTTAGAACAGGGACAGAAGGATATGGATTGTGTAGGAATTTTCTGGACACCCAATTTGCCAATTTCTTGGCAAATGGACTTTGATGTCACTATTTGAGCTTAATAGAGTGGCCCCCTTGAGTCTAATCCAGGGGTCCCCAGCCCCTGGGCCACGGACAAGTACCTGTCCGTGGCCTGTTAGGAACCGGGCCGCACAGCAGGAGATGAATGGCGGGCAGGCGAGCGAAGCTTCATCTGTATTTACAGCCACTCCCCATCGCTTGCGTTACCACCTGAGCTCCGCCTCCTGTCAGATCAGCAGCGGCATTAGATTCTCATACGAGCGAGAACCCTACTGTGAATTGCGCATGCGAGGGATCTAGGTTGCACACTGCTTATGAGAATCTAATGTCTGATGATCTGAGGTGGAGCTGAGGCTGTGATGCTAGCGCTGGGGAGTGGCTGCAAATACAGATTATCATTAGCAGAGAGGATTGACTGCACAGAGACCATAATAAATCAGTTGCTTGCAGACTCATCAAAACCCTACCAGGGAGTGGCAAGTGAAAACAAGCTCAGGGCTCCCACTGATTCTGCATTATGGTGAGTTGTATAATAATTTCATTATATATTACAGTGTAATAATAATAGAAATAAAGTGCACAATAAATGTAATGCACTTGAATCATCCAGAAACCATCCCCCCCCAACCCCAGTCTGTGGAAAAATTGTCTTCCATGAAACTGGTCCCTGGTGCCAAAAAGGCTGGGGACCACTGGTCTAATCCCCTTGGAGAAAAATTTAAATTCTCTAGATAATCTTCTTGTGATTAGGATAATTTTACCTACTGAGTGACAATTAATCTTAATGAGCATTTGATAAGATTTCACAACCTCATTTGGAAGCTGACTATCAAAAACGAGGTTTATTTTTTTTAGCCTAAAATTCTTATATTTATTTTTCCATTCTTTTAATTTACTGCATCTGTGTCCAGATCTCTGCATAGAGATCATTCATGCACTTGCAGGCCAATATTAATAGATCCCTCTAGGTCTAATTTCCTTTAGAAAATATATGTCTTTTAAAAATTGAAATATATTTGATGTACAATATTATATAAGGTATAGGTATACAATATAGTGATTCACAATTTTTAAAGGTTATACTCCATTTATAGTTATCATAAAATGTTGGCTATATTCCCTGTCTTGTACAATATATTCTTGTAGCTTGTTTTATACATAATAGTTTGTACCTCTTAGTCTCCTACCCCTGTGTTGCCCCTCCCCACTTCCCTCTCCACACTGGTAATGACTAGTTTGCTCTCTATATAGGTGAGTCTGCTTCTTTTTTGTTATATTCACTTGTTTGTTATATTTTTTAGATTCCACATAAAAGTGATATCATATGGTATTTATCTTTCTCTGTCTGACTTATTTCATTTAGCATAATGCCCTCCAAGTCCATCCATGTTGCTGCAAATGGCAAAATTTTATTCTTTTTAATGGCTGAGTGGTATTCCATTGTATGTATATACCATATCTTTTTTATCCATTCATCTGTTGAATAACACTTAGGTTGCATCCATATCTTGGAAATTGTAAATAATGCTGTTATGAACATTATGGTGCATGTATCTTTTCAAATTAGTGTTTTTGTTTTTTTCCGCTACATACCCAGGAGTGAAATCGCTAGGTCATATGGTAGTCCTATTTTTTGTTTATTGAGAAATCTCCATAGTGTTTTCCACAGTGACTGCACCAATTTACATTCCTACCAACAGTGTACAAGGGCCTAAGGAGGTAAAAGAGCTGTACTTGGAAAACTATAAGACGCTGATGAAAGAAATTGAAAACGACACAAACAGATGGGAAGATATACAGTGTTCTTGGATTGGAAGAATTAATATTGTTAAAATGACCATACTACCCAAGGCAATCTACAGATTCAGTGCAATCCCTATCAAAATACCAATGGTGTTTTTCACAGAACTAGAACAAATAATCCTAAAATTTGTATGGAAATACAAAAGACCCTGAATGGTCAAAACAATCTTGAGAAAGAAGAACACAGCTGGAGGAATCATGCGCTCTGACTTCAGACTATACTGCAGAGCTACAGTAATCAAAACAGTATGGTATTGACACAAAAACAGATACATAGATCAATGGAAGAGAATAGATAGCCCAGAAATAAACTCATACATCTATGGTCAATTAATCTACAACAAAGGAGGCAAGAAAATACAATGGAGAAAAGAAAGTCTGTTTAATAAGTGGTGCTGGGAAAACTAGACAGCTACATGTAAAAGAATGAAAATAGAACATTCCCTAACACCATATACAAAAATAAACACAAAATGAATTAAAGACCTAAATATAAGACCAGAAACCATAAAACTCCTTGAGGAAAACATAAGCAGAACACTCTGACATAAATCGTAGCGATATTTTTTTGGATCTGTCTCCTAAAGCAAAGGAAATAAAACTGAAATAAACAAATGGGACCTAATTAAACTTAAAAGCTTTTGCACAACAAAGGAAACCATCAACAAAACAAAAAGACCACCTATGGAATGGGAGAAAATATTTGCAAATGATATGACCAGTAAGGGGTTTTTATCCAAGATATATAAACAGCTCATACAACTTAACATCAAAAAATGAAAAAATCCAATTAAAAAATGGGCAGAAGACCTGAATAGACATTTTTCCAAAGAGGAAATACAGATGGCCAACAGGCACATGAAAAGATGCTCAATATTGCTGAACAGGGAAATGCAAATCAAAACCACAATGAGATATCACCTCACATTTGTCAGCATAGCTATCATCAAAAAGAACATAGATAACAAATGTTGGTGAGGATGTGGAGAAAACAAAATATATGTGTTTTATTTCTCCATATGACTCTTCTACGGTTCATTGTGGAGACCATGAATACAGTATAATAAAATTCTCAAGTTTTTGTTTTTGAGAACTTAAGGCAGTAATTCTCATTAGTCATGTTTCAGAATGACATGTGGAACCCCATCTTTGGAGATACTAATTTTGTAGCTCTCGAGTAAGATATAAGCTTGCCTTTGCATTTTTTAAACACTGTCTTTCGAAGAAGAAATTTTTAATTTTAACAAAATATGATTTACCAGTTTTTATAGTCTGTAATTTTTGAGTCATTTAGGAAAACTGCTTGATCTAAGAAGACTAAAATTTTCTTCTAGACGTTTTGTAATTTTAGCTTTTAAATTTGGGTCTCTGATGGATTTTGGGTCAATTTTTATATATAAAGGTAAGGGTCCAGAGTTGTGGTCTTTTTTTTTTTTTTGACATGTGTATATTGTCCTAGCACATTGTTCTAGCACATTGGAAATCAATTTTCTACACTGAATTGCCTTGGCACCTTTATCAAATATCAACAGACCACATATATATTGGTCTATTTCTGGACTTCTATTCCATTTGTCTATATATTTATTTTTGTACCAATGTCTTGATTATTGTAGCTTTATTATGCCTTAAAATCAGGTATGTAAATCTCACAATTTTTTGTTTTCAACATTTTTTTGGACATTCTAGGTCCTTTGCATTTCCATATACATTTTAGAGTTAATTTATCAGTTTCTGAAAAAAAAATCTGTTGGGTTTTGAATGGGGTTGCATTGAATCTATAGATTAATTTGGGGAAAACTGACATTTTAACAATATTGATTCTTTCAATCCATGAGTACAGTATATATTTACGGCATCTTTAATATCTTTTAATAATATTTTGTAGTTTTCAGTATAAAGGTCTTACATGTATTTTATTTTATTTTTTAAATTTAATTTTATTTATTTTTTTATACAGCAGGTCCTTATTAGTCATCAGTTTTATACACATCAGTGTATACATGCCAATCCCAATTGCCCAGTTCATCACACCCCCACCCCAGCCCCACTCCCTGCCACTTTCCCCCCTTGGTGTCCATACGTTTGTTCTCTACATCTGTGTCTCAATTTCTGCCCTGCGAACCGGTTCATCTGTACCATTTTTCTAGGTTCCACATATATGTGTTAATATACGATATTTGTTTTTCTCTTTCTGACTTACTTCACTCTGTATGACAGTCTCTAGATCCATCCACGTCTCTACAAATGACCCAGTTTCGTTCCTTTTTATGGCTGAGTAATATTCCATTGTATATATGTACCATATCTTCTTTATCCATTCGTCTGTCAATGGGCATTTAGGTTGCTTCCATGACCTGGCTATTGTAAACAGTGCTGCAATGAACATTGGGGTGCATGTGTCTTTTTGAATTATGGTTTTCTCTGGGTATGTGCCCAGTAGTGGGATTGCTGGATCATATGGTAATTCTATTTTTAGTTTTTTAAGGAACCTCCATACTGTTCTCCATAGTGGCTGTATTGATTTACATTCCCACCAACAGTGCAAGAGGGTTCCCTTTTCTCCACACCCTCTCCAGCATTTGTTTGTAGATTTTCTTATGATGCCCATTCTAACTGTTGTGAGGTGATACCACATTGTAGTTTTGATTTGCATTTCTCTAATAATTAGTGATGTTGAGCATCTTTTCATGTGCTTCTTGGCCATCTGTATGTCTTCTTTGGAGAAATGCCTATTTAGGTCTTCTGCCCATTTTTGTACTGGGTTGTTTGTTTTTTTAATATTGAGCTGCATGAGCTGTTTATATATTTTGGAGATTAATCCTTTGTCCATTGATTCATTTGCAAATATTTTCTCCCATTCTGAGGGTTGTCTTTTCGTGTTGTTTATGGTTTCCTTTGCTGTTCAAAAGCTTTGAAGTTTCATTAGGTCCCATTTGTTTATTTTTATTTTTATTTTCATTACTCTAGGATTTTTTTACAAAATTTTTCCCTTTTGTATTTCATATTTTAAAGGCTACTTTAAATTGAATTATTTTCTGTGTTTTTATATCTCTTTTAGTCATTTTTTTCCACCCATTTATTGAGGTATAATTGAAGTACAACAAAATGCACATATGTAATGTATGCAGTTTTATCAGTTTTGACTTACTTATGCACTTACGAAACTATCATCACAATCAAGACAAAAAACATTACCATCACCTTTCAAAATTTCTTTATGCCCTTTGCAGTTGATCCTTTTCCCCACCCATAGCCCCAGACAACCACTAACCTACCTTCTGTCATTGTAGATTAATCTGTATGCTCTAGAATTTTATGTAAATTGAATCATCTAATATTATCTCTTTTGGCTGCTTTCACAAAACATAATGATATCAAGATTTATCTATGGTGTTGCAAGTATGAATAATTCATTTCATTTTATTGCTCAGTAGTATTCTATTGTAAGGCTACACCAGGATTTGTTTCTTTCTTCACCCATTGATGGACATTGGGTTGTTTCCAGTTTCCAGTGGTTACAAATAAAGCTGTGAATTACATTGGTGTACAAGTCTCTGTGAGGTCATATGCCTTTGTTTCTCTTGGGTAAGTACCTAGAAGTGGAATGGCTTGGTTGTATGGCATGTGAATGTTCAATTTTTAAAGAAACATTTTTGTGATTTCAGATTCTGATTGTTCAATCCTAGTGTATAGAAATGCAATTGATTTTTTTTTCAATTTGCTAGTATGTAGAAATACAACTTATTTTGCATTGTATCCTATGGCTTTGCTATACTCACTTATTTATTCCATAGCTTTTTTTGGTAGATTCCTTAGGGTTTTCAATGAAGATGATTGTGCTGTCAGCAAATATAGACAGCTTTACTTCATTTTCAATTTGTAAGCCTTTTATTTCTTTTTCTGGCCTGATTGCCCTGGCTAGGATCTCCACTATATTACTGAATTAAAGTGATAAGAGTGGTCATTCTTATAATTTCTTTTTCTGGTTTTTGTGTCAAGGTAGGATGGTCTCCTTGTTTGAGTTAGAAAGAATTCTCTCCTCTTTTACTTTTAGGAAGAGTTTGTGCAGAATTGGTTTTATTTCCTTTTTACATATTTTGTAGAATTCACCAGTGAAGTAATCTGGGCCTGAAGTTTTCTTTGTAGGGTGTTTTAAAGTAATAATTCAATTTTTCTAACAGATATATAAGAACATTCAGCTTATCTATTTCTACTTTAGTGGGTTTTGGTTGTTCATGTCATTCAAGGAAACTGCCCATTTTATCTTAGTTATCAAATTATTTAGCATATAGTCGTTCATAAAATTACCTTATTAATCTCTTAATGACTATAGAATCAGTAGCGATGTTCTGTTTCTCATTCATGATAATGGTACACTGTGTCTTCTCTTTGTTTCCTGATTAGCATGACTAAAGGTTTATCAATTTTCTTGTTCTTTTCAAAGAAGCAGCTCTTGATTTTCTCTAGTGTTTTTCTGTTTATATTTTATTGTCTTCTACTCTGATCGTTATGATATCAATTCTTCTCCTTACTTCAGTTTAATTTTCTCTTCTTTTTCTAATTACTTAAGGTGGAAGCTTAGATCATTGATTGGATTCTTCCCAACATAAGTATTTAATGCTATAAACTTTCCTCTAAGCACTGCTTCAGAAATATTGTTATATTGTATATTAATTTTCATAGTTACAAATATTTTCTAATTAATGTGATTTCTTCTGTGACCTAGGATTTACTTAGCTGTGTGTCATTTAACTTAAAATATTTTAGGATTGTCCAGATATTATTTTTAAAATTCGATTTCTAATGTAAATCAGTGTGATCAGAGAACATACTGTGTATTTTTTCAATCTTTTAAGTTTTATTGAGTCTTGTTTGAAGACAAAAAATGGTCTATCCTTCCTAAATGATTTATGTGCACTTGAAAAAAATATGCATTTTACTATTACTTTAGAATATTGTATAGACATACACTTGGTTAAGTTGGTTGATAGTGTTGTTCAAGTCTTATATAGCCATACTGATATTCTCTCTAACTTGTTTATCAATTATTGAGAGTATTGAAATCTCTAACTATAATTATGGATTTGTCTAATTCTGCCTTTAGTTTTATCAGATTTTGCTCCATGTACTTTGTATCTCTGATATTAAGTACAAAAACATAATAATTAATCTCTCTTGAAAAATTGACTCAATCATCATCATGAATTTCCCTCTCTATCCCTGGTAATATTCATTGTTCTGAAGTCCACTCTGTCTAATGTTAGTATAGCCACTTCTGCTTTCTTTGACAAGTGTTTTCATGGTATACATTTTTGGTATGCTTTTACCTTTAACATATTATAACTTTATATATCAAGTGAATTTCCTTAATACAGTATAAAGTTGGCATTGTTTATTTTTCATGTAATTTAATAATGTATGCCTTTTACTTGGAATATTTGGAAATTTATTTCTAAGTAGTTTATATTTTTGAGACTTTTAAAAATTGCATTATTTTCTTTCTTTTTCTATCTTCTTTCATTACCTATTTTACAAATTTATTGAGGTATAATTGAAGCACAATAAACTGTACATATTTAAAGTATACAATTAGATCTTTTTTGACTTATATATGCACCCATGAAAACATCACAACAGTCAAATAATAAAATTTTCCATCACTGAGCTATTGTATTATATGAGTATAAGCTATTATGTGAGTATTGGTACAGTCAGGTTTAAACCTGCCACCTTGCTATTTAGGATTTATTCATCCTATCTTTTCTTTGTTTCTTTTTTTCTCTGTTACTTTTTCTAGTCAGATTACTTCTTTTTTTCTAATAAATCTATTTTATTCCACTATTATCATGTTAGCTGTCTTTATTTCATTTTCTATATGGTCAGTGTAGAGTTTACAGTATATACTTTTAATTTATCACAGTCTATTTTCAAATAATGTCATATCATTTGGCGTATGATGTAAGAAACTTGTAATCATGTATTTTCATTTTGTCCCTCCCAGCCTTTGTGCTATATTTATAATACGTTGTACTTCCAAATCTACCAGCCCCACAGTATGTGATCATTACTTTTGCTTTAAGGAGAGAAAAAAAAATCTTTTATATTTCGTCACATACTTACCTCTTCTGTGATCTTCATTTCTTTGAGTAGATCTACATTTCCATCTAGGTTTATTTTCCTTCTTCCTGAAGAACTTCCTTCAGTATTTTCTGTAGTTCTAGTCTGCTGAGGATAAATTCTTTCAGCTTTGGTAAGCCTGAATAGCTATTTATTTCATCCTCATTTTTAAAATATATTTTGTTGGGTATAGAATTCTAGGTTGACAGGTTTTTTTTTTGTTGTTGTTGTTGTTTTCTGGGGGACTTTAAAGATATTCCATTGTCTTTTATGTTGCTTTGCATGGCTCCTTATGAGAAGTGCATTCTTTTCCCTTTGTACACAATGTGTCTTTTTTTCCCTCTGGCTGCCTTTATGACTGTCCCCCACCCCCGCCTAAAGTTTACATTAATTTTATTACGATATGCCTTTGTATAGTTTTCTTTTTTTTCTTCTGCTTTACTTTTGCTGAGCTTATTGGATTTGTGGATTTATGATTTTTATCAAATTTGGATTTTTTTCAGCCGTTATTACTTCAAATATTTTTTCTGCCCTCCCAGACCCCATTCTGGGATGTCAATTACCCTTATGTTAAGTTTCTTGTTATTTTCCCACAATCCACTGGTGCTCTTTTTAATTTTAATTTCACTCTTTCTTTTTTTTCTCTATGTGTTTCATTTTAGGTAATTTACATTGCTCTGTTTATAAGTTCACTGACTTTTTCTTCTGTAAAGCTTATTCTATTCTTAATCTCATTTGGTATAGTTTTTATTTCATATATTTTATTTCTCATCCCTAGAAATTTAATTTTTCTTTTTGATTTTCCATTTCCCTCTCCAAAATATTCATGATTTCCTATAGCTTCTTTAACATATGGAGTATATATATTTTAACTGTTTTAACATTCTATTTTTTAAACTAATTCTATTCTCTGTGTAATTTTTGTTATGTTTCTAATAATTTTCTCTTGGTTTTAGGTCATATTTTCTTGCTTCTTTGCATGTTTGGTAAATTTTGATTGGAAGCTAGCTAGGATTTTAAGTTGTTGTTTTGTGGATTTTTTTGGGGGTGTAATACTTTGAATATTTGGGAGCTTGGTTCTGGGATAAAGTTAAGTTACTTGGATCCAATTTTGTCCTTTGGTGTTTCCTTTCAAGATTTGTTAACATGAGTGCAGACATTCATTAGTCTAAGTTAATTTGCTATCATTATTTAGGTAGTATACTTCTGAAGACTCTACGCCCTTTATGTATTAGGAAGTTTTTCTACTATGTTGAGAATGGAACCTATTTCTGGGCCAATTTAGCCTTCAAGGATTTGATTTGCCTCTTCTTTTCTGGTGGTTTCTTTCCTGGCCTCACACTCATGTGCAGATCAGTACCCAGCCAATGACTCAAGAGGAATTTTTCTGGAGCTCTCCTGCGTTCTTTCTGTTAGTGGCAACCTCCTCCTTCTTTGGTTCTTTGCTCTGAAAATTATACCCACTTTGGCCTCCCCAAACTCTGAATTATTTCTCTGAAACTCAGCAAGACTGCAGTCTTTTTTTGGTGTCCCCTCCTTGTGCTGTGACCTGGAAAATCTCTTTAAGTAGTGAGCTAAGGCATTTATTGGGATCAAATATTTGTTTCTACTCTCTCAGGGATCACTGTCTAGTGCTTCCTGTTGTCCAGTGTGTGTGTTTTTTTTCTATCTCTTTTGCCTGTTTTTTTTTAAGTTGTTTACTGATATGGGGTAAATTGAGTACCTAATATTTTATCATGGCTGGGCATAATATGTTTTAAATGAAAAAAAAAAGGGAGGGAGGAATTTATTGTATAGAAGGCATATAAACTCAAGGAAAAGAATACAACCAAGATTTAGGAATAAGGAATTTATAACCTTCAGCATCCCAGGCAATACTTTCTTTTCCTATCTCTTATCTCTGTCTCTCTGTCAGTCTCTGTGGACTGGCTTTCTCTGTTTCTTCATTCTGTATGGTTAAATGTGTCCACTCCACAGTTGCCAGATTTACATATTATTGTTCCATTGACTTGTAAAAACTTCTTTTTTTTGTAGCATTTTCCTTTACAAAATGAATTTATTTGCAAAACGCTTTGAGATTACTAGAAAATATATTATTAAATATTATTGAAACAGTATTATTTTACCTATTTTCAATAATATGCTTAATGGTATTAAATCTTGATGAACTTAGATAGTGCTTGGTAGGTAAGAATACTAAGTTGAATTCACTATTTGATATGGCAATATAGTTAGTATCAAAATATTCTCCACATTATTTTTTTTACCATTGCACAGTCTAAAGTCCCACTCACTTTTAAAGATCACTGTTATTATTGTTTTATTCATTGACTTGTAATGATGTCTATTTGCTCTTGAATGATTACAATTGATTTAGAACCCACATGTATACAGACATAATTAAAAATTTCCTGCCATTGTGTATTACTTTATGTTCATCTGGTCTCAATTTTGTTTCATTCCATTGTCTAATTGACATTATTAAGGCTTTTCTGGAAGCCATCATATCTTCTCAACTTTGCCTCAACTAAATTGCTTGGTGCTGTCAATAATTTTTACATTTGAACAGTTTATTAAATACGTAACATATCAATTGTCTTTGTAGTAAATTATGCCATCACTTGACACCTACTACTGACCTTTTTCCATCACAAAACAGATACTGCTCCTTTACCTCTAACAAATTACGAATTGCTTTGGAACAAAACTGAAAGTTTTTAACTTTACATCTTCTGTGGACTTAATGCAATGTAAAAGAAATACCATTGGTTTAAGATCGATGTAAAACTACATCATTAAGGGTTTTGGAATGAAAGTGAGACAGGTTATGACCAGCATGTAGTAATTGTTCAAAATATTGGTTGAATGAATAAATGAATAAATATTGGATGCAATGTGAGCTATCCCCATTCATAAGTTAACCATGAATCTCACTGAATTGGAAAGAAATAGATCATCTACAAATATTCTGTAATAAAATATGGGATTATATTCACTGTTGTACAAGCTGGCTGTCTTTTATAATTTTTTCACTTTGTAAAGCTTCCTGCTTTTTGATTTAAAAAATAATTTGTATATGCTCCATAAAAACACATACATTGTTGATTTTATACCTTCCAGGACTGTCTGAATTTTATTTTTACCTTGTACATATACTAACTTGTAAAAGATAAAATAAAATTCTTATTACACATTCAAAAATGAAAAAAAGTCATAATGAAAAATGATTTCTCAGACACTAAAAGCACAATCCATTAAAACAAAAATTGATAAATTGGACCTTATCAAAATTTAAAACTTTTGCTCTGCCAAAGACTCTGTTAAGAGAATGAAAAGACAAACTCTCGACTAGGAGAAAATATCTGCAAACCACATTTATGACAAAGAACTTGTATCTAGAATCTATAAAGAACTTTCAAAACTCAACTGTAATAATGCAAATAATCCCATTAGAAAATGGGCAAAATACATAAGCAGACATTTCACTGAGGAGGATAAACAGATGGGCAAATAAGCACATGAAAAGATGTTCACCATTATTAGCTGTTAGGGAAGGGCAAATTAAAACCACAATGAGATATCATGCACCCCTTTCAGAATGGCTACAATAAAAAATAATGATAACACCAAATCTTGGCAATGGTGTAGAGAAACTGGTTCACTCACTCCTGGTGCAGATTTAAATTGGTACAGCCACTCTGGTAAAGAGTGTGGCAGTTTCTTACAAAGCTAAACGTGTGCTTACTGTATGACCAAGTGAATGCACTCTTGGGCATTTGTCCAAGAGATATGAAAATGTACATTCACACAAAAACCTGTACACGAATATTCAAAGTAGATTTATCTTAATAACCAAAAAAGTAGAAATAACCCAAATGTTCTTCAGTGGATGAATGGTTAAACAAACTGTGGTACATGCTTCCTATGGAACACTGCTCAGCAATCAAGAGAACTATTGCTACATCCTTTGGATGGATTTCAAGGGAGTTATACTGAGTGAAAAAAGTCACTCTCAAAAGGTTATATACTGGATGACTTCATTTATATAACAGTCTTGAAATGACAAAATTATAGAAATGGAGAATATATTAGTGGTTTCCAGGGTTTAGGGAGGAGAATTAGAAGAAACAGTGCTGTGGTTATAAATGGTAGCACCAGGAAGCCTTGGGATGGAACTGTTCTGTATCTTCACTGTTAGGGTGATCACACCAATCTACATATGTGATAAAATTGTATAGAATTACATACATACACAGACACAAATGAATGCATATAAAACTAATGAAATCTGAACAAGATCAGTGAATTTTATCAATCTTAATTTAGTGGTTGTGACATTGTACTCTAGTTATGCAAGATGTTACCATTAAGGGAAACTGGCTGAAGGGTATTTGGGACCTCTCAATTACTTCTTAAAAGTGCATGTGAATCTACAATTATCTCAAAATAAAAACTTAGAAAATGATTATTCACTACCATTATGAATCCACTACAGGCATCTGTATTACCATTTCTGCAGACACTAGCCTGAGAATGATATCAAGTGACTGATTGGATCAGGTCATAAAGTGTTAGGAATTCTGCTAAAAGGAGTGATTTACTGTGAATCCTGAATGGATGCCAAGATTAGAGGCTGGAGTATTCAGTCCAGTTGGAGGACATGATCAAGTGGTAGCATTCGTGTCATAGGTCCAGGTTGAGCAGAAGGGCACTGACATGAGCAGAAGCTTGACTGTAGGCTAGGCTTTCTGGAAGCAGATGATGAGAAGGAATTTAGGGTGTTTGTTGAGGATTGACACCTATGAAAGAAAAGTGAAGGATTGAGTAGACTCAAGCTCTGGATGGAGTATTGCTTTGCAGAGTCATCCTGAGCTGTACCCAATGGCCTTACTCAGTCATCAAATGTAGACAGCCCTCAGAGGGCATGACCTCAGGTGAAGTGGCTCTCTGTAACTGAGACAGATCCTGAAAAAGCTGGCAGCTTCAGGCTCTCTGCTGACTGCATTCCCCACAGCTGGGCATCAAGTCCTGCCTGGAAGGAGGATTCAGGCAGTGTATCTCTGTGTTGACACAGTTGGCATACAAAGACCCAGGTCAGTGACTGAGCTAATACTGAACTCAAGTAAGTAGTCAAAAAATGTAATTTGGAGAATGAGACTGAGAACACACATGCAGTTCTTCTTAACAACATGATTGGATGTAACTTCATCTAAGAACAAGAGTAATGCTGGAAGGCATTGGCTTCTCTCCGCAAGTTGTAAAAGACATGCAGGGAATGTGGCATAGACTTTGGTCTTTTGGGTCTTGCCTTTTTAAAAATACCTCATTCTAGATAGTGTTTGCAATTGTTGGATTACTAAGCAATACCAGTTGAAGTGATGCAAGGGCTTTTATTATAATGGATATTTTGGCTTTGCAGAAAAAATGTTTCAACCCACCCACTTCCAAATTTAAGAGGCAGCCTGCTACCTATCAATATTTTTTAGCATAAAATATTGACAAGGCCTCACTCACTGAGGGTGAACTTATTTCACCCTCCATTTGAGCAACATGATATTTTACAAATATGAGTGTTTATCATCCACTTAGAACTCTTCCAATGCGTTCATAAGAAGGTGGTTAGAACTGGCATGTAACACAGGACAGCTCTTCAAAGGAGCCTCTTAGGATTTCCTTATTCCTGCTGAATGGAACCTGAAAAAAGTTATTGTTACATTTCTTATGGAGTTCCCCAACGCCTCTTATAAATGAGCCATATTTAGTTTTAAACAAATTTCCTGAAGTAAACAGTATATTTCCCTGATTTTCGTCTCTCTTGGTGAGCTTCCAAAAAACTTGGAAGTGAATTAGTGTGCAATTTGCATCCAAATCTTAGCCAAGGGGATGTGGTTTATTATAATACATGGTCCTCCTAATTATTGAACAGCCCAAGAAAACTCGGCCCAGTGTGCATCTGTTCTTGCTTGACCACACTGCCAAACATAATTTGGCAAGCACAGAAATGTACATTGAGCAGACCTACAGTCTAATTTGCATTAGAGTTTGTGGTAATTATATGAAAGCTATAACTGAATGAACTTGTCCTCTCTTTTTAGATCACTTCATTTCTGAAAAATAAACAATAAGCAAACCCCCAAAGAATTTCCCTTTTTATGTGTCTTTGAGGTTTCTCAATGTGATTTAATCATTGCCCAAGTGTTAGTTCTACTTATACGTGAAGAGAAAACCTCTTTCCCACATATTTCACGCAGACTTTCTTCTATTATCCCTGATATCTCTGGGTTGACTGTGCATGTTTCAATATATATTTGATATCATTGCTCAAGAGAGAGAGTTAGGCTACTGATGACCAGATGTCTGCATTATTTGGGAATTTGCATCCAAGAATCAGTAAACAGATTCATCCTCTAATTGTTTAAGGAGTAATAAGGAATTGTAGAAACAGCTGTAAACTAGAAATCACAAACTTCCCCTTGAATTGTTATCTTTGCTGGCTACCTTAAATAAATCACTAAGTTTCTCTGAGTCTCAGTTTCCTTATCTATAAAATGGGGATATTCATGCCTGCTTTATCTACATCACATAGTTGATGTGGGTGCCAATTGGAAGAAAAAAGATTTAAAAGTGTTTTGGTGTGAAACTTATAAAAGACAAAGTTGTTTAAAATGAGATTATTATTAGGTACATACCAATGCATACATGGAACCTCTAGCCAATAATGTGGCGTACTTTAAGAACTACCCTCAGAGACCATTAGGTAATCTGAAGCTCCAGCCAGGGTGGGAGTTCTGGGAGTTGAGAGTGATTATGACCTAAGTGCTCTATAGCTGCATGGTCCAATAGGGTAGCCACTAGCCGCATGTAGCCATTGAACACTTGAAATGTAGCTAGTCCAAAATGAGATATAAGTGTAAAAGATGCACAAGATTTCCAACTTAGTATTGAAAAAATGTAAAAAATCTCATTAATATTTTTATGATGATAGTTTTCAGTATATTGGGCTAAATACAATGCATTACAAAGTTAATTGTGTCTGTTTCTTTTTACTTTTTAAATGTAGTCACTGGAAATTGGAAATTTTGTATGTGGCTCGCATTGTATTTCTCTTAGACAGTGCTATTCTGGGGCATGGAGCTATGGGATATCTGAATTACATCCAAGGCTAAAGCCAGAGTTGGGAACTAAATAAGCAATTGAAACACAAAGCAGGAAAAGGCAACAGGGTAGTGACTAGAGACACCAAGCCAGAGCCAGTGGATTTGGAAGGGTGCGTAGGAAAGAGAGCTTAGAAATATTTTTTGGAACATGTATTGGAATTGTGGTTATAGAAAGCACTTGGCCTTGTTTGTGGGTAGAGAGGGAGCTGTTAAGGGCACCAACCAGTTCAGACATACCAGTATTATTCTTCAAAAACAATTATATTTAATAAAACCACAATAGTCTAGAGCCTTCAGGGAATGCATGATTTTTTTGCATTTGAGTATTCTGGTTATTTTAGTGTTTATCCTTTAAATATCAAAGCTAAGCCAATATGTGAAGCATTTTGTACGGAAATATTTCCTTAAATATATTAAAAACTTTTTGCCTTCTTTTAAAGAATATACTGAACATAATTTTTGTGACATCCTATTTATACAAGATAATCATCGTGGATGTAAATTATAGTTTTCTATAATATATTAATGATCCACATAATACTGTGGGGTTTGAATTTCAAGTAGCTGCTTTCTCCAACATTAAATGGCCCCAGGTGGGAATATGGTTCAAGTTGTTCTTATATTTCTTTACATTCCCTCTTGTTATCAGACCACTAACTAGCACATTCTTGTACTTTCAATGTGTCTGCAGATAGCAACCATCACCCATTAATTTGTTGTATTTAATCGACTGTGGGACTGGAAATGGGGAAAAAAAGGCTCTTTTGAACTGTAGAAAAAGCAAGTGTAAATATGTTCTGAGGATTCTCATCTATGCATAAGTTTTGGGACATTTTGTTTAATCACGGGCAGTTTTTTTTTTGGTTTTTGTTTGTTTTTTGGTTTCAATGTTATAAGCTGTGACCTAAGATTGTTTGCCTGATAACTAAAGTTTCAAATATCTGAGATCTAAATAAGATAAATTTCACTGTGATAACAGAGTCAGAAATAATGGACCTGTTCTGGCTTGCCAAACAGGAATTCATCTCTTTGTATTGGGAAGAGGCATAAGGCTTTCAGCTTGTTGAGATTCAACACTATCTCTTCCAGAGCACCAAGCTCATGAATCAATTTAGAACTCAGGTGTCTTCCATTATTTCACACACTGTTTCTTAACATAGCAGTCTGTGCAAAGTAAGGGGATGGGAGTGGAAATGATGACAAAATAACTTTGCCAAGTGCTTAGTAATGTTACTTTATAAACTTATTTAGACTATAGCACTCTGTTAAGCATAACCATGTGGATTACAAAAAATACCCATGTTAAACATGAATTAATAAATTTAAAAGTAGAGAGTCAGGCTTCTGGTTAGGTCAGTGGTCTTGGATGGATATTTTTATCTATTTTACCATATTTTATTGTTAATTATATGTTTATTGAGGCATTTCATCTAAACTTTATAACCAAAAATATAGGTTCAACTACTGAAGATTAACTCGCAACATGTACAAGAAAATGTTCCAGTGCACTGCTTTATCTCTGTCTGTAACACTTGAACTTGTTGGAGCTGCACATGCCACAAATTACAGTCACTAATCGTTGAGTCTGAAAGGGCAGTTTGTTATCTCTAGGAGATGCCCATTTATTGTTTAGCCACTGAGGGTTCTGATTCCTTTGAGGTGACAGTTCAGACATAATCCCAGGAGGCAGTGCAACTGGGGTTAAGGGCTTGAGAGATTGGAGCTAATCTTGTTTTAGCTGTGTAACAGCTGTATGATGCTTCCTTTCTATTCTACCCTCCTCCCTACTCATCTGTGATATAGAGATAGTAATAATACCTACTCCCTGGCACTAAGTTAGTGTAGCTATTATTATTGTTGTATTTTGGCCCAGTGACACTTTTTAAACAAAATTGAGAAAATAAAACATGAATCTTTATCTATAGTTTTTCCTTCTGAAAAAGAGCAACATACAGGTTTATTTGATATTGGGTTTTAAAGTAATTCAACCAAGGATAAGGTGACCAGGTTTACAGAAAGGCATCTATGGCTTGTGAGGAAAAGCAGTGACAGCATACATAGTGAGAAACCCCGCAAAGAGCTGATAATATTTCACACCAGAAAGAAAGACTATTAATTTGGTCAATATGAAGTACTACATATTCATGTACCAGAAAAGATACATGTAGGAGGACGGATACGATGTAAGTACAATGAATCCAGGACTTTTAAAAGGAATACTATTGGATTAGTAGAAATGATCAGTAAACTTTCTGCCATCATTCTTTATTTTTCCCTAACATTACCATCAACATTAAAGTAATAGAGTTTCCAAAATTGAAAAAGAAACAATTCACTACAAATCTAGTGAAACAATTATTGAATTGTTTTAGATATGTTGTTGGAATATTCCTTAAATTAAAACTTATTATCATTGTTAGCATTGTTATTTTAATATATGTCCAGTGCCTTCTACAAGTGTTGTTTGTTTAATCTTTACAGCATCTCCTTTAGTATCCCCATTTTACAGATGAAGAAATTGAGGCACAAAATGGCTTATTAAATTGTGTTAGGTTACCTAGCTAAAAAGAGGCAGAGGCAGTATTTGAACACAGGCAGGTTGCTCTTTGTGTGTGTATGTGTGTTTTATTGAAGCATAGTTGATTTACAATGTTTCAGGTGTACAGCAAAGTGATTCAGTTATATATATACACATATATATATTCTTTTTCAGATTCTTTTCCATTATAGGTTATTACAAAATATTGAATATAGTTCCCTGTGCTATATACAGTAGGTCCTTGTTGTTTATCTATTTTATGTACGGTAGTATCTGTTAATCCCAAATTCCCAATTTATCCCTCCCCACCCCCTTTCCCCTTTGGTAACCATAGGTTTGTTTTCTATGTCTGTGAGTTTGTTTCTGTTTTGTAAATAAGTTCATTTGTGTCATTTTTTTAGATTCCACATGTAAATGATATCATGTAATATTTATCTTTCTCTTTCTGACTTACTTCACTTAGTATGATAATCTCTAGGTCCATCCATGTTGCTGCAAATGGCATTATTTCATTCTTTTTTATGGCTGAGTAATATTCCAGTGTACATATATACCACATCTTCTTTATCCATTCATCTGTTGATGGACATTTAGGTTGCTTCCATGTCTTGGCTATTGTAAATAGTGCTGCTATGAACATTGGGGTGCATGTGTCTTTTCGAATTAGAGTTTTCATCTTTTCCAGGTATATGCTCAGGAGTGGAATTGCTGGATCATAACTATTTTTAGTTTGCTAAGGCACATCCATACTGTTCTCCATAGTAGCTGCACCAATTTACATTCTCACCAACAGTGTAGAAGGGTGCACAGGCAGGTTGATCTCAATTTTCAAGTGAGGTCAGAATGATTTTGATAGCTATTTTAGCTTAAACAATCAGCAGGGATCCGTTTATATGACAAAGACTCGGAAGCATCATTGTATTAATTGTTCTTCCTTACAGAACACATAGACTGATTGGTTTTACCCAAATTGTCCTTAAAATATTTCATAAAGTCATCTAATACCTATAGATAGAAGAATTCAAATCATTTTTTACTGTTATTGATATTCATAGAAAGTATACCCCTGGATCTAAATAAGAACAAATCCTGTCTAAAGCTAGAGAACTTCCTGAAGATCTTCATCTTTTTAATGAGCAATCTGTGGGGTCTACACTAATCATGCTAGATCTTTCTTTTAGTTTGATGTCTTAGTCTATTCAGGCTGCTATAATAAACTACCACAGACTGAGTGTCTTATAGACAGCAGATACTCATTTCTCACAGTTCTGGAGCCTGGAAGTCTGAGATCAGGGTGCCAGCATGGTTGGGTTCTGGTGAGGACCCTCTTCCAGGCTGCAGACTGCCAGCTTCCCATTGTATCCTCACATGGCAGAGAGCAGAGAGGGGAAGCAAACTCTCTGGTGACTCCTATAATTGCACTAATCCCATTCATGAAGGCTCCACCCTCATGACTTCATCTAATTCTAATTATCTCCCAAAGGCACCACAGCCTAATATCATCAACTTGGGGTGGGTAAGGTTTCAACATTTGATTTTTGGGGGGTACAAAAATATTCAGTCCATAACAGTTGAGTATAACTATAATCCATCTATCAGATCCTAATTCTAACTGTCCCATCAAATGGCCAAATTCTTTGACATTATCACAGTAGATTACCTATGTGAAAGCATTTTGAAAGCAACCACTATACAATTAGTTATATTTTTATTTTGAACCCCTATTTTCCTCAGCCATGTAATCCATAGGTAAGGGTTACTGTTTTAATTTAAGGCTTCCATATCTGTCCACTTAGACTGTCTGAGACTTTAGGTCCAGCAAACTCCTATTAGGAAATGTTTATCCCTCTGTTCAGTGAGGCATACAATATGCCACCAGAGAGCATAAGTTCTGATGGTGGCGTGAGGGCCTGAGATTTGGAGAAAGTAAGAGTTATTCTTGCCTGGAACTCCGTAAATTATGTTAAACTTCTTGAGAGTAAAGGCTAGGATTATGTTAAACTTATGTTAAACTTCTTGAGAGTAAAGGCTAGGATCTTGTTTAACTTGTATTCCCAGCATAAATGTCTGTGGAATTGAACTCCTTGTGGTGACTCCATTGGTGTGGTGGTGGCAGGGAGGGAGAGAAGCTGTGTGTCCAACACCATGTTCCAGCCTAGCCACTGCCGCAGCTTTCATCCTTATATCCTGCACAGGGTACAGGCTAAGGGATTCTGTTCTGGTTTAGAGTGAGGTGCTTATGCTCCATCAGGGTTCTATAAAAATCCTGTAACCCACTATCTGCATGCAGGTAACTAGGGGGCAGTGGGCTTGGTAAGCAATTCCAGTTGTTCTTTACATGTAACTCCTCAGAACCCCCAGTCCTGCTGACCTTCAGCAATACGGGGCAAAGAAGCATCAAGGCCTATCCAGTCCCAAGGATTATCAAGTAAGGATCTCATAGCTCTATGAGATAAATGTGCATAACAAAATTCTAATCTGCACTGTTATTCCTATCAATAATAATACTTTCCATTTCTCTTTTTGAATTTATATTAAAGATGTATATGCTTAAATTAATAGGAGTTCTGAATTTATTCATGGTGTATTAATATGCTTCCTTTGACACCATTTTGATATTTAATCTTTGTCTCATATGCACAGTATTTTATGGTGCCATAAAATCTATACCAGAGAAACACAGTGAAGTCTAGATTACTTAAGGTCAAATTTTATTGTTAACCCCATAAGTGTTTAGAAGATTGAGATGAAAGAGGCTGAAATTTTGTATTTGATATCACTCAGCAATACCCTGCAATAAAATCAACTTTCCTTTGTGAAGCCCAAAAGTAAACACTAATATCCGAATCTTCTACTGAATCTAATATCAAAGTAATACTTAGACTGGGCTTGAGGCTGGAGGGGATGGAGAAAGAGAAACTCTTCTTTGTACACAGACTGTAACACTCTAGCATTTCTCACATTTCTAGAAAGACTTATTTAATCCACCTTATCATGTGCTGACATTTAATAAACACCTCATTCCTCCCCAGGTATTCTTAACAGTGAGCTGCAGAATGCTAAATCCCTGGCCAGTTAACAAATATTGAAATGACCAAACATTCTTTCTTGAAAAATAAAGTTAATGGAAAAAATTTCTATTTTAGTATGACTTTTTTTCATTCTATCAACTGTATACATGTGCATACCTGCAGTGTTTGTTGCTTGCTATGAGGGAACCATACTCTTTTTGTGATGATAATGATGCTTCTGTTATATTATGCATATAGTTCCATTTGAATGACATATAATTCATTACTGTCTTTCATTGGTTAATATTTTTATGAGAATTTTTTCTCCCTAGACCAGTGTAAAATGTGCCTCCCTAAGCATTGTACACATCTTCAAAGAATGCTAATACTTTATAAATTTGCTGGCTAATGTGTAATCTGCAGATAATATCCGCCTCATCTGACAAACCCCATCTCAGCTCAGGAAGCCACGTTCAATCAGTCTATCAGATCTGACACTGGTGGTATCCACACAGCCCTTCCCAGAACACACCCTGCCTTTAAAGGCCTTCCCATCCCTGTTATTGGTCTCACAGATGATAGAGTATGACACTCCATAAACAATGAGCTAGGCCTTTTGTAGGCTGCTTTGCTTTTCTTGGCTTCAAACTGCCACTGAATGTCAAATCAATTTGGCTCTCATTAGAACAGCTTTATATGTGCAAATGTATTTGGGTCTGGTTGCCACTTTTTTTTCCTATTTTTTTCCCTCCTTTCCATTTCTCCTCTTCTCTTCAAGATGATGTAATTTTTCTCTAATCCATGCCAACACCTGTTTCTTTAAAAGAGAGAGGAGAAAAAAATGAGAGAAGAGAAAGAAGAGTGAGAGAAAAAGCTGTGCGCTGCTCTTTATCACAATCAGCATGAACACCAGGCTGGCACATTATGGCTCAAGTTTCCCCAGAACAAAGAGAAAAGGCCTTGTTGCCATGATATTGTACATCACAGGGCCCAGATAAAGTCCAGAGTCTATGTAAACCTTGGTTCCTGATGTCTGGAGAGACGGCTGTCAAGATAGAGCAAGGTGTGTAAGCCGGTTTTATTGAAAAGTGATGAAGCCAGCAATAAATCTGATGCAGTGATTAAGGAAGTCTAAACCTGAGCACCATGTTTGATGGAAGACTGTTTTCCTCTTGAGCTGGGAGAGATAGAGGACTACACCTTAGAAAAGAGCATAGATTTAAAGAGGGAGCGGGAAGCTGAACGATGAGCAGACAGCCGGAGAGAGACAGATGAAAATACAAACCAGAGTCTGACCAGTCTTTATATGTTGACCTGCATATACTTTTCAGTTTATGTGAGAGTATTTCCCTCCCCGTACATGGACTTTAAGGTCTCTGATTCAAATAAGTCATTTTACTACTGAAAAGAAAATGTTCAATGTTACTGAGTGCCTTTTAAAGGAATGTATGCAGCTGGATCTATTTTTTCACTGCTAACATACTCTTGTTGAATTTATTGATCAAAAAGAACTATAAAGTAGGGTGGGTTGAATCTAAACTCATAAGTCAGGTAATTATTATAATTCTTAATACTGTGTGATACTCCTGAGAGATTCAGGTGTTTAAGAGTTCACAAATGTATGTGTGTTTACATGCATATTTATTCATTTATTGAGCATCTCTTATATACACTGTTTCTAGGTGCTCGGGATACATCCATGCATGAAATTTAAAATAACACCTGTCCTTGTGGAGCTTATATTCTAGTGGAGGGATACAGACAGTAAATAATGAGCCTAAAAAACAGTTGAAATATAGTTTGTTAGAAAGTGATAAATGTTACCTAAAAATGCTGAGTAGTGTAAAGAAGACTGAGAATTCTTGACTGTTTGGTTATAATTTTTAATAGGGGGATCAGGGTAGATATCATTGAGAAGGTGACTTTTGAACAAAAACTTGAAGAAGGTAAGGGAGTAAACTGTCTGCAAATCTGGGGAAGAAGGCACTAGGCAGAGGAAACAGCCAATGCAAAGGCTCTGATATGGGTGAAAAACTGGAAGGCATGAAGGGCAGTGTGGCCAGAGAACATGAGCCAGGGAGAAAACAGTAGAAGGGACTACCAGAGAGGTAAGGGAGGTGGCCCAGGTTATGTAATGCCCTCTAGGTTATTGGAAAGCCAAAAATTTAGTACTTTGAGCAAGATGGAGGTTTATTAGAGAGTTTTGAGCAGAGGAATTATATGATGTGTATGCCATACATTTGTTTCTACAAAAACATGTTTGCTCAGATTGTGACCAGTTTGGAGTTTGTAGAATTTTTCAGGAAGCCTGGCAGATGAAGAAGAGTAAGATCAGCACACTTTACACCTTTTGTGGATTTCTATGAAGGACTGCTATGAGGATGAAAACCAAACCCATATCAGAACTCTGTTAGGATGTCAGAGCCAAAATCTTGCTGAGTAAGTTACTGAACAATTAACTGAGAAATTAGAAGTAATGACCTATTTATGATCCTAGAAGTAGGAGCACAGAATTTGTGTAGATTCAAGGAAATTAAAGTAAAATTAATATTCATTCCTGTGCAATAGACATTGCAACTAGACAGACTTAGGTTTCTACCCCAGCTATGCTGCAATCTGTGTGATGTTAGGCTACTTAATTAATATCTTTGAACCTGTGTCTCCTCATTATAAAATAGGAATATCGATAACAGCACCCTCACATAATTGTTTTGAGGGTTAAATTATATATCCTATGTGTGCTTGGCATAAAGTATTGTATATGTTCAACACAATGTAGTTTTCTTCCTCTGTATCCTCTATGGAAGTCATACTCAGCAAATATTTTCAAATTATTTGAGAGATGTTAGTGACCAATTTAAGCAGTGGGGAGAAAAGCACAGTGAAATAGAATACACCTGATTAAATCAGGCTCCCATAGTTGCCTAGGTAGGTGATGCATAAAGGTTCACTCACCTACACATTTCTTAGGCATCCCAAACCCTAAAAGTCACAATGTAAATCAAATATACTAGAGATACATAAACAAAGGGGGCTTCTTTTGGTGGACATCTCTCTGGCCAGTTCAGGGACTGCTGTAGATTCAACTCAGCAAATATTTGTTAAAAATGGCTATGTGGGCTCTGAGGTAGAATAAAACATTGTCCTTGCCCTTCAGAAGTTTCTGGTCTAGGGGAGAAGTTCCTAGTTGGACGTGATTATCTGATTCTTTCTCCTCAGACATAGAGTTTCAACTCGTTAATATTTTGTATTCTGGATAATAATGTTATCATTTACTCCTTCCAGAAATATTCCTTTTTTTTTTTTTTAAGGGTTTGTGTATTTATTTATTTATTTTTGGCTGCGTTGGGTCTTCGTTGCTGCACGCAGGCTTTCTCTAGTTGCAGCGAGTGGGGGCTACTCATTGCGGTGTGCAGGCTTCTCATTGCGGTGGCTTCTCTTGTTGTGGAGCATGGGTTCTAGGCGTGCAGCTTCAGAAGTTATGGCACGCAGGTTCAGTAGTTGTGGCTCATGGACTCTAGAGTGCAGGCTCAGTAGTTGTGGCGCACGGTCTTTGTTGCTCCGCGGCAGGTGGGTTCTTCCCGGACCAGGGATCAAACCCGTGTGCCCTGCATTGGCAGGCGGATTCTTAACCACTGCAACACCAGAGAAGTCCCTCCTTTTATTTTCTTGTTTGACAAGCAGTCGCTATTACGTAAATGAAGCAGGAATGAAGGGATGGGGAGAAGCATTTCTGTTGTTATGTCAGTGCACAATTACAGAACTCATCATTCTCCAGAAGATTAATTTTTCAAGGTTAGGGTAGCTGTACTCAAGGGTGGTGTCTGGATTGGAGGGGGCAAGAGTTAAGACACTATTCTGTCACTGATGGTAAAGAACAAAATACTTGAATTCACTATTTTCTCTTAGCTACAAGCCAAAACCCTTCTAGAATTGACTTAATAAACTGAAGAGGAAAAATGAAGTAAAACTTTTAAGCCCTGAAGATTCTTAAAAATAGTCTTTAAAGGATAGAGAAAAAAGCCAGAAAAATTCCTTTAAATTCCTGGGTCCCTCAAATGAGATTTTAGTAGTGGCAAGTAAAACATATTGATTGGCACCAAAGTATAAGATCTTTGTCACCATCTGTTTCCTGATTGTGTCAGCAAGTATTTTTTCCCCATGAGAGTGTGAGAATACACCATAGCCTAAAAGTATCAAAGTGTCAATTATGCACCACATTTAAAAGTTGGAAGCCCAGTTCATGAAAGTCAGTGACAAAAGTCCTGATTCCTGTTTCTTCCTAAAGTGAAATCCTTGTACTTCATTATTTTGCGACCTACAATAAGACCAATGTCTCCATGGCTCGGTGGGATGGGGAGCTATGACAAAAGAAGAGTGGAAAAAAGTCATCTTAAATGAATATTTATTGAAAACCTCCCCCATGCAAGTCACTTTGCTAGGGTATGAAGTTATTATGAGTGTTATATGCAAATAATTTTAACAAGTATGGGTGACATGGAGGAACAAAGAAATGAAAGGAAAGAGGATCTGGAAAGGGAGAAGAGAAGGATGGATAAACAGGCAAGCATTTGGGAGTTTGGGCTAGAAAATAGAAAATAAGAGGCACTGATGGAACTAGTTGAAAAATTAGGCCACAGACGATGGAAGTTGGAAAATCTTTCAGAAAGATTCAAAATCCAACATTTTCAGGCCAAAATTAAGATTATCTCCACCTGTCTTCTCTTTTATCTAGTAATTTTCCTGTTGTTGCTTAAATTTTCCCTCCTACTATGATCACTGCTATTGCTAATCACTGTAGTGGCTAACTATGCTGATTTTCTTTGAGTTCCTGCACATGTCTCTCTGTGTTCTGCGTAGGGAGAGGAATTCTCTTCCTTTATCTGCTCCGATTATTTTTTGATATGTCTGTAGCCAATAATCAGTGGGGCTATCAGCTTCTATGCATTCTTTTACCCAAGAGTATTGCAATAATGTGTTGAGGCCATTCCTGCACCAATAGAGGAATGATCTATGCTCAGGTCAGGTGGTCACAGATATCATCTGTCTGCTCAAGAGTTTCTTCCTTTTGTGGTAAATCCTGGGGAGTTGTTTCTCTGGGTTGGTGTACATCCTTTCTTAATTTTAGAGATGGGTGACTTGGGTTCCCATAGCACACTCAGTTTTGTTAAAAGATAAACTGAGACATATAAAGATTTTTAAGAGTTTAAGCAAAAATCAATTTAAATCAGGCAGTGCCAAAGCAGAATCAATTAGGACACTTCATTGGCAGGAGCTGGGGATTTATACAGAGAAGGTATGGAAGCAAAGAGAAGAAATTATTTAATTGACTATAGTTGGCTGTTTGTGATTTGTTATCCTTGGGTTTTGCTTTCATAACCTTGAGACATTTACAGGCTTAGATTTTGGTTTGCTTAAGCAGGCCACCTCAGTCTAATGGCCTTCTTGTTAGTGCCTAACATCAAAAGTCAACATTAAAACACAAGAATTTGTGTTCTCACCAAGGGGTGTGTAGACTTATAAAGATGGAAGCCTGGATGGAACAATCAAAAGCTTGTGCCAATCAGAACAAAAGCAGGCCACTCTGCTTTCTTGTACTCACCTGGGTTAACCTGTGATGTGGCAGGAACACCTTACCTGGTGGAAGGACCAGCTCGGCATTGCAACCAGCCATGCCCTCAAGTCTGGGGCTTCAGATGTAACAGGAGAGTAAACAGTCAAGTTCTCTGTTCAGATTTGATTAAATAAAGTTTTAGAGCCTGCTAGATGGGTCTTTGGTACTCTCTCAAATCATATGTAACCATAGTTCAAGTTAAGCTTGTTTGTGTGAGTCTGGAAACCGTGGGATACATTAGGTGTTGTGAGTTTGATTTGTGTTTGAATACAGTGATTCTATGAGGAGAGGAGAAAGTGAAGAGTCTTTTGTCAGAGAAGTATCAGATAAAGTATCAGAGCCATCAAAAAACATGTCATTCATTCATTTATTCAACAAAACTTAAATTGAGTACCTACTATTTGCAGGATGCCATAAAAAACACTGGATACATAATATTAAATGGGTTATCTGACAGCTTTTTACTGAGGGAGAAAAAACTAAGTACAGAAATTAATAAAACCAACATTGTATTATAATAATGCTATAAAGGAAAAAAGCAAAGAACCTAGATAGAGAGGGATAGGGCCAGTAGGATAAGGGGGTAAAAGTAGTATACCTGAACTGATAGCAAACTGAGACATGAAAGATAAGATATCACTATTTGTATTCAAATATTTTCAATGGCTTACCATTGCTTTCTTTATAAACTACTTAGATTGAGAATCAATTATCTGACAATATCCTTTTTTAAATTTATTTATTTTTTGGCTGCCTCGTGTCTTAGTTGCGGCATGTGGGATCTTCATTGTGGTGCACGGGCTTCTCTCTAGCTGTGGCCTGCGTGCTTTCTCTCTCTAGTTGTGGCGCGCAGGCTCCAGGGAGCGTGGGCTCTGTAGTTTGTGGCACACAGGCTCTCTTGTTGAGACGCACGAGCACAGTAGTTGTGGCACGCGGGCTTAGTTGCCCCGCGGCATGTGGGATCTTAGTTCCCCGACCAGGGATCGAACCCATGTCCCCGGCATTGGAAGGCAGATTCTTTACCACTGGACCACCAGGGAAGTCCCATCTGACAATATCCTTTTTTTCCATCTTTATCTTTCTCTACGTGCCCTTATTACATATTGTACTTGAAACAGATGGAACTACCTCTCGTTTCTCATATATACCCTGTACGTTCCTGACTCAGTGTCTTCACTCATCATTCCCTCTGCCCATCAGGCACTTCTTCAGGGCTTTCGGATGCCCAAATCCTGTTGCACTTCAAGGTCCAGCTCCAATGTCACCTTCTTCAGTTCTTCTGTTCTGGTCCTCTGAGCTCCCTCTTTTGCCTCTCACATTTGTAACTTTTTTATTACTCCAATTTTATATACTCTAGTACAACTTTTTACTTGCAGCTCTTATTTCTCTTTCTAACCTAAGAATTCCATGGTAATATAAAATTGTTGGTATTCAATGAATATTCTCTGAGTAAAAATAAATCGAATCCAATCGGCAGAAAGCCTGGCAGTTGAAATCACAGAAATTTTGTGTATGAGTAAAAGACAGGGTATTAAATTAGGTCTCCTCCCCGCCACCCCAAAGCAAATGTTATGACAATGATTGGGTATACGGAGTTTTTTTTGGAAAGTTACCTTAGGAAGCACTGTGAGTGAGAAAGTGAGAGATGGAAGAAAGGGAAGTCAATAAAGAGTACAGTTTTCCCCTGATGTTTGAAAGTAGAGCGTTCCTATGAAACATTTCTAAGCTGAAATGGCATAAGGTGAAGAAGATGCAAGTACCCTAGGACACATCTTGCTAATGGATGTATAAAATAAATCCAGATAAAGCACAGTTGCTCAAAGAAACAGTTCAAAGCTGTGGTGGCCTGATGGTGAGATGCTGAATGTAGTTCCCGGGGAAGGAGCTTGGGGGTCCCACTCTCGCTGCTGCTCAAGGAGCCTGATGCCTCTGTCAGGGCTCACTGCAAAAAAAGGCTGAATGCTATTTTTACTTTTTGCTTTTTTTGCAAAAGTTAAAATCCTTTTCGTATTTCTTTCAGTTAGCAAAGAAAGGTACTAATGTAGGTCTTTTGTAAAAGTGAAGCGGTATAAAGTGAATTTTTAGAAAGTCGGGGTAGGAGGGTGGGAGTGGGAGGTGGGGAGGCCTGTATATTAATAAGTGAGTTTTCACTGTGGGCAACTGGGCTTAGCCTTGCTGGGGAACTCTGAGAGGCGATGTGAAATATGATTCAGAATTTTCCCTATGAAGTGTGAGGAAGGGTGAGGAACCATCCTTTGTTGGTTAGAGCTTGTTTTGGTGATATTTAGCATTACATTTACCCTAATTTTGTCCATTCAGTACCCTTTCTCTTCCATGACTTGTGCTTATTCTCTAACAGCTGGGCCGGGGAGGTGCTATCTGACCACTTAGGGGTCCATTTTCCTATGGGTGGTGGGGCTCTAAGAATAATCCCAAAGTTGTGCAAGAGCCTGTGCTCTCTGGCTTAGTGGTGTTTTTGCTCTATGTTTACAAAAACAATTCTTTAAAAGGGTCATTTAGCCTGCCAGTGGTAACAGAACCTGCTAAACTCCCTAAAGGGTGTGCCTGAAGGTAGCTAAGTAAACCTTCCTCACGTGACACAGAGTTCTTTAAGAAAATGGTTTTGAGATAGTACCCATATGAATGTGGCAATAGTGCTTGAAGTAGAGCGGACAGGTAGTAATGATATAGTGGGCCTCTTTGGTGCTCTTTGACATCATGGCGATCCAGCCCAAAGCCCTGGGATGAGGCATTCTATAAGTGTTAGAGCTCTCCCCTATTGAACCGGGCCGGTGTCTATAAAGGAGATTATGCTCAAGTCCTCTTTTCGCTCCTGGAAAGGAAGCATTTGAACCTTGAATAGCATGCTTGGATGAGATGATTCAGGAGGGGCAAGTATCCATCACTTAATATCTGAAATGTCCCACAGAGAACCTGGGGCCATCGCAGTAGATGTTATATGAACTCTTATGCTTGATCCAGTCTTCCTAAAGGAGCAGTGTTTCAAGGCCTCTGAAGAGATCACTGGGAGCATTGAGAGTACCAAGGCTATTATGGCGCTGGTTACATTTCAATAAGAAAGTCTCCAGCTGTTAATGGCAATAAAAGAAATTGCTGTAGATAACCTTAGCAAAAGGGACTGCCTCTAGCTTTAAGATATATGGATCAAGCCTGGAGTCAAGAGTTCTGCTTAACAAAGTGTGTGGAAGTCTTAGCTACCTGCAAAGAAAGCATGGTCCCTCAGATGGTAACTTTTGATTGATGAAGATTATAAGAGACTAGGAAAATCTTTCCAAAGAATGAAGATTGTTGGTAAGGCTCATCCAGAATCAAGAAGTTAGCCATGAATGTAGCATCAGAAGGGAGTCACAGATGATATATTCTGCCTTGCTCCCCACTGTATCCCAAATTTCAGAAGGAGAAACATTTATAACTAAGAAACTTGATAATTTTGTCAAAAATTCATGCAGGTCAGCTGCCTAAATTGTGAAACAGGTCATATTTGTTCTTTGGTTGTGTAAAAATATAATTGTTTCCATCAAGATAGGAAATGAAAACACAGAGAAGCTATGGAATCTAGATGAAATTGGACTCTTTACTAGTTATTAATGACCTAGGGTTACGGGAAAGAATTATGACCTGGATACCTTCTAAGTTCTATCATTCACCCTCAGAGTTAATACTTTGTGCCTATGTCTTAGACCTTAGCTTTTTACTGTCATGTTCACTCATAGCTGCAATCCATGAGAAGATATTTTGGGATGCCTAGCCTTTGCTTATTTGCTACATTGGCTGAGTGACACTTAGTGTAAAACCTTAATTTACTTCGTGCTTCCTTTTCATATTTATGGCTAATCCACATGTGTCCATGCTGTCATCATGGAAGCATGCATGACCCAGAAGGTTAATCTGATTTTTGAAAGCTTTATCCACAGACCAGCTCTACTCTTTTCATAGCCTTTCTATTCTGAAGTTTTCAAAATGAAAAAAAGATGAAAAGTTACTCATATCCCTAAGTCTTTTTTAAGTTTTATTTTTCAAATGATCATACAGTAAAAGCGACTTTTTTTCGGTATAAAGTTCTGTGAATTTTAACACACGGATAGATTTATGTAACAACCACTACTATTAGGAAACAGAACAGGTCCATCATCACCAAAAGCCCTCTGTGCTATCCCTTTATAGTCACATCCTCCCCTTCCTTTAGCAGCCACTGATCTGTTAACTATAACTATAGGTTTGTCTTTTTGGAAATATCATATGAATGGAATCATACAGTATGTTATCTTTTGAGACTGATGATCTAGATAGACTAGATAATAAAAGGCAACAGAAAGTACATTCTAGATTGTGTGACATAGAAAAGAGGTAAAAAGCTTCATTAAGGCAGTATTATTATTGAAATAGAATTGGCCGGGATATGTCTCATGGAAGATGTCAAGCGTGGAGTTTGGGTCTCAGAATCCAGGCATCTTTGTTACTCTCAAAATGGAGATCAACCTGAACAAAACAATAGTTTTTGAAGATTAATTAGCAGAGATACATGAGAAGTGTTACCTGGCATGTAACATTTGGAAGACAAAAATGATGGTTGAAGCCTCAAGAACTCTGTGAAGAAGAGAAAGCAGAGGGCAGTTAGCATAGGGTCAAAGACTAAAACTTGAATGACAGCTGGGGGACGGGGAGGGAAGGGAGACCTCTAGAACTATTAAATGAGGAACAGAGAAAGAGCAGTTATAGAGGTTAGATGAGAACCAACTTTTTTAAAGGGAGGCGGGTGATCAAAATATTAAATGTCATACAGAATTTGAAAGAGTATGGTGTAGAAGAAACTATTGATAAGGTTGGAGAAATTTTGTTGCAGTGGAATTATGGGGATAAAGGCCAGATTGCAATAGAGTTAAGTGGTTACATTGAAGGTGAAGAAGAAGAAATTAAGGCAGATTGGTTATGAATTGGTCCCATATTTAGAAGGAATGGCAGGACCAAGGCAAAGGTTTACAAGTTGAGTGATAAGCATAAGCATTGAAGGCAGAGAGGAGATGTAGTGAGTAAAAACAACAGAGCCAAGAAATTTCCCTCAGAATCCAGAGCTTATAAGGAGCGACTTTAGTCAAACTACCTTTATGCGTATTTTATCTCATCAGGTTCATGGGTCAAATGGACTGCCAATAGCTTTCATCTGCTTCTCTCATCACTACCAAAAGCAGTCCTATTACAATTGCTGTGTTACTTAAGTTTTCCAGTTGTCACAGAATTTACTCTCATCTATCACAAGCTCTGATCGATTGAAAAAGAGGACTCTACTAATTCTGAGCAAATGAACTAATATTGAAGTAAACTGATAGCAACTATTTACAAATGTAAGCACTTTAATTTATGAAGACTTTCATAAAGATTTTTATTTCACCTACTAGTAATATTTAGAGTGATAATAAAACTACTACTATGGTATAGCAGTATGTGAAGCTTTTCCAAACCTCGTTATAAAGACAACACAATTCTGTCCTGGAACTCAACTATGTCAATCACACAGTCGTATCCCAAAGCATTTACCTCCAATTTTCTTGAATCGAAGAATCTCTCATAGTTGTTAGTATCTAGCAAGCCGAAATTTTAAACAAGGCTTCGCTTGCAACCAAAATTGATTTCTGTTATTCTCTCTAGCATGGCTTTTCTGACAAGGCTATTTCTAGATTACCCAGCATTTGGACTTAGTTCATGCTGCTTATGCAACTTTAATTCTTGGCTCTAAGCTGCAACCTGGTCCCTCTGCCAATCACAGCTGGAAGCATCCTCCCAAGTTATGGACCTTTTCATCAACTGGGCTCTACCAATCACTACTATCGATCCTCTGCTCCTCATAAAATAAAAACAGAGATTTCGAGGGCTTTTTGACATTTTGCTGTGGTTCCCTGAAGACCCATCCAGGACACCTCCATGGATCTGCTTTACTCTGTAAGGATGATGTATTTCACAAAGACCTTACCATAACTCAAGGTAATCTTTAAAATAAACCTTGCAGGATAGGCTAGGGCATATTGATTACCTCTCCTCTACACTCTTGTCCTGGATAGAAGCCAGCCAGACTCCTGTGAATTCTGGAAACTTATAACTTTCTATTAAAGAAAGATAGTGCTGTGGTAGAGCTAGCACCTGGGGTTCAACCAGAGTTTAAAACTGTTAGTTCCTGAGGCTCTTCAGGTGCCATTCTCTCTTAGGCTGAAGAGCAGGTAAATTCGGCTCTTAATATTTGCAAAGGGCAAGGGTTTTGCAAAAACCTTATAAATCTTTATTATATTCTACCTGGAATTCACACCCTTTCTACTTCAGTATATCTTTCTAAATTTATTGAACATCAAAATGTGGCAGAGTTAATAATTGGGAACTATGTTAGTCAATTCTCTGTGGTTGATTATTGTCCACATTCCATAGAGCTCAAGGTATACAGGGATTGAAACTGGGCTCTGCTTTTATTTTTGCAGAGGTAATAATGAGCATTGGGAAATGGGCTGCCTTTCCCTGACAGATGTGAACTCCTTAGAAGATGAATGTCTCTTTAGAAACAAAGTGAAACAAGGCCTTTTCCAAATTGGGCTCTGGGTTAAATCTCTATGAAGATGCAAAAATCAGTCACCTACATGGCACAATTGCCAGTCACCTCTGCTTCCAGTTCTTCTCCTGAAACACATTTAAGGGAGCCTGAATTTCTCAATGAAAGTAATATATTTGAATTAAATATTACCTTCCTTAAGCAAGTTCTCTTACAAGAGGTAACACTATAAGTCAATAACATATTAATACAAGTTAGGTTATCAAATTTATCTTTTGCCATATAAGAGTGATCTTAGGTACATGGGAATGTTGGGTTTGAGGGAATGGCACACGGGCAAAGGGGAAACAGAGTTCATTCAGAAAGGGAAAAAGTGAGAGTTAAACAGTTTGATAAAATCTGCTTCGGGCTGCTTTTGCTAAACCGGTGGTGATTGATTCTGTGCTGAAATATCTCTGACCCCTTTGCAGACATGGCCATTGCAGTACTATGTGGCATGTCCCAGTGAGCAATGGAAAAGGGAGCAATACTCTGCTGTGTGAGGGAGGGGAAGGCAGAACAGACCTTCAAAGTCATCAACATTGTTTGCCTTACGTAAAGGAGAAAATGATAATTCAAAAATTCATCAAATTAGAATAAGTTGTCCTACAATTTATTATTATAGTGAGAGAACCCATGTTTATTACACAGTGACTCCCTTGCTTATTACTTTGTAAAAAGTGAAATAACTGCAGGGAAAGTATCTAATATTTCAGGAAATAGAGAAAACTGTCTTCACAAAAGGCCTACTTAAGCTAGGTCACCATTTTTGGAAGCAAAGAGGTCAGGAGAGAATAATGTCAAGAGAAAAACTGTTTAGTCTATACTGAAATCTGAAGGGACCGTTACGCAGGGAATAGCTACAGGGCTTTAGTGCTCAAATTGAATTGAAGAATAAAGAATCATGCATGGATGCCAAGGAGAAAGGTCAAGTGAAGCAGGAGAAAATGAAGGATTTACCAAAAGGCCAAGAGCGTCTCCGAGAACTAGGAGGCAGTGGACATTTGAAAAATAAATTAGACCAGAGGTCAGTGGAGAATAAAGCAGTACTGCTGTGGTAAGAGATCTGTTCTAGCAACAAAGGTAGGCTATAGCCAAGGGAAAATAAAATGTTGGGGAAGTTGGATTCAAGGCTGCTTCCCAAAGGACCCTAAAATAGATGGTTAACAATAAGTGAAACAATCTGCTGGTATGAAATTGTAAATGACAGACAGGAAAAGGGGAGACAGCTAAATAATTTACTGTTACTGCATAGGAGATCTCAAATGAATCCATCCTTCCAACAATCATTAGCCAAAAAAAAATTACATGACTAGGGATCAATATAGAGTTTGGCACAAATCAGTTAGAATGAAATAATATATTTTTTAAAAATTAGAATGGGATCAGGAAACTAATGGCAGAGGTGTGGAGTCAGGTGAGAATGCTGGTGACCAAAGAGTTTGGTTTCAGTTATGTTCAGAACAAGAAAACTAAAAAGGCGTTGATCTTCCACTAGGAGCAAATGGAAGAAGGATAACAGAAAAAACAGAGCCAATTAATCCCAATTTTGTCTCCTCTCTGTCAAGAAGGGATGAACCTACCACAATTAAGAGAGAAATGTTTCTGTGAAAATGGTTAGAAAATAGTAAGATGCTCTCAAGATCTACCTAGTATCCTTAAGAAGAAATGAGTTTTTGTGGATGTGATTTTATGCTATGATCACAATGAATGCTAATAGCTACTTTATTTTGACATGACCTTACACATTTTCTTTATGATAACTGCATGTCAGTTATTTTTAAACTTCTTGACCCTGACCTACAGTAAGAAATAACTTTAATTGTACTCCAATATATACACACACACATAACTAAAAATTTTCATAAATATCTGTCTTTACTACTTGAGTTATATTTGGATCTATTCTATTCTATTCCTTTTCTCAACAATGCAACCCTGTGACCCACTAAACTGATGTCATGGCTCACCAATTGGGTGGCATTCCACAGTTTGAAAATCACTGGTCTAGATTATGGACAGTTTATTGGCTAAATGGATTCAGTCCTGTCATTTGTTCCTTTGTTACTCAAATACATTTTGCCTTGTTCTTCTTATTGAAAAGAGTAGTTAGTGTTTCCTTTTTCCTTCGGTAAGATAAGTAGCTTCATGAGACTTAATATCATGTATAATAGCTTGATTGCAAATATCTGAGCTAAACCCCTTGACTTCCAACAAAGTACTGACTTGCTTTAGGGTTAATGACAGATGAAGCTGAACAATGTTGCCAGGGATAACTTGCAAGGAAGTGCTTTGCAAACTACTTTTAGAGACTTTAAGTGAACGATTTAAACATAGAACCATATTTAAATATATCAGGAAAAAACATTTAAAGGAAATAGTTGCTAAATGTTTGTAAATTGAACAACCACTCCTATGGTTCAATTTTCTTGTAAATTTGGCTTTTTTTTTTTTTTTTTAACAAGGTTTCTAAAGAGAACCACTAAAACACCTACAAGAGCACAATTATCTATACTCATTCCCTCTCCAAAAGAAATGTTTTCAGTATAATCATAAATAAGTTAAAAATATGTATAAATTATTTTTCTAAATAATTAGACAATATACCCTGTTTGACTAATGCACCCAACCCAACTCTGAGTTCCTTTCATATCTTTGAGTTATTTGTCATTCATAGATGCCTAGGGCTCACAAGATTGGCCGAAGTTTGCTATACCAATTTCATGGTCTATACCTTTTAGTCTATATAGTTTGGCATTGCCATAATGTTGGGGCACTTATTTTACAGTGGTTTAGTGCAGGAATTTATACTTTGTATTTACCCTCCTGATTTATTTTGAGACAGGACTTTCACTCAAGATCTATATCTAGAATAGGCTTGAGGACAGCATCAGGAGCCAAAACTACCTCTGTGACCTCTAGGTTGCTACTCTTTGTTCAAAACTTTTATCTTGTAGGTTGCAGATAGTCATTTAAGTTTAAATTTCTGAATCTTTTGCTCCAAACTTCTCTCACAGTAACTTTCCTAGATTGATCTTCTTGTCCTACCAGGTCATTTGACCTAATGATTCTCAAACACATTTTGCATTTGTCTATTTGTATATATTTGATCACAAAGGTCTCTATCAGACATGACCTTTTTCACTGTCCAAATCTTAACTGTTTCTTCAATCAAATCCCACCACCTTAAAATAAAATAAAATAAAATGAAACAAAACAACATAATTGCCTATGCCAGTACAAGGTGGTTGCTTCCATCTCTTAAGTATGTGTGATCTGTATAATTTACTTGTCAGTTATGTGCAATATAAAATGGTATAGTGTTTGTTTTTCTTGTATTTTAAAATAACTTTTCATTTATGCATTTTTTATACTTGTGTAAATCATTAGTTCCACTAGCATCATTTATTCTTTGCTATATTTCTCAAAAATTTATCGAGTGTCTGCCATGTATTAGACTTTGTGCTGGGAATTAGCTTATATGTGGACATTAATATTCTACATTTCAAAATATGAAGTAATACATTATAGGACAATATCTTTGATGAACGTAGATGCAAAATTCCTCAACAAAATATTAGCAAACGAAATCCAGCAATACACTAAAAGGATCATACACCACGATCAAGTGGAGTTTACTCCAGTGATTCAAGGATGGTTCAACATTTGAAAATCAATCAATGTGGTATGTAACATTAACAAAATGAAGGAGAAAAATCACATGATCATCTCAATAGATGCAGAAAAAGAATTTTATAAAATTCAACATCCATTTATGATAAAAACTCTCAACAAAATGGGTATAGAAGGAATGTACCACAACATAATAAAGGCCATATATGACAAACCAACAGCTAACATCACTCTTAACAGTGAAAAGCTGAAAGCTTTTCCTCTAAGATCAGGAACAAGATGAGAATGCCCACTCTTTCCACTTTTATTCAACATAGCATTGGAAGTCCTAGCCACAGCAGTTAGGCAAGAAAAAAGATGAAAAGGAATCCAAAATTGGAAAGGAAGTAGTAAAACTGTCACTATTTGCAGATGACATCATACTATATAGATAGAACCCTAAAGACTCCACCAAAAAAATTGTTAGAACTAATTAATAAATTCAGTAAAGTCACAGGATACAAAATCAATACACAGAAATCTTTGGCATTTCTATACACTAATAATGAACTATCAGAAAGCAAAAATAAGAAGACAATCCCATTTACAATTGCATTGCAAAGAATAAAATACCTAGGAATAAATTTAACCATGGAGGTGAAACACCTGTACACTAAAAACTATAATACACTGACGAAAGGCATTGAAGAAGACACAAATGAATGGAAAGATATTCCATGTTTATGGATTGGAAGAATTAACATTATTAAAATTTCCAAACTACAGAGTCAGTACAATCCCTATCAAAATTCTAATGGTATATTTCACAGAACTAAAAGAAATAATTCTAAAGTTTGTTTGAAACCACAAAAAAGATCCTGAATAACCGACCAAAACAATCTTGAGAAAGAAGAACAAAGCTGGAGTTATCACACTCCTGACTTCAGACTATACTACAAAACTACAGTAATCAAACAGTATGGAACTGGCACAGAATTATACACATAGATAAACGGAACAAATAGCCCAGAAATAAACCCACACATATATGGTCAATTAATCTGTGACAATGTGGCAAGAATATACAATGAGGAAAAGACAACCTCTTCCATAAGTGGTGTTGGGAAAACTGGACAGCTACATGCATGATGATGGATGGTGACTAGACTTGTGGTGATGATCACTTTAAAAAAAGAAAAAAATGAAGTAATATGCTCATTCATATATGTCTTAGAAGACTGTCAGGTATTACTTTCTCACACCATATACAAAAATAAACACAAAATGGATTAAAGACTTAACTGTAAGATCTGAAACTATAAAACTCATAGAAGAAAACATAGACAGTTTGCTCTTTGATGTTGGTCTTGGCAATATTTTTTTGGATATGTCTTCTCAGTCAAGGGAAACAAAAATGAAAGCGGATATAAACAAATGGGACCACATCAGACTAAGAAGGAAACTATCAACAAAAAAAGGCAGACTACTAAATGGCAGAAGATATTTGCAAATGATATATTCTATAAGGGATTTATATGCAAAATAGACAAAGAACTCACAACTCAACATCAAAGAAACAAATGGACAAATTGAAAAATGGGCAGAGGATCTGAATAGACATTTTTACAAGAAAACATACAAGTGGCCAACAGGCACATGAAAAGATGTTTAACATCACTAATTATTAGGAAAATGCAAATAAAACCACAATGAGATATCACCTCACACCTGTTAAAATGACTATAATCAAAAAGACAAGAAATAATGAATGTTGGAGAGGAGGTGGAGAAAAGGGAACTCTTATACACTGTTTGTAGGCCTGTAAATTGGTACAGCTACTATGAAAAATAGTATGGAGTTTCCTCAAAAATGAACTACCATATGATTCAGCTATTACACTTTTGCGTATTTATCCAAAGAATACAAAAACACTTAATTCGAAAAGACATATGCACCCCTTTGTTCACTGCAGCATTACTTACAGTAACCAAGATTTGGAAACAACCTAAATGTCCATTGATGGATGAATGAATAAAGAAATTGTGGTATATATACACAATGGAATATTAGCCATAAAAAAATGAAATCTTGCCATTTGTGACAACGTGGATGGACCTCAAGGGGATTATGCTAAGTGAAATAAGTCAGACAGAGAAATACAAATACCATATGATTTCACTCATATGTGGAATCTAAAAACACAAAACAAATGAACATACAAAATAAAGCAAAAACAAACTCATAGATACAGGAATCAGATTAGTGGTTACCAGAGGGGGATTTGTGGGTGGGTGAAATGGGTGAAGGATGTCAAATGTATGATGATGGATGGTAACTAGACTTTTGGTGGTGATCACTTTAAAAAAAGAAAAAAAAATGAAGTAATATGCTTATTCGTATATTTCTTAAAGGACTGTCAGGGAATATTGGTATTTACCGAAACTTCATTTGCTCCTCAGTATTTCCCAGTTCCCATGCATTTGGGTGGGGTGTTTGACTAATTCTCACTAATAGAATATGAGAAGAAGTAATGCCATTCTGGTTGGAGGCAGGAAAGAGTAAGGGATACATTTAATCTCTGGGGCTGGCATTGAAAGACTTTGAGATGGCAGTTTTAAGTTGGAAGCAGCCTAGTGCTCTAAATTTCCACCTGTAGAGACCAGCACAGAATAGGCATGCAACCTGTATCAGATTGTAGCATGAATAAGAAATACATCTCCATTATTCTCCATTATGTTAAGCCACTGAAATTTGGGGGGTTATTTGTTACTAAACCATAGCCTATTCTATCCTGATTACCAGAGTAATGATTTTATTTATGTGTTTTGATGATCAGATCATTAAAGATGATTGAATGATATTAACCCTGACTCAATTATACTGTCCTTGAGAGTAGATTAAAGATGTTTGAATGATAATAACCTTGACTCAACTATATGATCCTTGAGAGTAGAGATTTTGTGTTCATGTATACGTTTTTAGTGTCCAGACCAGTGCTAGGTATATGGCAGGCTTTCAATAAATATTCATTGGATAGATTAATACGCAAACTCAGGGTAGTTATAAGGAGAAAACATTAGGACAGAGCCAGAGGAAATAATTAGTGATAAAATCCAGAAATATCTAATATACATATCTAGAGTTAGAAGCAGAATTTAGCAAAGAGGAGATTAAAGATTATCAAATGAAAATTGCTATTGAATTTGCAGAATTTGTACATTTTGAACTCCCTTAGTAGTGTCCAGTGGTCAACTGTTTTTTGTGATTTATTGGGAACAGGAAATGGGTATGGGCTAATGAGGAAATTTTGTCAGCTTCTCAGTTATCTCTTGGGGAGTCTCTATGTAGCTGATACTTCCTGACTCAAAGGACATCTTCTCCATAGAGTTGGTAGGATCATAATAAACAAAGTACAAGGAAGGGACACATTCTCCCTATTGAAAAAGCAGAAATTATTTCTCTAGTCATTATTACCTTGCATTCTCTGTCAAGTGACCAGGGCCAATTCTTTCTATTTGCTCTAGGGCAAACCAACATTCCAGATCCTTGATGGAGGATGGGTATTGTGGCTAGTAGATGTTTAGCTAGGACATCAGACTGTGAAATTGTGAATACATTAATTAATTAGTTTTCTTTTAAGGATGTAAAATGACAGGAGTTATCTATCTAAGATTGATATACCTATATAGTTACCTAGATATCTATAGATAGATCTATGTATAGATATCTCCTGTCATATCAGGACTTTTACCTCAATACTGTTAATGAATGTTGAAATTAGTATGCAGAATAAATTAAGAACAGTACACTGAAATTACAGAAAAGGCATCTATGTGCCTGGTATATAGATTAAAAAAAAAGAAAGAAAGAAAGAAAAGAAAAAGACAATCCTTGAGTATATATTTACTACAAAAAAGAAACTAGTATTATTGAATGATGTGCCTCTTATATAAGAATAAATAAGCCAGACACAAAAATGTAACAGAATTGATAAAGTACATTCAGCCTCAAAACAATTTCACTCTGCATTTTACATAGTCTGTTTATTTATTATAAAGTGTTATCTCTTTAAATCTTTTGGCAGTCTCAGAGAGGAAGAGAACTAGGTTTTATCATCTGCAGATTGGAGACAAGGAATTTTCAACACAAATCCATGATCTGCTTGCTCAGGGCCAATCGGCTCCTCTGTGGTCAGGCTGGCCCAAGCTCAGTTCTGCTGACTCCTAGTCTAGGGCTGTTTCCACTCCGTCACATTTTAAGATGTAGGAAGATCGTTACTCTAAGGCCAGTCATAGATATGACAGCTAGGTGTGGGGAGGGGGACAAACCAGCAGACTTTGCCACCACGGTTCACTGACAGCCCGAGATGCCCTAATATCTCATTCAGGGCCGTGCACACTTAAGACACAAAGAAGCACAGTTCAGCTCCATCCCTTTGATGTCTTTGGCCTGGCCCTCCCAGACAATCAGGTATAGCACCCTCGCTTGCATAGTTGATGGCCTTTCATGAAGGCTATCAAACATATCTGCTGAGATGGCATTAAATAAAATGGCTGTCACCAAGCCATCTGGTGCTTTTGAGCTTTTTCCCCCTCTAAGATGCAAGTTTTCAGTTTGCACAGCACTTCAAATTCTTAATACACTTGACTAAGTCATTAATATTTCACTTTCATTACCATGTACTAATAACATAAGAATTTAGAATGATCTTGTTCATCTAACTCCTAGAAAACAAATAATAACATTTGTGCATATTGATTATCAGATAACTAAACATGTTTAGCCTGGAGCTATGAGAAATCCACCAGCAGGCCCAGTTTTGGTTCTTAGCCATGTTCAAAGTATATCAAGCTGATATCTCTGAAACACTAGAGACAGCAGGAGAGGAGTTCTGGGAGTTATAAGGCTACCCCTAATGTCCCCCATATAGGTCCCCACAGTCCTTTATTAGGTGGTTTCTTCAGCAGGGAGTTGGAAATCCTGAAGGATACTCAAGGGGTAGGCTAAAAATTTTGTCCTGGGAGGTTTGTTTCATCTCGTTTTATTTTTTGGTGTGCAGAGGTGGGGACTCATTATCTTCCCTTTCCTTCTCTTTGTCTTGATGGTAGGTTCTGATGGTGGGAAAGTGCCTTAGACATTATTCAATGATTCAACATTCACTCAAATAAAGAGTTAGTGTATGTTTGCCAAAAGCTGGGTACTGGGCTAGATCACTGGCAAGTTAACGTGGACAAAACCGTCCTATTTCCTGCTTACTAGTGGGTGAGACAAACAATATGCAAGTGAGCTAACTTTAAAAAATTCCTTATGACTGTTTTTTTCCAGCTTTATTGAGATATAATTGACATATAACATTGTATAAGCTTAAGGTGTACAATGCAGTAATTTGATATACATTTATATTGTAAAATGATTACCACATTAAGATTTGTTAATATCCGTTACCCCACATAGTTACCTTGTGTGTGTGTGCGTGTGTGTGCATGTGTGTGGTGGGAACATTTAAGATCTACTCTCTTAGTAACTTTCAAGTATACAATACGGTATTGTTAACTATAGTCATCATGCTGTACATTAGGTCCCCAGAACTTATTCATATTATAACTGGAAGTTTGTATTCTTTGACCTCTATCTCCCATCCCCACCACCTCCAGGAAACTGGCAACCATCAGTCTACTTTCCTTTCTATCAGTTTGGCTTTTTTAGATTCTACATATAAGTGATATCATAAAGCATTTGTCTTTCTCTGTCTGACTTATTTCACTTAGCAGAATTCGCTTAAGTTCATCCATGTTGTTGCAAATAACAGAATTTCCTTCTTTCTTATGCCTGACTAATATTCCATTGCTTATATATACCACATCTTTATCCATTCATCCATTGATGGACACTTAGATTGTTTCCATGTCTTGTCTATTTTAAATAATACTGCAATGAACATAAGGGTGCAGATATCTCTTCCAGATAGTGATTTCATTTCCTTTGGATATATCCCAGAACTGGGGTTGCTAGATCACCTGGTAGTTCTATTTACAATTTTTTGAGGAACCTCTGTATTGTTTTCCACAGAGGCTTTATGAGTTTACATTCCCACCAACAGTGTACAGGATTCCCTTTTCTCCACATCTTGTTCACTTATATTTTGTCTTTTTGATCAAAACCATTCTAACTGGTATGAAGTGATATCTCATCGTGGTTTTGATTTGCATTTCACTGATGATAGCTGAAGCTGAACATCTTTTCTTTGGTCTGTTAGCCATTTGTATGTCTTCTTTGGAAAAATATCTAGCCAGGTCCTTTGCCCATTTTTTTTTTCCTTTGCCCATTTTTTTTTTTTTAATTATTTATTTATTTATTTATTTATGGCTGTGTTTGGTCTTCGTTTCTGTGCGAGGGCTTTCTCTAGTTGTGGCAGGCAGGGGCCACTCTTCATCACGGTGCGTGGGCCTCTCACTATCGCGGCCTCTCTTGTTGCGAAGCACAGGCTCCAGACGCGCAGGCTCAGCAATTGTGGGTCACGGGCCTAATCGCTCCGCGGCATGTGGGATCTTCCCAGACCAGGGCTCGAACCCGTGTCCCTTGCATTGGCAGGCAGATTCTCAACCACTGCGCCACCAGGGAAGCCCCCTTTGCCCATTTTTAAATGAGATTATTTGTTTTTTTGCTATTGAGTTATATATTTTCCTTGTAAATATTGGATATTAACCCCTTATCAGATATATTGCTTGCAAATATTTTCTCCCATTCCATAGGTTGCCTTTTGATTTTGTTGATTGCTTTTTTGCTGTGCAGAAGCTTTTTAGTTTGAGGTAATCACATTTATTGATTTTTGCTTTTGTTGCTTGTGCTTTTGGTGTCATATCCAAAAAAAAATCATTGCCAAGACCAACATCAAAGAGCTTTTTTCCTACATTTTCTTTTAGGAGTTTTGTGGTTTTGCGTCTTACATTTAAGTCTTTAGTCCATTTGAGTTCATTTTTGTGAATTGTGTAAGGTAAGGGTCCAATTTCATTCTTTTGCGTGTAGTCGTTCAGTTTTCCAAGCACTGTTTATTGAAGAGACTCTCATTTCCCATGAGTATTTTTGGTTCCTTTGTCAAATATTAGTTGACTGTATATGCATGGGTTTATTTCTGGGCTCTTGATTCTTTTCCATTGGTCTATGGGTCTGTTTTTATGTAAGTGAGCTAACTTGATAAACAAGATAATTCCAGACTATGATAAATACTATAAAGAAAATAAAACAGGCTGCTCTGATGTGTGTGTGTGTGTGTGTGTGTGTGTGTGTGTGTAGGGAAAGATACCCTTTTTTAGATGGGGGTCAAGGAAGACCTGTTGTAGAAGAAGATGCTTGGGTTAAGATGAAGGATGATAAGCCAGGCATATGAAGAATTAGGAAAAGTACATAATGGGCACAGGTAACAGCAGTAAAAGGTCACAAGGCAGAAGAGTGCTTAGCTGATTCTAGAAACAAAAAAGACCAGAAGACAGAAAAACAACACAAAATAACATGAGGTGAGGTTCAAGAGATAGGCAAGGGGCAAGGTCATGCAAACCTGTGTAGGCCATGATAAGGAGTATCTTACCCTTATCCTGGATTTTCTTCTTTTGAGCGCAGATTATTAAGAAAGGGAGTAGCATCTGAGGTGAGAGAAACGTGGGAACAATTTTTTGGCACAGTCACCTGGTAGATGGTGATACTAACCATTAAGTTGGAGAAGGCTGGGGGGAAGAGAGGGAAGCAGAGAACCCAGTGAAGAGAGATCAGTTAGGAGGCAGCCTTTTAAATGCTGGTGTCATTTAAGTAGTGTGATTATTTGTTTTTGCTGTTCCCAGGACAGTCTAATTTATGGCTATTGTCCCACAATTACTAATTATGCCATTTTTTTACTCAAAAATATACCAGTTTGGGCACTAAAACATCTGGGCATGTTAACTACCAATACTTCTCCAGTTCCTTTCCTGGCTTCATTATGTTCTCGTGGCAGAGAGGAGAGCTCTTAATCCTAGCAGCTTGCTTTTCCCACCATTTTCTGGCCACTTCTCTCCTTCCAGAGTGGGGAGTTGGTAGTTTAGTCCAGAGGAGGTATACTTCCTCCTCTTGCCTTCCCATGCTGTTCACCACTGCCTGCTCCCCATTACTAACTCCCAATTAAGTTATGAAGTTTCTTCCATATACCACTGGGCACTGCTTCACTGGGGGAAAGTTCACTATACCACACTATGAAACTTTCTTCTCAACCCATTCTCTTCCAGGCAGTACAGAGTAAGGTTGTAGATAGCAGCTGTGGTTTGGGTGGAGAAGACTCCATGAGGCTGATGACAGCTGAGGTTTTTCAGGACTCCTGTGCTCCTGGATACACAGCCCATATAAGGAGTTTGTGCCAAGATTACTCTCCTTTTTGAGTCTCCAAATCAAGGCAGCTGCAACAACTTTTCTTGCCCTTTCTTATTCTTTGAAATGAGATCTTCCTCAAACCAAGGGCATCAAAATTGAACTTCAGGACTTACAAGCCAAATCAGCCTTAAATAACTATGAGGTTTTTCATAGTCTATATTTTGTCTTCCTCCAGTTCTCTTTCATTTGTTTCTTGCTTCTTCTTTATTCATACCCTAAGCTTTAAAAATATCAGGCAATTTATCCTTCTATAGATCACATGCTCTTAAACTACCCCTGCATGTGGACTTTTTTTTCTCTGCCTGTAACTATCATCTGCCTGATCAGTTCCTATGCATCTTTCAGGACTTTAAGTGTATTGTTTTCAGGGAAACCTCCATCTTATTATCATAATATCTGTATTGCTGAGATTGGGCAGAGATGCAAAGATGGAAAATAAAGTACCTTAATCTATAAGGTTAGATGGTGGTGATATAAGGGAGATAGGGCCCTCAAGATTTATCCACTGGCTACATGGGCAGAAAAAGCAGCTTCAGGCCCTCAGGTGTGTGACACCTCTCTTTCTCTGAATCCACAGGAGCACCTTCCACTCCTTCTACAAAGGCCACTCAAGTCCCAAACTGTCTCATTTGGAACTGGAAACCATAGCCTTTTCTCCTTCCCCTGAATCTGTGGAACTGGCATAGAGGATTCACCATGCAAAAAAGCTGGCTAAGAAGGGAGGAGAACACTCTTTTTAATAAGCAGATGGTCTCTATAGATGAGGGAGTGTTAACATTAAAAACATATGCTTAGTACTAGGGAGGGAGAAACACAAAAGAGGATCATGTGGCACATGGTCTCTGTAAACAAGTAGTCTTTGTGGAAGTTTCTTATGTGTGGGAAACAGCTTTACAGGGTGGTATGAAGAAACTTGCCTGAATAATTCTGACTTCATCTGCAAGACTGTTTACCTGACATGAATTATAATAGCACATTACCAAGAAACGACATCTGCAGAGATGATAGCTAGATGAGCTTGTGTTTACTTGTTTGGTTTTGTTTTCCAACCCATCTGATGAAATAAAAACATTAGGAAATAGTCACGATGATCTTGCACTCAATTTCTGTGTCTGTAGCAGAGAAACATAACTGACATTGTGTCAGCATTTGACATTTGCTGTGTAGCTATCTAACATATATAGAAGAAAACAAAAGTAGGTATTGAGACAGTCCATATTTGTTATTACTTTAGTGATGTAATTCTAATTAATGTGCTACTTTGATTTTAGAGAAGATGGAGAGAACTGAGTAGACAATAAAACACCTTCATGTCAAAGATATTTTATTGCATATGGATTAAATTTAGCCTGGTTTATCTTATTCTTATTTCACTGAGTTGAAACTGATATAGAGGCATAACTTGTATTATGATCAGGTTAGTGTATTTTTTCCCCTTTTTACGTTAAAAGATAACACAACACATAGAAGTGATGAGAAAGATGATGAGCTAAAATTATTGTGTAATGAAATGAGCACTGGATCAAGAGTTAAAAGATTTTTGTTCTGCCATTAGCTAGCTGGTGACCTTGGTTAAAGTCATGTTATTACTACTGGTTTCACTTCCTAGACTATAAAGCAAAGAGGTTAATCTAAGTAAATGGTAACAAATTCAAATTTCTACACGGTCCAGGCTGGTATCATACATGAGTACATCTGCCCAGGTGTAAGCCTGTAGGTGGTGGTGGGGCTTGTGATGAACTGGAGAGAGCATGTTTCCTTTAAAGGGGCAGCTGCTACCAAGCTCCAGACAAATACTATTATTTGGGAATGGAAGGACACGTGTTTCCAAAGCTTCTAATTTTTCAGTTTAGAAATCTAGATTTTGTGTAAAATAGCTCAGTTTTTCAAGGAGGGTAATTCATTCAAATTTTTAAAAAAAGAAAAAAAAAATGTGTGGATCAAATAATCACATCAACAGGCTACATAATGCTCCATGAGCTAAAAGTGCAGACTCTAGACTAAAGGATCTCCAGGGGGTCTTCTGGTTTTAAAATTTGAGGACTCGAGGACAGGAATTGCAGCAAGAAGAAATTTACTTCTGCTCAAAACACACTATGTCATTAATGATCTGAAAAGAGAAAGGCCTGCCAGAGATGCGGCATGTTAGTTCAAGGATGGAGGTGCTAAAGGAGAGGCTAGATGGCCATTGCTGCAGATGTGGTAGAGGGGATTTTCATATCTGAGATGTGTGCATGTGTGTGTGTGCGGGCATGAAAGTGTGTGGTATGTGTATGTGTGTGTATTTGTGTACTGGTGAAAAGAGTGGGAGAGTAAAAGAACACAAATATGAACAATATCAACATTTTGAAAATCTGGCTGAAGGATATACAGAACTCTATAGATCTTTGCACTACTTTTGCAACTTTTCTGTAAATCTGAAATTGTTTCAAAGCAAGAAAGGTTAAAAATTTAATACAAACCAAACCAAACAAAAAATCCTTTGAAAAGATGACACAAAAAATAGAAACTAGTTTTAAAGTGGTGTAAAGAAGGAGGGGAAGGAGGTAAAGGGAGTTGAATTACCTGCAGATATTGTGGTTGGGAAAGTCTGTTATTTCAAGCTTGACTTATCTTTACTGTGGACATAAAATATGATCAGGGAGTGTGATGTCAGTGCATCTACTCTCAATAATTGATATGATGAATAATCTCAACCTTCCAACACCTCCTGTATCTCCCCACATCTCAGGAAAGTTCATTCATCAGCCATGTTTGAAATGTTTAAGTAATCTCAGTGATGTATGGAACCCTGACACTCCCTTGTTAGAAATTCGTGCTACTAACATTCTATCAAATTAAAAAGCCACTGAGCTCTTGTGCATAAAATTATCATAAATTACCTTCTGAAGGTTCATTGCTGTTTGGAATGTTTAATTGCTCACTCAGCTGAACTTTAACAGCTCAGTAGTATTAATCAACTTGTCAAACGTTTTTTCATTATGTAGTCTTTAGATAAAATTGGGCAAGGTACAAACTTGTGCCTAAGTTAGTCTGATTATAGCAAATCGCCAATAAATCTTGATAGAGTTTGGCATCTTTTGTTCATTAATTATGATATTTTTACAAAAGATTCTTAGGTAAACTGGGTTCTCCTATAGTCTTCAATAAAGAAAATGAACTCCTTTTTAAAGTAGAGAATTGTATTGACTCTTTAAGATGCAAAGAAGGCAGGTGAATAATTGATGACATCTATGAGTGATCTTATACATTCCTATTGAATTATGACAAGCATGATGGATAAACTTCAAAATGTTATCTACGTTTCTGTGATGGCATGTAATGTGATTTTATAGTAACCTCTTGATTAAAAACAGTGTTTGGAAGAATGGGGTGTTTTACATCACTGAATTGTGTTCAGTACACCTTTATAATGAGGCCAGGGTTGTCTCATTTCCCAAAGGAATGGAGTTTTTTTCTTCATCTAAGTTAGCAAAGCCACATCACAGATTAAGAATTCTTACTGAGCTCTAGTTCCTTCGACTTTCAACTCCTAAAAAATTATAGCTCAGTGGACATGGTCACTACTTTCATAAGCTCAGGAATATGAAAATACTTTAAGAAAACTAAAATAATTTGGCATTTACACTGTGCATAATTATTCCCTGTTCTTCCCTTTCTTTCTCAATCTCTCTTTCTGTGTGTGTGTGTGTGTGTGTGTGTAATTTTTTAAGACAATTGTGCACATATTTGAAAAAATTAACGTGGAATCATGTTTTTCCATTAACCATGTATTTTCACATCTATAAAGTACATCTGTTCCTAGAAACCCAAGAAATAAATAGCATCCACCAAAGCAATTGGTGGTGCTTATGGGTTATGCAGGGGTGGCATTCAGAAGGGTAATACTCTGAGCCTACTGATAATGTTGCTATATGTAAAATTTTTGCAAATGCCTGCTTCCTATGGCCACAAAAATAAAAACTGGAATCTCATTTTGATGCTGTCACTGGAATTGAAGCTGTAGGACCACCTGGTGGATGGCTAAACCTACTAAAAAGACGTTTGGTATTGAAAATGAATCCTTGGTCAGGAAAGAAACTGCCTTTGCCAGATATTCTTCTTTAAAGAAATAATTTTGAGTGAGGTTTTAGTATACTTGTCTCATTACTTTTCATGTGGCAAAGAATGGAAACAAGACACCCACAGAAAAATAATTCAGATGCAGCTGGATCCTGAGATGACTACGGATTCTTCTCCCTACCCACATCCCTCTCCACCCACCCACCCACCCAAAGCCAGAATGACATAATTTCATTCAAAATACCCGTGAGCAAAGAGAAGCCTGCACACCGCAATGAAGAGTAGCCCCGCTCGCCACAACTAGAGAAAGCCCGTGTGCAGCAACAAAGACCCAACGCGGCCAAAAATAAATAAATAAATTTATAAAACAAACAAACAAACAAAAAACAAATGGCATTTATAACTTTGGATTGGGACCTCCCTGTGGAGGGACCAGGAGATGCCAGGTATGTTGCTGCATATGAATTCTTAAAAAACAAAACAAAACAACCAAAAAAAACCAAAGACTCTGTAATTTAACTTATGCCTCCTCTCTTGCCATCACTGCTTTTGTAATTTTCTGTCCCCTCCTGGACTGAGAAGAGTGGTGCAGTTAGGGAGGGAAAACAACTTACAAATTTGAGAAATATTTTGCATTAATGAAAATGATATAAATGGATAATAAGTAGAGTACTGACTGAATATTTCCACTAAGATGGGAAGACTGGTGCTGGATATACCTCACTGGTAGAAGTCCCACAGTAAATACCTCATTATAATGATCATGGTATCAATTATAATTGTGCTGGGCTGTAAGTAACAGAACACTTGATGAATGACTAAAACAAGGTTTCATTATTTTCATATAACGAGAAGTCAGGAGACAGGCTATTATAGGTGCTGGTGCTATTGGTCAGTTGCTCAAAGATGCCATTGAGGACTCAAGCTCTTTTTCTATAGTTTTGGTCCACTGTCCTTGCTGTGTTGATTTTTTGTTCACTTGTTTGCTACTGCATGGTTGGGAATGGAGATTTTCATGAGCCAATCAACTGTTTCAGCCACAGATTAATCAACTTTGTTTAGTGATCATAAGATTAAATCTCACTGTTGACGGCTCTACTAATTTTTTTTCGGTCAGATTTTTACTCTAGCTCCTCTATGTTTAACAGAAAGATTTAAACTTAGAAGCAAGGTTGGAAAACAAGATCTAATGAAAGTTTAAAAGAAGCTTATTAAAGAAAAGTTGAAACAGTCTTTTCTCCAAGTATAGGGAAGATGATTAGAAATTTGTTGGCAAAATGCATTACTTATCCAATACAAAGGAAATGAAAAAAATCTACTATCACATGCAGAAGAATTTATTAACAATAAGGATTTGAGGATCCTGCAGTGGGTAACTTCTTTGAAAGCTGAAGAATACCTTACAAAATAATGTATTTGAAATAATTCAAGCAAACTTGCTTTGAGTCAGGCAGCATGAAACGATCTCTTGGGGTCCTGTTCACTTTGATGTCTCTCTGATTCTGTGATGCTAAATTTTAGTATGATTGACTAGAATGCCTTAGGACTAAATTTCACTGAATGATCCCAGTATCACATAAGAAAAAAACCTAAAAATTACCTCTTTATGCACCATTGCAGCAGCTGGCTTTTTTCCCCAAGCTTTGTAGTGATGCATATTGGAGAGTAGAGTGGAACTCATAGTGTAAATTTTCTTTAGTGCATGGATTATTGATTTAATAGATCATGACAATCTATTTTGTCAGACCTGCTACCACATGGGTTCTGATTCAGCAGGAAGACAAGCCTTATAAAATATTTGCTGTAAAAAAGCCACTGCATAAGATGAAATTAAAGCTCAGTTATAGTCAGTTTTCAGATAAGTAAGGTGATCATAACCCAAGAGCCAGAACCATTAGAGGAAAATAAAGTAATAATTTTGGTTTTTTGCTTCTGCTTCTGTCACCTGAATGACAAATTCTGACCCAGAGGAAGAAAAAAACAAATTTTGGATCATTTAAGGATGTATAATATAAAGGATGGAATTATATACAGTTGGATTCTTGGTTGTCAAATACAAGGTTCCCTGGGAAACAGACTGATTTGGCTATTTGGTTGCAGGCAGTTTACTGAGTAGCAAAGGAAAGTGGGACTGGACAGAGGGAGGAATCAAACTGTGATGCAGTTGCAACAATAGCTTCAGCCAACTCAGAGGGAGCTCTGAAGCTAGAATATCCCTTCAGAGATGTCTCAAGTGGAGGCAAGGGGATTGAAATTTTGCACCCTTGCAATGATCAGTCATTGGATGTGGTCTGTCCCTAGGTCAAGCAGCTCCCTTTAGCCAAGGGCAATTCTTGGAGAGGGTTACAGTTGAAAAAATAAATGGCTTGGTCCTTGGGGAAATATGAAGGGCACACTACAGAATCCAGTACAGTCCACTCCCTCTGCCACTCAAATCTGTTTGCTTCATATAGTAAATTCAACCCATCTGGGAAGACCGACTTCATTCTGGATGGTTTCTTTTCCTGGGGAAACTTTCAAGAGAAAGTTAAGAGGAATTCTAGCCCCAGTCAGGACAGCTGGTCTCAAAGCTGTTCCTGACACTCACCATCTCTGTCCTTAACTATACGTTCTAGGTTTCCCCTCACCCTTGATTAACAACTCTGCTGGTCCAGGTGGCTTACCTGCAAGGGTGACTAGACTCTCATCCATGAGCCTATGGTTACCATGCTCTTCTTAGGCCATGACTGAGGTAGTTGTCCATTTGCCATTAAAACTGGCCATTGGATTGCCAAGAGATGCCCCAGTGGATCACCTGGGCACAAAACTTATTCTTCCTTGTCCTTTTTGTGTGAAAATAGACCCACATCTTCCTGATGATCAGGGTCAATTGTCTCTGTTAGGATGGAGACTCCTTTCTCTATCTGCTAATCTCTTGTTCAGAGGAACCCAAAGTAACCACCTGAAACTTAATGTTTAATGAGACTCTGGATGTATCCAGAAATGAAAATCCCACTTTAGAATCTGTCCCACTGGACTCTTGTGCTAACCATCACAATTCAAGATCCTGGGGAAATAGACTTGAGACTTGGAGATTTGTATGCAGGAGATTTACTGAGGTGCCTTCTCAGGAACAACACCTGTGAGAGGGCAAAGATAGCAGGAATGGGCAGCTGAAGAAACTGAACTGTAATGTGGTTGCAATAACAGCCTCAGATGATCCCACTGGGAGTGTTGAAGCTGGAACGATCCTTTGAAGATTTCCCAAATTTAGGCAAAGGGCCCAGGCTTTTTAGCCTTGCATTGACCAGTCATTAGACACAGGTGGGCTCCAGGAAGAAACATAATCTTGGGCCAAACAGTTTCCGTTGGCCAAGGGCAATTTCTATAGGAGGATGCAGTTGTGATCTGTGAGTTGGGAGAAAGAATGCCTCAGCCCTGTAGGGGGACCTGGCTGCTGCACCACAGCATTCTCCACTTTCTGAATTTACTACCTATACATTTAAGGTAAAACTCTGGTCTTAGAGTCAGATGATGTCTATTCCTTCATTGTGAATACTCAGTATCACATTTGAATAAATGAATAATTGAAATGATTGTGTGTTTATGGTATGCCAGAACTCTTCTATATATGTTCTGGTAAAACAAATATGGGAGGCAGTCACAGTCTGCCTTGGAGTTATTGATGAGTGTCATTCCTCTCTGCCCCTTACTGAAAGAAGACGTATGCAGGCAAGTTATTTAAAATCTTGTACCTGTTTTCTTATCTGTAAACTGGAAAAGAATGATGTTTGCCCTGTTCACCTCAAGATTATAATAATCAAAGCAGTGTGTGGAAGTTCTTGGAAGAAGTAAAAAGTGTTTCATGACTCTGTATATAGAATCATTATTATAAAAGTTGTAATATTTAACATGTAATTGACAAGTGCTTCACTTTATGTTGGCTGGAGTTGCCGTGAAGTAGACCTTGAATGTTATTTGAATACTTTGGGAAGGATGCTGTTAGAGGTACCCATTTGAGAATGAAAGTTGCAGTTTAATGCCCTTTACTTATAGCTTACTGGATTTCATTTCATTGTTACTATTGTATCAAAACAGTGAATCACAATAGGCATTTGGACAATTTAAACACTTGGATAAAATATATAATTGACAAAATTCCACTGTATTACTATTTTGGTCTTTTTAACAGTTAAGTGTACTCAGTTTCTTACTATTATAATATTAATAATTTTCTTCATTTTCCTCCATTTTTCTTTCTTAATAATTGTTTTTTGATATTTTTCAAATTTCATGATAGACAAATATATATTTATATCAGTATGATAAATTTAATCTGAGAATTTCATCTGAAAACTGAAGTCTAAAAACTTATCAATATACAGAGAGAACTGATAGAGGTGCTTGGTAGTGCCATTGCAGACCACACCTGTCTCTATACCACAAGACTGATCAAATATGAAATCAATAGCAATTACTGTACACTTAAAACATACAAAGCTCTGGGCCAGGTGATATGAAGACAAACAAAGATGAATAAGATATGATCCATGGTCTTCAGGGTCTCATGTTGTAGTGAAATATGTTCACATTTGATCAGGCATAAATAAGAAAAATGCATTTTCCCCATGTCAGTCCAGTGGAAGGAGGATGGAAATAAATAGCTTATTATTCTAACTAGAATAGCTATTTCAAGAAAATATTAAAAATGTGGATGTTAATGACTTATTGTGGTGATCATTCACTATACATACAATTATCAAATCATGTGGTACACCTGAAACTCATGTAATATGTTGCTTATACCTAAATTTAAAAAATCAAAAACATTCTTTTTCTCTTCCAAATTTTAATCTTCTCAGGAGGAATTGGCTTCTTAGGGCTTCGTTTTCTATCTTTAAACTATTTATTATCTATCTATCTATCTATCTATATCTCCCAGAGTATTAATTGACACCAATTATAGACTAAGACAGAAGAATAAAACTAGAGCCCATCCTTCATCCTTTGTATCACACAATGGCCAACAACTCAAACACTTTCTTGCCATGAAGATGGAACTGTTTGGGAGGAAGGGGTCAGGCCATAACTTTTTGATCTGTGTGCACAAAGCCATCCTGGTCCAGATGATTTGCAAATATCTGCTTTGGAAACAGTATACTTGGCCTAGATTTATTTTTTACCAGCTAAATTTCTCCATAGCTTGGAAGGTAGTTTGGTTTCTACATCACCTTGCCTGCTGAAGATTTGTGCACGTTCTGTTGCTGAGGCTGTTACACATATCCTAAGGCCAAACATGGCAGCAGAAACCAGAACTGCCAAGCCTACCCTCACTGTGTATGGTAAGTAACATGGTGATCCACAGGTTCTTTTCAGTTTCATAGACCTTACTGGATTTGGGGGGGGAAAAAAAAAAAAACTGTCTCAGAGGTGGTAGAAATGAATTAGTGCTTAGGCAAAGCAAATGCCTGTCATGAATGCATGGCCCTCAGAGGACTAAGCAATATTCCATCCTTGTCCTTAAGTAAGTCTTGTAAAAGTCAAAAGGCAATAAACTAAAAATCTAGAAGCAACGTCTTGGCCACCCATACCATTCATATTTCCCAGTGTTTCTATGAAGTAGTTTAGTTATCTATTAAGCTGACAAGGAACAGGTTTTATTTTACCAGGCAGAAAAAATTTTCTAAGGATATCAACAATGAAACAGGCACTGCAGAATTAAATAGCTTAAAATGAGCAGTTGGAAGGCAATGTAGAACACCTGGTAGATAGGAAAATCTGTGCGTAAAGAGGTATAAGGAATCTTAAGCATCTATTCTACCAAGCAAATCCAAAACCTGGACTGGAATGAGAACTTAAGGACAAAACTCAGATATTTCGTGGGCTGTGGTGACAAGCATATTCAAATTAGAAAGCACAATATTTGTAGAACTAAGTATTGGTTACAGTTTACTGTCACTACATATTATTTAGCATTTATAAGTGAGAACCTGTCAACTCTGAATTGTCCACATGAATGCAGTGGAAGCCTAGGCATTGATTTTAGACAACTGATTTAGAAAATCATGCTTAATTTTAACAAATATTTATTGAATGCTTACTTTGTTGAAGGAACTGTGCTTGGCCTGTTAGGGTCTTTCTTCAAGGAGGGGGATAAGACAAAGTCAATCCACTAGTAGTACATTTACCAGGTACAATGTAATGAATACCACAAAATGGATGCAGAGGAGGGAGAGGATTTATCTGGAAGGGCAAATTATAAAAGACTTCATGGAGGAGACAGTGGTAGCACTTCGACAATCAAATGGGGGTTGGGGTGGGGTGGTGTATGGTCAGGCCACTCAAGATGGCTGTTCTCTTGCTCTCTGTCCATCCCCTGCCAGACCAGTGCCTGCTTCACCTATACCCAATGCACATGACTGACCTTCCTATGTACTTGCCCCAGGTCCCAGCTAGTGGTAGCTTATCAAAGGGGTGGTGAGGGGCATGACCCTCTGCTGGTTTCTCTGGTAACTAATGAGCCAACCTGAAGTCAACTCCCCCTATAACTGGCAATCTCCCCTCCACCTTGGGAGCAAAGACTGCCACCATGTCCTGCCCGCCATGTGCTGCACATGGTGGGGTGTTGCTCCAGGACCTTGCTTCAGACCTGTAAGTTCCCCTGCTATCCATTAAACCATTGATGTCTCTGTTGCTGACTCCGGGCTCTTTCTTCAGTCTTGAAGCTGGGCAAGCACAGGACTTAAAGGCCTGTGGCGTGCAGTCCAACAGGTGGTGAGAAAATGTTCCTGGGTGAGAGAATAATATTAAAAGAAAGATTGGTTAGGTGGAAAGTGAGAGATATATTTGGGAAATCAGGAATAGGTTGTTTTTGCTTGGTCTATAGAAGACTTGCAGGGCTATAGGAATTTAGTCTGGAAAGGAAGTTGGGCAATATTTTGAAGAGCCTTACATTTCAGGGTAAGAGATCCACTTGATGCTGTATAGCACAGTTGCTGAACCTTGCCACTATGGATATTTTGGCACTAAGAATAGAAACCAGATAATTCTTTGTTGTCAGGGCCTGTCCTGTGCTCCAGACTAGTGGCATTCTTCTCTTTATCTCCCCTTTTCTGATGACCAACAATGTCTCCAGACTTTACCATATTCCCTGGGGGGGGAAAATTGCCCCCCCCCGCCTCCCAGGGCAATGTTTAAAGAATATCATGTGACAAGTGATAAATGCAAAATATTTTATGTTGAAATGGTTCATAGTAAATTATTACTTTAGTTTCTGGGTACTTAAAATCTCTACTGTAGACAATGGGAATCAGGGCAGGTTTCACCAAGCCTTCATATAATCAAAGAAATGCTTTTCCTTCTTTTCTACATATAAGCCATCACCAAGTAATCTAAACCCTTCCTAAATATCTCTTGAATATTTTCTTTGTATCATTATTGCTGCTGACTTAGGAAAGGCCTGCATCATTCCCACAGAGATCTCTGCAATAGTATCTCACCATCTTTCTGCTTCAGGCCTTGCCACCTAAAAACCATTTTTCATATCCTTTCACACCCTTTTTCAAAATACAAATCTGATCTTGTCATCACTCTACATAAAGAGCTTCAAAGACTCTCCATTGCTTTCATGGTAGAATCTAAATTATTATCGTGGCTTATGTGACCCATCTTACCTGTATAACCTCATCCCTCCTGTCTTAGAATCACATATTCCAGCCATAATGGATTACTGAAGTTTCTTGAAAGTGTCACATTTTTTATACTGCCATGTGTTTGTATATGGTATTCTTTCTGCCTGGAACTCTGGTCTCCCTGATTAATGGCCAACGCTGATCCAATTTAAAACTCAGTTCAGGTGTTATCTCATCCAAGCATCAGAATACCTTCCTACCACCATCACCCATGCCCCTAACATACTTCTATAACCGCTGTATTTTGTGTTATTCTCTGGCCAAGGGCCAATTATATTCTTTTGTGCATATTTTTACCTCCTCCACTGGAATGTACTTTTATTGAGGGCAAATATTAGTCTTACTGCTTTTGTATATCCATGGTAGACGCTCAATAAATGGTTAAATAGAAAAGGAAGATGAATGTGACCATAATGTAGATGCAGTACAGTGGCAAAATACTAAAAGTGGGGAAATGAATTCAAGGCTAATGCAATAATACAGGAAAGAGATGATGAGGATCTGAACTAGAGTACAGGAAAAGGGAAATGAAAGGAGGTAGTGGATGGGAAAATATTTAACAGATAGATATACAGGATTTAGTTAACTAATTTTAGGAATGTGAAATAAGGAAAAAGAAATAAGAGGACAAATGATGCTTTGCTATTTGGTGGTAGGTTGAGATGTCATTATGGGATTTAATGAGTCCATTTCTGGCATAAGGCTCAGCTGGCAAATGGAAAAATTAGTCTTGAGTTAGAATAAATAGCAGTGTGGATTGGGGAGTCATTGGTAAAAATACTGATGTGGTAGGGTAAATGAAAATGCAAAGAAAGTTTGAAAGGATAAAGAATAGACAGGGTTGAGGACCAAAGATCGTCAAATACCCAAATTTAGGGGTGAGTGAAAGAAGGAGAACAATGGGTTAATGAACCAGAGTCAGACAGTTAAGGGCAAAAACCAAAATGTTGAATATCAACCTCATCACTTTGGCTTGCCTTAACTGCCAATAGCCCAAGAGTTCACTGAAGTGATATTGTGAAATCTAGTGGTAATTCTCATTACTTATTGTTTAGAAAATATTAGAAACTTAGATCCCACTGTCAGCCAGTGACTGGCTGTAAAATTTTGGGTACTTACAAGGTTGTCAGCTGAAATACCGGGTACCCAGTTAAATTTAATTTCAGATAAACAATGAATAATTTTTAGTATAAGCATGTCCCATGCAATGTTTGGGACATACTTGTACTAAAAATTATTTCTCACTTACCTGGAATTCAAATTTAACTGGGTGTCCCTCATTTTGTTTGCTAAATCTGGCAAGTCTACTCATTATCACTCTGAGACTCTGTATTTCCTTAAGGAGAAACAAAGCAGTTTTTTTTTTAATTGAAGTATAGTTGATTTACAGTATTGTGTTAATTACTGCTGTGCAGCAAAGTGACTCAGTTATACATATATACATTCTTTTCCATATTCTTTTCCATTATGGTTTATCACAGGATATTGACTATAGTTCCCTGTGCTATACAGTAGGACCTTGTTGTTTATCCATTCTATATATACCAGTTTGCATCTGCTAATCCCAAACTCCCAATCCATCCCTCTCCCCGCCACCTCCCTCTTGGCAACCACCATCTATGTCCCTGATTCTGTTTCTGAAACAATGTAGTTTTGACTGACGGTCATTGGAAACCAATATATTGTCTAAGGAGTTGGCCTTCTAAGGAGACTTACACATAAGGGCTTGCTGGCCTTTGGGATAACCTCTGCTTTTCCCTACTTTCCAGAATGAGAAGATTCTACCAACTGCCAACAGCTGCTTAAATTATATGGGCTCATTAATATTTATGTTTTGTGAAGGAATTCTATTCCTATCTACTAGTAAAAACTCAATCTGCCAGCTGTATGATTATTTCTGTCTTCACTTAGACAATGGTCCTTAACCTGAGGCCCTTGGAATTCTAGGTGTTCCACATAGGTTTGTGATCTTGCGCAGTTGTTTTCTGAGAAAGAATGCATAGTTTTGACAGATTTTGAAAGGGCTCAGAATTATAAAAACGTTAAGAATCATCTTATAGAGAGCACCCTTTATAGAGAGCACCAGATCTCAAGTAAAATTTGAAATCTTTGCTTCTTGTAGAATCTACTTGCCAATTATCAAAAGGTTCTTTGACTACAAACACAAGGAAATGTCTGAATATGGTAAAAATAAATAAATCAGACATGATTAAAGTGCTAGTTTAAAAATAAGGGCAAAATGCCCTGGGTTCTTTTCTCTCTTTAAAAAAAAAAAAAGAGAGAGAGAAAGAAAAAAAGATAAGCTGAGATGCTGAATTTTCTGGAAACAATTTCAGCATCTGTAAAAGTCTATACTGTTTTTGAGTGCTGGCTACTCCCAGGTCTGACATGTGCCACCTTAATCAACACTTTGGTGCAAGCGTAATGGAAAACATGTTTTCTCTGCCATAACTCTAGCATAAGTTTCTGACATCAGCCAAATGGGACAGACAGTCTAAGTCCTGCGATAGACAGGCCTTCTGACAGCTAAATAGAGGACACCCTGCTCATGAAAGATAGCCTTTATAGATACCACAGCCTCCAAGTGGAAAACCCTCTCTTGGAACAGAGAAATTTGGCACCACTTTTCCCAGAAACTATGTGGAAGACCTTTAATACTAGAGAAAGTGCTTATAATCACACACTCTATTGGTTGGTCTACCGACACAAGTGCTTGGTGCTTTTCCACCTAATCAGACTTGAGCATGGAAACAGCCCAAGGTTTCCTTGGGTGTTTATATTATTTCAATGGCACTTCCTTTGATTTACCTAAGGGATGTTTTGTTTTAATTAAAGTTTATGACCAAAGACGGGCTGAAAAGTATTGAAGTGGATGTACATTGTTTATGGGTTTTGAATACAATTATATCAACCATAAAAATAGACCAAACAATTTTGCTTGTCTGCCAGCAGATTCTTGATCACAAGATTTCAGGTCTTCATTTTGTTTTCATTTAAAGTAATAAAAGGTGCTTGCTGATCATTAACTAGAGAAAACTGTAAAGTCAGTGAATCTGGAAACTAACATTTATTAAGTTTCAATGGGGAATGCAGTGAGGAGATCTGATGTTGGTTAAATTATGGACTCTTTCCAATTAGTTGGCTCTCCCTCCAAAGCAAATGTACTAAAAATAAAATGACTTCCTTTTTGATGTCAATTATAAAGTGTGTATTTTTTCTTCTCTTTTCGTCTTTTAGGTTTTGATAAGATTTGGCAAGATAGTTGCTTATGAACCTATCTGACACCTGCCTCAGAAATCATGCCAAATGTCATAAGGTCATGATCCATTTCCTTCACACTCTCTGTGCTTTTATGTACCAGATTCTTAAATTAGAAGCAAGAGAATTGATGCACTAGCTCATCCATTTTTATTGAGGACTTTTATTAAAACCGAACGAGCTCTCCTGAGGCAAAATATTAGATAAAAATGGCTTCCAAAATATACCCATCAACTTGTTGGCAGGTCGTAGTACTCCCTTGATACAGAACCTTCATTCTTAGAACAAGATTTCCAACTACTGGGGCTTTCCCCCGTGTTTGCAAAGATGTTGAGGAACATAATAGTCCTGCTTCAAGGTCACCAGATACATGTGGCCTCAGGTCTGAAGCTACTTTGTGTGCTCCTCACATTTAGCAAATAGAGCAGTATGAATCAGGGTTGTGGTCCTCAGTCTCAAGACCCTCCTTGGGCACTAATGTGAGTGTTTCAAAGAAGACATCAGCATAGTGATAATATCAATGTTTTATTTAATATATAAAAACGCCTTGCTTCAGGCATTTTTACTCCCCAAGATGAGTTTTGAAGTTGGGATTTAGGAAACAAAGGTATTATTTGTGAATATACAAATCTTATCGGGCAGATTTGATTTAATAAAACATTAAAGTTTTCATTTTAACTAAGAGCAGGGAATTTGAAGTAGAAAATCTGAATTCCATTTCTAGTTTCATTTTTTATTATTGTATGTTCTTAGTCAAGCCATTGACAACTATAAAGCCGGGATACTAATAATTCTTTGCAGGAGAAAGAAGCTGAGGGCTTCTTCCCTGAAGGATTGCTGCTGTGAATTGTTTGGGTTCATTTTGTTGACACAGCACTAAGAGCTGTGCCAGGTTAAAGACTGGCTCACACTTGAACGTGGCCCTTTTAGTTTCCCTTTCCCTCTCCCCACGAGCTTGGATAAGTTATCTGTAAGGGGAAGAGGCCATCTCTTGGGTTGTCACATGGATGATGAAATGAGAGTGACTTGGAAGACTGAGATCTAGGGCAGCCACTGTCTTGATTTGAATTTCTACTATGGCCTAATGGCAGATGCATTCTAGATTATTCTTTTCTTCCATTGGAATGGTAAGATCTGATAGTCGGGCTTGGAATGCAGTGGTAAGAAGCAGTATAGGCCTTTAGAATTGCTTTGACATTGCTCTACTTAAGTCTACTTTGCTAGGGCAAAAGAAGTCTTCCACATGGGCCATACCAGAAGGCTAGAGTCCACGTCAGTGTTGGGGTCAAAGCCCCAGATAGTAAGATAATAATAAATTGCTCTTTTTCTCCTTGGGCAATTTTTTTTTTTTTTTTAATTCAGGGAACTTGTGGAGAGATGACTGATGTAGGACAGGATTTAGGAATTTAGAATCTTATTTCTTGGCCATTTATCTCTCAATAGATAAGTATCTACTGGCATTACATTTTGACATGATTTGCGCTTATCTCACAAGGTGGTTTACAAGATTAGTTGAAATAATATATGTCAAAATACACGCTTCAGGCACTATAAATAATTCTACAGATATTTGTTATTTGTTATTATTTATTGCAGGCATACTGTACAGGTGTAGTTCTGCTTATTATTTATTACAGTATATTGTACTAGGGAGTCAACAATTGTTTATTAGTCACAGGTCAGTTCTCTAGCTTCTTCCTTCTCTTTACTGCATTCACATTTTCCATCTTACTTTTTTCTGCTTCTGTGCAGTTCATGTGTATATTTTATGGACTTTCAGATTCTCTTTACACTTACTCAATGACTAGTTACTACGTTTCAGGGGCTTTGTGGTCCCAACTACAAAAAGGTCTCTGGACTACATTTTTTGCTGTTTTTCTCTGAAGTATGATAATGTCTTTTCTCACTCTCTCTTTAACCTCTTTGTTCTTTTCACATTGCTGCATAGGGTACAGATGTCTGACTGGTCTTTTCTCTGCCTTTAAAGTTAGCCTGCCCTGCCAACACCACATTTTCCAGGGAAGGCAAAAACCAATGGGGAACAATGCCCCATTTACTCAGGAATTTACTCAGCATAGCCCTCCTACTTTGTCTCCTCTTGCTGTCTCTGCTGTCATCTCCATGCCTCATTTTTCATTAGCTACTTCTGATTCCCTCAGTTTGGGATCACATTCACATTTTTGCAGGATGAATGTTGCAGAGCCTTTACCTGCTGGGCTAACTCCTACTCTCCCATTTATTCCCCACTTTAGAGTAGAGAATCCACTACATTTTAAACATTATACTTATCCTTAAAGGACCAGTTAAAAGCTCCCCTCCACATCAATGTTAATGTCTTCCTTTGCCTTCCCTTCTCATCTTGTTTGTATCTTCTTATGCCACCTACCGCTGTTTTCCGTGTATTTATGTATGGCTTTGTCTCTTTCACTGAATTGATAGTTACGGAAGAGGTGACTTCACCTCACTCATCTTTGTATAATTCAGAATAATCACATCATCCCTTGTATTTAAATAGTATGTGAATAGGGATATATGGAGTTTGGTATTGAAATGCTTCTTATGTCTTCATACACACACCACTACCTCCCCTGGAAGACTCTTCATCTTCCTTTTATCTACTTAATACTTGCTCATCCTTCCTCTTTCCATCTAAACACTGCTACCTCAGGTATCCCCTGGATTAGGTTAAAGTTCTTTGAGGAATGCTCTGTTAGCATATGTACTTAATAAGATTCAATACACTTAAAATTATCTGTTCAGTATCTGTTTTCCCTGGTACATAGTAAGTTACATGTTGACAGAGGCAAGACATGCCTGCCTTGTTTACCACTTTTTACCTAGCATGGCACAACTGTCTGTTGATTTGTGGATTGAAATTAACTCATTGTTTTTTTCTTCTTCTATTTTGTTTTTTTTCAGAAGCTATCCCTTAATGTATAGAGTACAAGGGCTAAAATCTAGCTATAAGGATTTGTATCACAGCTCTCTCACTTATAGTTGTATACCCTTAAGCTCTCTGTTCCTCAGATTCTTTGTGCTTAAGATGGGTATTTTAATGGTGTCTATATACTGTGGTCAGGAGGGATGTGGTCAGGAATAAGAGAGAGAATGTGGATTGCTCGGCACAGTGCCTTACACATGGAGGTAGTCAATAAACATTAACTATTATCACCATCCAGCCATCCTTACTGAAGGGAGAACAGAAGCAGATAATATAGAAAATTATTAAAAACTCTCTCCTTTCCAGCTCTGGATTTTCATCTATTCAAACCAAGCCAAAGAATCACTCAGAAATGAATGTGTTAATTCATTCATGCCAACCTTCACTCCTGGGAGGGTCAGTATTCCCATGAGCTGCCTTTGTGGGACTGGGGCCTTGTGTGGGTGTGCAGATGTGAGCAGGGGCCTCCCTAAGACTGAGATCCCATGATAAAAACAATGAGTGTCCCTCCTGCTTTGTGCCTTCCCTCTGAGATCAGGTCTGCCTCAGAAGCACTGAACTAAAATGGGCTAATCAGTGCCTCTTTGTTTCCAGGGATACATATTAGAGCTGATGTAGCAGCATCTTTGAGCAAATAACTATAGATGCATAAAATTCTCTCCCATAGTACTTTTCAAGAACCTTCATCCAAGTTGTGCTGGGTTGTTTTCATAGCTGCAGCCAACACCAATACCCTTCTGTTTCTTCATTTTCTTGACATTTTACCCAATCAATTATGAAGTAAATTGCTCTTTGCTCTCAAAATGGCATGGGTTTCTTTCTTTTGAACAAGCTTATGAAAATGTCAGAAATTGTTAAAGGAAGTGAAGTAACAAAAAGCCACAGAGGAGAAATGTGGCTTTTATGTTTAATTGACATACAGCCTGTTGTTTAGCCATAGTGATTCGGAATTGTGTGCGTTAAGGGTAAGGGAAAGTCCATGTTAATTATTCACACGCCTTTTCTCATTTGGTCCATGTAACAGCCCTGTGATGTGGAGGGGCAGTTATTTTTAGACCCAAGTTAGAGATAAGGAACCTGTAACTCAAGTGACTCACTCAAGGTCTTAGGCTCTAAATTTTCACATTCCCTTATTCCTAACCCCAGCCCCACCACTTACTAGTTCTATGACTTTGGGAAAGATACTTTGTCTTTTTGTGTCTTAGTTCTTTCATCTGTAAAAGTTGGGATAACACTTCCATCTTAGGGTTCTTGTTAGGATTAATTTAATTAGTTTTCTAAAAACTGTGACATGCATGTAGTAAGTGGTCAGTGTCAGCTGTTAACACAATAGTGTAAAATAATAATATCTACCTTTTAGGTTTAAATAAGATAGTTCATGAAAAATGCTTGGACATTTCCTGGCAAAAAAGAAGCAATTAGTGTTTGGAGTCCTTTCAATATTATTTTTATGTTTATTCTATGCCATCATGGTGATGAAATATACACTCAAATGAGTTATTTGTTGGAGACTGAAAGACAGTTTTAGTCCTTCCTTCACATGAATGGTGGTGACAACTCTCTCAAAGTACTTTTTAATGTCCTTTACTATCATATTTTTAAATAAACTGTTAAATAAGTTGTGTGGATTAAAAATGTAAAAACTTATTAGTTAGATAAATTGGTAAAAGGTAATCATTTGGCCATGAATACTATTTACCAATTCAATAACTGCCATAAAGAAATAGAAGTGTTTATTATTTTCTATCATTGTTGGGTATTATTTTATATGTAGAAGTTTTAGAGAGCACTTGAGGACATATGAGGAGAAAGGCAGCTGGTGATAACAGACTTTGTGCTTGGCAGCATTGCTTTCAACGTATAGCCTTCTCCTCCTCCCTGCTACGCTTTCCTGAGGTTTAGCTGCATAGGCATATCCTGACACTAGGCTTGTCCAGGAAGTAAAATGTTTTAAACCAAGTGAAATTATTGACAACATTATTAAATAAGCATTTTAACTTTGCCCATTATAAACCACCTAACTCTAAGAAACTGATTTCATAAAAGGATGCAAAAGCTAGTAACATTTTTTTCAAGTTTGGGTTAGGTTTTCCGAGCTTGAGCTCTTTGCCTTTTTAATATCAAGAAGTTATTCTGTTAAGTAAATATACATGAATAAGGTTTTTGACTGTCAGTCTTTTTTTTCTGGCTGCGTTGGGTCTTCGTTGCTGTGCGCGTGCTTTCTCTAGTTGTGGCGAGTGGGGGCTACTCTCCGTTGCTGTGCGCGAGCTTCTCATTGCGGTGGCTTCTCTTGTTGCAGAGCATGGGCTCTAGGCGCGCAGGCTTCAGTAGTTGTGGCTTGCGGGCTCAGTAGTTGCGGCTTGCGGGCTCTAGAGCACAGGCGCGGTAGTTATGGCACACAGGCTTCGGTGCTCCGCGGCATGTGGGATCTTCCCAGACCAGGGCTCGAACCTGTGACTCCTGTGTTGGCAGGTGGATTCTTAACCACTGCACCACCAGGGAAGTCCCTTGACTGTCAAGTCTTAAGCTTTCAGTATTTCAGAAAGAAATTTGAAAAGCCACACTGTCTTTGCCTGAGGTGTGAGGTGTGATTAAGCAGCAATATAACTTACCTCATCAGTCTTACTACCTAGCTCAAAGAATAGTGATTTTGAATATCTCTAGTAAGCCTAATCTGCATGGGTGAGCAAAATGGATTTAGCTGCTAATTTGATGTGCAACTATAATATCCTCTGCCTCTCTAGGTTTAAATGTCTATGTCTTAAATTCTCAGGTTTGAAGAACATAAAATGATATCAGGTCTAGTTCTGCAGGATAACTAGAAAAGAGAACTTTCTGGCCTATGATATAATTTAAAATATCTTAGATTTGAGTCTGAAACATCTAGTGCAGTTGTCCATACAGGCCAAATTCTTCAGGTAATTGTCAAAACACAAGCACTATTTGTGGTATGTAGTAACTGTTTCCAATACAATATCACCATATTTAGAGGGCATCTTTAGTATCTCAACCATGGCAGCCTATTTGTCTGAGAATCCAGCTGTTGAGTGGAAGTTTACATGGGTCTTCTCCCCAAGGGCTTTCAGAGTAGTCAGTATAAAGTCCGGAAAAAAATGAAGGGTAGATTGTTCTTGGCATGCAGGAAGGAAGTTGTCAGGCGGAAAGAGGATATAGGTCTGTTTGCATGCGAGGGTCAGTATTTGTGGGTTAGATATTTCCGCTGTGTCCACACGACAAGAAAATCCTCAGTTTCCTGTGCTGGACAAATAGCAGGAAAGGGTGTGAGGGTTATTGAATGACATTATCATGTTATAGCCTCATGGGTGAGGAAAGCCTGCTTATCAAACCTGATAGCAGCACAGGGTTTGTTTGGGGAGGAGACCCAAGGTGCTGGAGTCATTTCGGGTGTTTTTCCTCTTGGGTGCTTTGGATCATTTGGCTTTTGCAGACCTGACATTCTTCCTCTCAGATAGAAGGGACTGTTCTTACTCACTGGAAAGTTACTATCAGTTCCATTATTTGCCATCTCTTATTCAGCAAACAGTCCAGGTGCAAAGGAAATAAGAAACAGCCTGATTGGCAAAGTAGAAAATATCAAGACCTGAAACTTGCCCTGCACCCCACAGCAGCCTTCTTGTGTTTAGCCATAGATACTCATGCATACTCAGCCTTATTTAAATTTAGATTTTTTGTTTAGTACAAAGCTCATTTCCAGTAACTGCTGGTGCAATAGCTTAAATGAGCATGAGAATTAAAAGTACAATTCACTCTGCCAATTTAAAGAGTCCAGGTGTAAAACTTGTTTCTTAGTTTCTAACTCCTCCAGTTGGAGAAATACACAGGTAATGTCTACATTCCTGACCTCTAAATCTATTCAGATCATGATTTAGAAGTGTAATTGGGCATTTATTAATTTGCCCTACAATTAATTAGTATTTATCACTTTTAGTAATTACTGCAACCCCAAATCAAGCAATTTGATATAAAATGAGTAACTGTAGATGCTTTCTTATCAGCAATCTATTTTCTACAACAAGCAGTTTTAAAATTAGCATTCTGGAAATCTTCAAAATTGGAAAACACCACGAATAAAACAATTTGGTTAGAGTGATAATATTTGTATTTACTGAAAGGTATTCTGTTTTTTAATTCAAATTTAACTGCAAACTCTCTCATTTCCAAGCAGAAATATTTAAGTCCAATAAGAAAGGAAAGGATCAAGGCCTATTTTCAAGGAAAAATCTTGTTCTAAAAATAAATAATGGGAAAAATTAATCTTCTGAGAAACACATTAAAGAGAATTGAATTAAATCTTTAAAGGAAATAATAAAATGACTAACAGAAAACATTGTGGAATATTATAATGCCAATAGAAGAGACTTTCAAAAATATTCTTCAGAAAATATATCAAGTCTTTAATGACACCCTGGGGATGAGAGTTGTAGTTTATCTTGAAGTCAGGAAATCACTTATTCTTTTATGTTAATTTGGAGGTACCCTTTTCTCATATAGATTTATCGAGTAAAACATTCTACCTAGGCCATAAGTACTTCCAAAAAACTTACAGCCAAGTTACATAGTTTTTTAAAATTTATAATATGAAGAATAATCATGATTATAAATTTTTAAGGTAAAATTACTAATTTTAAGTACTCATATTAAGTAAATGGTAAATTTCTCCATTTCACCACTGAAAACAGTGATGTTTTAGATACTAATGGTATGAAAAATACTATGTTTTTTTATATAACCATAACTATGGTTATATAAAACTATGGTTATTTGTATATACTCTAAACTTAGGTGAAGCAACCAAAAGTCAAATAAATGTCTTTAGATTGCTTGTCTTAATTTTATTGTTCTTCCTATTTGGGGAAAAAGGCTGGTTCAGGTTTTCCGTAAGTCAGTGAGATGTTTTCTCATCACTATATATCTACATGTTACTTTTCTGTCTTCTCATCAACATGTGGGTTTACAGATAACTCTATTTACATACTGGAATGTAGTGTGTTGTTGATATACTCTACTCTTTCCTTGGGGATGGATCCTTCCTACTTCTAGGTCTGTGGGAATTCTGGGAAGGCGGTAAAGAAGAGGCATAATATGCTATAGAAGAAAAGGGCCTTCTACTGTTTCAAGTGTGTTTGTGCATTCAGTAACTGGTTCCAGAATGCGCCAGAATGCTTAGGGTTTCTTGCTGTTGGAGTCACTGTCATCATTTTTTCTGTTTAGCTTGATTCCCAACCTCCCAGGCTCTTTCCACTTCAAACATTTTCTACACACTTCTCAGAATTATTTCGCTTTCCGAGCGCTCTGACCATGTCACTCTGCTTCTCACAGGCCCCCAGAGGCTTCTCTTCACTCTTTAGCTTGGATGTTGACTGCTGCCTTCAAAACTCTCTCACACTGTTCCCACATTACCTATGTGTCCTTCCCTCCCCAAAGTCACAGCAATATGTTGTGTGAAATGGCTAAAAGGGCTCAGGGAAGAGGCTTTGGCTGTGCGCTTCTTTGTAAATCTGGCCACGTCCTCCCTGCTTGTTTTCACCTATTCCCCAGGTAGTTGCAAGCTAAACGAGGAGCTCTGAGTCAGACTTGCTTGGGTTACAGGCCTTCACGTGATCCTAACCTTTGTACACAAGTAGAAGGAATATACACGTTCGATAGACATTTTCATAAGCAATTTTTCTCTTTTTTAACTTTAATGTCTTCCCATATTGCATTCATCTGCATAACAGTAAACACATGCCCTGACAGAAAGTTGCAGGCAGGGATATTTATTTATAACAGATGGCACAAAGCAGGAGCATGATGAATTGGTGTGTGGCTCCTGAACTAGCAGGCCCATAAATAAAGTATCCTCAAAGCTACTTTGGGGATCTTGCTTTCTCAGAACGAAGAAAGGAAAGATGATGCTTACAGTTTTGTTGCCTTATATAATATAATCCCAAACATGTGCAATCCCACATGCAACCATAATTTTATAACTTTGAATTTTTTCATTCAAAAATCTGTTCATAGGTACAGTTTTAGACCCATGACATAATTATAGCAGTAACAATTTTCCTTCCTTAGTTCCTTCTATGCTTATTGATCTAATAACTTAATGCACTTTAAAAATCATATAATTGCAAACTGATAATGGTCTAAACAAGACATAGACCAATAACATTTATATAACCCTTTGCTTAAAACCCTATGTATTGGCAGCTAGAATAATGAGATTATTTCCAAGAATACAGTTATCAAAGACACAAATGTTATTCCTTGAATTTTAAATAATTTTGTTGATTTTTCAATATATAAGATATACTAGGATAGTAAATATATAGGCCAAGTTCAGCAGATCTTGTGAATGCAAATTATTCACTTAAAGAATTCAGAGACTAAGCATTTGAATTTGTGCATCAACTTTGGGGTTTCATTGATCTTGTCATTATTTGTAAAGTGTCTTGAGGTTGAAATTTACCAGTTTTATCAATTCTGGAACACATGTAGTAAGCCAATATATATAATACACACATGTAGTTTATGTGTGTGTATTATAAAGTAGTCCCCCTTTATCTGTGTGGCATACCTACACCTTCCAAGACCCGTAGTAGATGCCTAAAACTGTGGATAGTACTCAGCCTTATACATACATACCTATGATAAAGTTTAATTCATAAACTAGGCACAGTTAAGAGATTAACAACAATAATTAATAATAAAATAGAAAAACTGTAACAATACACTGTAATAAAAGTTACGTGAATGTGGTCTTTCTCTCTCTCAAAATATCTTATTTTACTGTACTCATCCTTATTCTTGTAATGATATGAGATGATAAGATGCCTACCTGATGAGAGAAGCGAGGTGAATGACGTAGGCATCGTGAGGTAGCCCTGGCTACTATTGACCTTCTGACGTGTGACATACGAGAATTATCTGCAGATGAGTATCATATGCTGCAGGTGATCCTGGATCATAGAGCCATGATGATGTCGATGGTTGGATGTCATGAGTGGACAACGTCAATTGTTGGAGATTTTGGGCTGGGTGGACAGAGTGGGACAGTGTGAGGTTTTAACACGCTACTCAGAATGGTGCGCAACTTAAAACATGAATCATTTCTGGAATTTTCCATTTAATAATTATAGAACTTGGTGGACTGAGGGTAACTGAAACTGTAGAAATTGAAACCATGCATAAGGGGGGCTGCTGTACACACACAAGCATGTATACATACATAAATATACATATATGTTTACATGTATATATACATATGTGTATATATGTACTGTATGTATACATATATCTATAAATGCTTGTATATTTTAACATTGGAAAAACTACTGCTGTTATTTTGATAATGGAAAGAAAAAAAAACAACTGATACAGATAAGTCTTAACCAATGAGGAAATATTTTCCACTTTTTAGACATATAATCTGGACTTGAGTTATGCTTTATGAACAGATAATATTTACCATTTTGTTTGAATTGGCAATTCCTTAAGTGAAACAAGTAATGTGACTCAACATCAAATTTACTATTTTTACTCGTTTTTTTTCTTCAGTGAGGGAAAGGAACATCAGAGGCTCACCATCTTTATAAATTAAACAAAATATGCTAACATCCTGGAGGTGAACCAGTCCCCACAATCACAGAGTCAAATTGCTGTTAAGCCCTTTTCAGATTCTTACTAGAAAAAATTTTACTAGAGACAGAAATTAAGGACAGTATAACTTAATGAAATAATTGAAGGGGAAGAACAAAGTTATTATAGAAAAAAAGTTGAAGACAATTTTTAAAAGCTTTCTTTGTTTAATGGACAAACATTTACTGGATACTTACAACAACGTTATATGAAGTATGCTAGGTACCTTTATTACAAGGTGCATAAGAAAATCTTGTTGGGGAAACAGACAGAGATAAGTTTAATAGAATGTGGCAAGAGATATGATGGAGATGTTCAAAAGTTGTTCTGGGAGCACAGGAGCAATACCCAATCCAGCTCAGTGGGCAGGGTGGAAGGAAGAATGTCCTGTCTTGAAAATACTACATAGAACTGGAATATGGCTAACTGCCTCTTACTGACATTTCTTGGGAAAAACATTTAAAAAATGGCTAAGAATTATTTGCACTTTGAATTTGAATTTGATAAGTATTTAAGAATGATTTGTGGTGTGTTTTTGAAACTAATAGTTTAAAAAACTCTTGGGTTTAAAAAGACTAAGTTTAAAAAGACTAAGTTTAAAAAGACTAAGGTTCCTATTAGATAACGCCTTATAAAACACTAAGCATGGGGAGCAGAGACTATCTTGTCCCCAGGGGCTGCGTCTCTCATCCGAGGGCTTCCTGAGGGTGTCAGGCAGGAGCGATCCAAGAGCCACCAGTTGCCACCAGTGCATCCTCGCAGCCATGAGCAGCCAGCCATGAGCAGCCAGCAGGATAAATCGCCCAGCAAAGAAAAATCCAGGACACCAGTAAGATTTTTACCACAGTTGTCTACACAGTGTGGCTGACAGGGTCTTTGTGCTCTGCCTGGGTGTCAGGCCAGAGGCTCTGAGGTGGGAGAGCCGAGTTCAGGACATTGGACCACCAGAGACCTCCTGGCCCCAAAATATACCAGTCGGTGAGAGCTCTCCCAGAGATCTCCATCTCAACGCTAAGACCCAGCTCCACTCAACGACCAGCAAGCTCCAGGGCTGGACACCCCATACCAAACAACTAGCAAGACAGGAACACAAACCCACCCATTAGCAGAGAGGCTGCCTAAAATCATACTAAGTTCACAGACACCCCAAAACATACCACTGGACACGGTCCTGCCCACCAGAAATACAAGATCCAGCCTCATCCACCAGAACACAGGCACCAGTCCCCTCCACCAGGAAGCCTACACAACCCACTGAACCAACCTTAGCCCCTGGGGCAGACACCAAAAACAATGGGAACTACGAAACTGCAGCCAGTGAAAAGGAGACCCCAAACACAGAAAGTTAAGCAAAATAGGAAGACAGAGAAATACACAGCACATGAAGGAGCAAGGTAAAAACTCAACAGACCAAACAAATGAAGAGGAAATAAGCAGTGTACCTGAAAAAGAATTCAGAGTAATGATAGTAAAGATATCCAAAATCTTGGAAATAGAATGGAGATTATACAAGAAACGTTTAACAAGAACCTAGAAGAACTAAAGAGCAAACAAACAATGATGAACAACACAATAAGTAAAATTAAAAATTCTCTAGAAGGAATCAATAGCAGAATAACTGAGGCAGAAGAACGGATAAGTGACCTGGAAGATAAAATAGTGGAAATAACTACCGCAGAGCAGGATAAAGAAAAAAGAATGAAAAGAATTGAGAACAATCTCAGAGACTTCTAGGACAACATTTAATGCACCAAAGTTCGAATTATAGGGGTCCCAGAAGAAGATAAAAAGAAAGGGACTGAGAAAATATTTGAAGAGATTATAGTTGAAAACTTCCATAATATGGGAAAGGAAATAACCAAGTCCAGGAAGCACAGAGAGTCCCATACAGAATAAATCCAAGGAGAAACACACCAAGACACATATTAATCAAACTATCAAATATTAAATACAAGGAAAAAAAATTAAAAGCAGCAAGGGAAAAGCAACAAATAACACACAAGGGAATACCCATAAGGTTAACAGCTGATCTTTCAGCAGAAACTCTGCAAGCCAGAAGGGAGTGGTAGGACATATTTAAAGTGATGAAAGGGAAAAAGCTATAACCAAGATTTCTGTACCCAGCAAGGATCTCATTCAGATTTGACAGAGAAGTTAAAACCTTTATAGACAAGCAAAAGCTAAGAGAATTCAGCACCACCAAACCAGTTATGCTAAAGGAACTTCTCTAGACAGGAAACACAGGAGAAGGTAAAGACCTACAATAACAAACCCAAAACAATTAAGAAAATGGTAATAGGAACATACATATTGATAACTACCTTAAATGTAACTGGATTAAATGATCCAAGCAAAAGACATACGCTGAATGGATACAAAAACAAGACCCATATATATGCTGTCTACAAGAGACCCATTTCAGACCTAAAGACACATACAGACTGAAAGCGAGGGGATGGAAAAAGATATTCCATGCAAATGGAAATCAAAAGAAAGCTGGATTAGTAATTCTCATATCAGACAAAATAAACTTTAAAATAAAGGCTATTGCAAGAGACAAAGAAGGACACTGCATAATGATCAAGGGATCAATCCAAGAAGAAGATATAACAACTGTAAATATTTATGGACCCAACATAGGAGCACCTCAATACAGAAGGCAAATGCTAACAGCCATAATAGGGGAAATCAACACTAACACAATCATAGTAGGGAACTTTAGCACCCCACTCTCACCAACGGACAGATCATCCAAAATGAAAATAAATAAGGAAACACAAACTTTAAATGACACATTAAACAAGATGGACTTAATTGATAATTATAGGACATTCCATGCAAAAACAACAGAATACACTTTCTTCTCAAGTGCTCGTGGAACATTCTCCAAGATAGATCATATCCTGGGTCACAAATCAAGCCTTGGTAAATTTAAGAAAATTGAAATCGTATTAAGTATCTTTTCTGACCACAACGCTATGAGACTAGATATCAATTACAGGAAAATAACTTTAAAAAATACAAACACATGGAGGCTAAACAATACACTACTAAATAACCAAGAGATCACTGAAGAAATCAAAGAGGAAATCAAAAAATACCTAGGAACAAATGACACAGAAAACATGACGACCCAAAACCTATGGGATGAAGCAAAAGCAGTTCTAAGAGGGAAGTTTATAGCAATACGATCCTACCTCAAGAAACAAGAAACATCTCAAATAGACAACCTAACCTTACACCTAAAGCAATTAGAGAAAGAAGAACAAAAATACCCCAAAGTAAGCAGAAGGAAAGAAATCACAAACATCAGAACAGAAATAAATGAAAAAGAAATGAAGGAAACAGTAACAAAGATCAATAAAGCAAAAAGCTGGTTCTTTGAGAAGATAAACAAAACTGATAAACCATTAGCCAGACTCATCAAGAAAAAAAGGGAGAACACTCAAATCAATAGAATTAGAAATGAAAAAGGAGAAGTAACAAATGACACTGCAGAAATACAAAGGATCGTGAGAGATTACTACAAGCAACTATATGCCAATAAAATGGACAACCCGGAAGAAATGGACAAATTCGTAGAAAAGCACAACCTTCCGAGACTGAACCAGGAAGAAATAGAAAATATAAACAGACCAATCACAAGCACTGAAACTGAAATTGTTATTAAATTCTTCCAACAAACAAAAGCCCAGGACCAGATGGATTCACAGGCAAATTCTATCAAACATTCAGAGAAGAGCTAACAGCTATCCTTCTCAAGCTCTACCAAAATACAGCAGAGGGAGGAACACTCCCAAACTCATTCTACGAGGACACCATCACCCTGATACCAAAACCAGACAAAGATGTCACAAAAAAAGAAAACTACAACCTAATATCACTGATGATCACAGATGCAAAAATCCTCAACAGAATACTAGCAAACAGAATCCAACACTGCATTAAAAGGATCATACACCATGATCAAGTGAGGTTTATCACAGGGATGCAAGGATTCTTCAATATATTCAGATCAATCATTGTGATACACCATATTAACAAATTGAAGGAGAAAAACCATATGATCATCTCAATAGACGCAGAAAAAGCTTTTGACAAAATCCAACACCCATTTATGATAAAAACACTCCAGAAAATAGGCATAGGGGGAACTTACCTCAACATAATAAAGGCCATATATGACAAGCCAACAGCTAACATCGTTCTCAATGGTGAAAAATTGAAACCATTTCCACTAAGATTAGGAGCAAGACAAGGTTGCCCACTCTCACCACTATTATTCAACATAGTTTTGGAAGTTTTAGCCACAGGAATCAGAGAAGAAAAAGAAATAAAAGGAATCCAAATCAGAAAAGAAGAAGTAAACCTGTCACTGTTTGCAGATGACATGATACTATACATAGAGAATCCTAAAGATGCTACCAGAAAACTACTAGAGCTAATCAATGAATTTGGTAAAGTAGCAGGATATAAAATTAATGCACAGAAATCTCTTGCATTCCTATACACTAACGACGAAAAATCTTAAAGAGAAATTAGGGAAACACTCCCATTTACCATTGCAACACAAAGAATACAATACCTAGGAATAAACCATCCTAAGGAGACAAAAGACCTCTGTGCAGAAAACTGTAAGACACTGATGAAAGAAATTAAAGATGATACCAACAGATGGAGAGATATACCCTGTCCTTGGATGGGAAGAATCAACATTGTGAAAATGACTATCCTACCCAAAGTAATCTACAAATTCAATGCAATCCCTATCAAACTACCAATGGCATTTTTCACAGAACTAGAACAAAAAATTTCACAATTTGTATGGAAACACAAAAGACCCCGAATAGCCAAAGCAATCTTGAGAAAGAAAAACGGAGCTGGAGGAATCAGGCTCCCTGACTTCAGAGTATACCACAAAGCTACAGTAATCAAGACAGTATGGTACTGGCACAAAAACAGAAATATAAATCAATGGAACAGGATAGAAAGCCCAGAGATTAACCCACACACATATGGTCACCTTATCTTTGATAAAGGAGGCAAGAATATACAATGGAGAAAAGTCAGCCTCTTCAATAAGTGGTGCCAGGAAAACTGGACAGCTACATGTAAAAGAATGAAATTAGAACACTCCCTAACACCATACACAAAAATAAACTCAAAATGGATTAAAGACCTAAATGTAAGGCCAGATACTATAAAACTCTTAGAGGAAAACATAGGCAGAACACTCCATGACATAAATCACAGCAAGATCCTTTTTGACCCACCTCCTAGAGAAATGGAAATAAAAACAAAAATAAACAAATGGGACCTAATAAATCTTAAAAGCTTTTGCACGGCAAAGGAAACCATAAAGAAGACAAAAAGACAACCCTCAGAATGGGAGAAAATATTTGCAAATGAAGCAACTGACAAAGGATTAATCTCCAAAATATACAAGCAGCTCATGCAGCTCAATATCAAAAAAACAAACAACCCAATCCAAAAATGGGCAGAAGACCTAAATAGACATTTCTCCAAAGAAGATATACAGATTGACAAGACATGAAAGGATACTCAACATCACTAATTATTAGAGAAATGCAAATCAAATCTACAATGAGGTATCACCTCACACTGGTTAGAATGGCCATCATCAAAAAAATCTACAAACAATAAATGCTGCAGAGGGTGTGGAGAAAAGGGAACCCTCTTGCACTGTTGGTGGGAATGTAAATTGATACAACCACTATGGAAAACAGTATGGAGGTTCCTTAAAAAACTAAAAGTAGAACTACCATATGACCTAGCAATCCCACTACTGGGCATATACCCAGAGAAAACCATAATTCAAAAAGAAACATGTACCACAATGTTCATTGCAGCACTATTTACAATAGCCAGGACATGGAAGCAACCTAAGTGTTCATTGACAGATGAATGGATAAAGAAGATGTGGCACATATATTCAATGGAATATTACTCAGCCATATAAAGAAACGAAATTGAGTTATTTGTAGTGAAGTGGATGGATCTCGAATCTGTCATACACAGTGAAGTAAGTCAGAAAGAGAAAAACAAATACCGTGTGCTAACACATATATATGGAATCTAAAAAAAAAAAGGTTCTGAAGAACATAGGGGCAGGACAGGAATAAAGATGCAGATGAAGAGAATGGACTTGAGGACACAGTGAGGCGGAAGGGTAAGCTGAGACAAAATGAGAGAGTGACATGGACATGTATACACTACCAAATGTAAAACAGATAGCTAATGGAAAGCAGCCACATAGCACAGGGAGATCAGCTCGGTGCTTTGTGACCCCCTAGAGGGGTGGGATAGGGAGGGTGGCAGGGAGACGCAAGAGGGAGGGGATATGGGGATATATGTATAAGTATAGCTGATTCACTTTGTTATACAGCAGCAACTAACACAACAATGTAAAGCAATTATACTCCAATAAAGATGTTAAAAAACAAAACAAAACACTAAGCATACTGGCAGCACATGGTAATTCCTATAAATCTAAGCTATTATTATTATCATCATTATTTCTATTGTTACTATAATTGTTAATCTTGTTACTACTTCTACACTAATACTTAACTTACTTCACAGGTTTGTGGTTAGAAATAATGAGGGGAAAGTGTGTAAAAATAGGAGACATTTTCATTAGTTAGGAGTGTGTTCAACTTTAAGTACCAGAGTAAACAATAGCTCAAAAAAAAGGTTGGATTTTTTTCTTTTTTTTCTTGCATACAACAAAAGTCACAAAGTGTTGCTTCTGGCAATGATGTAGTAGCTTTGAACTACCAGTGTCTACATCTCTGGGGTTTTCTTCACCTTTATATTACTGTGTTAATTCATTGGTATAAGGATGACTATTGAACCTCCAGGCATCTGTATTTTTAACAGGAAAAAGGGGAAAACAGTACTTTGTGATGCTTTGCCCTTTTATTCTGTAAGGAAAGCCTTTTTCAACAGAATTCTGCCTATCTCCCATGGTAGAGAACTATCACACGGCCACCTTAGTTACAAGAGAGGCTGGGAAATGGAATATTCAGCTTTCCAATATTTAGAGTAGAGGAAGGCAAGGAAGAAAGTTTTGGGGGAAAAAGTTTTGAGTCAACTAATCTACACTGTCTGGCATGATGTTATAAATAATATTGCAATGTATCTAAAATGCCAGTTTATATTTTCATAGTCATAACTAGAGTCCAACATCTGGAGTAACTTCATTGACTCTGGTCAGGTCTCTATGAATGTTTTCTTTATACTTGTGAACTCTTTGTTAGATAAATTAACTAGGATCTTGGACAAACTGTAATCTCTTTGATATGCTTTATTTTTAAAGAAAATCTGGTAATAAAATAAACATATTTTTCATAAAAGAAACTTACAGAGTATGTCCATGCATTACATGCATTTATGGTAACCTGTTATAACTTCTTAATCTGCAGATCTATATGAGGTTGCTGATATTCAGCTTGATAGCCTCAAGTCTTTACAAAATCCGGATTGAAAGATTAATGGAAGCAGTGTTGCCAAGTATTTGAAATGGGAGCTGTCCCAGGAAATCCAATATCCATGGTTACTGTAACTATATTTTACTTCTAGAACTGTAAAGGTCCAAAAGCACATTTTGGAAAGTTTTTAAATGATAAAAATGTGTGTGTGTGGTGCTTTGCCATTCCCCACGCTCAAGCTAAACACATATGACTGAAAACCTGAAATTAATTTCAGTCCATGTTAATTGCCTAATGGTGCTGGTTAATGGAATTTTCGTGCATATTAGTTTACACTTGCTGATAATCCATCACACCAGATAAGTCAGTTCGTGTGTGTAGGTATTCTCCTCCCAACTAGATTATAACTCTGTGATTTCTTTCTCCTTTTCCTCCCCCACACCTAGACTGATGATCCCAGCCCTCCTTAACCATTCTGCATGCTTCTTGTTCTTTTTTGTTTTTCATTGTCTCATAGTACTTTAGCTCAGGGTTAGCTTAATATAGAAATAGTAAATAGAAATGTGCCAAGGGTCCCACGATATACTTTCCTGGGAAAAGCAAGCTGGTGCTTTTATTTATATATATTTTTTGCTCAGTCTTATTTGCATTCCCTCATACCAGAAAATAGCATAGTTTGTACACACAATTGCCATTTATAAATATTTAGCAGAGTCTCATCTTCCTTAGGCAGTAAAAGAGGGTATTGAGGTGATTAGATATTTACAACTAACAAATGGCCTAAAGAACATGATTTACAGCCAAAGATTCAAGTCAGTGCATTGACACTTGTTCTGTCTTATCCCTTCATCATATATTTCTCTCTTATCAGGAGCTAAATTAAAAAAAAAAAAACAGTTCTCAAAAGAATAACGTTATTGTAACATCTTTTAATCAGACAGTATGTTATTTTGGCTCTAGCCACAAGTGCCTCTGTTACAAAAATCAGTAACTTTCAGGGAATGTAAAAATATCCGATATAGATAAACAGTTTTCTTTCTTTGCCTCATACTTGGGAATCCATTCAAGAAGAAGAGACCTAGCCTCAAGTGGATCTCCTTATTTGTAGACTTAGCAATCACACCTGGGTAACTAGGGAAGACTCCTAAGGATGGAATTAAATTTGCAATAGGTAGTCATCAAGACAAAGAGGGTCAGAAGGAATAGATTTATTGTTCTGTTTTTGCTAATAACAGAGGCATTGAATCCTAATGTGTGACCCTGGTTAAGTCATTTTACTCTTTTGAGTTTTTGTTTTCCTATCCAACATGAGGTATTTGTATTTCCTTTGCTATTCTAAAGTCTATTGAGAAAATAAAAGTGGAAATCCTTTTTAAATACAAAACACTCTGAAAAACACTTTGGTTAAAGTCACAAATTTCACCTCCTAAAACATGTCAAATATTTGCCATCTGTAATCTTTCAGATTATTTCTTCTAGTACCATTATTTGCCCAAACGGATTGTACAGGTTTTTAGAAATTTAATAAAGAAGACAGCATTTTTTTTTTCTTTGTGGTCCACATGTTAGTCTTCTGTACCTCAGTGGGTTAAGTACTTAGGATTTCAATCTAATTTGACATGCTCAGCTGTTTTTGACCTTTTTCTCAGAAACTATTTAGTCAATCCAGTGCTCAGAAGAACGTTACTCTGTCATGGACCCCATAGGCATAACTGCTTGGAGAATTTGCCTGCCTGCTCTGTAATTGTCAGCTAAATTGGGAAGATTAAACCCCAAAGCAGCAAGAAAGTATGATAATAACAAGTTCAGAACAGGTTGAAATGCTTCTGTTTTTGAAAACTGTTCTGATGGAGGGAAATTCACCATACCCTTTGGAATGCTTGTGTTGCAGCTATTTCTTGGGATATAAGCAAGGGTAGGACAAATGTTATAAGAAGGTGGTTGTGAATGTGTGGTGGCAATAGAAAAAATATTTTCATCATCTAAAAAGTGATGCATACAGGTGATTTCAGGGAAACAAAACAAAACATGTCTCCAACCACCCTCCCCCTCCATTGTTTACGTCTCTTTTTATCTTTGCTAATTTTGCTTTGGATCTTTAGATACCTACTTATTTTTTGCATTTTAAAATCAGTTCTGATTTCTCTTTTCTCCAGAAATCCTATGTATTAGCCACTGACATCCTGACATCTAGTATTAAATATAGAGCACAGAGATCCATCAAGTTCTACTAAACTCTAAGTTTCTTTAGGGAAATTACTATGATCTTAATTCATTGTTATATCCCAGAATCTAGAATAGTAATTGGTACACAGTTTTTGTGTTAAATAAAGTAAGTTAATCTTTATATAATCAAGTCTTTGTTAGCTCTTTGAAGGCTATTTCAATGTGAGAATAATCCAAACCTGGAGAATAATCCAAGCTTACTCCAAAGGGCAAATTGAAACTGTATGTATATAGAACATGCACACACCTAGCACTGTTTCACCAGACTACTGGTTTGAACAACTTGTTTGCTCTTACACGCATATATAATTGACCCTTGAACAATGTGGAAGCTAGCTAGGGGCACTGACCCCACACAGTTGAAAATCTGAATATAACAGTACAGTCTGCCCTCCGTATATACAGTTCCACATCAGCAGATTGAACCAGCAGTGGATAGTGTAGTACTGTAACATGTATTTATTGAAAAAAAATATACCTATAAGTGGACCTGTGTAGTTCAAACCCCTGTTGTTCAAGGGTCAACTGTATATAGATTTTTGTGCATTTATATTTTGAAGTTTTTGCTCTAGAACTATTTTCCAACGTGACTTTCAAATTTACCATTTCCCCTTCCACTCTGAATTAAGTATGCAAGTAATATATGAGTATATTCACAATATAAAAATAACTCAAACAGTGAGTACGTAGTCCAAAACTTGAACATCCCCTCTTACCCTATGTTCTCCTCACTTCCATTCTTAATACTTAAGAAATAAAATATTTATTTACATAAATCTATACCTAGTCTTAGAATTTGATATTACATAAATGGGTTTATACATAGGAATTACTAGAAATCTTGCTGTTTTACCTAAAAAATGCCTCTTAGAGATCGTTTCATGGCACTACATACATACATAGTTATATATCACCTAAGTGCATGAGCTGTGGTGTAAGAAGGCCTCAGTTTGAATCCTGTCTCTGTTGCTTACTCTGTAACTTTGGGCAAATTAGTGAAGTTCTGAGATCCAATTTCCTCATTTGTAAAATCATGATAGTAGTCAACTCAGTGGGTTGATTGTTCTGAGATTAAATGAAAATATACAGAGCATTAATGTTGAATTAACATTACCGATTATATTTGTCTCATGATTTTTATTGCTAGTTGGTATTCCATAGACCATATAGTTTCTTCTAAGTACTGCTTTAGCTACACCCTTCAATATTAATGTGCAATATATTCATTGTTCTTCAGGTTTAAATTTTACTAATTACCATTATGACTTCAATTTTGATTCATTATGTGTGTGTTTTTAAATTTCCAAACTTAAGAGTTTTTTGTTTGTTTCTGTTGTTTGTTTTGGTGGAGGGACTATCTTTTAATACTAGGGAGTAGCTATCTTATTGATATAAATTTCTGATTTTTCTCCTTTTGTGCTTTGTGGTCAGAGATATAAGATGGTAGGTATGGTATAATTTCTTCAGTACTCATTGGTACTTTGTTTTGGGCCAATTACATGGTCAGTTTTGTAAATGTTCCAATATAAGCTTAAAAGAAATGTGTATACGTCAATGTTCAGATGCAGAACTCTATATATGTTAATTAGATTAAATGTGATTATATTGCTGTTCACATCTTCTATATCCTTATTAATTTTCAGTCTTTTTGATCAATTTGTGTGGTCCCTTAATACCGCTCATTGTAATTATGAATTTGTAAATTTTCTGTGTAATTTAGTCAGATTTTTTAGAGTTGTTTTTATTAAGTAGGTATAGGTTTGACATTTTTATAGCTTTCTATGACATATTCATTTTTCATAAGATATACTGGTTCTGATTATCTTAATTGCTCTTAAAATATATTTTCTATTATAGTGTAGTTATTGGCTTTATTTTTGTTTGTACTTTCTGAGTGTAGTAGTTTGATTGTATTGATAATTCCAGTTGATGGCCTCTATAGATGTCCATGCTCTTTGCCATGACTTTGTTGTTCCTCTTGTGAAAAGGTGGAGTCTATTTCACCACCCCAAGGTGGTTTGTGACTTGCTTTGGCCAAAAGAATGAAGTAGAAATGACAGAGTGCCACTTCTAAGTCTGGGCCTTGAGAGGCCTTTTGCGTTTCTTTTCTTTCTTAGAATCCTGCAAATGTTCAAGCTACCCTACTGGATGATGAGTGATATGGCCCATTTCCTTCCTTGCCTCATCCAAGAGCTAGCATGCAGTGAAGCCATCCTAGGCCAGCAGCCTCTGGCCAACTCCCTAGCTGAATATAGATGCATGGGTGAGCCAAGTCACGGGCAGCTGAACCTGGTCCATATCAGCACAAGTTCCCAGCTGATTTGGGACTTGTGAGCAAGTATAAATACTTACATTTTTAAGTCACTGGATTTTGGGGTGGTTTGTTATAGAGCAATAGCTAATTGACACAAACAATATGCCTTTAAAATTTTTCCTTTGTCACTTTAATTTTTAAATTATTGATAATATTCTTTTTTAATATGCCATTTTACCATTAGTTTTCTATTTGTCTTACCTCTGCTATATTTTTGAGTTCCTTTAAAATATCCTATAACTGTAAATCCTATCTGAGCATCTCTAGTCTATATACTTTCATTGTGATTATGTTGTCTGTATGTGTGTATGTACATAGCATCTTTTGTGATTTCTGTTGACTTTTTTGTTGTTATTCATTGTTTATTCTTCTTTTCTTTATATTGAATTGACAAAGTTTTCTTATTTTCCTGTTTTCCCCTCTATTAGTTCGTTAGAAATACTTTCGATTTCTCTCAGTAGTTATCCTGACATTTTTTTTTTTTTAAAGGTTATTTGAATTTATTTATTAATTTATTTATTTATGGCTGTGTTGGGTCTTCGTTTCTGTGCGAGGGCTTTCTCCAGTTGTGGCGAGCTGGGGGCCACTCTTCATCGCGGTGCGCGGGCCTCTCACTGTCGCGGCCTCTCTTGTTGCGGAGCACAGGCTCCAGACGCGCAGGCTCAGTAGTTGTGGCTCACGGGCCCAGTTGCTCCGCGGCATGTGGGATCCTCCCAGACCAGGACCCGAACCCGTGTCCCCTGCATTGGCAGGCAGACTCTCAACCACTGCGCCACCAGAGAAGCCCATCCTGACATTTTTAATGTGCATGTTTGACTTAAGAATCTCTAAAGATGATCAATATATCTATGTTCCATTTTAAGCAATGCAAGATCATTAGAGTATTTTAACTTCTATAACCATCTCTATCTAGCATGCTTTTATTACCTAGTATTTTAGTACAACCTTGGCTTTAGTTCCTCCGTCTAAATAAGTGATCATTACTTCTTTTATATTTCCTGCTCAGGACTTGTGTTTCTTGAATCTGGGTATTCTTGACTTTCTTTGATTTTAGAAAAATCTAAGCTATTGCTTCTTTGAATACTATTTTTATTCCATTTATTTTATGTTATCCATTAGAGATATATTGGTAATTCTTGGTCTATCCCCTAAGCTTTTAACTATTTTTAATATTTTTCATCGATTTTTTTCTTTTACTGTCTGTGCTGTATTCTTAATAGTTTTCCAAGATTTATGCTTCTGTTTACTAATTAACTCATGTTTATGTCTAACCTTCTGGTTAACTCATTTACTAAAGTTTCATTGATGGCAATTTTTATTCTGTAACTTCTATTCATTTCTTTCTAAATATGCCTTTTCTTTTGCCCATAGGTATAGCTCTTGGCTTACAGTTTCTATCCCTTCTTTCATGTCTTTAACACTGTTAAATGTATTTGCTTTATATTCTTGTTCAAATTGTTGTTCTATTATTTTATTAGCTCTGGTTTCTCCAGAAGTCAACCTTGAGAAAATTCAGGTGCAAGTGGTTTATTTGGGAGGTGAAGGAAATGTGTGGGAAACAGCTAGAATACTTCTCAGAGTTATCACACCTCCCTCCCTTGCCCAGGAGCAAGGGTGCTGGGATATTTACATATTAGTCATTGGTTGAGGGCTGCTCTGAGGGTGTTAACTCCTTGGAACACGTAGCCTGCTATGTGCAAGGATAGAGTGGCTTATGCTGCTGCTTTTTTTTTTTTTTATATATATCTTAATTGGAGTATAATTGCTTTACAATGTTGTGTTAGTTTCTGCTGTACAACAAAGTGAATCAGCTATATGTATACATATATCCCCATATCCCCTCCCTCTTCAGCCCCCCTCCCACCCCTCTAGGTCGTCAACAAAACACCGAACTGATCTCCCTGTGCTATGCAGCAGCTTCCCACTAACCATCCATTTTACATTTGGTAGTGTATATATGTCAATGCTACTCTCTCACTTTATCCCAGCTTCCCCTTCCCACCATGTGTCTTCAAGTCCGTTCTCTATGTCTGCATCTTTATTGCTGCTGCTTTAGAGACAGCCCTCAGGCAGTCATGCTGGTACCTGCAGTTGGGAGTTGACAACAAACATGAAGTAGTAAAGTCCAAAGCCAAAAGCATACTGGCAGGGCAATCAACATTTGCTACAGGCAGTTAATCCTCCCATTGGTTTGTTGCTGACTTTTGCTTATGTGTGTTTTGTCAGTTTTAACTGTGAGCTCATCTTTAGTGGTGCTGTGTCCGTGGGCGTGCGGGCGTGTGTGTGTGTGTGTGTGTGTGTGTGTGTGTGTGTGTGTGTGTGTGAATTCTCTGCCTTTGGATTTAAGGAGTATCCCTCCAGAGTGGTTTTACTTTTACTTCTGCTTGTGTCCCTAGGGAAAATTTAATTTTTAAATTAATTTCTCATTTTTAGGGGAATCTTGAACTATGAAGGTGATCTAAGTTCAGTCTCTAAATTTGTGCACGTTGCTTGAGATTTTTATCATTTTCTTTTCCCTAGAGTTCATAGACAAACTTCCTTGTAATCTCCCTTGGGTGGTGGTCTATTTTCTTTCTGTTATCCTTTACTCTGAGGGTGTGGCTTTGAAAGTTCTGACTTTATGCTCAGTTTCAGTTCTAATACCTTGCATCATAAAGGCCCAAGGTTTTGTCTCCTGTGTTTTGTAACCCTAAGCCTCTGGCTGTTACCAAACTAAAGGACCCTACCTCAGGGCAACTGCAGAGTCAGCTCATGTGCTTACAATTAGGGCTTTTAGTTCCCTGGTTTCTACCACCTGGGACTTTCCTTTTTTTCCTTTCAAACTTAGACATGCATTAAAAATTTTGTTGTGTTTTTCCATTATTTCTAGATGTTGGTAGCAGGATGGTTTCAGATTTATCCAAGTTTGCTTTTCTTGCTGAAATTAACTATTTAGATTTTAAATATTTAAAACATGCATGAGTATTTAAAAGTAACATGAATATGTATGCTTTTAGTAAGGTATTGTGCTGTTCGAGTAAAAAAATTCCTGGGAGTCTGGACACTCTGTCCTAATTGGGAATCTTCTATTAATGCGCTGTAGTAGACTTAGACAAGCTATTTAAACTTTTTATGACTTAGTTTTATCATGTAAAAAAGACAGTAGATATTTGCTATGTCCCCTTGAAGGAATAAAATTCCACCACCTAATTTGCAATCTGACACACAATGCTGATGTAGCCAATTTAAGATAGTTAATGTAATTTATAAATTAAGTCTATTTGCCACCCTTTCCACTAGATGGTGAGTATTTCATGGGGCAGGAGAGGATGGGTTTACGTCTCTACATACCCAGTGCCTAGCACTGTGCCTGGCCCTAATTCCATCAAAGCTTGCTGGGAAATTTTTGGATGTGCTCCATACAGGGATTCTAGTGGTGCAAAAATGACTGTTTCTTTCTTTCTTTTTTTTTTTTTTTTAATACTTTCCCCCTTCCTGTTGCTTCCTCACTGTAACCAAAACCACCAAGTTTCTCTCTAACAAAGCAAACTGTTGAGAGCTGCATCACTTTTTTCCTGCTACTGCCCTTTGTCCTTTCTTCATGGACAAGCTCCATGAAATCACAATCTTCCTCCTTTTATAAACTCTTCTCCATTTTCTTTTCTAACCCTGATTTCCCATCCTACTTCCATCTCTCTGATTTTTCTTTCTCAGTCTGTTTCATGGGTTCTCTTTTAATTCTGCACCTAAACTTTTAATATGATTGAGGGTTATGTTTCTTGTAATTCTACATACTCTTTCCAAGTAACATCATTTATTACCAGGGGTTCAATTACAACCCATGCTGACAATTTTAAAAACTGAAATAATATATTACTATATTTATATGTCAGTCTATTTAGGTTGCTATAACAAAACACCATAAACTGGGTGGCTTCTAAACAACAAACATTTCTTTTTCATAGTTCTGGAGGCCAGAAAGTCCAAGATTATGGTGCCAGCAGATTTGGTGGCTGGTGAGGGCCTGCTTCCTGGTTTATAGATAGCATCTCCTTGCTGTGTCCTCCATGGTGGAAGGGGCAAGGGAGCTCTCTGGGTCCTCTTTTATAAGGGCACTAAGCCCTTATAATCACTTCCCAAAGGCTCTACCTCCTAATACCATAACCTTGGGGATTAAGAATTCAACATATGAATTTTGGGGGACACAAACATTCAGACCATATCAATGTATTATTTATTTATTTTATTGGTTAGCCTGTCTCCCCTCTTGAATTTAAGCCACATTCAAGCAGGGACCTTATCTACCTTGTTCACCACTGCATCTCCAAAGCTTAGAACAGTACCTGGCATGTAGTAGGCACTCAACAAATATTACTCGAATGAATGACCAATTTCAGTATGCGATGCCTTACCAAAGCACAATGTTTGATTCTTGTCAACAGAGAAAGAAAAGTATTCCTGAAAAAAAGGAATCTCAAAAATTCAAACAAATGTCAACCAGGGATTTTAAGAAGATGGAGATAGCATTGGCAGTGCAGTTTTTGGAATTTCCTTTATAAAATCTGAGAGAAAAAAATAGCTAAATAGCTAAATAAAATAAATAGCTAAATAAATAGCTAAATAAAAACCCCATAGATAACCCTTAAGATAAAACTAGGTGATAAGGTATCCTCATGAACCCCAAAAGACAAGTGGATAGGGGCAAACCACGTACAGCCATAAGAGCTGCATGCTATTGATGTCAGTGAGAGAGAAAGTGGAAAGAAGCAATGGGGTGAGAAGAATAGAGCCTCAAAGTAGACAAAAGGTGCTCCCTGCAATGTGGTAGATCAATTTAAGAAGCAGCTCAAACTGGAAGAGGTTTTGCTTACTCTAAGAGCTGAAAAGTTCAAGCGTCCCATGGCCCTTGCCTAGCTCCCACACACTCTCAAAACTAATGCCACGGCTCCCTTCCAGGACAGGGTCCCATAATGAGGAGGAACTGCTGGAGGTAGAATTAAAATTTAATGGAAAAAGGAAAGAGAAAGTCAATTAAATGTAGGTGGCAGAAAACAGAGCAAAGAAGTCTCAAAAGGCAAGCCACTAGATTATTTTTATTGGGATATAATTGGCATACAATAAATTGCACATATTTAAAGTGTGCAACTGGACAAGCTGTGACATGTGACACCATCACCACACTCAAGATAGTGAACATATCCATCATCCCTGAAAGTTCCCTAGTGCTCTTTTGTGATCTCACCCTCCTGCCTAACTCAGCTCCCCTCCAGGCAATCACTGATCTGCTTTCTGTCACAGTAGATTAGTTTGCATTTCTTAGAGTTTTATATAAATTGCATTATAAAGTTTGTTATCTTTTTCTATTTTTTTTTACTTAGATTTATCCATGTTGTTGCATGTATATAACATTAATTCATTCTTTTTTAATGCTCAGTAGTATTCTAGTGTGTGGATATGTCACAATTTGTTCATCTGCTCACCTGTTGTTGGATATTTAGGTTGTTTCCAGTGTGAGAGTGTTATAAATAAAGCTGCTATGAACTTTTGCATACAAGTCTTTGCATGGACGTATGCTTTAATGTCTCTTGTGTAAGCACCAAGGGGTAGAAAGACTAGATCATAGGGTAGGTGTGGGTTTAAGTTTTTCAGAAACTACCAAACTGTTTTCCAAAGAAGTTGTGATATTTTACATTCCTATCAGCAGTGTATGAAGAGTTCCAGTTCCTCCACATCTTCACCAATATTTGGCATGATCAGTGTTTTTAATTTTAGCCCTTCTAGTAGGTGTGTAGTAGTATCTCATGGTTTCAGTTTTGTATGTCTCTAATGACTAATGATATTGAGCATCTTTGTATCTTATCTCTCTTTGCATGGAATTTGCCATCTATGTATCTTCTTGGTGAAGTGAAACGTCTGGTCTGTTCAGTCTTTTGCCATTTTTCAATTGGATTGCTTGTTTTCATGGTTTTGACTTTTAAGAGTTCTTTATATATTCTGGATGCAAGTCCTTTATCAGATATAATATATATATATATATATATATATATATATATATATATATATATATATAAAAACCATACACAAAAATAACATAAGAGAATTCTCTGTGAAGGTAAAAAAGCTATGTAAGCTAAGCGTCCATCTAAAAGTTCAGGAAAACTAAATGCATAAATATGAGCAACAAAAAAGTATTGAGCTCAAATTTTATACAGAGTTACTATAAGAAAAAGAGGATTAAAGAGTTTCTAGGACCCTGCCTGATACATAGGACAAATCTCTGTCCTAAACAGTATAGCTAGTTGCATTATAAAATCAAAAAAAATTCAGAAGGCCAGTTGCTGAAGCCTGCATTTCCATCTTATATTTATTTCTCTGCCTTAATAATACTAAAAAGAATATACTATCAAAGGGATGATGTATTAAGTTACCAACAGTTCAATGAATGTAATTTTATATGATCTTTTGAAATGTGATAGAGAACTGAGAGAAACTTCTCAGACAAGTGATCCACCCAACAGAGGGAAAATAGAGAGGGCCATCTATCACATAAGAAGATTTTAGTGAAGATTATCTTAGGCTGCAGGTGTTGTACCCTGCCTAGTGGTAGTATTGGGGACAGCATGAAGTCTAGTTTCCTGTAGAAGAATAGAAGAAAGGTCTTAAATAAAAGGAGACAGAGTAATAATTGCTCACAATTTCACTTGATGCAATCATGATTCTACCCTCCACGTGGAAAAATAAATAAGATAATACAAATGCTTGGCTCTGAGGAAGGTAAGAAATAGGAAGACTTCTTATTGATAAAATGTTTATGATTCAGGAAAAAAAATACAAGGAAGAAGGCAGATGGAGAAATGGAAGCCAAAAAGTGGTGTGTATGGGGTGGGGGGAAGGGATGGCTAGAAAGAGAAGAGGGAAGAAAAAAGAACACAGAAAATTAAAACAATCTTTTAAAAGTTTGCTCTCTCTTTCTGAAAAATTTAAAAATATTGTCAGCAAACAACATTGCTTCTTTCTTGGTTTTGTTTTGTTCGGTCTTCCTTTCTACACTGTTGTCTGTTCTTTGTTTTGCATCCTAGTTTTGCAGGGGGAATTCTGCCTAACCAGACACCAAGGGAACTGCCAGCTATGTCAATCAGCTGTCATAACTAGGGCCAGAGACCAAAAAAGAACAGCACAAGCCAAAGAGGAAGAAAAAAATAAAAAAGAGACAGAGATGGTGTGTGGGAGTATGTGGTGGGGGCAGGGCGAGCTTGCGGTGCTGGGAAAATACATTTTACCCATTTCTCCCAAGTCACTTCAGCTATCCTTTTTTTCCCCCCTCAGTTCTGTGGGAAATCAAGAGCAAAGGCTCAGCTTATCAGTGATTTCACTGAGCCAGGATTCAGAAAGCTGAAGGGACATCCTGTACCAAGCTCCGAAACACTGACCTCAATAGAATCCCCACCCTGAAGATCTAATGGGAAAATATTTGGCTTGTTGTTTATGGTGGCTCTGTAAGATATATAGGCTGGAGAAGACAGTAGGAAAAATTTACAGTTAAATATTGACTTCAAATAAAATTTGGGCAAAGCAGTGGACCTATTTCTGATTTGAAACGTGGTATGCTGAAAACTTTACTAAATCCAGCCATTAGCCTGTGTTTGGATTAGTCTTGGGAGGATCATTAGACCTGCGTTTCTGCCAAACACAGTTAGGATTTGCCCATGCTGAAGCCCAAATATAGACCTGGAGTTCAGTGTTGTGTCTACCATGTGCCTTGTCTAATTCAGAATGGGCTTGTTTGTCATGCTCTTTCCAGACATAACATAAAACACCAGGACAACTGTAATTAACACTGAGAATACTGAATAGCCTTCGGCTAGAGTTATTTTGGCTCAACAGTTGAATAAGACATCTAGGTTCATAACCCTAGCCGAGGTCTGATGCCCTCTGTGACATGTTTTTTTGAAGCCAAATGAGTTCTATGTCCAAGAGTCCTGAGTTGCTTAATAAAAGTGCATTCAGATTTGCTCTTTTTGTGTGTAACTTATTCCAGTTGCTGGCTTCAATTTTCACTCATTAATTATGATGATGTGATGTGATATTAACCTAGATTTAAATATGCCAGGTTTGATGGAGAATAAGAATATATGAATTCCTGTTACATCCTTTTTAACATTTGATATCTGTACCAAAAGATAATCCAACTCAGCTAAATAATAAGTTGGACCACAAACTCTTGTTATTAATGCTAGTAGATATTGGAACTATAATATATATTCTTTGGGTAATCAATATATTAGAACCAATTATACATAAACACTTATGAGGTTAGTTTGTAAGGTCCACAAAAACATGAATAATATTTCTGATGCCCAGATTTATCTTTAAGACTTTGACTTAACTGAAATATAGATAATAAATTAAAATAGCCACATGACTATCTGTACATCATTATTGAAGAGCACGCATTTTAGCAGAGGTTGGCAGTAACACTCCTAATGTGTCTCCAGAGCCACATCCCTCATATACTTTATCTGAAATATTTTTATCAATTTCTGGCCAAAACCACTTTTGATCCAAATAAAATCCATTTTTTAAATTTGTGGCATCTCTTGGGGGAAATTCACATCTATTTGTGATTATTAGGTTCAGGACAAGCTTTTTTAAACAGCTACTTCCAGAGCATTCAAAATCAAATTAGAACAGATCAGAGGCAAGATTTCTCTTAATATGCAGTTCATCTTGAACAAAGTTGCGTTCAATATATGCACCATAACAGGAAATTGTGTGCATGCAATAATATTTTTACAGGGAGTAACATCTTGTCATTTGTCAACACGTTTGTCTTTTATATCCCTCTGCAGCTAAATTTGGTCAGAAAAAGCCTATGTAAAAAGACATCTATGTATTTATGTATTTCTAGTGCTCATCTCTGAAAAGTCAAAGCCCTTGACAACGTGGCTATTTTAATACAAAATGTTAACAAAAGGAAAAGATACATGGGGAGAATATTAGCTTTTTTGTTAAATTCCAGGCTTCTCTGAAACTGAAGATTTTTCACCAGCTCAGGTCAAAGACCAATATGAAAAAAGAGTAGCTTGCAGAGATACAGTGATGGCCAAGATCCATCTTTCTGCTCTAAGTTCTTAGTTGTATTTCTTGAGGTAAATTGATTTTTAAATAATTATATTCACTTTCTTTGCAAGCAAGTAACAAAACTTATTTGATATTCAGAACCTAATACTGTGACTTGGTGTGCTGAATTCACAAAGTGGACACAGGGAAAGGTGTAGGGAGTAGTGGTAAGGAAAGATTATTATTGAAAATGTATAGAAGGAGGAAGGTAGAGAAAATCCTTTTTTCTTTTTTTTTTTGGTGGATCCTAATTTCTGTAGTAGGATCATACTCAAATAAGAGACAAAGTTAACGATACCCATAATTAATATAGGTGGACATTTTTGGATAAGAAAGGAAAAAGGTGATTGTCCAAGACTTGAGTTATTTTTAGCACTTCCCAATTAAAACACACACATACACACACACACACACACACACACACACACACACACACACACACACACACACACACACAGAATATTAACTTCCCTAAGCCTAAAGTTGGAAAAATTTGTGCCTTAACATGTCTGCCATAGTCCTCCATTGGAAGAGTTTCTACCTAAATTCCAAATATTTGACTCCTTTTGTCATTCCATATAATATCTGGAAAAATTTTCCATAAGCTTTCTCAGAGGCCAGTTAAAAATGCCCTTTCAATGTCCCCTGGCTGTCACCCTCCCATTTCCTGTACACACCTACTTCTTGGACAGCTGCTTTTAATGCTAGGTTCATGTCCTGACTCAAAAACTATGATTTCCAAAGACAGGAAAATTTGAAGTGAGAGATGCTTTTATTTGCATTCTTAGAAAAGAATTTTTTCCCTTGGAATGTTGGGTAAGAAGCTGGCAGATCAGCCTCCAAGTCCAGAATGAGAGAATTTGATTCACTCTTAAATTTCCTTTGCTTGTTTTTGGAGTGAACATTCAATGACCATTCTTTTCAGAAATGCATTTCCTCCATATGAACAGGAACTAGGAAGAAAAATAATGACTTGCCTTAATCCTAGAGATAGCAGCATCTTTGATGAATGTTCAGAACATCCCTAGGCATATTTGACTATAATTCCTGGGATTTTCCATAAAGTAATATTGATAGAAGGGGACTCAGTGTTAAAATTTCATCATTTCCCTATAACACAGCATCATTTTTTTCTGATGAATCTGCTCTCTAGAGGTGATAGTTCTTGGAATAATATAAATTCGTTCCAGCAATTGTGCTGCGTGACAGGGTCAGTGTGCAGTCAAACATCTGACCTGATGTGCCTTCTGATGGCTCAGGTGTGTGCGTTGGGGGAAACTCTATTTAGAGCCACTCAAAATTTTCCAGGTTTCCCTAGCTTAACTGTTCTTTTCATTTTTTTTAGCTATCTCTGGGCTTTGAAGTTTTGCGTTATATTGTCCCTTGAGTACATCCAGCAGGACCTGAAGTTCATGGTTAACGATAAGAAGGTGAACACTGTTAGCAAGGCACTCTACAGTAAATTCCTAGATTCCATAGAGATGAATGGCATTCACAGGACAGTTATGAAGACATAAGGTCAATTTCTGCTGAGCTATCTGATCAAGCATAGACAATTGTGCAGGTACTTGCCTAAGTTCTTTGGGCCACCCCTTTTAGTAATTTGTGAGGTTTGTCATAATATTTCCACATTTATTTATGGGAAAAATTCTGAAAGATAAGTAAAAATGATGCGTGTCTCCTTTGCACAACAGTTAAAGAAATGTTGTTGCTTATATTGTGATTTTATCATTAGTAAAACAACCTAGATTATAAAATTCCACTTTAGACTTCAGGCTTAAAAAAGGCAGTAAATATTAGCCATATTTGTGTCTTCCATAAGAGCTGACACTGCTTTGTGCACCATAGGTGCTCAATACATTTGTTTTAAAAAATTAATAGACCATATTTAATTTTCTCTGACAGTTTTCCTGGAAGACTCCTAAAGTGTTTTTACCAAAACAGAATGTTACCAAAAATTTCTAGGAGTAATAGATCAATAATAACCCCATTTCATTGAAGAGGAAATTGAGACAAAGTATGGCCAAATGACTTCAATGGGGCCATAATATTGAAACAAGCTATTAAATTCTAAATTTACTTTGTGGTTTTTACCTAGAGCCACATATAGTTTGACTAATATAATCTCTTCTGGCATGAACATATGGTTATGTGGGGAAGGAAGGGGAGATGGAAGGAAAGACATTGGGAAAAACCTAGAATGACTCATCTGGTTTAATTCTTTTTATGAATTCAATTCAAGTTTATATTTGGCACCTATTACCAGATCTATACCATGTTAGACGTTATAGGATGTTTAGAAAGGGTTAAGACATATTCCTGACCTTCTGGAGTATAAACATTGTCTCTAGAAGGCTTCTTAAAATGCAAACCTAGTTAACTGGACAAAGTAATGAATTAATTTATCAACACCACTAAATACTTATCATTTTATCAGCAAACAACAGGGCCCTAAGGTAAAAAGACTTGGAAAGATAAATGATGATGGTGGAGGATAGTGAAGACAAGCACACTGGCCTTTGTCCAGGAGAAATGTGTGGGGGGTGGAAGTGGGGTGAGCCACAGGGAGGATCCCTGGTCAGTAGAGGTGGTGTGAGGATTCTGAGAGCCTGTCTTGGGAGAGGATACTAAAACAGAGCTCTGCTTCACAACTTCGCTTGGACTTGGTCCTGAGCTCATCTATGGTGATGACGGGGAATTGATGGAGAATTGGTAGGAAATAAGAAATGGGAGAGGAAGGTGATGATTCGGTGCCTTTATGACCTTCTTGAAGAAACATGAAATTAGTGATTATTCAGAAAACATCAGTCTGATTGTAAGGATCAATGTCTCTAAAAGTGTTATTCCTGATGTATTTGCCTGACAATGGGCAATGTACATTGATAGTCCAATGAAAATGTTCAGTCTTCTCATAGATATTTTCTTCTTTTCAGACCTGTACATGAAATTAGTGAAATCAACTTTAACCATAGTCAGTTGTTTCTTTGCTCAGATTTATTTAGGAATTCTTATTATAAAACCAAATTTCTTTTATAAGTATTTTATTTTAAATAATTGTCCCATGCAATTATATAAGCATATTTTTGCTTTACTAATTGTTTTAGAAAAGCAAACTACCATAGTAAATTATATAAATATTAGCTTGTAAAAACATGAAGTAACAATATTATTTCAAGTCTTACTTAAAGTGGGACTGCTCTGATAAGTCAATACACTAGGTGTTAGGCAGCACTGGAGATCCCAGTGGGTACTTCCTTAAATTTAATTATTATTTTAAAAGCTGCTAGGAGGAATCTGATTTTAGCTAACTGGTCTTAAATCCTGTTTGAACTTGACCATGCTATTCCTTTGACAGATCCAGAGAGTGAAAAAAGATATGGACAAATTTGGATTCACTCTTAATGCTTGGGGATAGGTTGGTTCTGGAATTAGATGGTCAGGAAAAGGAGACATTTTTTTTTCACATGGAACTACTGGGAAAATATTCAAGTCCAGGACTTAAGTTTAGTTAAGACTCTTTGGTTACAAGCAACAGAAAACAACTCAAACTACTTAGGAATTTATTATAGGAATACAGGGACATCACTAGGTACCTGAGGGCAAGAGTGCAGCCAGTCTTTGGAAAGGGATTGAAGTAGTGTCTATGAAAGCCAGCTCCAACTATCTTTCTGCTTCAGGTACACATGGCCAGTACACAGCTCTCACAAGAATTTGTTATACTTCCAATCGCATGTTGAAACTAACTGAACTCTCTGATAATCTAATTCCAAATTCCTGGGAGAAGTGGATTGACCCAACTTGGATCAGCCATTGAACCTTGATCGAATCACCTCTTTGTGATAGAGATGGGTGGGGTGAGTGGAGAACTGAACTAATGAAGACTAGCCAAATGACCATCTGCTACTTTGAGCAATTTCCAAAGCGGGGTAAGTCAGCTGAGTTGGATAGATGCCCAAGAGTGGTAGCGTAAAGTTTGAAATGGGGTTCAAACTTTACAATGGTGTAGGGAAAAGTGAAAGGAAGATGTAAAAGATAAAAGAAATAAAAGGCAGTAGAGATAAAAGTAACTTTTTATCAACCAGGATTAGAGTCAGCCATTCTTACACTTCTGACTGAGAATATTTCCTCTCCTTTACCAGCATGGAGGTGGAGAGTGCTGTGAGAACTTCACCTCTTACTTAAAGCATTTTCTGACTAGTCATTTCTCACAGATGCCTTTAACCTCTAAAAGTCTATAATTCTTGTTGTACTCTTGCTAATATAATATCTCATTTTAAGTGTTGTGTTATGCAGAGAAATGGTAAGAATGTACATTTATACCTTCTTCAGAGTAGGAATCATGTTTTTGTTTCTTTATGACCCACCTTTTCCCAAGAGCACTGAAGGCAGTGATTCACCTGGAGATTGGGCTACTTAAGGGCTTGTACCCTTTCTTTACTCCTCAGCATCTATTATTAACTGGAAAAATCAAAAAATTGTACTGGATGATCTCTCAAATGTCTTCTAGGCCTAACATTCTCTGATTCCAGGGTCTAAGATATAAACTCTCCCCAGTGAATGGAAAATTTTGTGACAAATCACAACCATGGGGTGTTTGTGATAATTTTAGCCTGCAGGTGTTGCTGTGGTGTAAGAAGAATTAAGAGATGGGGAGGAACACATCAAACAATAGCGAGAAAAAGATGTTTTGAAGGATTCTGTTTACATCCCACATGGAGAAGTAGGTTTCCCTGCTTCAGCATCTCTCTATGAAAGGACTGGGGTCGGTTTCCCGAACTGGGCAAGAACTAGTGGGTGTGTGTTCTCACCAGCTGGACCTGGATATCTGAAAGGATGTCCTGTTTACATTTGGCACCAGAGCCTGGTGATTGCACTGCCTGAGTGCCCCAGAGATGAGATGAAACTCAAAATGGATTTTTCACACAAGTTTAAAAAATGGCACTCAGCTGACCCTGTCATTATGCCACCTGGGATTGGTTTATCAAGGGCTTATATTTTAAAAGAATGCTTACTAAGAAGGGTGAGGCCGTGGCTTCCATGGAATGCAGTTTTTGGTGGCGTGGAGGATTTTCTTTATCCTTTCTCTTCCTTTTTTTTCTCCCTCAATACTTTTTTTTTGAACAAAGAGAAAAGGGAGAGGCAGAAGCTTGGCTGACAGCCAGACTCATTTCATGAAATGACCTGCATAGGTAACTGAACACTGTACAGTGTAATATTTTTATAACTAAGTGTTCAGTAAAGAGAAAATGAACAGAGCTAGTATATTTTAAGGCCAGAAAAGTTTTTCTTTCTCCCTTCTTTCCTTCCTTTCTCTCCTTCCTTCCTTCCTTTCCTTCTTTCTTTCTCTCTTCCCTTGTTTCCTTCCTTCATTTTTTCTCTCTCTCTCCCTCTCTTTCTAAAAACACAATTTAAGAGAAGGTGTGGGAGGTGATGGTGGGAAGCCAGAACTAAGAAGAAGAAAGGAATGAGAAACTAAAAAAAAAAATGTTACTTGTGAAAAATCATTGTAAAAAACGGAAACTCTTAAATAACTCATAAATAACTGAGTTTGTTTCCAATTCACAGTTGGAATTCTGTGACTGTGAGAGTTGTTGCATATTTGTTCATTGCAAATCTTTATTAAGAGAAGACATTTTCTTATGACACCTTCTCAAAAGGCTCCTGTCCTTTCTGACAGCTTGCCTTTTTGACCTTCTGGTTTATAGTTAGTACTAAATACTGCCATCTTTTATTGTTGGCTACCATTCTGCCTTAAATCGTTCTGGCATTAAATGGGTGGGAAAATACATATATGGGTATGGTTTCAGGGGTATGAATTCTGTCTCCTCAATGAGATTGTAAGCGTCCGCAAGGTAGGTCGCCACAAAGTTCCATTTTTAGACATTATAGTGCCAACACAGAAATGAATCAGGGAAGAACAGTACATCTAGAGGTCTCTAACGTTTGGTCTTCCCCCCAAAATTTGTACCACATTTCATTATTTCTTTGTTTATTCTTTATCAAGTATGCCTAACAAGCTTCAGATACCGATTTGTGTGTATTTGATGATGCCAAAGCTGCTCTTGCAATCCGTGGAGCCAGAATTAGCAATTGAATAGCCAAGTAAATAAAGACCAGGTACTCATAACCCCCCATTTATCATGGGTTTGCCAGACAACTGCATTTATTTCAGTCTACGTGTGAGAGAATGTGCCTAGCAATCAGGTCAGCACTATGAACGTCGCACTGTATTTATCTTTAGTCCCTAAACATTGTGTGTAATCAAGGAAGTGAGATGGAGTCATAAAAAACCATCATAAAGTTCTGCAAGCCCTCAATTTCATATTTACATCTTGGAGCCAGCTCATTCTGACTTCATAACTCCTTAATTAGAGGCAAAGTCGTTCTCTTTTCTGTAGGGCATTTTTTTCACCCTCACAATATAAGCATACTTTTGGTAACTAATACCAGCAATTAGCCTCATCTGCTATGTAAATGAGTGTAATTGCAATTAAATACTTTAGTAGGCCCAAAGGGAAAACATGCAATCATTACAAAGTAAGTAGGAGAGCATGGCTAAGGGACATTTAGAAGTGTTAACAGAAGTGCCTTTTCCCTCTGGTGTCAGGAGCCTTTTCTATGGTGAATTATTTCAGTGGGAGCCCTGGAACTTGACTTGCATTTCTTGTTCTAGTTTCCTACAGAGATCAGGAGAAAACTGTCCTTTTTTAGCATTTCTAAGGGTTGATTAGTTTTGGTAAAAATTAATTTAATAAATAGTTTCTCCTCAGCATGGATTCAGGGCTTAAAAATATAAAATATCAACTTTCAGCTACTTTTGTTGTACAGGTTGGAAAAACAGCACTATACTCTCCAAAAAGATACTTTTTAGTATCAATATTTACTTATTAGTAGACCTTATGGCTGAGAACTGTTGAAAGAATGTTAGCACACATAGGAGAGAAAGATGGCCTACTAGGGAGTCAAGCGGGACTGGCTTACAGCCCAGGCTCTGGAGCCAGAGTTTGGGTCTCCAGCTCTCACTAGCTGCATGCACTTGGTCAAGTCATGCACCTATTTCCCCCATCTGTTCAACTGGAAGACTTAGTATGTATCTCACAGGGTTGCTGAGGATGAGATTGGTTCATGCACATAAAGCTCCTAGAACACAGCCTGGCAAAGAGCAAGTGCTCAGTCAATAAATCTGTGTTGAAAGATCTTTAGTCCTTCCAGTGCTTCATACAAATTTTCTCCCAGATAAAGCCAGGCCTCAAGGCTGTATACCTACATGGAATCATTTTGGTCTCTAATAGGAGTGAGCTTATTGAATTTTCAGCATTATGCCATAAGACTGTTTTGAGGGACATGATCCCCATGGGACTTACTATTGTAGGCAGGCATTTACTCTAGGAGTGATTCACACTGTAATGCAGGGACTTCTTAATGAGAATCTGGGTAAAAACTGGTGTTTTAAAATCTATGGACAGTGAATATGTAACAGATAATTTTTTTGTTTGTTTTCATTGGTTGCTAGGAATCTCAAAGGCAAATCTGTAACCAACGCATCTCCAGTTATCTACACAGGACTCTTGCATCATAGGCTTTTGTTTCTCCCTCCTTTAGTTTCATAAACTTCCATGTCCTTATTTGTAAAAATTATTTTACTGTATGCATATTGTAAACCACATCAATTATTCTTTTATAATTGTGCACCATTGAGCAAGTCATTTTGCTTCTTTGAGACACAGTTCCTTCTTAAACTGTAAAGCTGAGCTAGGTGATTTTTATATTTTTTTTCCAGCTTCAGAATGCAGATTCATAATTTAAATAAGTTCTTCTTGTTGTTGAAGATGATAGCATGGATAAATGAAGAGAAGACTCTCCAGGAAACAAGTGATGCATAATATTATCAGAGCCAAAGGATATAGGAAAATCTTTCAGATCTTATCACTTCGGATATTTCTTTTCTCTCTCACTACAGATTTACCCAAAGAATTTAAAGAAATGATTATGAATATTGCAGTCAGTTCTTGGTTCCTTTCTAACAGTGAAGGAAAAGCCAGAAGGCTTTGTGTCTGGCTGTGGAGATGGGTAAAACATTTTACTGACTTTCTCTGTTTTTTGCCTATATCCTATTCAAGGGAAAGGGAATAATGAGACCTCAAAGAATAAAGAAAATAAGAGAAGACTGTAAACCTCTTTTGCCAATTTTGATAGAAGGGAAAGATCTAGAGTTCTTATCTCTTTCTCTTGTTCACCTACCACTTAAGAGTTACAGGGAGAGCTTCAAAGGCTTAGCATTGTCCACCCTATTGAACTACGTTATCAGAGAAAAGACTGCCAGATGTTTAGCAATCAAACTTGGTACAGAACATAACTTTAATGGAAAACAGAAGGGCGTTTTGTTTCCTTCCCACTGTGCTATCTATCTGAGAGACTTTCAGGAGCCCACTTTCCTTAACCTCTTTGAAAAGCACACACACTTTCTGAAGTGCTACAATTTGACCCAATCTGATATAATAATATGATGAATCTTTGCATATACCTGTGAAATAAGTAACTTTGCATCCTTAGGGAAGGAGTTTATAAAGCCTGCATTCTCTAGTGTTAAGACCCCTTTAGAGAGCAATTAATCAAACCTAAATAGGAACATTTGTTATTAAAACCACTCCAAAGGGATCAAATCCTATTTTCTCTGCTTATATCTGGTGAGCCCCCATGGGACCTCAGATTCAATACCATATATATATATAATATATATATATATATATATATATATATATATATATATATATCCTTTTTTTTTTTAAAGATCTGGTAACTTTTTAATGGGCTAATTGGGGTAGGAGTGTAGGAAATGTGTTTCTTAGAAAGAAGGAGAAATTTAATTATTTTCCCTTCATTAAGATGCCTTTAAAAAAGAAAAGGAAATATCCATTACTTTTAGACTGATTAAAAAAGATATGCTTTCAGTAGAAGATCATTTGGATCCTTTTGACAATGAAAGAGACACTGCCCAAAACACTAAGATATTATCTGAACTGACTGAGGTGTAAAGTCTCCTTACAGCTGAAGAAAACAGAAGGTGTTCAACTTATTCAAAACATTTTTTTTGCTTGAGGTGAGACTGCTTGTTTTTAAAGGGTTTGTCCCATACCCTAAAGTTTATTCTTTACTAACATCTCACAGTTAAGTGCCCGTCTGTGGGTTGTAAAACAACTCTAAGACATCTAGCTATAGTAGAGCCATGGATAAGTGTAATGAAAATTTGATTTCTGTGGCTACTTCCTCTAGATGCTATGCATTCTGACCCTCTCTTATACACACAAAAACAACAAAAATATAAAATAAAGTAAATGGAAATTCAACTGTGTAATACAATAATTTATAGATTTTGTTACTTTTTATTTTGTTAGATTTTAACTTTCAGATATAGTGAATCCAGGAAGAAAAACCTTGGTATGATTGCAATTTATAGAACTGATTCATTGAGCAAATGTTACTCCATTATTTATGACACAGTTCCCAGCCTCATCTCAGGTCTCTTGATACTCTCCTTCCTCACCCTGCTTGTCTTATTTTCCATTGAATTTCCAGTGTTTAGTAAGCAGAAGAGACTAAAAAAATAGGCACTGGGTATTGGATTGGATGCTACTCAAGCCTACATAGGGAAGTTTTCTTTCACAGACCTTTGAGTATGCTCTGTATGCCCAACTTGATTGACAAATGGTGTTTGGAAAGGGAAATTGTTCAGAAGGGAATAAAAATATCTTTGTTTATAGTCTGACTGCAAAACAAAGTGAAAAGGTTCTCAGGCCCAATTTCGAGTTCTCTGGTCCAGAGAGATCACCCAGACTCTGTTGGGCCTCACTCTGTTTCCAGTTTGCCCCTTGAGAGGCAAGCTTAGGCTCTTGAGGTTAGGGTCACCAACCAGATGATTCTACCCTCCATTCCTCTGCATTCCTTTTTAATAACAATGCTTTTCCCTTGTTAGACTGCCTGTGAGGGTCCTTAGAGTAACCTCTGTGTAAACGAATCTTTTATTTTCACTCTTAAAAAACTGCTTCAAAGAGAAGTCAAACTTTTGGCCTGATCTCTTTTCCCAAGTTCATGGTCATGATTCCAATTAAACAGAAGTTCCTAGATTGGATTCCAATCACCTATTTTAGGTATCACCTCTTTTAGACAGCCAAAGAAGGACTTGGCTTTTCGGGAAATGTTTAATATCAAATATATAATTTATTTTTGAATTATTACTGTTAAATATTATGTATGCTTATTTTTCATGCTCATGTAAAACAAAATCATGAAAATTTCCTGAAATTAGGTATATTTTAAAAGGGGAGCAACTTAAAGGAGGAAAGAAAAGAGATTGGAAAGGGGGTTGTTCTTTTTTTTTTTTTTTCATTTTAAGGAGTGATTTATTAGATACTTATTTTTATAATCATTATCTTAAGAAAAAATAAATATGAAATGGCATGAAAATGAGTTGAGAGTAGAGAGCTGATCACTAAAGAAGGGATATTTGTCTGATGAAAGAAAACTATATTTTAAGTCATCTCAGCTATATACTTTGGTATATGCTAGTGCACAGGTATAATTTTTTTCTTTAGATTAACAGTTTACATTCCTGAAATGCATTAATCTATGACTGCTACTGGAATACTTCCTGTTTGTTAGGCATAGAAACCAAGACAAAACAAATTTCTTAAAAAATTGTTTAAAAAAAAAAGAAAATTCTAAGCGTACAACCCATGTTTTTAGGATTCTTTAGTATTTTAAACAATAAATCTTGTTTCTTTGTTTGCTTTTTTGGTTATGATAACAAAAATGCTTGATTTATGACCAAGGGGAAACTGGAGGTAAACCAAACTAAAATTTGAGAACTTAGGAATGTAGTCAACCTGAACTACCACTTTACGGTGGATTTCAAAGGTCTCCAAAGAGGATGAATTGAGAACATAGAACCAATAACAGTATTAGAAAAGAAAATCAAAAGCATCTTCCCCACTGATGGGCAGGTAGCATCATGTTTGTGCTACAAACCACATAGAAGCAGAGGCTTAGTGTTTAAAAGAAAGGAGGTTGGGGTGATGGTACTAGAAGACTGTTGATTCAGGCTGTACGATCTTTTCCTGTAGTACTTAACTAAAAAGGTGATTCTTAGAGATTATATCTGCCCCAAACGACAATTAAAAGGTTAAAGCAAAGCAATACATATACTAAATACTTTAACAATTCAGTAGTTGAGTCTTGAATGCCCATTGTGGCACTGCTTTGTCATAGGGTGTCACAGAGTTGGGCTTAAGCTCTATGAGTCCAGAGACCTTGTCTGATGTTTATGAAAGACCCTTGCTCTTCCTGGAATATAGTAGGCACTTAGTAGATATTTGTTCAACGAATGCAGTGGAAAAAATAATGCAAAGATCTGTAAGATGAATTCTCTGCCCACAAGGAGCCTATTGATTCTAAAAGCATTCATGGAGTGCTTGACAGTTCATAAATCTATTGACCTACATTATTATTATTTTTAAAATAGATTTATTTATTTATTTTTGGCTGCATTAGGTCTTCGTTTTTGCAGGCGGGCTTTCTCTAGTTGCAGCTAGTGGGGGCTACTCTTCATTGCAGTGGGTGGGCTTCTCATTGCGGTGGCTTCTCTTGTTGCGCAGCACGTGGGCTTCAGTAGTTGTGGCTCGCGGGCTCTAGAGGGCAGGCTCAGTAGTTGTGGCGCACGGGCTTAGTTGCTCCGTGGCATGTGGGATCTTCCAAGACCAGGGCTCAAACCCATGTCCCCTGCATTGGCAGGCAGATTCTTAACCACTGCACCACCAGGGATGTCTCTGACCTACATTATTATCTATAGTAGTCAGTGGTTCCAACTCTGGTTTGTATCACCTGGGTAGACTTTTTTTTTTTTTAATGTGCAGATGTTTGCAACCCAATGTGACTTAGAGAATGGAATCTTTCTGGGAATCGGTATTGATGGTGGGTGTACAGTATCAGAATTCATCAGGTTATTCTGGCACACAGCCATATGCTAACAGAATGTGTCCCTAGTGAAGAGAACAGGCTGCTGCCAAGTTCAACCAAGACTGGGTTTCAAAACTGGCTCTAGCCCTTTTTAGCTTTTTAACTTTAAGGTTAACTTCTCTGAGTCTCAGTTTTCTAATCTATAAAATGGGGAGAATAAAAATAACTACCATCATAGGACCGTTGGGTGGATTCAAGGAGATAATCCATATAAAATCCAGGAACTCTGGTCTGAAGCAAACCATGCAAGGCCTCTGAATGCTGCCCTCTATGGGCAAGTGACACTAGACTCAGCACAAAGGGAAAAGAAAAAAAAAAGTCCCTCAAAAAAAAAAGTGCACATCCCAGGATGTGGTGCAGAATAGGGATTCAATAAACTTTGCTATTGCTAACCATCAGAGACTGTGGCTTATTTTATTTTTAGTACTAGACCTAGGCTGAAGAACTGCATTCCCTGGTCTCTTGGATGAGGCTGTCATATCATTTTCTCTCATCTGTTTAACCACAAAATGGTCTGAGAAACTCGTTCCTTCTAAATCTCAGTAAGGACGAACTAGACATTTGGTGAGGTCAGAATAGAAGAGACTGGCATTTCCGATCCCCATTGGACTTCCCTCTAGGATGAACATACTCATGTTGTTTCAGGATTTCCAGCTAGGCCTGTCCTGGAAACCAGAAGCTAAAGTTATCCCAAAGCTGTAAGCTCAGGAACTCCATGAAATGTTGATTTGGATCTAGTTTCAAAGGTTATCAAAGGTTCAGGAGCTGAGAAAGGGATGGAAGTTTAAGTATTGGTGGGAGGGCATCTAGCATTTTACCCATAGGGGAAAATTATTCTGTAGAGAGGAAAACAAGTTTTGACTGAAATAGTGGCCAAGAGAGCAGGTAACTTTAAATTAATGATAAACTATAATCTGAGTCTCTAAGATAAACAAAATAAGCAGCTGTAATAGAATGAAGTTTATCAGAGTGCGATAGGAAGGTCAGGCGTGACAAATTGGGAGACTGGATGTTGAGCTGGCTCATGACTCTTATATAACTAACATCTCCGCTAAATTTAAACACCAGCAGCCTTCTCTGGACGTGTGTGGGTGGAGAGGTGAAGGGGCAGATTGAAAACAATGGTCTTTATTTTCATAATGTACTTTAATTTTAGGCCAGTGTTGGAGGAGAAATTTCAGCTAACAGTATACTTTTTGGCAGTTCTGTGTTTTTCTGAACTGAGGCTACCCTTGGCCTCATGGAACACCCCTATTTTTCTGTCAAACTACTATATCCAGTGCATTTTTCTCTGGCCTCCCTGGAAGTGGGATTGTCTCGGTCTTTCCCCTGCAGAGCGCAAAACATAAACACAAGGGCATTAAAATGGAAACAGGATCTTGGTTCTCACTGTTTCACCAGGCTCCTTAGCACTGACCTCTGACCCTCATTAAGATCCCATGGAAAGTCTGGGCATCTGGGGTGTGTAGCTCACTGTGGGAATTTTTTTGTTGTTATGATTGTTGTTTTCCTCCTCCTGGATTATTTTGGCTTAACCTGGGGCTATGATGTAAAATAAGCCACTTTCAAGAGCTTTTCCTGACCTTTGGGGATGGGGTTAGAGGATGGGATTTGACTACAGTTGCTGTCAACTCAAAGAATCCATTTTCAAGTCTTCACCTAAAATTCATGTGAGAAAATAAAGCATAGCATTTCTTACATTCTCTTGATTAATGAGAGGTAAGTCCTTGTTTTTGAACACCCATGTAGAATTATTGAAGATACTGCGACTTCATGATTTTTTTACTCACTTGTTACTTTTTTTAAAGTAGGCCTCTGGATCAGATACCCTCTCCCATATTTTTTTTAATTTATACTGTATCGCATCATACTGTCATTAAAGAAGGCATCTTTCCTGATCATTTTATGGGAAAGATCTCAGAGAAGTTAGCTTTTTTTTTTTTTAATGGAATTCTTTGTTTTTCCTAACTAGTTTGAGAAGCTAAAGTCCAGAAATATAATTGGAAGGAAATTTTAACTATTCTGGTTGAGTGGCTAATTTATGTATACATTTAGCAGTAATTAGTAGAGGATTTAGAAAATTTTCAATAAAAGCAGAAGAGCAGTCATCCACGATGAGGTAGAATAATCCTTTCTTCTTTGGTTGGGTACCTTTCTGCGCATCTCCAGGTCATAGACTTCTGTTCAACAAGGGCCAAGTTTCATCTTAAACTTTTCTTATCTGTCGCAGACTTTCTTATGGCTCAGTTCCAGCTGACGTAAGAGTTAACTATTATGAAAATGTTGTGCTCAAGGAAGGCTGATAAGTTTTTTTTACAGGTATTTTAGATTTTGTTTTTAAGAGAGTATTAACAGAAATAAATAATCTTTATAGTATTTTTTTTTATGAAGAATTCAATATACTCTGTTGTAAAAATTCTGGCTAGCACAAAGAATTTTTATTTTGAAATAGAAAAACTGAGATTCAGGAGGGTAAGTGACTTGCCCAGGGGCACCAATTCTCATTGTACACAAACCTCACATTTTCAACCCCTAGTGCTGGATTGTATCTATGAGTTAAAAAAAAAAAAAAAAAAATAGAAAAAAACCAACCCAACCCTGCTCTCCCTTGGAAAAGAAAAGAAAAAGGAAAAACTAGGAACGTATATGTGTGTCCATTGAAGCTCACTGTGTAAAAAGAAAAAAAAAAAAAAAATCATCTTTTCCAAGAAGCCCTCTTTATTGGAAGGGCATATGTGGAATATTTTAAAATCTTCCTAATAGAGTTCATTTTTTGCTTTAATTTTATTTTAGGATTTATGCTTCTAAAAGGCAGATATATATTTAATCTCTACAGCAGTCAAGACAAATGTCAGGAGGAGAAGCAAGGGGAGAATATATGATTGCTAGATGAAACAGGCAACTGCAGAAGGCTATGGACTAGGTCCTTGCTGTCCGTACTATTCTTTCTCCCAGAAGATGCCATTCCCCCTTGTACTCTGCTATTCCACGACCAGGCCTTTTAAAAAAGTTGCCTCTTTAATAAAGCCTCCTTTATTGACACAGTTCAGTCATCTATGAATACCTAGATAGCTTCATTTCACCTCATATATTTTTCACATCCCTTCTTTAGCTCTTTGATGTGTCTATTTAGTTTTTTAACTACACTCCTCTTTTTAATCACTTTTTTTTTAACTCCAAAGGGTCTAACATATAGCTCCATACAGAGCATGCAATAGATATGAACTTGACTGATCATAATATGACATGAATCATGGGCACAATAAATTACTTCACAATGTATAGGATTAGTACAACTCTTTCTTCTCTGTGGAGATGGGATAGAACCAGAAGAGGAATGTGTCTAGTAGCTCATGTATCCTGTTCAGGGAGCGCCAAATGAGAGCATGATCTGACCCGGCCAAGTTGAGTTATCTTTATTAATAACAGCTCTTTGGAAATTCAAGTATTTTTAATATATATTATCTCATTTGATTCTTACAAGAAAACTGGGAGTCAATATATTGATTCCATTTTATGGCAGAGAAAACAGAAGCTCCCAAGGATTTAGTGATTTGTCCATATTCACATCTTACAAGTAGTCGAACCTTGAACCCAGTGTATTGTTTTGTTTCTCTTTACCTCTGGGGTTCATGCTCTTTCCAACCCACCAGGCTGCTTCTCATTCCATAAAGCTATCACTGCAATGCTCACAGTTTGTGATTCATCCTGAAGTAACAACCCTGCCTCAAGTGATATTTGCAAATACTATTAACCAAGAGAGCCCCTTGACTACTATATGCTTGGTAGCTTCTAGCATAATAAAATTGTAATACTGAAATAAGAGGCCTTAAAGAACTGAAAGTTGCATGAAAAAGAGCCACATGTAGCTCAAACATTGCACTCTGAGCACATTGAGCTCTCATGCTTCATTTGACCAGCATGATTCTGGCTTCAGCTCAAAAGGAAGTTTAGTGTAAGCTTCTGGGCCAATTGACCCACCAGGGGGAAGATTAGAACATCCTTTACCTTTTTCTCAGATACCTTTTTCTCAGAATGAGGAGGGTACATTTAGTAGCAACTTTCTTAAGGAGCAGAAAGTCCAATATGTACAAAATTGTCAAAGAAAGATGATCTATTAATACAAAATAGTCATTTCCATAATGTGTTTTTAGAACAGTGTGAACAATCACAAAGCATTAGTAAAACTCCAATTAAGCAACATAGAGATACTGGTGGATTAACTCCTTCCCACCTACCCCCAAACAACAACACCACCTCACCATCTGTGGTACTTCCTGTTTGTTTTGTTTTTAAGCCTTTGTTTGGTCTCAGCCAGTTTAGACTTCCTAGTCTCCAATCTCTTATGAAGCATAGCTGTTCTGGCTCAGATCTTTCCATTGAACCCCAATGCATTGCCCACCCCCAGCTGCACAGACCCAGTCTTCCAGATTTAATAGAGATCATTACCATCCATAAATTTTATGTGCATTAAAGGTAGTTTCCCCCTCTTGTAATCATTATTAATATTTGATGGCCAAGGTATTACTCTTTATCGATAATTTTATAGATCATAGTTAATTTAGAAAGAAAAAAATCAGAACTGTAATGCAAAGTAGTGCAGCTCCACTTTAAAAAGTGACCTTGTCAAAGAGATGCATTTTTGCTTCAATTAAATTCAAAGTCCGTCAGTCCCATATGTAATGTTAGCAATTATAAGAATACTTTGCAAAAGTAGTTAAAAAACACTCAGAGAACTTTTATGTGATGCTAGTTTTTAAAGCAAGAATGACTTTCTTCTAAAACTTCAGTTCTTTATGAGATCATTTTGGAGTGTACTGTTACATAAAACATGAGGTCAGTAACTAAGGCTAATTAAATTTTAGGAGGAGCAAAAGTCACCAACAGGTTTTTGCATTCATCCTACCAATTCTAAAACAGTGATACAGTACACCATTAATAGCCTTAGAATCGCTAATTATTTCAACATGAATAGCGATATCAACGCTGTCAGTTTAATTTAATACACTCAGGAGAATTCCTGCAGAATGCATGATTTCTCTATTATTTCCTGGTTTTCACAACCATTAAAAGCTATAAATTCTCTTTCGTTTCTTCAGAGAGAGATTAGTAGCCTAGAGCCTCTCACCCTTTTGAGGAATATTGTAGTTGTTATTTTTTAAAGAAATAGGAAGTAAAAACAAAATAGAAATTCAGGAATTGGAGTAGTCTAGGTTTAATTCTGTGATCTAGTATGAGGCAAAAATGTTCCTAACTCTAAAAGAATTAAAAGACTCATGCCTTCTATTGGCTTAGTGAAGTTCCTACTTAAGGAATGACCTTAGACTTGGGGTTGAAGTGTCTTCTTTTGGGAGAGGAGCTAAAATGAGAGTCTGGAGGAGTGTAAGTGAAAAGAAATTATTTGCTTGAAGAAATAAGTAGGTTTTATTCATTAGAAACTTCCAAGTTGAAAGGAAGGAGTAATCGACTCATTTCACAAAAAACTTCATTTAGAAGGCAATAGAGAACAATCACAACTTTCTCATGGGGGATGAGTGAGTTAAAATTTATACTACAAAACAATAATTTGATAGTAACTAATTAAAAAGTACTAGATTAGTCCCTAAAATCATGGAATCTCAGGGTTGGACAAAACCTTAAGGATAATCTATTCTAAGTTTTTAATGCATATGATCCCTCTACAATATCCCTTAAAAGTGATTAACCAATCTTGACTTGCATATCTTTAGTGAGAGGAAACTTACTACCTAGTTTTCAGAACATTCTAATTGTTTGAAAATTCTTCTTTCAACCAACCATCCTTGGATTTTCACTCATTTGCTGGTTTAGTGTCTTGCAAAATGTGGTATTTGACATGGTTTTAGGTGATATACAGGAAATTGTCTTTTAATTTTAATGATACTATATATTTCAACATACATTCAAAAAATATACTAGTGTACCAAACTCATGATTTCACAGATTATTATTGCATAAGATGAAGTTAAGGAAAGAGAAAATGAGTCTTTGTAAGGCTGAGTTGATAAACTATTAAGTAAATGTTAAATGTATGTAAATATGAATATGACTGACATTGTGAAGGTGATTACAAAATGACCAAGTATGAAAAACAATACCCTAGGCCTACACTGTGGGAACCAGAACAGATGCCATACTCCTGTATAATGGCAGACTGTACTGTCATGAGATTAGTCAGGAGGTATATATAGATAAACTGTGGTAGAGAGAAGTGGTAGAAGGCTACTGCAATAATGGAACAGATATAATGATGGCCTGAACCATGGTGAAGGCAGCAGAAATGTTGAGAAAGACGTCTATTAGTGAAGTGACATGGAAAGAACACTGTCCCGCATCTCAAAGGATTCAGGTCTTAGTCCTACCTCTCCTCTAACTAGACCTCCCCTTACTTCTCCAGGCCTCCGTTTTCCTCATCTGTGCAATGGGGATGGTTTCCTATGCAATCACCTAAGTTCCTCCTAGCTTTGAAAACTTTAATTACATAAAAATTATTGTGACTGTATGGGCTGGGCAAAAGAATATAAATACAAGGAAGGGAGAAGAAAGAATCAAACATGGTTTGAGGAATGGGTGACTAGTGTCATTCACAGATAAGAGAGTCAAGCAGAGAGAATAATTTGGAATCAGTGGGCAAGGAAAGGTTTGGATCTGTTGCAATGTAGAGGCCAATGACATCTTTTTCTGATATCTGATAGCTCCTTGGAAACTTGAGAAAGAGCAAGACTCCAGTTTCTCATTTGCAAAATAGAAATGAGGTGATCTATAGAGATTTAGGGTCACTTACAGAGAGATAGTAGGTGAAGTCACAAAATGGAAAAGACAAGACTCAATAAAAAAAGACAGGAGAGAAAACTGGAGTTAAGGGAGTTAACATTTATTGAGAGGCTACTCTGTGCTAGGCATGTTATTTACATCTCATTTAAACTTCACAAAAATCTTGTGACATATATATAGTTCTCCCCATTTTACAAAACAGGAAAAGTGATGCATAGCAAGGTCCAAGATCACACAAGAATGAACACACAGCTCAGATTTGAACCTGTCTGTCTGACTTCCAAATCCATGTGGTGCAGGTCCTAAGAGGACAGAGATGTGTGAAACACAGACAATAAGGAGAAGGGATGAGGACACTGCATGGATGTTCTCTGAGGGATGGAGGGAGAAACCCCTCTATGTTGTATGAGGCAAGCACAGCCAAAGCTAGAGAGAAGGAAAGGAGGGAACAGTTACATTAAATGTGGCAGAAAAGAGGGGTGAGAACTTTAAAATTTGGGGTGAGTGGCAAGATGGCCCATGATGCCACCTCATAGAGTTTTCTAATATGTTGATTGGGGTGGACCTCAGATTGTTAAGTATAATAGTAAATATATACTGAACTCTTACCATGTGCCAAACACTTTCCTAAGTGATTTACATGTATTAAGTCATTTAATGCTAACTGGCTCACTGAATGGACTGGGCTCAGTAGGGTTCAAGGCAGGAAATAATTTTTCTCTTCCTAACACAACCTTTCAATCCCATTCCCTTAGTTCTCCATGACTACCCCTGGTCAATATATTGAGCAGATCCCCTAACTTCTCTTGATCACTTTTCAGGTACTGTATTAGAAATTGTAATCCATGCATTAATATAATGGATACCATGTGGTGGCAAAAAGAATGAAGATGTTCTTTATGTACTGAAACAAAATATTAAGTGGGAAAAAAAACAGGAGAGTGAACAGAATAACCTACCAATATGTAATAAAGGGAAAACATACATATTTATATTTAATTATATGTGTATTAAATACTACTTGGAATATCCGCAAGGAATTAATAAAAAGATGTGCCCATGGGAAGGTGAAGTTGTTGGCTGGGGTAACTGTAGAGGGAAGGAAACTTTTCACTGAATGTCTTTTTATTCTCTTTGACTTTTAATCTACTTGAATGTATTACTATTGAGCTCAGTCAGCTATTTCCACAATAATGATGCATAATAACAATTACTCCCAAACTCAGGGCCATAAGCATTGATTCTCATGCTCATAGACAAGTGGTTCGGCTGAGTGGCTTGCTTCAGGCTGCAACTGTGCAGATTGCCTGTGGTGGCTCTACTTCACTTGTCTTATTTTGGGGCCCCAGCTGGAGGGGCAGAGACTTTCTGGGACATGTTCTTTTTGTAGTGAGGCCAGAGGTCCCAGAGAGGTGACAAAAAACACTCATGCTTCTAACTAAAGGTCTAGGCTTGGAATGTTCACACAGTCACTTCTAACCAACATATTTGAATAATGCATGCATGCTCCTCCAGGAGGTAGAGAGGGATGAATCATTGCTGGACAATCATCTATATACTATTAAAAAAGTTAGGTCCAGTTGAGTTTAATATCACATTTTTAATATCCTATCTAATCCTAAATTTCTCCTTTCCCCACTGTAGTTCAGGCTTGATCCATATTTAGAAGTCTGTAGTGGGGAAAGGGAGCATGGCCAGTTTCTTTTCCTTCCTCCCTCCCTCCCTTCCTTTCTTCCTTCCTTCCCTTTCTTTTTTTCTTTCTTTCCGTTCTTCTCCTTTCTTCACTTTACCTACTTTCTAACTTTACATGCTATTTCTGGCTTCTTCAAAGTTGAGTGCCAGAAAGAAGGATGGTTAGAAGGAAAGAGCAAGTTCTAATGTGGCTAGTCTTCTGTAATATAAATTGGGGTCCTATGTATAGCACATGGCAAGGTACTGGTCCTTTGTATCATGACATATTTTGTGGATTCTTTTGAAATCCCTGGCAGGGACCTCTTGCTTAACCATTCCTTGGAACAGATGATGTACCTTCTGCATGACCACTCCTGGCTCCTGCTTCTGGTGATACACGACTCACAGAGGTTTTCAGTCTATCAGATCTATTGGGTGGGATTTTTCCAAGTACTCAAGTTCTGCTACTATATGCCACTTAAGAGAAATCAGCACCTTTACCTGCGGTTGATTAAAGTGTTGCATCTATTGTAGTCCTTATTCTCTGTTAATAGAGGCAGCTACTCATCATTAAACTTTTCCAGGTGAAGGACAGTTCTAGTATCCTCAAGGTTTTCTTGAATCATTTTGTCAACTTGGCTTGATCATAAGGAAGCACCTTTTCCCTTCAAATGTATAACTCTAATCAACTCTTTCCAAAGAAATCCTGATCTCTTTTCTCCCCAGTCTATACAAGCTTTCTATTACATAGGTTGGAAGAGGATGGTGCGTTAAGGAAGTGAATGGCATTTAGAATCATAGATTCTAGACGCCGCTCTGCCACTACTGTAGAAGTGACATGAATGAGAATCTAGTTCAACACCATTTTTCTAAAGAAGAGGAAACTGGGGCTCATACACTTTATATAACTTGTGCTTTTCAATCTGATAGCTAGTGACAAAGCTCTGCCTAAATCTGTGTTTGGGGGATTGTAGTACTGTGTTTTTTTCCCCGCTGAATCAAAGCAGGAAGTCTTTCCTTATGATTAAACAACCCTCTTTTTGTGATTTAGATCCTTTCTTCTTGTTCTGGTCTTGGCAAGGACCAGACCAGGAGAACAGCTTGTCACCATTTTTTGTATGTGAACCTTATAAATAAAAAGCCTTCCAAACCTGCCCCAAGAGTTAGGATTTCTTTTAGAGTCTTAAGCCTCAGGGACTCATTTTAGTCCATTCAAACTACAAAATACTTTGGTTCTGAAGATCTTCTGAAAGGCCCCAGTAAAGATCTCTCCTCACAGTCCATTCTTCAATAAGTCCCTCTGTAGCGATAGGGGGAGATGTGCAAAGCCAGCTGAACTTGGAGCTCATTATTCCTAGAGTAAGGTGTATTTTAAACCTAATACTTAGATTCCAAACTCTTTCCTCTGTACAAGTTATTTTGCTTAAGTAAAATAACATTCTTAACTCTGAGTATAGAGTTCTTAAATAGGAACATATATCTTCTTTTCCTCCCTTTTTTGGAAATTTAAAGTTCATTAAGTTATTAACCTTTGAAAGTTTCTATCCTCCCACTTCATTGTCTGTCATCCGAAGGTCTCCCCTCCTCCGTGTCACAGCCTCTCTCCCTATAAGGATGCGTTCTCTTCCTTTAGTGCTGCTTTTATCACACTTCTCAACATTATTGCCCTTTCTCTGCCTATCTTTGAAGCCTTGTGAATATGCATGTGTGTACCCCACAGTCACACACACAATGCAGATAAAAAAACAAAATCTCCTGTCTTCTGAGAAAAGTTCTAACTCTCCTCAGGTACTGTAGATGTCTTGTTTCATATTATTGATTTAAAATATAAGAGGAGCCCTGAATCGTAATCTTGCATTATGCCTCAGAGCAGACCTTCTTAAAAGTACAATTCCTTCCCCAAAGGAAATGAGAGAGCTATTTAAAACAAGCAATCAATCCATTTAGAACTCACCACAATCTGAAGAACATTTCTCACAGTGATGAATTGAAGGAAGAGAGGCAAAGAATTTTTAAAAAATGGATTTAAAAGGAGATTTTGGACCCATCAGCATTCACTGAGTCCAAACATAGAAATTCAATTCAATTTATCATGTAGAGAAAAGATTACTCACTGCAGAGTTCTTAAATCAGTGTGCTGCATTCAAAGTTGTTAAATGAGAATCATTTTTAATTACCACTATCTGCTCAGTATTAAACTTTTCTACATGATTTGATTGTCTTGCTGCAGCATGAGTTGCCTTTAGCTCCCCTCTCTTTCAATCCCCAAATTAGCTGCCCCCTGACATTTTTTTCAGAGGGTTCAGATTCATCCCTTCTTTTGAAAAGTCAGCACCTCCCAGGAAGTGACTACCTCACACGAATGCATACTATTCCAGTAATCGATTACCCCACTATTGGTTTTATCTTCTTTACTTTTTTGTCCGGTACACAAAGTAAGGATCGTCTACTAGAAGTACATGGCATTTAGGGAATGCCATTTCCATGTGCAGTCTACCTACTATACCTTCTAGTTATTTGTTAAGCCAAATCTAAACTCAGTCTTATGACTACAGGATTACATTTCTATTGCTGGTTTTGGTGGAACTTTTTTTTACCACACAACACTCATTTCTCCTGGTAACATTACCTCAATTTTGCTCTATTGTGTAAAATCTACTGAAACTGTCAATAAAGGTGCCCTGACCTCCTTTGTCCTAGGCAAAAGTCCATGATCCAAACCTTTTCCCTGAAATTTGGCAGAGCAGAATGACAAAAAGCCTGAAAATGATTGGAGCTCATTCACCCCAAGGAGATTGCCCATCTGCCCCTGCTCCCTGCACCCCTAATGTTGCTATAGCTTTTATCCTTGCTGAGTCTGACTGTTCAGCTTTCTTCACGATGATGTGAACTACTCATTATCCTTCCAATAAACTTCTGTTTAGTGTTGTTTTTTGTTGATTAAATTAGAGTTGGTTTTTGTTGATTACAAACCAGAGACTTCCAATTGAGATATAATGGAATTGGCCTCAAATATCCTCCAGTGCAGTTGGTTTTCCCACCTCTGGTCAAGAGCAGGACAGGCTCTTTTGGGACTAGAAATTTACTCTTTGGTTTTCCTAAAATTTCTTCCTTCTTCATGCTACTAAACTTTACCTTTCCATCCTTTATGGTATTTATTCAAACTTCACTCTTTTTCATGAAAACTAACTTCATTCAGCGTTCCTCCAGAATTTGCTTACCAGTCATTTGCTATTTGCCAAACATCAAAGGTGGCTCTCCCTGCACAGAGAAGATCTCTTAGCATTTGCATCAGAATAAGCCACCAAATATTAAGCAAATAAAAAATTAAGCCACTACATATCCACTCCTGTACTTTTTAATGAAGTAAACCAAAATAACTTACTGGTTAGACCAACCCTGAATCGCTATTATAAAATGTAAATTATCCATAGGGAAACCATTATCAAAGTTCTGTCTCCCTCAAAGAGCAGGAGATAAAGTACAGCAGAGATATGGTCAAATCTAGGCAGATGGTTTATGCACAAAATTTACTTTTGATCCATAGCAGTAGAATAGGCTAGCAAATGATCCTAAAATTTCAATGACTTAACACAACAAAATTTTATTTCTTACTCATACTTCATATCTAAGATTGGTTACCAGAGATTCCTATATGTTATAGCCTCTCAAGGATCTAGTAGGTAAAAGTATCCTGCTGATGAACATGTTTTCTTTTGCTCATATTTCATGACGAAGCAAATAACATGGCCACAATATCTTTAGTTGGGCAAGGAAATGAAATCCCTCCATGTGCTTGGGAAAGGAATAAATACTTGATAGATAGTACTATTGATTACCCTAGATGCCTCCCTCCTTCTCTATACTTTTCTTTCCCTCACCATGATCAGCATTCATCAGCTTAGAACTACCCACCTCAGTCCAGGCATTTTTCTGTTTTGCACTTGATTTAACTGAGCTATTACTTGATTTTGATCAAGATATTAATTGATAATGATAACATATTGAATTGATAGAGACTTTATAGTTTACATAGCATTTCTATATAAAATATCTCCTTTGACCCTCACAACCACCCAGGGACATATGTGGGACAAAGAGTATTAACTCCATTTTATACAGATGACTAAACTGAAGCATAAGAGAGCAAAGTGCCTGATCCTAATTCCCAGTGATAGAGCTGGGACTCAAAATCATATCTTTCCACACTAAACCCATTGCCATGTTTATTTTTTTCCACACTATACTTAATACAGTGAACAAATAAAGCATGTAGCCCCTACCAATTTCATTACCATAAAAAAGAGGACCCCAAGAAGATAGAAATTTTTTTCCAAAACCAAAGAAATGAAGCTACAGTGGTAGTAAGGGCAGCCCCTCTGGACTGCTGGAATGGAGTTATTCTAGAATTATGACTACTACTGGAAGAAGGTTTTTTCCCCTTTCCTTTTACACAGCACAGAGGTGGCTGCCTGCTTCTCTACCTACTTCTAGAAATAGCTTGAGGTAGGGGACCAGGGGGTATGAGTGTGTCTCATTGTCAGTTGATTAAAAAGATGGGAGATGGTCATGTATGTGAGAATTGCTTCAAAGGAAAGCAAAGAATCTCTCTGATGTTGCTAGTGAAAATGAGTGGCTAAACTAACCTGAATGCATAGTAACAGTTTCTACATTTCTATCAAAATAATAGCATCGTATACATTTTTAATATACACTTTTCAGGTTAGGAAATTGGCCTAATGTAGGTCAGTTTAATCACTGAGTCACTAAGAACTAGTTTGTTGTAAAAAGTTACGGTCATTACATGTCCTGGAACTTCCTGTTTCAGACAGGTGTCAGTATATCTCAGTTTTTGGATTTGGACATATTTGTCGTCACCAGGGGGAAAGGGAAACAGTGTGGCTGTGATCTTGGGTACCTCATGCCATTCACTTCTCTTGTCAACCTCTCAAAGGCATGAATGTATTACAGGAGCATGTTGTGGATAGTATAGGAACTTCAAGGTGACAGGAAAGGCACAGTTGACATGTAATTGAAAACTCCACTAAAAAAACCTATAAGACAGATGAAAATGTGAAATTGTCTAGCAACATTTGCCCCTGAATATCAATCACTGCCAATCACTGATAAACTTTTCCAGTAACTCAACCTCATATTCCCCATTTCTCTAGGAGGGGTCATCATCTCCTGTGCATGCAGCACACCTGCAGGCAGGCCTCTTCTGGCGTTTGCCTATAGGAAGGTCATTATAAGGCAGAACAAATTAGGACAGCTTCCCTAGCAGCAGCAATTAACCTTCAGGAACCTGTCAGGCATAGGTATATTTTAGGACTGCAGAAACCATTAACCTTCTTGTTATTTAAAGAAGTGAACAGTTGGAAGAAAATCTAAGATCTTCTTCACCACCTCTCTCTTCACTTCCCCCTTCTTCATCCACCCCGGCCCCTTCCCATCCCACCCCACCATACTCTTCCCCTCGTTTTCATTTATGCTATAGCTGTCTTTGAGATGTGTAGAGTCCCCTACTTACATGTGGATGGTGGCAGTTGTAACTTGGTGCCCATCTGTAAAGTCTCAATGTGGGCAGCCCTCAAGGAGATCACTTACACATGGTTACGTGACATCTTTTCTGCTCTGGATCGACCCTGAGGACCAGAGGACCTGAGGACCAAGTCTGGGGGGGGACTTGATGCAGGTCCTAAAGCCTTCTGGCCTGGTTCCATGTGGTGGAAGGTGCTACTGATGCCTGTCACACATACAGCGCCCCTGCAGGTACCTCTTAAATGCCCATCCATCTCCTTCTCATCTTTTTCCCTCTGGCTCTCTAGAAAAAAAGGAAGCTCGCCCTCTCTGCAGGGGAGAGCAAACAGCAAGTTGGCTCATTCATCATTGCCTATCTCAGGTGCAAGCTGTGGATGAATGTTCAGAGACTGACACAGCCCTGGTTAGAACTTCCATAACAATGCCCCTTTTCCCTGTTAGCTAGGGGTTTCTGACTGGGAAGAAAATAATATCTGCATCATTTTAAATGTTAACATTCAAGAAATAGCATCTCATTTTGAATAACTGCTAATCTGATGTCTATTAGCTAGGGTAACTTACATTTGGATTCTAATGTACAAAAAATAGAATCTTTGGGGTTTAATTTAATTTTCAACTAATGATGCTTTATTCTAGAAAAGCCACAGTGAATATCAAAGGAAAAGCATGGGACAATAGTCTTGAGTCTCTTATATCAAATATCATTTATGCACTTACATTTAAGAGACAGAGAGGAAAATATTGATTTTATTAAAGAACTAGGTGCTATTATTTCATTTAAAAATAATCCCTAGGTTATTAAGCAACAGTGTGAAAATCTAATCTGGCAACATGTTTATGATTGTCACAGGAAGAACCTATGAAGAAATTCTAAGGAAATAACTGATTCAGTATTTGATGTGTCTTCTGGCAAAGTGAAGAGATGCGAGGATTGCCTCAGCCTCTGAGGAAGCCTCTTTAATTTAAATGTGCATGCTGAGATGCAGCTGTGCTGATGAATGCATATTTATTGGACCTGGACAGGAGGCGAATGCATAACTAATTAAACTATCCTGGTGTCAGATACTCTGGCCAATATCCACTTAAAAAAAAGCATCACTGTTTAAAGTGCATTTTGGAAGCAAAAAGTTATCACTCAGAACTGGTTAACAAATAATATCTAAGAAAGAATGCTAAGGTGATTTTTTTTTTAACATCTTTATTGGAGTATAATTGCTTTACAATGGTGTGTTAGTTTCTGCTTTATAACAAAGTGAATCAGCTATACATAAACGTATATCCGCATGTCTCCTCCCTCTTGCGTCTCCCTCCCACCCTCGCTATCCCACCCCTCTAGAAGGACACAAAGCACCGATCTCCCTGTGCTATGCGGCTGCTTCCCACTAGCTATCTATTTTACATTTGGTAGTGTATATATGTCCATGCCACTCTCTCACTTCACCCTAACTTACCCTTCCCCTTCCCCGTGTCCTCAAGTCCATTCTCTATGTCTGCAACTTTATTCCTGTCCTGCCCCTAGGTTCTTCAGAACCTTTTTTTTTTTTTTTAAGATTCCATATATATGTGTTAGCATATGGTACTTGTTTTTCTCTTTCTGACTTCACTCTGTATGACAGTCTCTAGGTCCATGCACATCACTACAAATAACCCAATTTTGTTTCTTTTTATGACTGAGTAATATTCCATTGTATATATGTGCCATATCTTCTTTATCCATTCATCTGTCAATGGACACTTAGGTTGCTTCCATGTCCTGGCTATTGTAAATACAGCTGCAGTGAACATTGTGGTACATGACTGTTTTTGAATTATGGTTTTCTCAGGGTATATGCCCAGTAGTGGGATTCCTGGGTTGTATGGTAGTTCTATTTTTACTTTTTTAAGGAACCTCCATACTGTTCTCCATAGTGGCTGTATCAATTTACATTCCCACCAGCAGTGCAAGAGGGTTCCCTTTTCTCCACACCCTTTCCAGCATTTATTGTTTGTAGATGTTTTGATGATGGCCATTCAGACTGGTGTGAGGTAATACCTCATTGTAGTTTTGATTTGCAATTCTCTAATGATTAGTGATGTTGAGCATCCTTTCATGTGTTTGTTGGCAATCTGTATATCTCCTTTGGAGAAATGTCTATTTAGGTCTTCTGCCCATTTTTGGATTGGGTTTTTTGTTTTTTTGATATTGAGCTGCATGAGCTGCCTGCATATTTTGGAGATTAATCCTTTGTCAGTCGCTTCATTTGCAAATATTTTCCTCTATTCTGAGGGTTGCCTTTTCATCTTGTTTATCGTTTCCTTTGGTGTGCAAAAGCCTTTAAGTTTCATTAGGTCCCATTGGTTTATTTTTGTTTTTATTTCCATTTCTGTAGGAGGTGGGTCAAAAAGGATCTTGCTTTGATGTATGTCATAGAGTGTTCTGCCTATGTTTTTCTCTAAGAGTTTTATAGTGTCTGGTCTTACATTTAGGTCTTCAGTCCATTTTGAGTTTATTTCTGTGTACGGTGTTAGGGAGTGTTCTAATTTCATTCTTTTACATGTAGCTGTCCAGTTTTCCCAGCACCACTTATTGAAGAGACTGTCTTTTCTCCATTGTATATTTTTGCCTCCTTTATCAAAGATAAGGTGACCATATGTGTGTGGGTTTATCTCTGGGCTTCCTATCCTCTTCCATTGATCTATGTTTCTGTTTTTAATGTCAGTACCATACTGTCTTGATGACTGTAGCTTTGTAATATAGTCTGAAGTCCAGACCCTAATTCCTCCAGCTCCATTTTTCTTTCTCAAGATTGCTTTGGCTATTTGGGGTCTTTTGTATCTCCATAAAAATTGTGAAATTTTTTGTTCTAGTTTTGTGAAAAATGCCATTGGTAGTTTGATAGGGATTGCATTGAATCTGTAGATTGCTTTGGGTAGTATAGTCATTTTCACAATATTGATTCTTCCCATCCAAGAACATGGTATATCTCTCCATCTGTTTGTATCATCTTTAATTTCTTTCATCAGTGTCCTTTAGTTTTCTGCATACATGTGTTTTGTCTCCATAGGTAGGTCTATGCCTAGGTATTTTTTCCTTTTTGTTGCAATGGTAAATGGGAGTGTTTCCTTAATTTCTCTTTCGGATTTTTCATCATTAGTGTATAGGAATGCAAGAGATTTTTGTGCATTAATTTTATATCTTGCTACTTTACCATTGATTAGCTCTAGTAGTTTTCTGGTAGCATCTTTGGGATTCTCTATGTATAGAATCATGTCATCTGCAAACAGTGACAGTTTTACTTTTTCTTTTCCAATTTCGATTCCTTTTATTTATTTTTCTTCTCTGATTGCTGTGGCTAAAGCTTCCAAAACTATTTTGAATAACAGTGGTGAGAGTGGGCAACCTTGTCTTGTCCTTATCTTAGAAGAAATGGTCTCAATCTTTCACCAAAGATGAAAGATGTTGGCTCTGGGTTTGTCATATATGGCCTTTATTATGTTGAGGTAAGTTCCCTCTATGCCTACTTTTTGGAGAGTTTTTATCATAAGTGGGTGTTGAATTTTGTCAAAAGCTTTTTCTGCATCTATTAAGATGATCATATGGTTTTTCTCCTTCAATTTGTTAATATGGTTTATCACGTTGATTGATTTGTGTATATTGAAGAATCCTTACATTCCTGGGATAAACCCCACTTTATCATGGTGTATGATCCGTTTAATGTGCTGTTGGATTCTGTTTCCTAGCATTTTGTTGAGGATTTTTGCATCTATGTTCATCAGTGATATTGGTCTGTAGTTTTCTTTTTTGTGACATCTTTGTCTGGTTTTGGTATCAGGGTGACGGTAGCCTCATAGAATGAGTTTGGGAGTGTTCCCCCCTCTGCTATATTTTGGAATAGTTTGGGAAGGATAGGTGTTAGCTCTTCTCTAAATATTTGATAGAATTCTCCTGTGAATCCGTCTGGTCCTGGGCTTTGGTTTGTTGGAAGATTTTTAATCACAGTTTCAATTTCAGTGCTTGTGATTGGTCTGTTTATGTTTTCTATTTCTTCCTGGTTCAGTCTCGGAAGGTTGTGCTTTTCTACGAATTTGTCCATTTCTTCCAGGTTGTCCATTTTATTGGCATATAGTTGCTTGTAGAAATCTCTCATGATCCTTTGTATTTCTGCAGTGTCAGTTGTTACTTCTCCTTTTTCATTTCTAATTCTCTTGATTTGAGTGTTCTCCCTTTTTTTCTTGATGAGTCTGGCTAGTGGTTTATCAATTTTGTTTATCTTCTCAAAGAACTAGCTTTTAGTTTTATTGATATTTGCTATTGTTCCCTTCATTTCTTTTTCATTTACTTCTGATCTGATCTTTCTGATTTCTTTCCTTCTGCTAACTTTGGGGTATTTTTGTTCTTCTTTCTCTAATTGCTTTAGGTGTAAGGTAGGTTGTTTATTTGAGATTTTTCTTGTTTCTTGAGGTAGGATTGTATTGCTATAAACTTCCCTCTTCATACTGCTTTTGCTGCATCCCATAGGTTTTGGGCCATCGTGTTTTCATTGTCCTTTGTTTTTAGGTATTTTTTGATTCCCTCTTTGATTTCTTCAGTGATCTCTTGGTTATTTAGTAGTGTATTGTTTAGCCTCCATGTGTTTGTATTTTTTAAAGTTATTTTCCTGTAATTGATATCTAGTGTCATAGCATTGTGGTCAGAAAAATACTTAATACGATTTCAATTTTCTTAAATTTACCAAGGCTTGATTTGTGACCCAAGATATGATCTATCCTGGAGAATGTTCCATGAGCACTTGAGAAGAAAGTGTATTCTGTTGTTTTTCATGGAATGTCCTATAAATATCAATTAAGTCCAACTTGCTTAATGTATCATTTAAAGCTTGTGTTTCCTTATTTATTTTCATTTTCGATGATCTGTCCATTGGTGAAAGTGGGGTGTTAAAGTCCCCTACTATGATTATATTACTGTTGATTTCCCCTTTTATGGCTGTTAACATTTGCCTTATGTATTGAGGTGCTCCTATGTTGGGTGCATAAATATTTACAATTGTTATATCTTCTTGGATTGATCCCTTGATCATTATGTAGTGAGTGTCCTTCTTTGTCTCTTGTAATAGTCTTTATTTTAAAGTTTATTTTGTCTGATATGAGAATTGCTACTCCAGCTTTCTTTTGATTTCCATTTGCATTTAATATCTTTTTCCATCCCCTCACTTTCAGTCTGTATGTGGCCCTAGGTCCTAAGTGGGTCTCTTGTAGACAGCATATATTTGGGTCTTGTTTTTGTATCCATTCAGCCAGTCTATGACTTTTAGTTGGAGCATTTAATCCATTTACATTTAAGGTAATTATTGATATGTATGTTCCTATGACCATTTTCTTAATTGTTTTCGGATTGTAATTGTAGGTCTTTTCCTTCTCTTGTGTTTCCTGCCTAGAGAAGTTCCTTTAGCATTTGTTTTAAAGCTAGTTTTGTGGTGCTGAATTTTCTTAGCTTTTGCTTGTCTGTAAAGATTTCAATTTCTCTGTCGAATCTGAATGAGATCCTTGCTGGGTAGAGTAATCTTGGTTGTAGTTTTTTCCCTTTCATCACTTTAAATATGTCCTGCCACTCCCTCTGGCTTTCAGAAATTCTGCTGAAAGGTCAGCTGTTAGCCTTATGGGGATTCCCTTGTATGTTATTTGTTGCTTTTCCCTTGCTGCTTTTAATATTTTTTCTTTGTATGTAGTTTTTGATAGTTTGATTAATATGTGTCTTGGCATGTTTCTCCTTTGATTTATCCTGTATGGGACTCTCTGCACTTCCTGGACTTGATTGACTATTTCCTTTCCCATATTAGGGAAGTTTTCAGCTATAATCTCTTCAAATATTTTCTCAGTCCTTTTTTTTTTCTCTTCTTCTTCTGGGACCCATATAATTCGAATGTTGGCATGTTAAATATTGTCCCAGAAGTCTCTGAGAGTGTCCTCAATTCTTTTCATTCTTTTTTCTTTATTCTGCTCTGTGGTAGTTATTTCCACTATTTTGTCTTCTAGGTGACTTATCCATTCTTCTGCCTCAGTTATTCTGCTATTGATTCCTTCTAGAGAATTTTAAATTTCATTTATTATGTTGTTCATCATTGTTTGTTTGCTCTTTAGTTTTCTAGGCCCTTGTTAAACGTTTCTTATATTTTCTCCATTCTATTTACAAGATTTTGGATCATCTTTACTATCATTACTCTGAATTCTTTTTCAGGTAGACTGCCTATTTCCTCTTCATTTGTTTCTGCTGGTGGGTTTTTACCTTCCTCCTTCATCTTCTGTGTCTTTTTCTGTCTTCTCATTTTGCTTACCTTACTGTGTTTGGGGTCTTCTTTTCACTGGCTGCAGGTTCGTAGTCCCATTGTTTTTGGTGTCTGTCTCCAGTGGCTAAGGTTGGTTTAATGGGTTGTGTAGGCTTCCTGTTGGAGGGGACTGGTGCCTGTGTTCTGGTGGATGAGGCTGGATCTTTTCTTTCTGGTGGGCAGGACCACATCTGGTGGTGTGTTTTGGGGTGTCTGTGAACTTATTATGATTTTAGGCAGCCTCTCTGCTAATGAGTGGGGTTGTGTTCCTGTCTTGGTAGTTGTTTGGCATAGGGTGTCCAACACTGTAGCTTGCTGGTCGTTGAGTGGATCTGGGTCTTCGCATTGAGATGGAGATCTCTGTGAGAGCTTTCACCATTTGAAATACGTGGGACCAGGAGGTCTCTGGTGGACCAATGTCCTGACCTTGGCTCTCCCACCTCAGGGACTCAAGCCTGATACCTGGCTGGAGCACCAAGACCCTGGAAAGAAAAAGAAAGAGAGAAGGAATAAAATAAAATTAAAAAGTTATTAAAATAAAAAATATATTATTAAAAAGAAAAAAGTAATAAAAAAAAGAAAGAAAGAAAGAAGAGAGCAACCAAACCAAAAAACAAATCCACCAATGATAACAAGCGGTAAAAACTATACTAAAAAACAAAAAAGAAAAACGGACAGACAGAACCCTAGGACAAATGGTAAAAGCAAAGCTATACAGACAAAGTCACATAAAGAAGCATACACATACAAACTCACAAAATGAGAAAAAGGAAAAAAATATATATATATATTAAAAAAGGAAGAGAGCAACCATATTAATAAACAAATCTACCATTGATAATAAGCTCTAAATACTCAACTAAGATAAACATAAAATCAGAAACAAATTGATGCAGAAAGCAAACCCCAAGTCTACAGTTGCTCCCAAAGCCCACTGCCTCAAGTTTGGGATGATTCATTGTCTATTCAGTTATTCCACAGATGCAGGGTACATTAATTTGACTGTGGAGATTTAATCTGCTGCTCCTGAGGCTGCATGGAGATATTTCCCTTTCTCTTCTTTGTTCACACAGCTCCTGAGGTTCAGCTTTGGATTTGGCCCCGTCTCTTCGTGTAGGTTGCCTGACGTGTCTGTTCCCTGCCCAGACATGACGGGGTTAAAGTTGCAGCTGATTAGGGGGCTCTGGCTCACTCAGGGCAGAGGGAGGGAGGGGTACAGAATGGGGCAAGCCTGCGGCGGCAGAGGCAGCGTTACGTTGCAACAGCCTGAGGCATGATGTGTGTTCTCCCAGGGAAATTGGCCTTGGATCACAGTGCCCTGGCAGTGGCCGGCTGCACAGGCTCCCAGGAGGGAAGGTGTGGATAGTGACCTGTGCTTCCACACAGGTTTCTTGGTGGCTGCAGCAGCAGCCTTAGCATTTCATGCCCATCTCTGGGGTCCTCGCTGATAGCTGTAACTCGCGCCCGTCTCTGGAGCTCATTTAGGCAGTGCTCTGAATCCCCTCTCCTCGCACACCCTGAAACAATGCTCTCTTGCCTCTTAGGCAGTTTCAGACTTTTTCCCGGACTCCCTCCTGGCTAGCTGTGGCACACTAGCCCACTTCAGGCTGTGTTCACGCAGTCAACTCCAGTCCTCTCCCTGGGATCTGATCTCCGAAGCCCGAGCCTCAGCTCCAGCCCCCACCCTCCCCAGCGGGTGAGCAGAGAAGCCTCTCAGGCTGGTGAGTGCTGGTCAGCACCGATCCTCTGTGCGGGAATCTCTCCACTTTGCCCTCTGCACCCCTGTTGCTGTGCTTTCCTCTGTGGCTCTGAAGCGTCCCCCCCTCCCACCCCCCATCTCCGCCAGGGAAGGGGTTTCCTAGTGTGTGGAAACTTTTCCTCCTTCGCAGCTCCCTCCCAGAAGTGCAGGTCCCATCCCTATTCTTTTGTCTCTGCTTTTTCTTTTTTCTTTTGCCCTCCCCAGGTACATGGGGAGTTTCTTGCCTTTTGGGAGGTCTGAGGTCTTCTGCCAGCGTTCAGTAGGTGTTCTGTAGGAGCTGTTCCTCATGTAGATGTATTTTTGATGTATTTGTGGGGAGGAAGGTGATCTCCACATCTTACTCCTCCACCATCTTGAAGCTATATGCTAAGGTGATTTTACTAAGATTAGAAAAATAGAGTTTAAGAATGTCTTTAATTTAGAGGTGACTTTATAAAAGTTTACTTAATGAAGAATGCTGATCAATTATCTTTGCTTTCTAACTGAGACAACTTTCTTCTTATTTTATGAGATAAAAAGGATGAATTGTCTAGAAAAGGTACAGAATGGCATGTTAGTGCACATCTAGTCTACCTGTCCCCTTTACGGCTGGGATATAAACTAAGTTTCTCTGTTTCTCAGCTTAGAGTTCTTCCATTGCATTACTGTAAGCCAGTGAAGAATTTTATAATGCTAATCTTAAAAGAAATGGAAATGGTTAACAAAGAAAGTTCTTGAAATTTGTTTCAACAAATCTGGAGAAGATAAGTGGCCCTGGCACAGATGGAAGCAAAGAGAGGGGACTGGTTAGCGTCAGAATGCTGGAGTTCTGTTATGTCCTACACTCTGCAACATATTAAATGATTCAACCTAGACATTTATTTCATCCATACTATGCACACTTTGGCTTTTCATTATCTCATGACTAAGTATCTATTGATAGATCTAGGTTGAGGAGAATATTCCAATTTGGGGGTTTCTGAGGCAGTGTAATAAATAATGCTTCTCTACCTTGCCCAGATTCTGAACTAATCAAGTAATAAATCAGCAGTAAGCTAATGGAGTACTGAAAGATCACCTTTATTACTGATAAAATTCGAACAATATATCTTAGAGTGCATTCAGATGGGCTAGAGCTGAATCCCAGAATCCAGTGGGCTTCACTCACTAGTCACAGGCAACAGTGACCTATGGCAGGTGGGCAGGACTGCTCCCAGGGGCAAGGGGAGGGGCGGGGTCATATCACATTTATTAATCTGATAAGTAACTCCATTTGCCTCTTATGTTCTCATCTTTGCTGGTGAAGTGAAAGGAGAGCAAAAAGATCAGTGTTACTCTCCTTGAACTCCCTCACAGGAAGACATAGGAGGGGGAAGAAACATTGCCTCCTAACAAAGGTGCTTGAATTTTGGTGGATATTGCCTTTTATGATTTTTCCTTTCAGTTGGCCACGAAAGACATGGAACCTAAGATTTTTTGGAAGCACCTTCCTTCTTTATGAACTTTGGGGCCACTAAATGTGTGTGTGTGTGTGCACGTGCGTGCGCATGCATGTGTGTGTTTGAATGGCCTTCTTTCTGTGGGCTGAGGGAACTATCTCCCTCTGTGAGAGGTGAGAAGAGAGGAAGGAGGAAGGATTTAGGCTCATTAGAGAAGTGATACAAATTTTAAAAAGTTAACATTCAGTTGCTGATATTCAAATAAGGATTTTGACAAATAAACTTGAAACTAGGTAAGAAGACAGAGAGAGAGAGATTGAGAAAGGATTTTCTTCCTTTAGCGTGGCAAGAGCCAAGCCTAGAAAAGTCACTTCTCCCAAATATTTATTGAATGATGACTATGGATTAGAGACCCTTCTAAGCACTGAGAATATAGCAGTGAATAAAATCTATTGATAAATCTCTGCCCTTGCTGAGATCTTATTCTGGTTGAGGTAGAGTTGGGATCCAGTGGGCCTATGATGGGATGGTATCTGCTCTGGTGAGGTAAATCAAAGCACGGCCTGAATGCTGGATGCCCATATCAAGTCAACAGTAAGAGTCAGGGGGTTACCATCTGACCCCAATCAAGTTGGAACGGGCCACCCATCAAGCACACCAGCTACTGACTTCAGACCTGAGTGCCAGCAGAGGGAGTAGCAACCAGGCAAAAAAGAAATATGATAGCAGAGTTACCATCAGCTCTGAGGACTCCTTCAGTCCACTGACACAAAGACCTGGTAAGCCCCTTCCCCAACATATACCCAGATACCATTTTGAGAAGAGAAGGGAGAAGGTGGCAAAATTTGCCAAGTGCAGATATCCAAATGAGAGTACTTTAGTGGATCTTGATTTAAAATGAATTATCAGTGAATTAAATGCCTAAACTAAAAGGAAGCTTTACACTGGAATGACTGAGGTAATTTATTAAATTTAAATTTACTTCATTTTTCCTGATATCTGCCAGTAGGGAGATTTGCCAGAGTGGTGTGGGTAATTTCATGACCTTGCCATATGATGCTGTGGAAATGATATCACATAAACACCAAAGGCACTTGGGTGCCTCACTGCTGACCCTTTGTCCCAGATTAATTTTGAGAAAAAAAGAACTTTTTTCCTTCCTCTCTTTGAAGCTAGTGATCTTTGGTAAACTCTGTCTACTGGAGGCAGATGATTTGTCAGTGATTCCCACTGTACACTGTACTCTAAAGGTACCAGAATGTTCAGAGGGTAGTACTGAAATTAGTGTGGTCCCAGGACCTAGGACTACACATTTTCTTAGGTATAGACACTTGGGTTCCTTCTGGGTAAGTGAAGCGGTACCTCAGTGGGAGAGAAAGGGAGTTGTTAGGTCGCAGCAAGGCTGGACCAAGGACTGCCTAAGGATTTATGCTTGTTTTATTTGATCCAGTGGGTCTCTTTAATCTTTTTTGTGAGGTCTTCACTTATTCCCCTTCCTATTCTGAGTTCCACTCCCAGTTTTATCACTCAAACTGCTTTTCCAAATGTCAACAAAGACCTCCAAATTATAAATCCAGTGGTTCTTCCAACAACCCATCCACATTCCTCCCATTACATTCTTGTTCTGGGCTTCATTACTGAAATTCTACTTCTTTAAGATTTTGAGAGTGCAATGCTAGTTCTCCCTATCTTTTTGAAAATTCTTTGTCATTCTCTCTTATGGGCTGACTGTGTTCCCCCCAAATTAATATGTTGAAACCCTAACTCCCTGGATCTCAGAATGTGACTATATTAGGAGATAGGGTCTTTAAAGAAGTAAATAAATTAAAATGATGTTATTAGGATTGGCCTTAATGTAATATGACTGGTGTCCTTGTAAGAAGAGGAAATTAAGACACAGACATTTACAGAGGGAAGCCCATGTGAAGATACAGGGAGAAGATGGCCATCTATAAGCCAAGCCAATGATAGAGGCCTCCAAAGAAACCATCCCTACTGATACCTTGATCTCAGACTCCAGAGATCAAGGAGTCTGAGAAAATAAATTTCTGTTTTAAGCCATCCAGTCCATTTACTTTGTTTCAGCAGCCCTCGCAAATGAATATAGACTCTTTCATTTTTTACTCTCTATCTGCTCATCTCCTAAATATAGACATTTCCCAAAGTTCAGCCCCTACCTCAGTCTTCATGCTTACCTTTGCTAATATCACATATCTTCACACATTTAGGTATTACCTCCATGAAAATGATCCTCAGATTTATTAGGTTGAACCATATGACACAGCCATTTTTGTAGGTTGAAAGTTGTTGGCTATTGGCAATTTCATATGGCTCAACCTGGTACGTCTCTACTCTAAACTTTCATGAAGCTCCAAACTTGTATGTTGCCCTGCCTTTTATACATATCCACATGATTACACCATAGGAACCTCACGAGTAACACATCCAAAATGGAACTTACCATCTTCTTAGGAAATTTCTAAGCTTAAAGCTTTGACCTTATCTTTGGGTCATTCCTCTTTCAGTGTCCGGTACCATGGTTATCACATGTGTGGTGTTTGCCTTCCACACCTACTTCCTTAGTACAGGCTCTGTTGGGGGAACTATTGAGAAGCCTTCTAACACCTGGCAAGTTAGAATATGGTCCCTGAACTTGAAACATCCCCATTGTCTTGAAGCTTGTTAGAATGAAGAATCTCAATCCTCACCCAGACTTATGCAATCAGAATCCACGTTCTTAAAAAGATCCCCAAGTGATTCTTAAATTAAAGTTAAAAGGAATTTCTTAGAATATGGTTGTAGCCATGGGAATTCTAACACTCCAGGAAGATTGTATCAATTTATTTTTCTACTGGTAGCAGGACAGTATAAGAAAACTCAACTCACCATAATCTCACCAGCACGGAGTATTACCCTTAATTAAAAGAAAACTCTGCAGTTTTAATAATTGAAAATTCATATTTTAATACTATTTATCCTCTTTCATTACTGGTGATGTTCCTTATTAATAGTTGTCCATGAATTCTCTGTACATAGCATTTGGTAGCTGTTTTTCTCATCTAAATATCTGTATACTTTTCTAAACTCTATTTTTATCCTTACCTTTGTTATTGCAATGCAGACAACTCCTAGGATCATTTGTTAACCTGCTGAATTTGAACTGAAGGATTCTCAATATTCCTGACAGATATGCTTTTTAACTACATAAAATTTGAGGAATAAATTGTTTTCTTCCCAAATGGTTATAGTCAGCTACACAAGTCACCCATCTTTGCTTAATTCATGAGCACAATATGAGGAAATTAATGGATAATGATTATTTACAAAAGTGCTACAGCTCTTGACACACAGTAGGAACTGAGGACGATTCTGAACCGAGTTTCAGAGCAGAAAATATAATAAAGTGTGATCCCATTCAGCAGCCTCTTTTCTAAACCTAATAGTTGTAACACACACACACACACACACACACACACACACACACTCACACACACACAATCAGATGCAGAGTGCTTCTGGGGAGCCAAGATGGATACTGAGACACTGATCACTAGGAATCATGCCCTTTCTTATCATTCAGAATGATTAGTCTGCTGGTTGTGGCCATCTGGGCAACCTGGGAGGTGGCTTGACAAGGTTACTTAGGTCAAAGCAGGATAACAAGCAGCAGAAGAAAGAGCTATATGCTATTTAAGAAAATAAATAAACAGCCGTGATCATGCTCCTAAAGCCGGCAGCTTCACTTTGCAGTTGAGTAAGCTGTACTTGTCTTCCTTGTTTCTCTTTGTTTATGAGGATTTCTAAGCCCTTGCCTGTTGATGGTGTAATTTGCTTAGCCAGACAAGCAGGTACTGTACACAGTAAGTTATTCTAAGTAAAAGGGGTGATTAATCAAGGAAAATCAAACTGTGAGCCCTAGTACCACTCCTTCCTGGCTGGTCCCAGACTCCCAGCTTGTTTATTTAGTGTCACCCATAGTCTGTCATGGCTGACCTGAAACTATCAGGAACAGCCACAATGGCAGCCAAGCATAAACAAAAATCTGAACTGAAGGTGCAGAGGGACTGCCATTCTACAGATAAGATCTATTGCTGTAATAGCCCTTGATTATGAAGACCAAAGGAGAAAAAACACCAAATACACAGACACTTTTCTGTTTATTTATACATGAAGAAGGAGGGGGAAGCAAATCATTTACAAAGAGGAGGGAAAAAAGGGAATAAGGTTTCATTACATGTCAGTGTTTCTCAGTTTATACAACAAGAGTCTGTGATAGCAGAGGTTTGCTTCTGGTCTCCTTTGTTTGTGTATTGACATTTTGCAATGCTTTAAAAAAATTGCACACTGGGGCCAGAGATAGTAGAGAGAAAAAGGAATCGAGGCGGGAAAACCTACTAGACTGTTACCTAGGGAAAGAACGTTTTTCTTTTCTGTGAAACTATTCCAACGGAGCTATTATAGACTTAAGCCAAAAATGAGTAGATTGTTGGATGATCTGTCATGTAAAATGATGTGTTAGGAGATTATGCTTCTCAGATGAACAGGATCCCTTAATTATTGCACGTGTGCATGATGCATTTTTACCATGAAAGAAGCAGTCTTTGGTGAAATCCTCACTTTTCTGTTTGCCATGGTATTCTTTCTGCAGTGGAACCCTTTCACTCTTTCCATCAGCTTATTTAATTGTATAAAGTTTGGGAATTACTTGGAAAGAAGTTCAGCTGGAGATGCTTCTTGTCAGAATGTGACAGATGCAGGTGCCAGCTTCAGAGCCAATCCGGTCACTACGTCAAGATGGAATGTGAAAAGATTGCTTTCATCCTTAAAGAGGCCCACAAGTTCTGGGAAGCAATGGAAATGGATCTCCTCCTTGTTGTTTGTAGGTGCTACGCTGCTGTTGCTCATGTTCCAGGGACCAAATTTATCCATTTAATGGAGAAATGTGCTTGTCCTACTAGCATTCTAATTTATAAAATGTGTAAGAGGAAGGGCAAGAAGCTTCCAATAGGATACTAGCATTGAGGAATACTGCTTTATTGTTCTCTATTGGTCAATTACTGGGACAAATGGCTGCAAGAAGTTCTTCCCAATCTATTTTCTTGCAGCCCATGCAGTATTACATTTCACTCCAAAGAGTAAAGCTCTGATGCTTTATCACATCCCAATGCTCAAAAGGGAAATTGCTGGTAAGGTACTTAACACTAAATGCATCCATTTTGGTATACTGACATTGCCTGGGACTACAGATAAATTTCAACACTTGTACACTAAGGAATTGGGATCTCATTCTCTGAGGCACTGTTGGAAATAGAAGGCTCTGCCTAGGGAGGGAACAGAATGAGGGTTGGTGTTATCAAGATACTGCATCAAAAAGGTGAAATGTTCTATCAGCTCCTGTGAAAAACCCCAACGGTGTTCACTTGCATGACTACTGAAAATTTATTTTCTTTTCCCTCTTGGATGTTTTGTGGCAAAGAAAAACATCTGGGAAAGCCTGGCATTAGGACTAACACAGGGTACGCAAAGAGTCAGAGAAACGTCATGTGGTTAGCACTAAACTAACATCCAAATTTAGATGGATACTTCAGTCCATTTTCTGCAAGCTGTTCTAAATTCGTATTTCTACTTCAGCAGTCTTCTAATGCAGCGGTCCACAACCTTCTTGGCACCAGGGATCGGTTTCTTGGAAGACAGTTTTTCCACGGACTGGGTTGGGGGGATGGTTTCAGGATGATTCAAGCGCGTTACATTTACTGTGCGCTTCATTTCTATTATTATTACATTGTAATATATAATGAAATAATTATATAACTCACCATAATGCTCACAGGAGGCGGAGCTCAGGCGGTACTGTGAGCCATGGGGAGTGGCTGTAAATACAGCCCACTTGCCCGCCGCTCACCTCCTGTTGTGTGGCCTGGTTCCTAATAGGACACGGACCGGTACCAGTCCATGGCCCAAGGGTTGGGGACCCCGTTCTAATAATTTAGGATCCAAAGTCCCAAAGGTGCTTCTGAAGTGCAACACTATTTTTCTTCTGGGCCTGCTTACAACTTACACCATTCTCTTTCTCTGGATCCCTCCCAGTCCTTTCCAGTGTGACTCCCACTCTTTATTTCATGTAAATGGAATTATACTATATGTGGCCTTTTGTGTCTGCCTTCTTTCATTTAGCATAATATATTAAGGTCCATCCATGTTGTAACATGTATCAGTATTTCATTCTTTTTATTTTTATAAAGACTTCATTTTTAGAACAATTTTAGGTTTACAACAATATTAAGAGGGAGTTACAGATATTTCCCATATTCCTCCTGCCCCCACACATGCATAGCCTCCCCATTATCAACATCACTCACAAGAATGGTGCATTTTTACCAAGGATGAACCCACGTGGACACATCATAATCACCCAAAGTCCAGAGTTTACATTATGGTTGACTCTTGGTGTTGTACATTCTATGGGTTGGAACAACTATGTAATAACATATTTCCATCATTATACTATCTTACAGAGTATTTTTACTGACTTAAAATCCTCTGTGCTTTGCTTATACAGCTCCCACTACCACTTCTGTTAACCACTGACCTTTTCATTGTCTCCATAGTTTTGCCTTTCCAGAATGTCATATAGTTGGAATCATACAGTAGCTTTTACAGGTTGGCTTCTTTTACTTAGTAATATGCATTTAAGCTTCCCCTATGTCTTTTCATGACTTAATAGCTCATTTCTGTTTAGTGCTGCTGAATAATATTCCTTTGTCTGAATGTACCAAATTTACCTACTGAAGACATCATAGTTGCTGTCATAGTTGCTGACAATAATGAATAAAATATCTATAAACATTTGTGTACAGGTTTTTGTGTGGACATAATCTGAATAATACCAAGGAGTGTGATTGCAGGATCATATGGTAAGAGTATGTTTAATTTTGTAAGAAACTGCCAAACTATCTTCCAAAGTGACTGTACCATTATGTATTCCCACCAGCAATGGATGAGCATTCCTGTTGCTCCACATCTTTACCAGCATTTGGTGTTGTCAGTGTTCCAGATTTTTGCCATATTAGTAGGTGTGTAGTGGTACGTTATTGTTTTAGTTTGCATTTCCCCAATGACACATAATGTGGAACATCTTTTTATATGCTTATTTCCATCTGTATATTTTCTTTGGAGAGGTATCTGTTAAGGTCTTTGGCCCATTTTTAAATTGGGTTTTGTTTTCTTATTGTTAAGTTTTAAAAGATCTTTGAATATTTTGGATAACTGTCCTTTATCACAGGGGTCTCCAACCCCCGGGCCACGGGCTGGAACCAGTCCGTGGCCTGTTAGGAACTGGGTCACAAAGCAGGAGGTGAGTGGCAGGCGAGTGAGCGAAGCTTCATCTGCCACTCCCCATCACTTGCATTACCACCTGAACCATCCCCCCTCCCACCCCCACTCCCGGTCCATGGAAAAATTGTCTTCCACAAAACTGGTCCCTGGTGCCAAAAAGGTTGGGGACCACTGCTTTATCACATGTGTGATATTTTCTCCCAGTTTGTGGCTTCTCTTCCAATTCTCTTGATATTGTCTTTCATAGAAATTTTTTAATTCATAATTTTAATAAAGTTCAGTTTATCAATGATTTGATGTTGTATTTAAAAAGGGATTGCCATACCCAAGGTCATCTAGTTTTTCTTCTATTTTATCTTCTAGGAATTTTATAGTTTTGCATTTTACATCTAGTCTGTGATCCATTTTGAGTTAATTTTTTTTAAGTGTGTAAGATCTGTGTCTAGATTCATTTTTTTGCATGGTGGATGTCCATTCGTTTCAGCACTATTTGTTGAAATGACTGTCTTTTCTCTACTGTGTTGCTTTTGCTCCTTTTTCAAAAATCAATTGACTATATTTATGGGGATCTATTTCTGGGCTCTCCATTCTGTTCCATTGATCTATTTCTCTATTCTTTCACCAGTACCACAATGTCTTGTTTACTGTAGCTTCAGAGTAAGTCTTAAAGTTAAACAGTGTCAGTCCTCCAACTTTATTTTTCTGCTTCAACATTGTGTTGGCTATTTAGGTTCTTTTGCCTCTCCGTATAAAATTTGAATCAGTTTGCTGATTATTTCCTTCTTTGTATGGCTGAATAATATTCCATTGTATGAATAAACCATGTTTTGTTTATCCAATTATCAAGTGAAGGACATTTACATTGTTTCCACATTTTGAATAATGCTGCTATGAATATTCATGTACAAGTCTTTGTTTGAACAACTGTTTTCAATTCTCTTGAGAATGTACTTAAAAGTGTAATTGCTGAGTCATATGGTAATTCCAGGTTTGACTTTTTGAGGACCTTCCAAACTGTGTTCCAAAGCAGCAAAAATATAAGTATTTATAAGTTGATAATGTATAATTGACATTCAACAACTGTCCTATTTCTATCAATTTACCTATGCTTTCTTTTTACTTTAACTTCTCTGTACAAATTATTCCTTGGTTAGAGTTCCATTTTATGTATTGGATAGTTAAGTTGAATTTAGTTTAAACACCCATTCCTTGTTCCTTAAACTTTTCTGACTCAAAATTTTTACTATGCTATTGCAGCCAGTATTAGAGACAAACCAAAAAAATGATTATATTAATAATTGATAATCAATGTTACATAGTTGATTATAGATAGATAAATAGATAGATAGCCATTTTTAGGAATTACATTGATAATAGTTATTATTTATGGTTCCTTTTACTCTTTTTTGTTTATTTATATAATACCCCATTTTCCTGAAAAGATTACCTGGACCCATATCCTAGCTGTGAAATGTTCTATTTTATTTAAACATATTTATAAAAATCAAACACGTTTTAATTTACAGTAAGGAAAGAAGCCTTAAAAAAAAGAACACATCACAATTAAAAGAAAACAGCTATTAACCTTGACAGTAGAATAGTAAATTAATGGCCTTCCCAACTGTTCTCTAGATACTCTATAAATGATTAGCTAATTGATTGTTTAAAATGTTAACCTGAACTGTGTTGTTGGGACCAGTAAAAATTTGGAGGTTAGATACCTTTAAACCATCTGATGATAACTGAGAACTTTTTCAAAGGTAAGTACAAATATTGGAAATAAATCCTACTGTTTGTGTATTTAGTAAAGGAGAAATGACTCTTTATTCTGGGTCTTGATTGTATAATCATTCTATTTTTAATAAATTAAGTATGGCCTTGGGGGAAAATAATGGTCTGCATTGTCTGCTAAACTTACAATATTGCCTTCCTCCTACCTTTATACTTAGGATCCGTTTATCCAGCTTTCCCAATTTATAGCAAGTTTCGATATTCTATTCTTGTATACCGTTTTGTGATGAGAATGGGATTAAAGACCCATGAGAAATTGAATAGGAAAAGAGAAAAAGTCCTCTAGGAGAGAATATGAGGTGCATTTTAGAAAATATTAAGTCAAAAAAATTAATAACTAAGCATTTCTAAAGGTAGATAATATTAGACAGGAAACAAACAAGCACCATTATGGTCAGTAGTCAGATTAGAGACACTTTCCCCAGCAAGGACCTTGTGGCACCAGGGAAACCAACACGAACTCTGTTAAGATGTTGAAATTGTTATTCATTTAGAAGAGTGTCTCATATAAAAGATGTACTACACTGTTTGAGACTACATATCCCACTCAGGTGGAGAGTTACTTGCAGGCTTAAAAGGCTGATGTGCTTTTGTGGAGTAGCAGATCAATTTGAGTGTAGCAAATTAGCAGTTTAGACCTACACAGCATGCTTAGGACAGGTAAGAAAGCCTTCTTGAGAAAAGCTTGAAAATTTTGTATGTAAAAATAATTAGTAGTTGATTCCAATTTTAAAATGGCATTCATTGTTCTGCTTGTCTACTACTGAGATTTATAATAATAATGTCATCATTATTCCTGTTTCAAAGATGAAGTTTCTACACAGAACCATATTAGAAAATTCCTTGTTTTTGTTATGAGTCACAGTAGCAAGTGACATAAAGCAATTCTAGTAAGCTTAAGTTGGCAAGAAGAATACATTATAAAGATACAAGGATGTCTCATGGAATCTAGTAGTGGGAAGGAATTTGGGATTAGGAAGGAGTTGAAACCAAGGACCAGAAAACTTTTTTTTTTTCCTTTCTGAAGACTGGTTTCTTCTGCATGACAAATGAAATCTTTTTCTCACATTTCTAAGTGTACATCTCACAGGTCCAAACACCCCTAAAAGGACTGCCTTTAGGTTGTAAATTCAGTTTCTGAGAGAAGGGAGTCTGTTAGGCTGAGATTGAGGCAGGTGCACATCCTTGGTCCAATCAATCATGGCCAAGGGAGTGGGGTTATAAATAAAGTGATAGCTGATGTGTCTACCTTCATGGATGGAGTGGCAGTGGATGTAAAGTGCCCAGCAGTGTAATATAGCATGTTGTGTGTGATGGGGGCAGAAACTGATCCAAGCATGTATCAGCTAGAACTAATTTCAACTAAGTCACATAGAATGAGAGTGTGAACAAAAACCATTTGTCCCAATCTTCAACAACAGTAGCTTTATTGTATGACTGTCCCAGAAAATTCTGCATGTGGTTATTATACAAAGAAAACAAATATTGACTTATATTTTTTTTTTCAAAGTACAAATCAAAGGATGCATTCTTAAGGGAGAACATGGTGGATATTGTTTACCACTCTTTTGAATACATACTCCAACCAGGGGGAAAATCAATTGCTTTTTAGTTGTCTTTATTAAAAGTCTTGTGAGGTCTTCAACAAAGAGCTGTCGGTTCAAGAAATTTCAGAGCCAAGTAACTATTTATTCAAGGGCAATATATAAAAGTGCAATTGAACACAGCAATTGGGAGGTTGCTAGAGTGACTGCTGAAATACAGTGCACAATGTTGTCTTTTCCCCACACCCTTGAGGAATAAAACTCACATAGACTTTGTTATTAACATAGATGTTTTAGGAGTGTCCAATATTCTATAAATACTCAAATAAAAAGCCATAATAGTATGTTAACTCTTTTCCAGGAAAATTTTGCTTTGGAATTTTTATATTTATTAAAAATAAAAGAGAAGTTCTAGTTTTCCCTTCCTTTATCCATTTTGCCTTTATTTTTATAGGCACATGTTCAGCTATATGCCATTTTAATCACACAATTCTCTATTTGCAAAAACATAGACAAAAAAGAAAACCAAAACCAAAGCCCAGACATATATGGCTTTACAACAAAGGTGTATTAAGAGGTGCTTGTTGCTAATTCTAAAGAAGTATTTTTATTGTAGTAGGCAGAAACTTCAAAGGAGGGAGGGAGGGATCCCCTTAATTTGGGGAGCAGGAAATCAGAAAACGTCTTCATGAAGGAAGGTGAATTTAAAATTGTAAGAGGAAGAAATTATAGGGTATGGAAATATCAATCAAAGTCACTGGGTGGGGAGGGAGTGGTGGAAATAAAATTTCTTAAGCCAATATCATGTGGCAGAGATATTGCTAGGAGGTATAGAAATATTTTAAATTGGTGTTAATAATGAATATTTGACTGGGATATGGAGTATAAAGGATAGAGTAGAGGCTGTTGTAGTTTTGCATAGTAGTGTGGGATCATAAAAATGGCTGTGCAAGCTGAAACCATGCAAAGTGAACTAAATAATCAATGGGAAAATTATAATTGTTCAGTGACTTTTAAAAAATTATTGTCAGAAGAGTAAAAACTGTGTTGTTGTCAGTTATAAATATATAGGGAAATTAAAACATTGAAACTTATTTAATACACTGTAATCAAAGACATGAGAAACATTGAACATTAAAATACATTATTATTTTTGTAAAAAACCTATCAAAAGTAGTTTTAATGGTACTTGTTATTTTCTTGCCTATAATTTATGATAGGGAGTGAACATTTTTCTATGCACTGGCATATTGTTATACTCCTTTCTAAGTTTTGATTAATTTCCAACATTTTATTCTTCGTGCTTTCAATGTCGCAAAATATTTCTGAGAGCTCCTTTAATGTTGAAGTTGTTTGCCAGCATCGTCTCCTCTGGGACATATTCATTCTTTTTGTCAAAACCACTTTCCTCATGTATGTTGATAAGTTCACCTTTACTAAGTTCCTTTGGCTGTATATCCTGAGTCTCTCAAATGGTAGCCCTGTCAAAAATCCCATGGTCAACTATTTCTTCCATAACTCTATTTACATTGGATTAGAATTTCACTTTTGAAGTTATCACTTTTCATTTCTTTGCTAGCATTTTTGTATTTGTTGGCCAATTCCCTCTTTCACTTATCCATTTGTATAGAATGGCATGTGAGTTTATCACTGGGAAACAACACAATTGTATGCTTCCCTGTTCATGCTGGAACTGAGTATCAGATGTGCAGTCTTCACTGGCAGACTTTGAAAAAGTGATGTGATTGGTCACTGATTATGATGCTTGGCTGTTATTTACATAGTGATTTGTGGACTGAAGACCTAGGTACAAAGTTTGTACTTCATGCAATTACTCATAGTAAGTATACTGTGGTTACTGAAATTGGAGCCATTTTGTTGGGGGACTGGTATAATTGAACTTAACTGTGGTAACTGAAATTCACACAAGTGCTGCACAAGGTGAGGACTACCTGTATAGAATAGGGATATAGTTTCCAGAGAATATTAAAGTAAGGACGGAAAAGGGCCATTTTAAATATCTTTTAAAAAATTAAGGTGAAATTCACATAACATACAATTAACCATTTTAAAGTGTACAGTTCAGTGGCATTTAGTGTATTCACAATGTTGTATAACTACCACCTCTCTCAACTTTCAGAATTTTTCATTGCACTAAAAAAACAAAATCCTGTACTTATTTAGTAATCACTCCCTGTTTTCCCTCCCCCATTCCCTGGTAACTAACAATTTATTTTCTGTCTCTGTGGATTTGCCTATCTGGATATATTATATAAAAGGAGTCAAACAAAATGTGACTTTTGTATCTGGCGTCTTTCACTGAGCATGAAGTATTCAAGGTTCATCCAAGTTGTAGCATGTATCAGCACTTCATTACTTTTTATGGTTGATTAAGATACCATTGCATGGATATACCTCCATTTGTTCTTGCATTTATCTATGGACATTTGGGTTGTTTCTACCTTTTGACTATTTTCAAAATATATATTGTATAATGCTGCTATATACTTTTTCAAACATGTTTCTGTGTGGATGTATGTTTTTATTTCTCTTGGAGTGGAATTGTTGGGTCATATGTTAATTCTATGTTTAACTTTTTGAGAAGCTGCCTGTACATACTTGTAGTGCACATATGTATGCATTTCTTTTGAGTGGAATTGGTGGGTCTTAGAGTTAGTATATGTTCAGCTTTTTTTTTTTTTTAAACATCTTTATTGGAGTATAATTGCTTTACAATGGTGTGTTAGTTTCTGCTTTATAACAAAGTGAATCAGTTATACATATACATATGTTCCCATATCTCTTCCCTCTTGCATCTCCCTCCCTCCCACCTTCCCTATCCCACCCCTCTAGGTGGTCACAAAGCACTGAGCTGATCTCCCTGTGCTATGCGGTTGCTTCCCACTAGCTATCTATTTTACCTTTGGTAGTGTATATATGTCTATGCCACTCTCTCACCCTGTCACATCTTACCCCTCCCCCTCCCCATATCCTCAAGTCCATTCTCTAGTAGGTCTGTGTCTTTATTCCCGTCTTGCTACTAGGTTCTTCATGACCTTTATTTTCCCTTAGATTCCATATATATGTGTTAGCATACTGTATTTGTTTTTCTCTTTCTGACTTACTTCACTCTGTATGACAGACTCTAACTCCATCCACCTCACTACAAATACCTCCATTTCATTTCTTTTTATGGCTGAGTAATATTCCATTGTATATATGTGCCACATCTTCTTTATCCATTCATCCGATGATGGACACTTAGGTTGCTTCCATGTCCTGGCTATTGTAAATAGAGCTGCAATGAACATTTTGGTACATGACTCTTTTTGAATTATGGTTTTCTCTGGGTATATGCCCAGTAGTGGGATTGCTGGGTCGTATGGTAGTTCTATTTGTAGTTTTTTAAGGAACCTCCATACTGTTCTCCATAGTGGCTGTATCAATCTACATTCCCACCAACAGTGCAAGAGTGTTCCCTTTTCTCCACACCCTCTCCAGCATTTATTGTTTCTAGATTTTTTGATGATGGCCATTCTGACCGGTGTGAGATGATATCTCATTGTAGTTTTGATTTGCATTTCTCTAATGATTAATGATGTTGAGCATTCTTTCATGTGTCTGTTGGCAATCTGTATATCTTCTTTGGAGAAATGTCTATTTAGGTCTTCTGCCCATTTTTGGATTGGGTATGTTCAGCTTTAATAGATGAGGCTGAACAGTTTCCAAATGCAATTGTACAATTTACTCCCCCAGCAGCAGTGTATGAGAGTTCCAGTTGTTCCACAACCTTGTCAACATTTGATATTGTCAGTCTTCCTAATTTTAGAAATTTTAGGTGGGTATGTTGTGGTATACTGTAGTTTTATTTTCGATTTCCCCGATTACTAATGAGGATGAACACATTTTCTCATGATAATTTTCTATTTGCATAGCCTCTTGTGAAGCCTTGATTCAAATCTTTTCCTGTTTTTCTATTGGGTTATCTGTCTTTTATAAATTGATTTATAGGAGTTGTTTGTCATGCCAGAAATGGGTCCTTTGTTGATCATATTTACTCTGAACATTTTCTGCCACTCTGTGGCTTGCCTTTTCTCTCCCTTAATTGTGTTTCTGATGAAAAGAAGTTTCTAATTTTAATGTATTTCAAGTCAATCATTTCCTTTATGATAGGGTTTTTTGTGTCTTGTTTAAGAAAATTTTTGCTTTACTCCAAGCTAATGAAAATATTTCCTATCTTCCTAAAGCTGAATTGATTTTCCTTTCACATGTAGATCTACAGTCTAACTGGAATTAATTTTAGTGTATGATATTAGGTGTGGAGGTCAAGATGAGTTTTTTCTCCCTATAGATCACTGTTTGACTCTGAAGACCACCTTTTTCCTTATCACACTGTCATGCCACCTTTGTCATAAAGCAGGTGTCTCTATATATACATGAATCTGTTTCTGGTCTCTTTTGTTCTATTGACCCTTTTGGTTATCATTGTGCCAGTACCACACTATCTTAAATATTATAGTTTTATAATAAATTTACATATCTAGTTGTATAAATCCTTCACTTTAGTTCTTCATCTTCAAGATTGTCTTGGCCATTTTTGACACCTTGCAGGTCTATATATGCATTTTGGAATTTGCCTCTTGATTTCTACACACGTGCATACCATGTATTCCCAAGCAACATCAAAACAAAACAAAGCAAAAATAACCACCTCATTTGGTCAGATTTTGATTCACTCTATAGATCAATTTGAGGAGGATTAAGATCTTTAGAACACTGAGTCTTCCAATCCACAACCATTACATATTCCTCCACTGTTTAGGTCTTAGTTTTCTATTAGAGGACTTGTACAACTTTTTGTTACATTTATTCCTAGGTATTTATTGGTTTTAATGCTATTGTAAATGATATTTTTGTAAATTTTTAAATTTTGTTTTTAATTGTTTTTGCTGATGTATAATTAATTTTTGTACAGTGCTCTTGCATCCAGTGACTTTGCTAAATTTGTTAATTCTGAGAGTGTATGTATAGATTATTCAGCCACAGTCATGTCATCTGTGAATAATGAGCTCTCAAGTCTTATAAACTCTTTGTTTCTTTGTTTTTGCCTCTTTGTACTCTCCAGGACCTCCAATATAGTGTTTGATGGAAGTGGAAATTGCAAACATAGTTGTCTTGTTTCTCTTCTCAGGGAGGAGGTGTTGGTGATTGTGCCATGCAGGTGATCCATACACTCAGTCTGCACTCACTTTACTCAGATCTCTACCTCTTAGGACTTCAGTGTTGCTCTTTCCTGCACTTTTAAGGTACACAAACATATAGAATGCCAGTCAGAATGGGGTGACAATATTTGAAGTAACAAGTGTTTTCTTATGTAATCTGGAGCTCTTTGTAAAAAAAAAAGAAAAGAATACTCTCCAAGTCAGGGAGGAAGAAGTGATGGCTTGCATGGTCAGTCCTTAGGCTGGTGGAAGGGAGGGAGAAAAGGAAAGCTGGGCATAATTGCTGTTACCACCATGTCCTCATATGCAAACATCAGGGATCACTAGCCTCGTGTGGGCTTAGCTCTGTGCTTTTTTTTTTTTTTTTAATTTTTGAATTTTATTTCATTTAATTTTTTATACAGCAGGTTCTTATTAGTTATCCATTTTATACATATTAGCTCTGTGCTTTTGAAATGGCTTCCAGTGAGAACTATCTGGCTGAGTGATGTGAGTGGAACATGTAACATCTACACTGTCTGCAGGTTGGAGGTCCCTTCCTAGCTTTACCATGAATCCCTTCCTACAGTTTGTTGGCCATCACCAACCTTCCTTGCACCAGGGATACTCCTGCACCCCCTCAATCCCTGAGCCTAGAGGAAATTTCCAGAACGCCTTGACACCCTGGCTGTTTCACACTTGCTTACCTTGGAGAGTCTAGAGAATTGCTGACTTCATGGAATGTGCCCAGAAGCCAGACCAGAGAGAGCAGAGGGGAAAGGCAAGGAGAAAAGGACCATTCTGTAAAGGGTCTTAAATGCTAAGCTGAGACCTTTGGACTTAATTGGGTTTATGGTAGAGAGCTGCTGAAGGCTTTTGATCAGATGAGTGAAATGATCAAAGCTATATTTTAGAAAAATCAATCCTACGGTGGTGGGAAAGCTGGTCTGGAAGGGGAGAGATCTATTAGAAAATGATTTTAAGAATCCAGCTGAGAATTAATGAGAGCCTGACCAGTGACGTGGGCATGGGAGGAAAAAAGGCAAATAGGAGCGACATGGTTCCTGTCCCTACCCCAGTCCTCTGCCCACACTGGGTATTCATTAACTGCTGAGGTATCAGGTAGATCCAGGACCACAGTGCCGTTTATAGCTCTGTTTCTAATAGTAAAAGAATGCTTATTAGATTATCCTATCACTGTTCTCCATCCTACTACGAGGCCATATGTAGCTGGTGCATTCTTGGCAACTTTACAGGATGGAGTTGCTGCCTTGTGTACATCTGTATCCAATATAGACTGCACAGGGTCTTTTTATTTTCATTTCCTGGTATAGGGTTCTTGACACTTTCTCCCCAGCTCCCCCACCCCAGCTCCTCCCATTCATTATTCAGAATTTGCCTGAAGCGTCAAGACCAGAGGGAGAAATCCTAGGAACGGATAGTGTGAGAGCACCAAATTATAAACCTCTAAGGTGGTTGGTTGTGGCTAAATTTTCTGTTATAAGATGCACTCCACTGCACTTTGGAAAAAAATGCCATGCTGAGCTGCTCGTTTAGAAACTCAATGCTTACCTGCTGCTCAGTCCTCTCAGCCAAATTCTAATGACTCCATAAAGAATAAAACAGGTGCAACTAAAAGCACCCAGGGATTCAATACTTAGACTCCCCTGGAAATCTTGCTGCCAAAGGAAAATCTTGAAGAAATGGGTCATAAGGCAAGGTAAGGCGAATCTTTGGCCTAGCAAACAGCTTAGTGCAAAGAGAGTGAAAGGAAACTGTCTAATAAGAACAGGCTCTTGCGGAGCCGATGCCAAGCGTTTGGAAGACTCAGAGGGTCTATAGCGTATGAGGTGACATTATCTGGTTGGGAAGTTTCCGTAATGAAAATGTAAATGTTGCTACTGCAGAAACCCCTGAGACTCTACAGAACCAGCAGATGTGAGTCCTTATATGAGCCAGGCCTCCAGACCTCAGGCTGTTACGAGGCATGGAGATCAGTTAAATTGGAGGAGGATAAGAAAAAAAAAACATGTGATTTTTGTTAAATGCAAAATCTTTAGAGTACTTGGTAATATCACAGCATTGGGAAGGCATGTAGATGTTCAATAATCATTGTTGATTCTTGCAGTACCAGATAGGCTGTCAAGCCTTGCCTTAGAGCTACTTCTATAGATAAAATTCCTATTGTCACTGTGGGTTATCAAGAGTTAGAATGGACTCTTGGTTAAAATACTTCTATACGTTTAGAAGTGTTTTAGAAGTCTGGGTAAGTAATTAATTGCCGTATGCTTTAATTTCCTTAACTTTATAAATTATTTTTCATTTACTCAGTTCCATTTTAAAATGTCTTGAAATCTCTCTACCTAGCCACCGTCTTTGAATTTCTTGGGTTCTCTGACAGTACGCTATAGATAAGGAAAACTCTTAAAGATAAACTATTCGAATTTAGACTTGACATCTTAGTCACAAGGCTTTCCTGGTGAGGTTTCCAACTGATTTCATTTTGGATTATAATAACTAACTTATTGCACACAACACACTCTTGTGGTAACGATTGCTAGTATTGTCTTCATTTCACTATGAAAAAAGTGAGGGTCAGTGAATTTGGGAATTTGCCTGAGGCCATTTGGCCACTGAATGATGGAGCCCTGGTTCTCCGACTCCAAATCCCTCCTCTTTCAATTTTACTATTACATTATGAAAATTAACTGTTTACTTTTTTCATTCTTGACTTTATTGCTTTGAAGGGTTTCAAGTCTCTTTTGTCCCCAGTAGTATCTATTTTTCCTCTCATCGGGATTTTCTGCTTCTCTAGAATAAGAAGAATGCTTTTTTACTTCTTTAATTTTCTTGAAGCAATGGTATCATGCCTCTAAGCCTTTAGCAAAAGTTTTTAGTGGGCTATATACTGTCTCTTCTAGTTCTTTCTTTAGAGGACTGAACAGCAGGTAAGCATTGAGTTTCTCTCTTCTTGCTTGATCAGTCAGTACTCATTTACTTGGTGATTGTCTTATTCTTTTTATCATTGATCTATTGACTTCTGGTGTATGAGACTGTTATCATGAAAGTGGTCCAAGGACACAAAGTATTGTCTTCATAGGCATGTGTAAATTACCCATATCTTTAATATAAATGCCTATATAGCCTTGCCAATCAGTTCATACATGTGGGTATAGTCCTTCAACACAGTGTAGCAGAAAATAGTGACAAAGAGGAGAAAGACCACATGTACTTGTCATTGATGGATTTAAAACAAAGTCTGAGGTTGCTAGAATCATATTTTGTCTATGTTAGCATTTCCTCTTGAATCCAGAAGGCGATCTTTTGGGCAGCCTGATGGCTTTTGGCTACGTTTTGACCGTGAATCTCATGGTTTGCTGACCCCTAATGTGCAGAGCTGTCAAACACAAAGAGTATGGAATCTCTCCTTACCTACTTTGGCTAGCTGTGTGGCCATTCTTTCCCTCAGTGTCTCATTTGTAATGTAGGAATAGTACTAACGCAGTTCACAGGACTGTTTTACAGGCTGTTCCAAAAAAAAAATGGAGTATCAGACATTAGCAAAGCTAAATGGCACACATTAATGAAATTATGGGAAGCAGAGAAATAGCTCTCGAAACTCTCACTGTACCTGCATACTTCAGGCTACAGCTTCTGATTCTCATTTCCTACTGGATTTTATTCCTCCATTCTATTTACACATGGTATGAATTTATATGCTTACATTTTTCACGTGTAGTTTGGTAAGACTAGAAAGAAAAGATTTATTGAATGTATTATTATCATTTTTGGGGGGCTTGTACTTTTCATCACTACTCTCCATATTTAGGGTTTATGACTAGCCTATAAAATATTTGCCCAGACTGAAGCTCAGAAGATGAGATCTCAGTCAGTTTTGAAGTGTGAATTAGTACAAATTTTCAAAACCAATGGAGTGCTGTGTTTAATATGAATGGGGGTCTAAATTATGGTAAAGTGTAGTTCAAAATAGTCTGCTTTAACCCTAACAGGTTATGGCAGTATCTTTACAAATATATTCTAATGGGTAGATGGCATCACTTCTACTAGGAGGATCTAGTGGGCTTTTCAACTATGCTGGTTTTTATTCCGTTATGCAGGTGTATCACCATTTTCAGCTTTATCGTATGCCTAAATGGTTTCACTATATATAAATATATATTCACCTGAAGTGGGAGAACAAGAACCACTTCATTTTATTTTTTGGAAAGATTAAAGTTTTAGAAATTCTGTCTTCTTTCTCAAAGGGACTTAAGGACACTGTGTATTCTAGAATACTCTGCTCTATTTACTAATTTTGCCATATGCAAATTGAGTCAGGTTAGTATTGGTAATTTTTTTTTGGTTTCGGGTTAAAATAGCACTTTGCTCTAGGCTGGCAAGATACATTTTTGAGGTTCTCTGATGCTTCAAAGCATCACTGTCATGTAAGGAGTCATTTTTAGTCCATTTTACAAAAGAGAAAGGAGGTAGGATCTAAAGATTTAGGAAGTCACTTGATAGAAAGGAATTATTTAAATATGAGTGTTTATAATCAGGTATGAAAACACATTTCCCTCTGTGTGTATGTTTACTTTTTAATGTTTTCTATTTACAAGCCACCCTAAAAATGTCCAAGACACCAAGAGGAGTGAAAACATTTCCTCTCTCCTTTATGAAAGGAGGTTGTGTATTGAGGATTTGGCACCTTCTACTTCAAGGAAGGTAAATAAATTACATGTGGCTGAATGCTGAGGTCCTTGCTGACAGTCTCTTTCTGATAGGCTGTTAAGTCCTATGGGGAGAAAACAAGTGGGATGAAGGACAAAAGATAGAGGAAGTGCAAATAAAGAAAGGAAGCTCGAAAAATAATGAGAGTGGGGCAGGAATGTTTGGGCCTGTGTCCCCCACCCCTGAAAGTTATCCACTACGCAGCCTGTGGTCAAAAGGTGCTGTGGCCAATTGCCTGGGAGAAGAACTGCTGTGAAGCTAAATTCTCAAGTACCCAGGGGCTATGTAGAAGAGAATCAGAACCTGCCCCAAAATACAGGCCAAGGGAAGATTCATCCTACCAGCATGTTGTCCAGTCATTACAAGAGGGAATCAGTACTATTTGGGGGCTGAATGTATGCTTACTTGATGTTTGGACCCTTGAGGAAAATGATTATTTGTGCCCCAGGAGACCAGGAGACTTAGAATCCCTAACAGGACCTTGGACCCAGTAGAATGGAGGAAGAGACACTCCTGTGCCTGTAGTTTATGTCCGCACTTAAGTACTTCAAACCATCCGCAGCTGGGGTGAGCAGCGGGTAGATATCCCTGGCACAAATTTCTTAATTAACAATATAGGGATGTTGTAAAGGAGATATCCAGCTTATTTTGTTGATCTTACATTAGTGCATGCTTTCCCTTTATCCATGTTTTATTTGGTTATGTATTAAGGTTACTATTGAAATTCAGTTATGTTCGTAACAATCATATTACTTTTGGTATTCTCTCCCCTCCTTTTTTTACAACATTAAAATTATAATTAGAAATATTAATCATTCAATTCTTATAATCTATGTCAAGTAGAATATTGACTATGGTTCTGTTTTTTTCTTAGAAGTTACATTCAATGGTTATTTTATTTTTTTCTGCAAGGATGTTAAGAACAATTTATATCCAAAGTAACGTCTTTGTTGTCATTTACCTACTTTTGGTTGCGTTCTGAATCTTTACCATGCATTTAAAATCTATGTTTACTTGATGTTCACAAATTTGGAATTATATTAGAGCCCAGTACATTCTTGTTTCATAAACAACATTACTAGAAGAATGAAGATGAATATAATAGCTACCTTGGTCATAAAGATAAAATATCAATGAAAGGGATTTTTAATTTCTTAATAATTTGATAACTACTAGAATATCAATCTTCAAATGGACTAGGAAACCTTCTGAAAAGCAACATTTCATTTCATTTTAGAATCAAGAGGCACCCAAGGTACTTTCCATTCTCTTGTTATGCTCCTTTATCCAATTTTATTTATCCTTTAACCACTGCTCCTACCACAATCACTGTTACTCTTGGACTTCTACATAGGCTTTCTCCTTCAGCTCTACTGCTATGATTCATATTCTCAGGCCTCCCTAACTAACAATGACTAACACATTGCTAATGGCATCAGGCCATCTCTACTCCTCTCTGTCCTGCATCCCCCTGTTGCTACAGATTGCATGGAGGGATTTTGAGGTGGAATGGAATAGTAAAAACCTACAGCATCACCATCTGTCAACTAAGTGCAGTGAAAGCTTACTAATCCATGAGTTCCTCCATATATTATATTTAGGGCTGGAAATTCTTTGACAAAATTGTTTTCGGCCTCTTTGGAAAACCGGTATAAAAAAACAAAGAGCTAAATGTTCATCATCCTTCATGGGCTGTTATTTGCATCTTATGGTGCTTCCATCCAATCAAGGCAGGAAGGCTGCTAAAGATATATTTCTTTCCATTAATAGATTGACCTTTCCTTAAATTGCCCCTCTGAGGAGAAATACCAGACCTGAAGCAAACCCAAATGTGTCACCAGAAAATAAAATCTGGCTCAGGGTAATTAAATGCATGCAATTCAAATTCATTGTCTTATCTCCAGGTCCATCCTCCTTTAACTCCTCCTTTCCTGTCATCTCTGGCCAAATATATATATATATGGTATGTCATATATATATGACATACAATATATAAGTATATGAATAATTCTTAATCTCTTACTTTCCTTCCTCCATCAGCAAGTGAAATTATATCACAGATTTACCCATCTCTCCTCTATCTCTAATACTGCCATCCTAGTGCAAGCTAAAACCATCTTTCTCTTGGATTTCTGAATTGGCTTCCTAATCCATTTTCTTGCTTCTACTCATGCTCGTCTTCAGTCTATTCTTCATAAAGAACAGCCGGCGTGATTTTTGTCCCCCTGCTTAGAATTTCCCAAAAGTTCCCCACTGAATTTGGAATACAAACCTTAACTCTTTACTGTGACCAAAAGATCAATGGATGATTTGACCTCTGCATACTTTTTCAACCCTTTCAGTTTGAGTGTCTGCTGTCTGCTAGGTATTGTTCTAAGTGATGGAGACACAGCTTCTAAGATAGACAAGATTCTTCTTCAAAAAGCATATGTTCCAGGAGATGAAGATACACCATGAACAGAAAGTTAAAAAGAATAAATATAATGTGCTAGAATGAGCAGGTCCCATCTTGGATTGAGCCATACAAGAAGGCCTCATTTAGAAGGTGGTGTTTAAGTGGAAATCTGAGAGACAAGATGGAACACATCATATGGATAGCAGAAGGAAGAACAGAGGAAAGCTATTGGAGGGTTTTATGTAGGCTAGGTATGTGAACTGTTTTACATTTTTAAAAGATGACTCTGGCTGCAGTGAGGAGAATGGAATTGAAGGAAGCCAGGTAGAAGCAGGCAGCCCAGTTAGGGAGCTATAGCAGTAGTCCAGGCAAGAGATGAGTATAAGTTGGACTGGGATGGGGAATAGAAGAGGAGTGGATAGATTCAGAATAATGTGTTCCAGCTAACAGGGCTAGTTGATTGAGTGAATGTGGGGTGTGAGAGCCAAGAGAAATTGAGTACAACTGCTATCTTTTCAGCTTGGACAGTTGGGTGGAGGTGATGTGACTGAGACAGAGAAGATTGGTGGGTGGATGTGAAAACAAAGACCCTTCATTTTGGACCTTGGACTCACCACACACCTGTTCCTGGTGCATACACACTTTGGTTTCTCCTAAAAATATTTTGTTTGATTTTCCACTACTACAAAAACTCCTTGAGGGCAGAAACAGGGATACCTCCATTTTGCTCATCACTGAATTCATACCACTTAGTGGACAGTGGTACACACTAGGCATTTAATAAATATTTTATGAATGATTGCATCACATAGATCATTGTGCCAGTTTATTAGTTCATATGACTACCTGTAAGTTGTCTTACTTCAATTGAGTAGACTTAAAAGAAATCAAATTTTATGTGTCTCCCCTTGGTTTATACACTGGTACAAAATTGTAATGGTTTCTTCAGGAAATAGAAGAAACTGCCCTTCCCCCTATCTTTGAATACCCAGTGCCTAGCTCATGGTGACATGGAAAAGGTGTTTTACTTTTTCTCTCTAAGCCTTAGTTTCATAATCAAAAACAGATATAAACATCACCCCTACTTTAAAGAGTTATTGTGAAAATTAAATGGGATAATTCACATAAAGTACATAGCACAGTTTTAAGTATATTGTAAACACTAATGTGATGATTGTTATTGCTATTGATATTCAATGCTGAAAAAACAGGAAGTTTGTGACATTTAGGTTCCTTAGAGGTGAACAAGCATGTTGCTATTCATTCTTATTATCCATAAATAGAAATCGTTAGGTTAATATTCAAAATCTGCATTCCAAACAATATTTTACAATTGTATGCTCTTTCAAGGTAATCCTCAGAACTGGTGCTTAAGTGATTTATCTTAATGATTCTTTCTATGATTTGAACAGATTTAATTAAAGGACAGCCTTCTTAAGCTTCATGCTTAAAAAGGGTTTAGTGGTATTAGGCTTTTAGAAATTCTAAAATGTAAAAAGAAAAACCTTTGACTCCTCAGATACGTGCAAGCGATAGCAAACAACTATATCTAATCAACTAATAAGTAGATTAAAAGTACCACTGAACATTAGCTTAATATCCTTTTATTTTCAAAATGAAAAATACCTCTGACTTCCACATAGCAGGTTACTTTTTGATGTGCTTGTTTTTCCTCAGTAATCATCTATAGTTTTGATGATATTGTGTCATCATGAGGTAAAGCATCAATATGCTTAAGGACCCAGCATTGTGAAAACACACATTTTTAATATTTAAAAGGTTTGTGCAATTGTAAATAAGACAGTGCACCCAATATCAGATCATGCTTCATGAGAAAAAGATGCGAAATTTCCTTGACCTACTTTCATCTTCATGTTTAGGAAACAGTGTCTAAGAAGTAAACAAAGTAGTTGTGCCTCACGTAGGATATGATTATTGTTTGAATTTATGATTCATGCCTTGAGCAAAATTTTTTTTGTGGCCTCATTTGCAACCATAATTTACAACTTTACCAGGGATATGCTGTGTATTTGGGAGGTAATATATCAGACTTGCTTTGTACCAGAACAGTTTTCTAGCTCTGGGTATAGTATTTTCTGTGTCTCTGTTAGCTATAAAATTTCTAGGCATAACATTTATTGTAGCAAATATGGAAATTTTTAAAAAATTGTATTCCCCTTAGGAATGTCTTATTGTATTTATATTCTTATTATAGCCAAATCTAACTAGTGTTTAAAGAAGTTGTTAATCCTGCAAATATCTGGTTGCAAAAGAAGAAAGAATTAACCTTTTCAGATTTTGTGAAACTAAGGATTGCCTCATTTTTGCATTTTGTGTACCTCTTGTCTAAGATATTAATAAACAATATGTGACTCGGAAACACTGTATGTGCCCTTCAAATCTAGAAATATTTTTTCCTATTGCAAATAATAAGTAGGCTATACTACTGAAAAATGAGTTTTGCCTATTCTCTTTGATCTATGAGTTAGTGAAGAATTTCCCACAGTACTCACTGGAAGTTTTATTGTTTGTTCTAATTTCAACTATCTTAAGCAATAGATCTAGAAATACTGAGGATTTTTAAAACAAAGCAAACAAATAAAAAAATAAAACAACTCCAAGTTGCTGAGATTCTCAACTGAATGTAACCTTCTGCCTAGCTCTGACATTTCTTTGCATCTTCCCATTTTGTCATTTTTATTAGAATGATCTTTTATTAAGAGTAATACTTATTTCCCAAAATAAACATTTAAAAATTAACTTTAAATCCCCATTAGTATGGGGAATTTAAAGTAGCTTGATTTGAAAGTATTCATTTTCCTAAGCACAAATAACAAGTATGATCCCAAACTGTAATTTTAAATTACTAAAATTATAATTTTGTGTCTAATTATATAAGTTTAAAGCATAATTAAAACCAGGAAGTACTGCCATCTTTTCTGTCTGCTTGATACAATCAGTGAGAAAGGAAGCTAAAAGCCTGAAGGAAGTTTAAAACTTTAGAAAAAAATCTTGGTAAGGAACCTAACATGCTTCATACTGCATGTGCTTACATCATAAAATACAGACTCCGCCAGGAATTTTCTCCCCTCATCAAGCTCTTAGCAGAGTTTTCCTTGACATACAGGTAAGCAGACTGGATAGTCTGCTGAGAAGGGAAATGGTGACTTTTATTGGTAGGCACAGTAGGGTAAGGAGAAGTAGGATAATGCCTTTAGTCACAATGCTGGGTCTTCAAAACAGAATTAAAACTTTGTTTAGTGGTAACACAGGCTCAAGAATTATTTCAGCACTATTACATACTTTTGTTCTTCTTGCGGTAAGTATTCATTCGGCTTTTATAACTAACCACAGTAATTTTCTTAGAACAAAGGAGAGCATGGTAACAATAGCTTTAAAAATGACGAAGTTTAAATGCCCAAGGTCAGAGTGTAACATTTTGATTTCCATAAGTATTTCAAATGCTACAGGCTTTATGTAATAATTTTAATGTGAAAAATATGCAGGCCACGCTTCAGTGCTCTTTGCATATACTGCAAAGAGGAAAAAAACCTTAAAAATTGCTTAGCTTTAATTGAGCAAAAGGATTCACATGTGATCTGAACTTGTGGCTCATAATTCCTTTAGACAGCCTCGGTTGCCGTGTGATGATCCTAATTAAATTATGTAACGGCACTGAACTAGCTAAGCCCAAGGGCCTGTGCTTTCATATCACCTGGCGATTTAACTCTTTGCGGGATTCTGAGTTTGGGGCTCTGGTCTCCTACCACGATTTGGCATGTTTTTCATTGTAAAGCGTCGGAAAACAGCATTGATGGAATCCGCCTGGAAAGTTTTGGCCTGTAGGTGGCAGCATTGTAAGGTTTTGGAAGTCTTGAGCTCTGAGGTCTTTGCCTGTTCTGTTCTGCCTTTCCTGCACCCCTCAACAACAGCCCACACCCCCCGCACCCCCCGGCCCCACCTCATCAGGCCGAGCTAACATCATTACACACTCAGGTCAGGTAAAACTAAAAGGGAGAGAAATGTCATAGCCAAAAAATTAGGCTTTGTTCACTTCGGTCTGTGTTTCATTATATCTCTGATAATATGGTACATTTGTAATTCTGACCCAAGATTCAGCGAAAGGAGGCTTCTCTGTAGTCCAACATTAACCCATTACAAGCCATACACCTTCAAGATAGGCATTGTACCAAGTACAGGAAGGGAAATTAAATTTTGGGTGAATAATTAATTTAACTTAAGCATACCTATTTTAATCACTTGGGAACAAGTCAGAAGGCTTCGAGAACACATATCAAAACCACCTCATGAGGTCCCCACAGCAAACTTAGCATCCTGACAAAGTTTGCTCTTTCTTTATTCTTTCTTTCTCTCTTTTCTCTGTGCTTGGCCACCTGTTTCAATTAAGTTCCAAAATTACTTCTGTGATTTGACCAGAGAAGGAACAAAGATTTACCAAATTTGATATATATGATTTAAAAGTTATGATGATTCATGTGTCTTTTAATAATGTATTACTTTACGCAATACTAATATTGTTTGAGCGTATAAATCAAAGTATAATAAATAATAAATGCATATGTACAGATACCAGCATGGATTTCATTGACTGTGATGTTTTTTCATAATATCCACAGAGATCTTGCAGTTTCATCTTGTACACTTCTCCTCCATGAATGTTATACTTGAAAAACTTCCCTAGGTGATAATGGAAATAGTGTAGTGTAAGGACATTGGTATCAGGCCTTGTATGAAATCTTTTGTTAACTGAATCCTTGGGGAAATTGTTTCTGAGGTCAAGATTGACAAAATTGTTTAAGTATTATTGAAAATATAAAACAGAATTGTTTCCTCAATAAATATAATTAGCTGTATATACTGCAGTTTCGAGAGCAAGCACTGATATTGGGACCAGCTCTTTAAATAAAATAGGACCTCTGTGGTCTCTGGAGAGAACATGCATAAAGCAAAGTAAATGATTTTCTGTCAACACTAAGTAGACAGGTGCTTACATTGAACAGCATTCTAATATGTCTCTGAATATTTATGTCTTCTTTTTCAAATGCATTGCCCATGAATGTCACAGCTGTCAAACGTCTGTACACAAGAAGATAAAAAATGAAATTAATAAAAGGCAGATCAACATTTCGTTTGTTTGGAACACTTTTCCTCCCTGCTTCTTTCCTTTTCCTTTCTTTTTCTCCCCCCCCCCACCTGTTTTTTTTTTTTTTTAATTCAGCTGTTTTTTAGGATTTTGGCACGTCTGCATTTTCTAAAAGGCCAAGGGAAATGTGAGTTGACTAGTTGTATTTTTGGCTGGCACCAGGGCCTGTCTCAGTATTTAAACACCAAAATCATCCATGGAATTAATGACCAAGAGAACCAGGGTCTAAGGATTTTTCTAGCCATTTCCGCTGTCCATGTGCTTGGTTTTTGCTTGGGTGCCACAAACGAGATTCTGACAGGTTGTCACTGCCCCAACCTGAAACTCAAGTTTGTGAGGTGAGAGGCTCTTAAATCTTTCTGCTTCTGTAGCCCAGAGTTTTAGCTCCACAGAGTCAGTGCCAAAACAAACCATCGTGTGCCCTCAGAGTTACGGAGAAACTCGGTTTTCAGAGCAGAGATGACTAAATAGAATTGGTGGTGGATCAAAGCAATGGAAAAAGGGCCATTTAGTTGTCAGATCCCTGCCTCTCTGCTTCTCATGGTTACTGAAAGAGTGTACATTGGGATGAACTCAGCAGTTACTCAAAGAGTGTACATTGGGATGAACTCAGCAGTCACTTGACAAGCATTTATTTATTAGGAAGCAGCAAATTTTGATGTGTCTGGTTATTATTATTACTAACTGGTCCTCAGCAAAAATACCCCCCCCACCACCGACTACTTCTGTATCCACCCTGAATTGTCTGAACAAACCATTTGGCCACAGGAAAGAATGTAATTTAAATGCTGAACCAGGGAATTTAAGCTTAGAAACTTTCTCCCTGCGTTTTACCTTTGATGAGAATTATTCTAAACAAAAACTCTCCAAATGGTCAAATAGTCGTTGTAAAAGCCTCAGTTTACTAAGACTTAAAATTTGTTGTCCAAATTTTGGTGACCTAATGGGTGTTTTATTGATAACCACAGATATGAACCAGATGTAATAAATATCAGTTTAGCTCAGATTTGATTTTGAGAACATGCTGATTGCCCTGATTTTGTTATTTTTATAAAAGTAAAAACAATCAACTGTAATGTAAACTGTGGACTTTGGGTGATTGTGATGTGTCAATCCATTGTTCATCAATTGTAACAAATGTACTATTCTTGTGGAGGATGTTGACAATGGGGGCAGCTGTGCGTGCGTGGGGGCAGGGGGTAGATGAGAAACCTCTGTACCTTCCCCTTAATTTTACTATGAACCTAAAACTGCCCTAACAAAAGAAAGTCTTAATAAAGAAGCCCACATAGATTCAGTTCTAATTCGAAGAGATTCACTCTACTCTTTTTTTTCTTTTAAGAAAATTTCAGTTCAGTTGGCAGTCTGATTAAACAAATATTTGAGTATATTTATATTTGGAGTTCTACAAACAAAATTTGTACATGGCTCAGTTCAAGTCCCTTTGGTTGGCACTGGGCTATTGATATGGATCACTTAGAAGTATTCTTTTCTCTCCTCTCTTTTTACTTAACACTTTGTATGTAGTTTATTTAAAGTAATTATCACATTTGCTCTGGATAATAAATAGCTGTTTATGTGTTTACTTCTCCCAATATACCATGAGCTCTTTGAAAGCAGGGGATTTGTCTGTTTTAAAATTGTGTTATCACAGTTACAGTATTCTTGTTTGCCGATTACTTATAAATGTTGGGGCTTTCAGTGTTGGTTGAATGTTGTTGCTTGTTTTGTTTATCAGTTTGTATTGGTTGGAATGGGTAATTTGGTAGGAAAAAGGCTTGTAGCTATGAAATATCATCTAAATGCTTGCTATTGAAAACATTCTAGGGCATTTCACAACATAGACATAGAATATCTCAAAAATATGCAACCATTATGAGCAGTTCACTCTTAAGTTCACGTTTCAAATAGGTTGCATCTGTTTCTAATCACGTAACAATGATTAGCAGGAGAAAACATGTGATTAGAAAGCATGCAACTCTTGCTGATATGTATTATTTTTAAAGCTCTCCCAAGCTAAGGTCAATAAAGAAATAGTACATGTAGTGAGAAGAGCTAGATTAGAGGAAGAGTTTCAGCTGTAAACCCTTTGTGAGCTGTTGTAAAAACAGAACTAATTTAACTGATGGGTTGAGGTATTTGGGACTGACATGCAAACTAAAGAATGTGAAAATAGATGAGAAGAATGGTAACTAGTAAAATTATGAGTGCTGTAGTTGGAGGAAAAAAAAGTTTACTGGATAGAAAGTTACTGAACAGATGATTTCATTCCTTTTTATAGAGCCATACTTTAACTCAAAGAAAGCTAGTAAGAATAATAGGGAGAAGCCCCAAGCATGATAAAACAACATAAACAGGGACTATTATAAACAAGAAATTTTGGAAAGCCTTTGTTTACTTCCATTATTAATGGGAAAAATGATTTTTTGAGGTATTATATCACTTTAAGATCATACTTATCTCTTAGCTTAATCCATCACACTCCCTTTTTGAACAGTTTTACGCCACGGAGCTTGAAGTTCACAGAAAGAAAGAACAAAAAGCTCTGTTCTCTACTCCTGATTTGAACCAGACACAACTTACTTCAAAACTGCATGCTGTCCTTCAGTTAATTACTCTCCTGAATTCTATCAGATGTCCCCTTCTCTGTAAGCTACAGACAGCCTGCAATGTAGAAAGGCATGATGAAACTTGCTTTTGGTGACTTGCGTTTTGAATTGACTTTATATTTTTCCCGGATTTATTACAAAGACTAGCTATACTTTTCTATAGACCATCCTTACTCAACATAGTTGAGGCTCACTCACTTAAGAGCACTTAATGTCTGAGAATACTAGTATACCTACACAGAGATTCAGATAAGAAGAAAATTTTGGTTTGATGTGAAAGTCCATTTTACACACAATGCCTTATAACACTGGGTTTATTATTATGACTTTTTAAATTGGAATTTGAGACCCAAGTGAGACTTAGAGTTCTAAGTTCAAAGAAAGCCATGGGGCTTTTAGCCTTGGGAAAGAGCCTTGAGCTCTTAGCCTTGAAGCCATGGGGCTCTTAGCCTTGGGAAATTTTCAGAAATCTTGGAGGGCATGGACCTTTCAAGGGACATGGGGCAGGGACCTTGAGCCAATTTTAATTAAATGTAAAGGACAGAATGACCTCACCTGACACTGGGTTTACTTTGTATCATTATTTCTTTTTCTTCTGGATATTTATAAGCCTACAATTTAACTACATGCTGTAGTTAACATAATTTGAACAAATTACAAGTCATAGTAATAGTTTTCCTGAAGCCTATGCTGATCAAATCTGAAGGCTTGAAAACCAAAGTTTATAAGAATTTGTAATGCAGAATTTGAAATGTGGGTCTATTTTCTATATGGAATGCCACTATGTCATCTTATAATCCTAGTGTCTAATTAAAAAAAAAAACAAACCTTTAAGAACAGTTATAGATTCATATTATTTCCATCCCAAATTGTTTCTATTGCAACTTTTGCCTGTTAAGCTTCGTGTCCATATTCAAATAGAATAGCTGATTGTCTGTTTCCTATATGGCTTTCATAGGCTTGAAGATCTTTTATATTAATCCTCCACCTTCCTTGCTCTGGCACCAAACAATTCCATGTTCCTTGATCTTTTCCCAGGGATCTTATTTTCCATAACTAATCACAAATCCTCTGAACTCATAAAATCTTATAATCCAGAATCTGTTATATGTCTTTTCTTTTCCCCCTTTTCTTTTTTTCTTTTTCTCACTGATAGGAATCAAGAGGCTAAGAAATGCTTCTTCAAAAGTCGTGGTAAGACTGAGCATGTAATATTTTAAATTTTACCCTTAATGTTGGGGGTTTTCCACATAGTTAATCTTACGCTCAAGACATTCAATAAAACCTCTTTTCTAAAATTCAGACTACAAATTTATGTCAGTCAATTTACACCCTGCAAAACAGACCAGCTCACCACTCATATCAATCTGTAAGCACATAGGAATCTAGGAGAGAACTTGTCTTTATAGGACAACTTAGCTTTAGCAATTAACAATCAAGCCCTGTACACATAAACACACTATAATTAACTGTTTAATAGTGGAAGCTTGCTTTTCAAATTTTTCCCTTTGAGTATAGTCAGGGTGAATTACTTGATTTTTCCATCACTAAATGCTACAGCAGCTCAGTCTTTTGCAAGTCTCTAGTCTCCACATATTTTCCTATACCCACTATATTTGACAGTAAAACTGCCAAGCTCCATTATTTCCAACTGGCAGCAATTTAATACATAGTTGAGTCAGTTATTTAGCTAAATAAATTGCTTAAAGTTAACTCTATTTGTAAGACCACAAGGTGTTTCTAAAATGTGCTGCCCTTTTATATCATAAACCTGGATTAGGTTTACAACCCCATTTCCCCTCAGCAGTTTGTGAATCAAAGAACATAGAACAATGCATAAAAATCCCTGTGAAACCACCCTCAGAGTTTTTGTTAATGACAAAAGCATACTGAGAACTTGATTTACTCTGTATGATGAAGAATAAAAGTTTGGTTTAAAGTAACCAGAATTTGTAAGGGTTTATCCAAGCTCCTTTAAGAGTGATCAAGTTTAAAACTAGAATTTGGTGAAGCCACAGCTATCTGTTCAATGCTTTATCTACAAAAATGGCAGGCCATGCTAAAAAGCTTTGGGCATGCTCTTCCATCTCCTTTCCTCCTACCCATTAACAAATAACCTGCCAAATGTTCTTAAAAGTACGTGGGAGAATAAATATTGACTTACTCATGATGTCTCTCCACAGGCGCTCATTAAGTATAAATGAACAAATACACACACACACACAAACACACAAAAATGCATAATGCCTACCATGAACACCATGTTATCTGGCCCAGCTGTAAAGTTTTCCTTTTCCAGTTAACTGGGTATGTTTCTGAGCCAGATTAAACGAAGCCACTATTTCCACTGAAGATATATTTAAAAGAATAGAAGGAAGCTGAAGATTGGGGCATTTTCTCTAAAAGTCCAATGACTAACTCTCTTTGAAGAGTGAACATACTTCATTTTTATGAGTTACTTCAAGATCTGTGTTTACATAGAAAAAAAAAACCGTAATGGTTCAATCTGCAAAGGGTAGAAACCCATAGATTAGAAACCCATAGATTAGAAACCCATGCCATATTTAAACGTATATCGTTTTGTTTAGGTTTAGAAATCCAAACATGGTGATGTTTTTAGGGAATGGTTTTATTTATTTAAGTGATATCCTTCGTGCTCTGTAGAGCAGAGCCTGGCATTGCTTGGCTAGCTATTTTCTGAAAGGATAAAGACTGCAGGGTAGATAGCCCTAGCTAGCAAGGTACTGTCCAACTTCTAAGTATCGGCACTGATAGAAGGGAAATAATCCTCAGAGCGTTTGTATTTGTCTCTGGAAGGACATTTTTATATTCATTTACATTTGAATATGAGGGCATTGCCCTACTGAGAGAATGGAATGTGCTCTCATCCTGTCTCTATTCACTAGGGCATAGAGAGTTCACCACTTTCTCAACTTGCCTGCCTCTCTCCTCACTTCTACCCCCTGTTCCAGTTCTTGCAGGGAGAGACTGATGTCTGGTAGACAGAGCTCCAATTTTAAAAGATCTGCATAATTGATTTCTTAAGTTCAAATTGAGGAGCACAGACTTTTGAGAAATGAAGGTTGATTGAGCAAAGATGGTAGTATGGAGGCAGGACAAATTCCTCAACAAAAAGTAGCCTGGAAGACCAGCTTCAAGCTTTATTTCCCAGGCTGTTGTAAACCTACCCCTCTATTCTGTTGCAGGCCACCATTGACTGTAATCTAGTTCTGAAGTAAATCAAAAGAGATCATGAAATTTCACTAGAGAGGTTAAGGCCAAAGAGTTGCTTAGGTTGTTTCAATTTCAGCTTTTTACTGGTAAGAGCTGAAACATTTGCAGAAGACGTCAACAAAGCAGAGAAACATCCACAGCTAATCAAGGGCATACAGATAGGAACAAAAGCAATTATTTACCAAGCCAACTTTTGCTTATAGGAGGAAAGAAAATAAATACAATATTAAATGAAAACACACAAAATACAAAACTTAGATTAATGAATGATCTTAATTTTTCAGTACGCTTACCAAACTGCCAATAAGCAAGCCAAATAGTGCTCTCTGTGATTTATTATCTTTTTGCCTACCTTGACTTTTCATGAAAAGTTAAAGAAGTGCAAATTTGTCAGAAATCAAGCAAACAGGAAGCAGTAAGCTATCTAAGAATCCATAGAGTTTACTCTATCAAAAAATGCTTGAAAGCAATGCTTAAGACAATAAAACAAAGCAAGACTCAAAAAACAACAACAAAAAACAAAGAACAAAACAGAGTTCAACTGCATAAAAACTTACATAATGTGAGTTTATGAATCACCTCATTGCCTAGAGAGGATGAAGTTAGCAAAGGAAGGGAAATGTCACAAAAAGTACACACTAAAGAGACAGGATTTGACTGAAATAACTGGACATGTTATATGAAGAAGTACTGATGTACTTTGGACCTCAGAATAGTTGTATCACAGTTCTATTTGTTAAACTATATTATTAAACTGAATTGTATAATATTTACATACAGTAAACCAATCCCCTAAGAAGATATATGTGAAAATCTTAACTAGGAACTATAAAGAGAGGTGACTACATCTTGCTTCTGATCTGAGTTCTGCTCCTTCTTGGTCTTCTACCTCTGGATCACTTGTTGATTCTCACTTGTTAAGCTGCTCTTCATCATTCTTGCACATACTGGAACTTCAAGAGGTCTTGAAATCCTCTAGTTTCTGTACATATGCCTACCACCATTGCACTTAAATGCTTTACCATCTCTCTGTGTTGCTCTAGTGAGAAGAGATTTATATATACTGCCATATCCTCCACAAAGCTAAAACTCTGTGGAAGGGACTCCTTAGTTAAAAGCCCTTTGCATCATATATATTACAATGTAAGATTTTTTCTTTCTTCTCTATGCCATTGTTTTGGTTAAAATTGCTCACTGTTTAACTATTTAGTGGACTCATGAGTATATTGCAATAATTTAATATATTTAATAAATTTTATTGAGAACCAACTATTAGTAATCAAGCCAAATCATAAACTCAGGTTTCTGATCCTAAAGCCATCCACTAGACCACAGGCCTTGCTTGCCATGGATTTACACTATGGAGTATAGGATACACACCATTTGAAATAGAAGATAATCCTTTATGGAACCAGTTTCCAATATTGTTTTAACAGATTCTGGGCATTTTAATTTCATAGCCAAGATCCATCAATTTGCTAGAGCATGTGCTCCAGGGAACTTGTTGCTGAGACAGGGAAATTTGTTTTAAAAGGTGATGTTAGTTTTGAGAATGGGTTGATATTTGTTTTATTGTTTGTTTGTCTTGCTGATCACTTACATGGCATGTTTTGATTTAATTGTAAGAATTTCTTTTTTTTAAAAGTCTGCCTAAGGGCAGTAGGGCTGGGTTCATTGAGAGATACAAATTGAAAAATAATAAATTCAGAGCATATTTCAGGGTTTGTTATTGCCCTTTGGAAAAAATAGCTGAAAGTATGTCTTAGTTTTCTAATATCATTTATGTATTAGAAATGACATCAATCTATAGAAATAAATACTCTATACCTGGAAGTTTTAATTGATAGAAGAGATAAAACTACCAACAGACACAAAGGTTCTATAATACTGAACATACTGAAATCTTAAGACCTCAAAGGAATTTGCAAATAAAACTTTTAAAATTCATCATTCAGTTACATATATATAATCCTGAAGTTTGATGCCAACAAGGTCACGTGCGCCTTATCTGGAATCAGCTTAAATCTTTCTAAACAATTTGCAAATCCTTGCTATGATAAATACATATTTCTTGAAATTTTAAATTAATTATTTATTTAATTGAAGTATAGTTGATTTACAATATTGTGTTAGTTTCAGCTGTGCAGCATAGTGATTCATTTTTTTTGCAGATTATATCCCTTTATAGGTTATTATAAGATATTTCTTGAAATTTTTGCACTTAAGACCTTTTGTGGCATTGATTCAGAGTTTAAATTCTTACCTGGAAATTTTGGTAAATTTGTGTTACTCAATAGGTTGAAGAAAGACTTTCTGGGCGTGAGGAGGAATAGACTTAATTGGCATTTACTAAGTGCCTGTCACTGTGCTAGACAGTTTGCACTTATTATCCCATGTAGTCTTCGTAACACCCCTTTCCTTTTTCAATGAATGGAAACTAAAAGTACATTTGCTATCATGTGGAACTTTTGCAAATATTTTTGAAGGTTAAAAAAGATGTCCTTAGACTTGAAAAGTCATAATCTTATTCATGCTCATTTATCATATGAGCTTACAAAATTACCAGACAGTTGGCAGTATGTTTGTAAACTAGTCCTGCCCCTTACATGAGATTTATTATATTTTTAACTTCTAACCTTGTTTTTAGTAGTGCCAGGATTTAGTTTGCTGAGCCAATGAATTCAAGCCACTTCGCTGTTCAAAATTGATAACTCAAAAGCAAATGATAAAATAATTCTACCCATAACAATTTATAATCTGTGGTTCTCAAAGTGTGGCTCAAGGGACCCCTAGGAGTCCTTCAGATCCTTGCAGGATGTCTTCAAGGACAAAGCTATTTTCATAATAACACTAAGATGTTTTTGCCTTTTCACTCTCATTCTCTCAGGAGTGTAAAGCTTTCCAGATGCCACATAACTTGTGCTACTGTTATTGATTTGACAATAATAGATTTTTTTTTTTTGCTTGTGAATTCTTTTGTTTAATAGAATTTTCTAAGGTAGTGATTTGGGGGTATAAATACATGTGTGGTTTTAGAAATTAACTCCGTTTGTTCTCAATTATTTCTCTCTTGCTTTTACCAATTATTTTTGATTATGCCTCCTATAATCTCTGTAACTCATTATTATTCAATAAATTGTTACTTTTAAATGCTGAAATTTCCCTTGCAACTACATAGAAACACAAGAAGTAAGGGCACCTTGTGTCTTGTTTTACAATAATATTAAGAAAAATATTTTTGAGTATTATATAAATGTTTGTTGTATTTAAGCTGTATTTAGTATTTAGCAATATTTGTTCTAAAATTTTAAAATTAATGTATTTTTGTATTTAAAGTTGGATCACTTGCTTAAAAAAAGGAGAGTAGAAGACTTGCCTTCTCTGTATAGTTGTGTGCTTTGTCTAAAGTTGCCAAAAAGGATGAAATCTCATGGAAGGAAAAATTTACTTCAATGAAATTGGGAAAAACATAAAAAAGAAATGGAAATATGATGCAAGTTATCTTATCCTTGGTTTTATAGATGTTAGACATTTACCTTAGTGTATCTTATGCATCAGAATATTTTTGAATAGTAGTAGGGTGCCAGCTATGTTGTAGCATTATTTTGGGATATTAAATGTAGACATGCTGAACTCTTTAAAAGGCAGAAATTGTTCATTACATTTTTTCAAACTAGAAATGAAAAATGAATCATCTTACAGGGTAAGTTATCGCATTGCCTTGACTGGAGAAATACACACGATAGCTTGTATGGTTTACAGTGCTGACTTCCTGCTGGATAAAAAAATCAGTGAAAAAGAAAAATCATGGCAGTGCCAATTGACTCATTGAATTAAAGATTTAGCTCTAAACCTGAAGGCTGAGTTAATATCTTTGTGCAGATGATGCTTTTTGCCTTACAAAAGGGTGACTCTACAGCCACGGCTGGACTTATTGTTTTGCTTATGTTTTCCTGGTCTCTGCACCAACAAATCAGCAAAGATCTTTGTTTGTGTGTGTGAATACTTGGCAAACAAACAAGTACTGCTGAAATATTCACAGTACTTTAAAGTATTGAATAGCTGTTTTGGATCTCACAGTTTGTCCGGGACCAACATTTTTTTGTTATTTGCTCTGATGGTGCAAAAACATTGCTGGGTAAAATTGCTGGTTCCTTAGCACAAATCAAGGCAGTGGCACCCAACTGTACTGGCAGTTATTGAATTCATCACCAACATGCACTCACAGTAAAATAAACACTAGTTTCATTTAAGAATGTCCTTTTGAAACAATAACAATTATAAATTTTATTAAATCTCATTCTTTTAATGTATATATTTTTTGTAATCTATGGGAAATATGGATAAAACACTTCTGCTGCATGCCTAAGTATAATGGTTATCTTGAGGAAAAGCACTTGTGTAATTGTGTGATTTTGGAAAACTCGTATTCTTCATAATGAGCTTAATAGCATTCCAATATTTTTTAAAAACTTTTTCATAATTTTGGTGGTGATATAATTAAATGTTATTTTTGATACTATACAATAAAATGTGACATTTGAAATATCTGTATAATTTGGTGAGATAATATTTTCTAAATGACTAGTTTATGATGTTACAAAATCATGTATGAGTAAAAGACATGTAAATGCAATCAGTGGATTTTAATGGAAAGAGAAATGAAAAGCTTATTGACAAATTTCAGATTCTACATTGCCACTAACCTTTAAGTAACTATTAATTGTCAAGTTTTGATGTATTATCAAATAAGAACATCCATAAGTATCTGAAAGGATAATTATATTACTCCTTTTTCTATCTACATGTCTATGTGAAGCTGGATTTTCTTCATGTACTACACCAATACAACATATCACGACAGATTGAATGCAGAAGCAAATATGAGAATCTAGACTCTTTTGTTAAGTCAGATATCAAAAAATATGTGAAAATGCCATCTTCTCACTAAAATGTTTGAGAGTTGCTGCTAAATAGAAACAAATTGATGAATTTTTGATGGGATATAAAACATATCCTCCTCCTCCTCATATTTCTCAGGGACCCTTCAAGAAATAGATGGCACTTAAATGGGGTGACAGAAGAGAGTTTACAATAGATATGGACAGAATTAAGGGAAACCAACAAGAGATAGTGAAGCATATTAGGACTAGCAGGGACAAGATGCCATTACTATTAAGCTTGAAGGAGCAAGAAGATGAAGTATTTCCCAGAACCTGGAAGGGGATTGGTAGCTGCAGCTGTAGAATGATCAATAAGAGCTGTAAAACTTTGGTGGAGAAATTCAGTCTCTGCCAATCTGCAGTCTATCTGGGAGAGAGCCTGGGCAATAAATACCCCAATCTCTCTTCTGCCACCTGATCAACTGCTTGTGCCTCCCATTGTCTGAGCAAAACTGGGAGCTACACTGGTGCAGTCCATAGAGGTCAGGATGTAAAGGAGACTGAGAAGGGTGGAAGGTGGATCTAGAAGAAGGGCGAAGAATATCCAAAATAATTATTGTTAGCAGAAACAGCAGTAGGAAATATCTAGTGTCTATTATGGAATTATGAGTCATAAAAACATATTCTTTGCCCTTGAAGTGCTTACACACTTTTAATATTGAAACTAAAGTACACTTTATCCAGGTTTTGCTGGTTTTCCCACTAATGTTCAGGTTTTACTTTTTTGGGTACATAAATGCATGGGGGATGAGAGAGTAGAAGAAAAAAAAACATTGAGAACAGTGAGTATGAAAGACAGGAATGAATATGGAAAGTGAGTAATTGTGAAGGCTCTTAATATTTTTTAAACTCTCTCCTCCCATTGTAACTCTATGTCTTTAGTCTTAATTTTTGTTGATATATAAAAGCTGTAGAAAGTTGATGTATATAACTTGATGATTTTAAGAGTTAAGTTGTATTAGTTTCTAATTTGTGTAGATTTGTTAACAGCAGTAAATGCTGGGGAGTCAGTGATGAGGAGAGATGAGAAGCTGGGATGAGTTTGTGTTGTTAAGGAAAGATTTCATGGTTAAGTATAGACACAAGTAAGAGAAAGGAGAAGAGAAATCTTTCTAGGTGGCAGGGGCTATTCCATGGGGTAGAAATCATGTGAATAATAAATAGACAAAGGGCTGACTGGGCTGAGGGTTGTGAGGGATGGAGAGAGAAGAGACAGATGTTTGTACATTAAGGCAGGCCCAAATTATGAAGTGCTTTGAATGACAGAGGATTGTACATGACTTAACTGGCAAGAAACAGAACCATCAGCCATGGCCAACCTGCCATAGGGCCACCTACACAGCGTGTCATAGAATCAGAAGAATGTTTATGGCAAGACATTCTTACATGGTTGTAGAGTGGACGATGGCCACTTTTTGTGGTGTGGACATGGCCCCTTGTCGAAAGGGCAGCAAGTCCCCCATCATGAGTTCCTGTCTCCTGGCACATTTTTCACTGTGTTTGGGCTGAGTGGATCAAATAACTTTAGGAGCATGTCTTTGAAGCCAGAGATGCATCAGTAAGCTGTGGTGCATTTGCTTGTCTCCTTACTTTATATATTCCTCACAGAATTTACTTGCGAGTTCAGTAGTGAACCAGAGTAAAAGCAAAGTTAATTTTAGTCTGAACTGTCCTCCTGCTGATCTTCAAGCACAAAACTGACTTTGGGTCTGCCCTAGATCCGTCAGTCACCCAGGACATTAGGTAAACACTTGGCTTGAAAAGTGTTTTCAAGTCTGGTCTCTGGAAAAGGAAATTCTTGAAAGTAAAAAGCACTGACAATCTCATATAAATTAGAACATAAAAACGTTAGATAGATTTGGCAAAAACTAGTCCTGAGACATAGGAGCAGTTTGTTTATTCATCTTTGACAAACAATGGGAACATGCATTATTTATATGAGTTTCAAATAAACGTCCATTGTAAGTGAAGTTGCCTTTTACATGAGGAAAGAACAAGTGAAGATCATGTGAGACCAGAAGGAATGCTGGCTGTGACCTTATCTGCAGTAGCAAAAACTATTTTTTTACATAATATTCCTGCAACAAAGCATAATCCTTTGTAGACTTTTTTTAAAAAAATGACAGCTTGTTGTAAAGGATTAATGATACTACAATTTCATGAAAGTCATGCTTTTAACCTGATAATGAAAAATATTTATTGATGAAGACTCTGCTCCGCTCGGCTCATGAAAATAAATAGAATGTCCAATATTTGGCAAATATTTTTGTTACTTAACACATTGTAAATAAACAGAAATTGCATTTTCAATCACTTCTTTTTTTCACCTTAAAGAAGAAAGACATCATTGAAAGGAAAACAATGCCATGGCTTTTGTGTTTGTAACATTGTGATTTTCAGTGTTAGGAGTTAATGATCTTCTAAAACCCCTGCCCTACTTTTCCACTGAGGTAAAATATTTTTTATTGAGATTTTTTTTCTTTTGCTTTGGAGACTATGCATTCTGTGTTCTTTGAGAATTTGCACTTAAGTAAAAACCTAGCATTAATGTGGAAAGTTATATCTCCTCTGTAGAGTTCTCTCCTATTTTGGGCAACACAGCAGGCCTGTAGGGAGAAGCAGGGCATGTCATTTTGTGATGATGAATAAAAAGAATAGAAATTAATTACCCAACTCAAAAGTGAACATAAGAGGAATGAACAGAAGTTAATTTGTAAACTACAAGAATTAATATAGTCTAAAGGTCTTCCTACATATGAAACCAGTCAGTAAAGTAGCATACCAATAAAAGGCACAGACCCTAACTAGAGTGGCCGCCCAAGCTATAAGAAAGACTTTGAGGCTGATGAATGACTGTCTTATACAAAGATTCGAAAGAGACCTGATCTGTGCTAGGACGAAAAATAAGACAGGTAAAATCTGTCTCCTGTTACCAGAGAAACTGCATTTGATGATACTTTACAAACCATTTGAGTATCATAAGAAATTCTTACTGGTGTTTGAACGACACTCAGTGGGAGCTTTCTCGCCAGGAATGCAGATGGTATTCCTATGTTATGCAGATTTCATAAGTCTCACAGAAGTTAGACTTTACCCAAGTGTCTAGTTTGTTAGTTCAAAACTTGCATCTCAGACCTTGTAAAGATGCTTCAAATCTTTTTTTATGGTTGCAAAGACTTTTTAAAAGTCAATAAACTAACAGAACTTGTTTTGAGAGCCCTCCTAGGTAATTTAAAATTTCTATCTCCATGATGCATTTCTAAAGGTGGAAGCAATTGAAGAAATGACTAGGGCAACATTCTAGACTGTAAATATTTCTCTTCATTTGTGGCTTACTTTTCCCCAATTAGGACAGCTGAAGGTGTATCTGCTGCTAACAGTTAATTATGTAGGACAAAGAATAAGTTATAAGCGTATCACTTTTCTCCTTGCCAAACTTTAAGAATCATGCATTTGATGTGCTAATAAACCCTAAGAAATTATCAATTAGTTAAATAAAACATGGTAAAAAAAAAGTGTCAATGTAGAATTGGTCTGCTGATAAGTTGATGTTGTTGGATATTCACTAGTTGAAAAGTACTAGTCATAGGAAATATCGTACACTTTTAAGACTGTATTTTAAGTAGACATTTTTAACAGAACTTTAGAGCCATTAAATTGAGAAAAAAAAAAGGCGGGGGAAACATTAATTAAGGTCATAAAACTATTTTGTCGTGCTTGAAAATATCTTAAACTAAAAAATGTAGGAGCTGTTATAATAATAACAAACATTAAATCATAAAAATTGAGTGATTTTTATGCGGCAGGTGCTAAACAGATTAACTCCTTTAATCCTCATAACAACCTTTTGGGATAGGGATTACTATCATAATTCTCACTTATGGAAGAGAAGTCTTTAGAAAAGAGTGTGAAGTCTCTTGGCCAAGGATTATCAGCTAGAAGGTGGCAGAGCAGAGATTTGAAATCAGGCAGTATAGCCTTGAAACCCAATTTCAGAGTCATTATGCTAAGATTATTAGAAAACATGGGGAAAAAAAAAAAGGTTTTAATGCATCCCAATTCTGCTGATTTATAGAAACCCAGACTAAAAGAGGACTTGGAGAGATAAATTCTAGACATTTGAGATGTTTGTTAGAGTGTTATTATTAGTTGTAGACATTCTTATGGCCTGGAAACAATCGAAATGAAGAAGGAAAAAAGGAAAGTCAAGTAAATGATAAGGAGAGATGCCATAGCTAAGAAGATATGCTAAATATGAAAACACACTGCTCTTCAACTCAATTTTTCAATTTAATTACTTGTGAGATTTTTTTCTTGTAGAAAAGTCATGGAAAGCAATGAAAAAATGAAAATTATATAAGTTTACGTAAGCAATATTTACTTAATAGCCCTCTTTCTTCCATAATATATAAACTAAGGGTTAATGCTACATACATTAATGTACATATTTGAATAGTAGAATATATGTATAACTGAACAGAGCAATTTGAATATTTCATGTTTAAGAATAAGATAGACAAGATTGCTGCTGAAAAAATTCCATGTTATCAAAGGAAACTCAAATTAAACTTTAAATAATCTTTATCACCAGTGGTGCAACCCTTCAGTTTCTCACAATGGCTATAAATAATTATAATAATTACATAAATTGTTATTAATTATAATAATAATAGCTACTATTTATGGAATGTCTGTCAGCCTTAAGCGCTATGCTAGGTGATGTATATAAATGTTCATGTACAACTTCGAGTAACTCCATGTGTTAGGTATATTAAAATCATTTTACAGATAAGGAAACTGAGACAATGAGACAAACTAATTTGTCTATTGCTGCATGCATTAAACCTGTATCATTTGCTTTCCATCTATTCTACTTGAGCAACACTGTTGAATTTATTGTCCTCACATATTTCAGAGGCCTATACTACAGTCATTATAGTGATATGTATTTTTAAAATTCCAAGGCAGGATTTACTGAGACAAAGTAAGATGAGTTATAATTGTTCTCAAAGCATTACTTAAGATAATCAGTGATGATTTGGTAAAATTACATTCCCTACTAAAGAGCTCCATTAGACCAACTTTACCCTCATAATGGTCCAATTACTGGTGCATACATAGTATGTTCTATTTTTCCTTTTTCTCTAGATTCTAGCTATAGACAGAAAAAGAGGGACTCATCTACTGTTTTGCTCCTTCAGCTCAAAAATAAATTCCTGGACAAAAATTTCAGTCCCTTGGAGGAGAAATGAGCAATGATAGGGTTTTCAAAAATTAGTTGTCTTTTATTAATAAAAGTTGCTGTCCATAAACTAGTGTTCCCTTCAATACCTAGACACAAAGGAAACCATGTTTAATAAGGCAGCACTGAAGCACGAACACACATACTCTTTTTCTTATTTTTTTGAGTCTGTCAGCAGGTGATGTGACATGCTGTGTTAAAGGGCTGATGTTTCTCTTGTGGGTGGAGACCCAGCCAGTTTTGATTGGAGTGGTGGGTGGGGAGCATCACGCTTCACCTTCTGTTATGTTGATAACTTAACACTGACAAATGATCACATTATCATTAATCAGGGTGTTTGATATGGGGACCTGCATATTCATCATGTAGACACTAGCTTTAAACTAGAAAGATACCTAAATAATCATATATATCAGGTTTAGAAGAGAGGTAGCAATGACATGGATATATCGACAGTAAATTTAAATTACCCAACTTGAAAATCATTTCATTGATTTGGAAAGAAGACCACAAACTCCATCCAGTTATTCATGAGCTGAAGTAAAAATAATGAGAATGGGAATGAAGAAGTACCTCCACCCTCCAATGCCCCATGCTTAGCTCTGTGGTGTCTATCATTAATATTTGTGCTTGTTTTTAAAGAAAATTATCCTTATGTTGATAAGTGCTTTTTATTACTTATTGGACATATAAGAGATATTAGCTAGCTCTTATGTAGTTATGGGCTACATAGAATCCCCAAATCAAATAATTAGATGATGGCTCTTTAGCATTGCCCAAACATAGTTGATGGCTCTGGTGTATTCTCATAGCATATATAAATGGTGCAGGGTGATATTAAAAGCATGAAGCAGACTGTCTGTGTTTGTGTCCTGGAACAACTCCATACTGGGCCTGAGACCTTGGGCAAGTTTCCTAATCTTTAAATAATAGTACCTACCTCATAGGGTTTTATGGGGTTTAAACAAGTTAATACATGTAAGCACTTGTGCCTAACATATTGTAATAGCTTAATTAAGATAACCTGTTTTATTTTATATACGTCTTTCATAACATCAATTATTCTTCATTGACAAGTCCTTTGGTAAGTAGGCTGATGTCTTACCTAATGCCTAACCACCTACGGTTTGCTATCTATCTATCTTCTATCTATCTATCTATCTATCTATCTATCTATCTATCTATCTATCTATCTATCATCTACCTATCTAATCATTATGGGTACTCTACTTGCTGAATATCAAATAGAGAGTCCTGTATACAGTTTTTAAGTTGAAATTTTTTACCAAGGTAATTTAGTAGAATGAAAGGTCCCCAAACTCTTTGTTTGTTATAGGAGCTACTCTCCTTCTCATTTTGGAGCCTGGTGGATGCCTGGAATTTGGGATGGCAAGGTGTGTAATGAATTTCTTAAGTCAGGGCATATTTATTGACACTGACTATGTGTTAGGTACAGTTCTAGGGGATTGGGGATATGTAGGTAAATAAGACACATGAAGTTTCTGTTCTGCAGACTAGGGGTGGGAAGGGGCAGACAACAATTTAAAAGATGAATAAAAAAGAAAATTGCCATGTAGTGATAATTTTCTGCTATTGCAAAAGAAAAAAGTAATGACATACAGAGTGATTGAATAGCCATTTACATCAGATGGTCAGAAAGAGCCTTTCTGAGGAAGTGACACTTGAACTGAGCTTCAAATGACAGGAAAGACTCAGGAAAGTAAAGACAGGGGGAAGGGACATTCCCAGCAAAGAGACTGGCTTGTGCAAAAATTCTGAATAGGATGGGACTTAGACTGTTTAAAGAGTTTAAAAACGGCTGGGAGCAAGGAGGAGGATGGGGTTAAAGATGAATGCAGAGGCTTTGTAAAAGAGGAGTTTGGATTTTATTCTAAATGCAGTGGAAAACCACTGGAGAATTCTAATAAAGCAGAGATGTTTTAAACATGTCTCCCTGGCTGCTATGTGGAAAATAGATCATGGAGTTCAAGAATGTCAGACTCTTTTAGTTAATCCTAAGCTATCTTGGGAAAAAGGAAATCTACTGAGTAATGAAAACCCAGGACGGGTTGGAGAACCAACCCATGGGAAAGCGAGAGATGTAGCTGGGTCCAGGTAGGCACAATGGAAAACCAGAGTCTTAGATGCTACCAGGACTCTTTTTCTCTATCTTTTTATCCTATATATCTTGTATAAACTTTATTTTTCCTTAATTTAGATGGAACTATTTCTTTCTTGTGAGGCAAAATGGCTACAGACCATTCTTAAGTTTTATATCTTCATGGCTTCTACCATCAGAATCAAACCTATCCCCCAGTAACAGAGTGAAATATCTCAGGGGAGGACTTTAATTGGCTACTCCTGAGCTAAACAACTGTATTTGGGAATGAACTTATGAGTCTCACCATATAGATATTGAGGGACAGAGGAGGTAGTTTCACCAGTGCAGATCCAAGGGGAAGTAAGAGGGGAGGGATTGGGCAGGCAATTCCATATTGTCACTACCAAAAGAAAGAGTATTCTTAGGAGAGGGGTAGAGAGAAAAGTGAGTTTACTGAAGTATCAACTCTTCTAGGTGCTGGTAATGCAGCAGTAAACAAAACAGATTAAAATCCCTGTCCTCATGGTGGTTCCATTCTAGATCCAGTGCTATTTATGCCACCACTAAGCAGTGCTTGATGCTGTTCCAGTAGCTGGAAACACACCAAGAAAGCAAAACAGCCAAAGCCTCTCTATCTTGATGGAGCTTAGGGTCCGCTGTAAAGTATAAAAGGAGAGGGGACAGGTCTAGGGCACTCCTGCTCTGCACAGCTCTCAGGGATAAAAATGATGAGGAAGGTGATTCCAGAACTTGATTCAGCCCCCTGCCATCCCTAAGCCCTCATCACCATTGTAAATAGTGCAGCATGAGGAATGTTCCCTGGGCAGAAACTGCCATGGTGATGGCACCCTCCCTGTGCCTTGGTAGCATATACCAAGCTGAGGCGTCTTAGACTTTATGCCAGCTTTGCTTCTTCAAGCTTTACTTTCCAAGTGCAGTGATGTAGGAAGTCCCTGTGCTACAGTCAACCTGTTGTGAATCTCCTCTCTTAGTCTAAGCATTGCCTTTGTAAAACCAGACACTCTGGGTTTAATGCACTGGGGTGTTCACTGCCACATCTGTCAATCAGTTTCAATCACTTGCCAATCAGGTAATAGAGCCAGAAGCCGAGAATCTGCCCAGGGCAGGAAAAGATCTAATGGGTTTGTCTGTCAAATGCATTTTAATCCTCTGTTTTAGTGAAATGTTTTGAGTCAACTAACAAACATAGTATGAATTACTCAACTTTTTTCTGTTTTGGAAAAAAAAAAACAAGAAAGAAAAAGGAAACTGTTAGAAATACACTTTGATAGAATAAATGGCTGGCTATTAGACTGACAGAGCATCATAGTCTATGTACACTTACTAGACTAATTGAAGGATTAGACAGTCGAGCCTAAGGCTGTATTTGTTCTGGTCAAGGGAATTGTGTATTTGAGCTTCAGTGGTATGCTGACTATGCCTGTGTGGAAAGCAGAATGGCCAACTAATGTTTTTAAATGTTTTCCTCAGCAAAAAGTATATAGAGAAATAAATTTAATGAGGTCAAATTTGTGGATTTGAGTTCTACATAGGCCAATGATTTCACCCTATTCCAGTACTATGGACCTTTGCCGCTTGTGGCAGTTCTCAATTTGATGCCTCCAGCTCCAAATCCACCCATCATTGACTGATTTGCAAAAACAGAGATGAGCCCTTCAAATATTTTCCTTTTTCCTGCTGTACCATGTTAAGCTATGTCCATGGAAGGCACTGGCAAGACACTGCAGGAGGAAAAGGTTTTTCTTCCTGGTACTTTTGTGCTTCTTTGGGCAGGCTCCTATAGCACAGAGGTCTTCTCTAGCACCTGTTTTCTACACTGAGGGGCCATTTTCATGAACATGCAATCTGTGCAGAAACCCAAGGCCCTATGCTTGGTTTGTGCTCTGCTGTTGCCATCGTGAAATTCTCAATACTTTTTGAACAAGAGGCTCCACATTTTCATTTTGAACTAAGCCCTGCAAATTATGTAGCCGGTCCTGCCTGCATCTCAGGGTAACTTCCAGTACAAGGCTCGTGCAGCACCCAGTTCCTGCAGGCCACTGTGGTCAACAGCACCCGCTGTCCGACAACTTCCTGCAGCACCCTCAGATGCAGTTTAATAGCAGATCCCTCCCTGTGAAGAGCCTCCTCAGCACCCTAGATATGAAGTGTTTTCTGGTCCCATTCTGCTATGACCTTCTTTTAGGATGAGGGTATTGAGTCCTCCCTCAGCGCTGGGCTTGACAAACCAGGTGGCAGGCTCCTGGGGGTGGGGATGGGGTAGAGTTAATCTGACCCAAGGACCCTGAGGACTGCAATGGACATCAAGCAGTCTTGGAAAGGAGGGGCAAAAGAGCAAATGGAAGAACAAAGGAGAGAAGCAGAAAGAATGCCTTAGGGATCATGAGCAGTTAAGAATTGATAGCAGGAAAGGCTGGGGGAAGCCACTGGAGCTGCCTGAGAGCATGTTGGACACCACTTCTGGTGATGTCAGCTGCTATTGAGGCTTTGATATGCTAACTTTAAAGGATAGAACAGACCAATCATCTGTCTTAACAACACATCCAAATACAGACACTAGAACAGACATTTCTTGCTTGTCGTCTGTCTCTCTGTCCCTCTTCCCTTCCTCCATGCCTGGGGCAACCGGATACTGTTTGTTCCACCTTCTAGGTAACAGCATCAGATAAAACCCCTAGACTCTCAAATGAACTGAAATAAAATGCTGATTACTGAAGAGTGAATCACTTTCTATAATTTATGATTCCTTAATTCAAACATGTTGACTTGTATTTTATATTCGTATTAGCTGAGTTTGATGGACCCAGGTTTTCAGAATAGATACAAATCTCAATCCCTTGTAGCTAGTTTCCCCGCTATAAAAATGTGGTGAGAAATAGTTTCCAGTGTGTCATACGCTCTGGAAACTTCTTAGGAACTTTAGCAAATGAGGCACCATTATTATGTAGCAGTACAGTGACCAGTTTCCTATCTTATTGTAATATGAGGCTGTAAAAATTTGCTTTTTCTTGTATCTTATTATCATAAATGAAAGTGAGATTATAGAGTTTCTGAGATTTAAAGTTTGCAACATTAACAAAGTTTTATGCTAAACACATTTAAAATTGGATAAATATCTAAAGTGGGTTTCTTGTTTTAAATTTTCATGTTCTCTTCAAAATATGGCAGAAGTAAAGATAACAAACAAAAGGTGAGAAGAAATTTTTTAAAATGGGACAAATAAAATTGAGCATACACAGAATATATTAAGAGATGGGCTAGAAGGGTTGTATAAGTGATTGTATATTTATTGTCCATGATTCTTTCTAATTTTGGAATATTTTGAAACTCTTAAAAATAATGTTAAATTTGACATTATAAACACTATATTTTATTTCATTTTTCCAACTCTATGTTTTACATTTTACACTTAAACCTGTCTTTCTTCAATCCTGGAATATTCCTAAGTGTTATCTTTTTTAAAATTTCACTTTTCTGCCATTCCACCAATGTCTTATGCTGGAATTTATATTAAATGTATGTTGAAGCCTCAAAAGTTAATTTCCTTCTCTCTTAACTGCTATTTCATGTTGTTTATTCCCTTTATCTTTTGGTGCTACATTCTGGGGCAATTCATTAATACTTTCTCCTTATTTACCCATTTTCTCTTCAACTATGTCCAGTTTAATTTGTGAGATTTTAAATTTAAATTATTTTATATAGTTTTTCATTTTCTGGATTTTTAATTGGTTCTTTTTCATATCTACCTGACCTTGTTTAATCTTTTTTTATGATATCTTTTCTTTTTGAAAAAGCAGTGGTGAGTTTTTGTTTGCTTTTGTTTTCTTAATTCTTCTTTAGGCACTAAACATACCTATATTTTTAAAGTAACTTCCAGATTGTGGTGGTATTTTCATTTCATCAATATTGAATTAATCTCCCAAATAGCTTTTGTTGGCTATGGCTTTCCTTTCTTCTTCTTTACTTGTTTCCTCTTTAACTCCCTCCCTGCTTCCCTCCTTCTTCCCCTAAACTCTTCTCTGATATGCTTGCCTCAAGGTTGTCTCCTAAGTTCTCCAGTTCAAATCTAGGTCTTAAACTGATAACTCAGGTCTGATACCCCATAATGCCTTTAGATAATTCTTAGATTCGGTCACCAAGCCATTTGATGAATTGGACCAGATCTAGACTGCAACAATCTTGCTCCCTGTGAGATGTAGCCTTTGGCTACAGTCAGTAGCAGTGTTATTCAGATTCTTTTCTTGAGTGGGATTTGATAATATGGGGAGGCAAGAGAAGGAGAGAGTCTTACTAAGCACTTGTTCTTAAGCAGTGAGCTTTCTTTTGGCTTCCTGCCTCCTGAGGGTGCATTTTAGTTCCTGTTTCTCTGCAGAGATTCAACTAAACTCTGTATTTGGAAGGTGTCTTAAAGCATGAATTTGAATGACAGTCTTGACCAGTAGTCTCAAGTTCTTGAGTATTATTCTTCTAGCATGTGTGTGTATGTGTGTGTGTAGTTTTCATCCAAGGTTGGGGCTAAGTGGTATATTATGTTAATGGATTTGAAATACAAATTCTTCCACAAGTAGTATAATTCAATCAGCCAAGAATCACTTCACCAACACATAGTATGAACTAAGTAGAACACTAGTTCCTGTGGGTACAGAGAACAATTAGGTAGAGACCCCTCCTTAATGCTCTCTTAGGCCAGTAGAGGAGGCAGAATAGATAACCTCCCTTGTCCTTGACTTTGCTGCTGAAGTTTGACCTATGCCATTTCTACTTAATTTTGAGATTTTAGGAATTACTATGGTTCAGGTGGTTCAATAAATAAATGCACCTGCACTGGACATTCATGAAATGTTCTCATCAGGTCTGCAATGTCAGTTACTTAAGAACATGAGAGGGTAAGGCCACATGTGCACGTCAAAGGATTGCGTGGATTTGGTCAGCACAGCCGAAGGAGTTCAGCTTTTTCTCATCTGCTCTAAAAAAATCAGCACAGCTTGTGATATGCTTATGAAAATAACTGAAACTTTAAAACTCTATTTTTTTATTTAAAGAAATCAGACCTACCCAGGATTAGTAAGCAGTGCCCAGATTAGCTTTATTAGTATAAATTGTGAGTCAGAAGGGAGAATCACCATCAGGAGGACCAGCAGCTGTGCCCAACATGTGCTGTTTTTACCCATTTTTATCTTTTACTTGTATTGTTTTTGTAAAGTAAAGCAGCAAGCAAGAAGGAAAAGATAGACGAAGTAGAGCAAAAGACTTGAGGAAGTAGAACGGTTGCAGAGGGAGGAATTATTCCATAAAACAAAAAGCAGAGAGTTTATTTAGAATAAGGAAGAAAATGAGACAGGAGGTCAGGAAGAAAATAAAATCAGACTGGGGACAAATGAATTGTCCTTTCCTTCACACAAATGGAGTATTCCATGTACAATATCCTTCTTTCACTTGCTAGTCACCATCATATATATTCAAGAAAAAATATACTACAAAACATCCACCTACTTTTCAATACAAGCAGGAGAATAGCTCCCAAATAAACTCATCTTTCATTCTCCCTGTTCCTGTAAGTCTTAAACAGATTCATTCTCCTAGGAATAGAAATTATGGAATCTAAGAGTAAAACAATAATCTGGAAAAAGAGTAAGGAGAGAAAGGGCAAAATTTTCTTTTGTTTGCAAATCTGGTGCATTAATTGCATTCCTGGGAGACTTTCTGGACAGAGCCTCTGGTAAACAAATTAGATATAAACCGAAGGCGAGGGCACCAGGGTCACTGTGGTGAGGGAACATCAAGTGACAGGCGCTGGGACCCCCGATGCATGGCTTGCAGAGCAGATGTTCGCAAGGATGCAGTGATTATTGAACTGGTAATAAAAAAGCATCAGCTTACAGGCAGCCACGATGGATGCTGGTAATTATAAAGCATCCCCTGGGAGGAAAATGACACAAGTCAGCCACAACTCCGTAATCACCGGGGCATAATTAAAGCTCCAGTAACAGTTGTTAATAGGGTGCAAATAAAACAGGGGGAAAATTTGAACACAACCTTTCCCCGCCATTTTTTTAAGAGATGGCAAAGGGCAATGTAATTACAGGGATAGCAGATTTTATAATTCTGCTTCACATCATAAAACAAAGGGTTGGGGCTATTAGGTGGTCATTGATATTTAAAGTATGGGAACCCAGATACACCTACATATATATATATATATATATATATACATATACCAAAGGGAAAAAAGTGTGTTTGCTCTTTGAATATGTAGTATGTGGGGGAGAACAGATTTTTAAACAGAATGTTTATATTCTAATTTTCAAAATGGTAGAAATACAAATATGTAAAGAAAACGGAATACATGTAAATATTTGGCCATTTCATCCTTTCCGGAAGATCTGTAGTGGTATAATGTGCCAAGCTATATGATACTGTTGGTTAAAATGGTTTAGATATTGTTAAATAAAGTCAGCAAATCACTTACAGTGTTGAAAGTGTCACTTTTTCACAGAATGCTGCCAGCCACTCCCTAACCTAAAACATCAAGCAAAACAGGGCTCATTTTCCATGGGCTAAATGACTGAAGCTATTTGCCAGAAGAGCTCCTAAGAAAAATACATCTACACCCATTGCGACCCAGTTGCCTGGGTGATTGGGCAACTAACTATGCATCTGGATGTGCATTACCAATTAGGCCTATGTGTAGATCTATTTTAAGAGGCAGATGGGTAGTACGATGAGAAGGAAAGGAACTCTCTTAAGTTCCTATTTAGCCAGTTTTCCATTCATGGATATTTAAACGATTAGGTTTAAAGGGCTGATAAATGTAAAAAACACACTCTACAACCTTGCGCTAAACTTCATGTGAGAAGTACATGAATACCCATATATGTCACATTTCAATAAACTGTAAGAAATGAGGGGAAAGGGAATAGCAATTTTCAGTAGAACTCTCATTTATGGATTTTAACATGATCACAATTAGCTACTGAAAATCTTTCTCCTGCTTTCTTTTGGTATTTGGAGAGCTGGCCAATTAAAACATAACTAAATACTGATGTATTTGGTATGGAATGCATAAAGAATAAATTATATTTCCAATATGAACATAGATTCCTAGAATTGAAAAGGACCTGACAATTTATGACCTTAATTACCCTTAAATACCTACTGTTTGCAATGCACTCGTAAACATGAAATATATTAAAAGACAGTATCTGCCACATAGAAGACTCAAAATAGACACAGGAAAAGTTAACAGATCATAAAGTGTGAAGTCCTTGACTTCTTTTAGACCCTCAGGTCATGGAAAAATAATAAAAACTTCAGGAGAAACTTCTGTTATTACTAGAAAGATTCAGTGGCACAGGACATACTATCCCAGGACTAAGATATTAAGAAATGTGAATATTTTGGCTTTTGGGGGACAAGGCTTCCTTTAATTGAGAATTAGTTCCTAAAGGAGTATAAAATGTACAACTGTAGGACCCATCCTGAAAGGAGTAGGACAAAGAAGAATGGGGGAGAGAGAAAAAGGGAAATCCTATCCTCACCTGAGGAGGAGAACAGGGAAGAGTGTTCTTCAGGCGGCTCAGGATTCTGTAAGAAAAAGAGGGGTTATAACAAAATAAATGGGAAACGCTGTTTATCGCATCTCCCTATTGGAGATTCACAATCACATTAGCCTACTAAATGCTCTGATAAAATCCTGCAGGGAGACTATATATCAAACTGGTTAAATGTACAGCTTGACTTTGGAGCTAAATGGTCTTAGTTTGAACCTCAATCCTGCTAAAAACTAGGCAAGTTACTTAACCTATCAAAATAGTAAGACATTCCTACCCTTGGTTTCCTCAACTACAAAATAGAGAGGACTATAGTCTCTACCTCTGGGTTGTTGTGAAGATTAAATAACACATTCCATGTAAAGTATTTAGCACAGTTCCAGGTGCCTAGGAAATGCTCAAAATGTCTTAGATATTATTAGAATTAATATATGTTACATAATAAATGAGTCAACCTATTTAACTTTGTTTATTTCAGTATTTTCTACCCTTTGACTATGGAACTCTCTTTTAAAGGACACCTACAAAAAGCTGAAGATATACTAGTTTTTGGGGGGGAATAAACGAGTTTGAAGCACCCTAAAGTTACTCAAGTTTGATGTGGGGAATGGGGCTCAGGATGGGAAGGGTAATAGCCCTGGGACATCAGAAAGTTGACCAGAAGAAGGCCAGTTGAAGAAGGTTTAATAAAGAGGCAGCAGACCTTTAAACCTATTTCTGTTTTTGTCGTTGTTGGCAATAATTGAACAATGATTATCCTAATGGACTGAGGTTTCACTTATAAAGTTACCACTGTCTGTCTATGTCTGTCTCTTAAAACTTAATCACTGCATTATCTAAATACATTTCCTTACTTATCTTTATATTCTTAATAACTTCCCGAAGGCTTCAAATAAAGCTTTCGAACCCATTCCTTAGATGGGGGAAGCAACAGATGATTCTCCTGTTTTCCTTCAATCTGCTCATGTCCTTTAGGAACCTCTACTTCTCTCATTTTTTCTGGTTTTTTTTTTAAATTTAAATCTCTCCTCTCTTTTGCCTAAAGTATAGAAATGTAGAAGGAAGAAGAATGTGAACAAGGAGGTTGATTGGGGTGAAGGCACAAGGGGAGTTGAGAAGGTTTTCCAAGATAGGTAACATATAATCATGGTCTTTCATTTTTCCTGATTCCAAAACAAATGAAAATAAAAAACAATCTAACATAACTAACTCCAAAACTTCCCAGGAGGATGATAGAATCTAGGAACAAATTGGAATAAATGTGCTAATGTGTAAAAAAGAATTTCCTTGGAAGAATATTGTATAAATGTAAACTATTTTTAGTATATTTGCTATAAATTCAGGGATTTTTGTCCATTTTTTAAAAAGTAAGTTTTCCATAGACATTATAAAGTGTTTGTTAACAGCAGTTTTCAACTATTATATAAATCAGTACTTAGCAATCTGTTTTAGATTTTAAATAATCCTAGGATAAAATATATTAATTTTAGGGAAGGCTTTGGATATTTTATAACAGTTATAGTTTATCCTAAATAATAGACAATTCTATAAATTTCTTTTGTTTTGTTTCCACAATAGTTCAACATAGAGCAGACTATTTTGACATCAGAGAAATAAGAGCTAGACATGAAAGAAGAGAAAATATAGATCAGATTATTTTCAATTTTTTAAAGTGTTTCAAGAAGTGGTCTTACAGATTTTTGCTCTCATTGTCTATAATTTCAACTATTCAATATGCTTAGGATTCTTGCCAAAAATTTTAACCAAATTTGTTTTGGATTTCTGATAGGACTTCTTTGTAGCAGATTTATTTTTAATTCTTCCTCTGGGGATTTGTGCTCTATTTTAAAAAATTATATGTACCTCTCTGGAATGTTACTAATTTCCAGGTTCATAATATGAAAAACTCTTTGTTTGTCCTAGAAAAAGCTGAAATAAAAATGTTAACCAATTCTACCTTACACTAGTGAATCTTTAAATAGTACTGTATTTTTCTAACTAATGGAGTAGTAAATGTTCATTCCTTCTTTTTGGTAACAAAGTTAATGACCGTGCTCTATATTTCAGCGACCACAGAAAATATTGAGGGTGTAATGATAATTAGTGCAGCCCCAACCTCAGAAACTTCAAGTTTATGGCATGTTAAGAAAACCCAACATTGTGTCATTTTGTGCTATTGCAATGGCATGTATAGGATGCTATGGGAGCAGGCAGAGTAGGGAAACCTTGATAGAAAAACTACCATTTAAATTGAATCTTAGAGGATTAACTGGAAATACAGAAGGAGTGGGTTGTGTGTGGGACTGATAAGGATTACTCCCTACCTCCTTCCTTGGCCCTTTTCTCTTTTCTAGGTAGGTATTCTCACTTTCTAAGTCATCTCTAGTTATGTGACTGTCAATTCCATTTATAGTCATGTGATCACTACATTTATTCTTTAGCTCTGACCTTTCTCCTAAATTCTGGATTCACATCTAACTGCCTACCTAATATTGCACCTGAGTATTTAACACCACATTTTACATGCTTAAAATAAAACTGCTTTTAACCATCTGCCCACCAATTTGTTCTTGCTCTAGTGTTCCATGTCTCACAAAATGGCACCACATTTTACCCAGTTCATAGATATCTCTTTTGCACCTTTCATACAAACTCTCAGGAAATTCCATTGGTTTTACCTTCAAATTATATCCTGAATCTGACCACTTGCTGCTACTGCTCTGCCCAAGTCATTTCTTCTCTGGATCATTGCAATAGACTCCAAAATAGTCTCCCTGTTTTTCATCTTACCCTACTCCGGCAGCAGGCAGACTGCTTCTTTTGAATAATAAGCCAGATTATGTTACTCCCTAGTTAAAAACTTCCAGTGGCTTCCTATTATAGAATAAAATCTAAAGTTCTGAGCATGGCTTCTAAGCGTACCCATGATCTTGCTGCATATCTCTCTATCTGTCTTCATTTATCTGTTTAAGCTACACTGGTCTTCCTGCTGTTTGTTGAACATGGATGCCACATCTTAAGACCTTTGCAGTTGTTGCTCCCTGCCTGAAATGTCCTTCCTCCTAGAGCTCACAGGGCTGGCTTCCGCCACTCAAGTCTCAGTTTAAAAGTCACCTTCTTGGAGAAGTCTTCTCTAGCAAACTTAGCAAATCCTTCTTCCCCTAGCAAGCTCTATTCATTCTTCATCACATTGATTACTATGTGAATTTTATCATATATTTACATAAGTGCCATAATGACAGCAGCCCAGTTTGGTATATTTACTGCTGTATCCCTGACACACAGAAGAGCACATAGTATGTGCTCAATAAATGTTTATTGACAGAGTTCCCAGTTTCTTGTTATCTTGGTAGAAATGTGCAGTTGTATATATGGGTATGAAATTAGAAAGATGTGGTTTGTGATAAGAAACACACAACATAGGGTAAGTTATTGAATTCAGAGAAAGGATGAATACAGACCATGTAGGTGATTTTCTAAAATATGAGAAGAGAGGAAGTTCACAGAAGCCCACCTTCCTCATTTAATGGGTGGCCTATCTAAAAGGAAAGGTTGCACTAGTAAAGTTGTAAAATTCTTTCCTGTGTCTGTGACAGATGAGGCTGCTCTTCCCTCCCTCCCTCCTCCCATTCTTCCTTCCTTAAGCATAGCAAGCATACTGCACTATGCAGCTTATGTTCAAGGGTGGAAGGTTATATATATGTGTGAAAACTTCCCTTAGTCCTTCCTAGGTTCTTTGGCTGGCCTAATAATTAAACTGATATAAGACAAATAAATAGGAGAAAACCAAATTTAATTATGTACATATGGGAGCTCTTTAATATACATATGAAGCAGTGTCCAGTTGGCTAGGTCACTTCATGATCGCCAACTGTAGGAGTGGAAAATTTTCCCTTCTTCCTTTCTAGGTTATTGGCTGGTCTAATAATCAAACTGATATAAGACAGATTAACAGGAGGAAAACAAACAAAATTATGTGCATACAGGGACCCCATAAAGATATGACAACTCAAGGCAGCCAGGTAATTAAAGCTTATATAATATTCTGAGCTAAGGAAAGGGGTAATGGTATGAGGACATGAAGGGGAGGAAAGCCATTCACAGGAAGAGAGAAGGTATGTTTAGAAAATAAAGGTTGCCCTGTTATGCAGACAAGTTTCTTAGGTAAAAAGTTATATCTGATAATAGATTTCTACTTGGTAAAGATCTTATTTCTAATGTAAATTTAGGTAGCTGAGGGGGAGGTAAAGAGCTTTTCCTGAGTCTACTTGGGTTTTTGATTGCCTTTAGCTCAAAATAATCTTTAGGCCAAAGTGACATAGTTTGAGGTGGCAAAACTTGTTCCCTTTCAGTCCTGTCTTTGAAACTTCAAATAAGAAATTTAATAATCTGGAAGCTAAGTTGTTAGATTGCTCTGTATATCATTGAGCCAGCCTCAGAATAGGTCAATTCAGTTAAACAGTTGTGTCTCATTTCAGGAGGCAGTGATGCAGGTGGGTCTCAAAATTAGGCCTTTATTGTATAAGCAAGCAGTAATGTATTTAATAAGAGGCATTTCTATGGAAACTAAAGAAAAACAAAGGGTATGATTGGAGCAGATGATAAACCCAGTCTGGGTCCAGAAGGCAACCAGTTGAGAGAAGAGAAGATTTTCAGATGTAAGGATCAAAGCACCTTTTGCAGTTTGAATGTCTCTGGTGATGTCATTAGGTGTTCATGTAAACTTTCTGAGTGGCCCACACAGCAGCAGCACAAAGATTGTCTAAACATAGCTATTACAGTGATTTCTCTGAGGTTTATATCGGGATGTCTATATTCAGTTTTTCAGGGCTACAGGGAAAAAGGCAGTTTTTTTCTTAGTGATTCCAAATCAAAAGAGTGGGAGAAAATTGGAAATGTTAGTTTGGAGATTATTAGACAGATATTTGAGGAAATTAGAAGAATTCAGTATCCAGCTGAGCTTAGAGGTAGGAAAGAAAACCTCAAAGACAATTAAAAGAAATAAAACCTGATATCCACAAGTGTGTATTATAGTTATTACTGAGACATAATTTTTCTCTCTAAAGTCACCCTTATTTCTACCAAAGAAAGCCAAAGTAAGACTAATTTGTTTGCAAAAATAAGTCTAATTTCAATAAACCTGGCCTGATTATTTCCATAAGTGCAGCAAGAATAGTGATTTGACCATATAGGCTCTTTTAAATCTGCTTTGCTGGAACTTTTTGTAAGAAATCTCAGATTGAACTTTGAAAAGCCTCTGGAGGCCAAGAAGCCAAGCCAAGAACTTGAGATCAGATTTTGCCTGCAATATATACAGATTTGGGTGAATTCCTTTCTTCTTGAGGTCCCCCAAATATTCTGAGTTTCCTGCACCAGCCAGGAAGTGACCTTTCTTACTTGGTTAGGCTGTTTAGAGCCCTGTATGCAAGGTACCAGGATGTTTTACCAAGAGGCTTTATTGGCTCCAAAAAGTCAACCTTAGTTCCTTAAAGCTGTCTGCCATATCTGATTTTATGCACATCATTCTCAAATATGACATTCCAGTGAAGGCCTTGATAATATAACCAATGTTTCCAATTGTGTCCTATTATAAGAAGAACTGATTCTTATTGAACGTATGCAAATAAATATATTGCCATGAAAAATAAGAATATTCAGAGTTTTCAAATTCGAGAGGGATTAGGTAGGGAGAAAAAATAATTGTTTTATTTTGTTCACAAAGTTACACTTTACCAAATTGCTCTAGGTCATAGTTAACTTAAGAGAGATAAAAAACATTTTCTTAAATCTCAAAAAACAAAATATTAAAGAACCATCAGTTTTATCCAAAAAGTTATAAAAATTATAATCATCCTCATCAGTTCATTCAGTCCCATGTTATTATTTCTTATTCTGCTTGAATCCAGTCTTTCCATTTGTTCTAGTTCTTTCCCGGTTTAGTTTTATAATCTTAAAGGTAACAGAAACCTGAGCTTGTCAGAGTCCTTTCCATCTCCTAGAAGATGAAGCACATTTGCAAAAGCATGAAACAATAACTGTAAATGACAAAAGGCTTAAAAATGGCCATGGTTAAAGATCTGATGAGAGTTTGTATTAATGCAACTGACAGGGAAATTTGGTTCTTTCTGTGACACACACAACATTTTAAGATAACTAGAATTACAAGTGATTACATTATACCAGGACATCTGATTTCTAGGAATTTCATACAATTTCTGGAATGTCTATATACCTATACGAATACAACATAAAGAAGGCTTAGTATTAATCCTTATTTGACAATGCTTCCCATGTAGTTTAACATATCAAATAAACCTAATTAGCTTAGCATTTCTTTTTTCTCTCTCTCTTTCTTTCTTTCTTTCTTTTCTTTCTTTTCTTTTTTTTTAATAGGAGAGAAAACACTCTTTTGAGATGTTCCAAGAGCTTTCTGAAAAAATCCCAAAGTTAGTTTGATGTTGAAAATACTTCATTTAGAATTTCATTTTTGGAAGTTTGTCATAAATAGCAAAATGTTTGGACACGGGACTAAATAAGGATCACAGATTATTATAAAACAACACTTAATTATCTATTTAACCAAAGTGACAATAAGAGATTTCAAAGGCAACTACAGAAGGTTGTGAGCAAAACTTAGCTCTTTTAATATGGAGAAGATTCAGTTTTTTTAAGTAGTCAAATATGTAATTAAGACAACATGAAGCACAGGAAATTATTTTAAGACATAAAATCTTTGTTTTCTAGGCAGATTACTTAAAAAGTAAAGAAAAAACCCTTCACAATATCTTATCAAGAGCAGATCAATAGTCCAATAAAACTTTGTCCTTTTAGCAGATGAAAGGAAATCAAGTTTTAGTTTCAGAAAAGTAAACTATTGATATTAAAGGTTATTTTTCAAACCCTTATAATAACAGCTTAATTTGTAGTCAATTTGACTGCACAAGGTAAAATTCTCTCTTTTTCTTGCTTTCTTCTCAACTTTCTATACCATTTTGTCCTTTATATTTCTCTTTCCCATTCTGAAATAACCATTTTTACTTTAAGAAAAATTTAACTCTCTTTTCCCTAAACAAAAACGTATCTTCATACTCATACCTTTCCTTACCCCAAAACACTTTTACTTTCCTTGCATACAGAGTTGTTTTGCTTATTATTTCTAGTAGCTTTAATTACACATGTTAATTAGAATCCTTTACCCTTAGAAACTTTAATTTCCAGTGAAAACTAACAAGTAGGCAATTATAAACTGCCTGTTACACCTGTATTCTTTAGATTGACAAATTTATGAATATATTTTATAATTTCTAGAAACATATGTCCTTTTAAAAAAATAGTACACTGTTTCAATATGGTACAAGACGTGTTTACTAACAAACCCAAATATCTTTAGTTTCCCTATAATAAGAAACACAAAGTATATAAACCTATGTTCAGTAATTAATGTTTCATTACTTTATCTTATGTGTAATGATCTAGATACTCAGTGAATTTCCATCATTTAACCAAACTTAGTAAAACTCTAAGGTTTTAAATTACCAAAAAGATTTGGGGAAACTATTTTAAGTACACAATCCATAAAATATAATTATTGTTGAAAAGTTTACCTAAAAACTCTTATCTCAGGTATATCTATCAAATTTACTTGCTCCCAATAATTATGTTTAGACTACTCACAAAAACTTCATGAGAAATTAGACAGTGTCAGCCATCATTCTAAGTTATTATTTTTTTCTTTTTGACAAATTTTGTAATAGATGTGTCCAGAATTTATTTGACTAATAAACCCAGGTAGAATAAAAGTTGTATGTCTGCATTATATTCAATGTTGATAACTCTAAAGACATGTCTATTCAAACAAACTTAAACTAGCTTTTATTTACCAAAGATTATCTCAGATCACATGAACTTCAAAAATATGTGGCGTAGTTTCTATATTTCTGAGTTTTAGGAATATTTACTTCATAGGCACTTAATTTTAATCCAATTAAATAAACCTCATTACAATTTAATTTTGGCAATACCATATGGAGGTAGAAAAATATCACATCTACAGCATACATATATAGGCAGACACAAACATACAGACAGATACAGAGATCTTATATAACTTTTGTTCTAAAATTTCATCCATGAGTCACATAAAATAATACAAAACTCACTAGTTTACAAAAGGACAGTTGGATCCAAATTTTGTTTTGGCAGTTGGAATAAATTAATTTCACCTGCTCAGATGGCTAAAGCTTTTCACTAATATTTGTAGAGAAGACATTTAAGATTTTTCATTAGCCCAGTTTCTAAATAGTTTTTTTTTCTTCTGATGAGAAATTTCTTCTTAAAGTTTGCATTTTAAAGAATGGCTCTTAGATCTTAGAGAAGATAGGGGTGGAAAATCTACATCACAAAGACACAGAAAAAGTATTCAAGTTTTGAAGGCATATTTGCCTATTATCAGAGATCCAGAGTAATTACTATTTAATTTTTTTTAAAAAAGAAAAAAAGCTTTTTAAAAGTACAGGACAATTGTATTCCCAATGTCCTGACTTTTTTTTTTTTTTTTTAACAATATCTGCATATGTCTGAAGACAAATAGAAAGGGTCTGAGTGGACTTTCAGTTGCTTTCAGAGTTATACTTTTGTTTCTTTAAAGATTCAAGTTGCACATTAAGAATTGTGATTTTAACTCATTTTTTTCCCTCCTGCATTTTTGCAACCTATCTTTAAAGAATTGGGTCGCTGGTTCTATTATAATGCTTAGAGGTTGACTAGCCCACTGGAACATACTCTTTTGAATTTTTTTTTTGATCAGGAAGGAAATTTGTTACTAAGATGGAAATTAAAAGATTTCTATGCTCTGGAGCTTCAGGGTTTAGTGCAGTATGCCTTTGAAAAGTCTTTATAATGGGTTCAACAAAAGCCTTTGGATTCTCTCCTTCTTTCTGAGTACACAGTTCAACCTTAGACAAATTCACCTTAGGGGGGAAATCCTCTATTATTGCTCCTTTCAGCCTCTGAATATCAGCCTCCAACTGAGACTTTCCTGGTCATTTATAGGAGGATCTGGGAGGAATTTTAGCATCTGTTTTCTCTTTGAGGACGGTTTTCCTCAGGGGGGTGCATGGATTGTCTGATAACTACAGTATAATCATGGGTTGGAAGAACATTCCTTAACAGCCAATCTAGCTCCCTGTGAGTGGGATTGTGAATGGCCACTAATCTTTCTAACTCCTCTGTAAATTTGGTAGGCTTTTTCTTAAAGGGGAAGTAAAGGAGTATTATAATTTAGAAAACTGCTGTTGTCCAGGGGACATGAATTCTTTGTGGTGGAGGTCCAGGATACATCTACAAAGGACACTGCATAGGAATGTCTGAAGCTGGCAAAGCCTAATTACAGAGCTCTGGAAAGTAGGATGACTTGTAAGGAATAGCAAAGCAAACCATACCACCTGTCCTGGCTGCTTCTGATAAATTTATTTCCTGGCTTTTAGTATTTACATAAGTAACCAGTATACCCTGGACCTAGAGATCAGGCTGGAGTGCTCTCTGTAAACCTTATAAAGAATGGGAAGTCAAAACAGGCAGCTGGATGCTTAAGGGATTTCCTGGGGAAGTTGGAAGAGTTTGGGGGTCTAAAGAAATTTGCTGAGGGAAGTGGGGCTGGATTTTGAGGGCAGGGGGTTAGACCAGGGGCCCAGAGATCCAAAATATCTTCAAGAGGGACAGGTACAGGGATTTGGGGATAAAGGGGTGTATAAGAGGGTGGAGAAGTGGGATTTTCATAAGGTGCAGACCTTAATTGTTGTTTTAGGTCCAATTTCTGTTTTTTCATCTTATCAAGGGAGTCCCCAAGGCTAGCTGTTATATTCCTTTGTATCCACTTTTCAACTTGGTCTTTCCATAGGTACTAATGTCAAATACAAATTGGCACTTGCCATTGGCACTTGCCATCTATCTCTATAAGGACTAAATCATGTGCTGCTGCAGCTGCTGATTTTCAACATCCCCTGAAAGGAGTTCAGGGTAGAGAGCAGAAATGAGGCTCTCTGTGCTCTGGGAAAAACTGGCAGAACAGGTCTTCAGATAGTTGGATATTTTCAGGAGGCTATTTTATGAACCCAACTCTTGTATCTCCTCATATCTAGAAAAGCACTAAAATCCTTCATGGTGACATCTGCTCCTCCTGACTATCAGTAACCTTCATGAGACTAGCAGAAAACTTCTGCAAAAATTATGTGCTTGATTGCATGTACTCCCCCTTCACCAAAATCACATATATACTGACCTTCCCCCCTACCTCTTTGGAGCAATTTCTCAGAGCTATCTGAAACGCTGTCTCCCAGGCTGCAGTCCTCATTTTGCCCCAAATAAAACTTAACTTGCAACTCTCACATTGTACATTTTTTTTTAAGTTTACACTAATAAGACAATTGCTTAGAATGAGAGCTCTCTAAATATTTTTTTAAGTATAGCCAATTCAAAGAATCCATTGTCTGACCATTAATGAGTAGGGTTTTATATTAATCTTAATAGTGACTCAAACTAATAAGCCTTTTTATGATTGACCATGGACACAAGAGGCATCCCACAGGAGAGTGCAAAAGATGCAGTCCTCACAAGATCCAGAAAATTTACTCCCAGAGTTAGCCTAAGAAAACAAAGACGTTTGTCATCACAAGCAGTAAGAATGGTGTAGTACAAATGGTGTCTCTGGCTTTCCATGAGAATGTGAGACACCTCAAAGATTGAGATAGCAAAGGCCCTTTATGGACTGGGACCCCTTATGACAAACTCCCCTGAAAGCTGGCAAAGTTGAACAAAGGAAACACTACTTATCAGATCCACAGCCTAGTCAACTGTCCACCAGATGCATCCTCCAGTTGGTGGATACCAGAGAGAATGGTCTCACTGTTACCAAACTGAACTTGTGTCTGCTCGCCTGCCATGCAGCAAAGCCAATCTACTGACACTGTGTTGTGGTGAAGGGAAGTACAGCATTTATTTGCAGGGTGCAAAGTAAGGAGAATGGGCAGCTTGTGCTCAGAAGACCCAAACGCCCCAATGCCTTTCAGGGAAGGGTTTTAAAAGGAAACATTTGGGGTAAGGATTACAGCTCATGGACTTTCTTCTGACTGGTTGGTGGTGAGGTAACAGGAAGACGTTTCAGAAGTCTTAATCATCAACCTTCTGGTTCCAACCAGTCTGGTGTCTCCAAGCTTGTGGTCAACATGTAGTCATCATCCTCTACCTAGGTGAGGATCTCAGTGTCTGCAGAACAACTCAAAGTTATGCATCAGACTGTTATGTATATCCTCTGAGCAGGAACTAGGACTCTGTTTTATGACTGAACTATTGTTTAAGCTATCATTACTTTCCTTGCTTGACTGCTTTTCCTTTGTTTCTGCATTCCCCCACTTCCCTAATTAGTAACTGCTTGAGTCTGCTCTTTGGAACTCAGGGAAGGCCTAGGAAACTAAAGCGTTTTTCTATAAATGAGAATCAGGGAATATGGAGGGGCTTTTGTACCTCTAAGGGCCCCATAGTGTCCTGCTTGGTTTCAACTGGTTAAAAGCTCTCAGGACATAGAACGAGATGACAGAGACAAAAGAAAACAATGACCATCTCTGGGAGAAAAGGGAAGAATAGAAAACAAGAGTACTCACTCACATCAAAATTTTACCAAAGTTGCTATACCCAAGAAACTAGTTCACACAAATATTTTCTTCTGCTAATCTACATTTAGAAAAGGAAGAGGAGATCTGGGAGACTGACGTGGTAAGAATTTTTACCTTCTGTTGGCTTTTATCAGAGGTCCCAGGATATCTCAGCTGCAACAATCCTGGAGCAAACAGTGTCCAGGTAGTGCAGGTCCCTTCATGGTCACCAACTGTAAGGGTGGAAAATATTTTCTTCTTCCTTTCTAGGTTCTTTGGCTGGTCTAATAATCAAACTGATATAAGACAGATTAACAGGAGAAAACAAATTTAATTACATATGTAGGGGAGCCCCATAAAGATCTGAAGACTCAAAAGGCAGCCAGATAATTGAAGCTCATATAATATCCTGAACTAAGGAAAGGGTTAGGGGTCTGAGGATACAAAGGAGAGGAAAGCCATTCACAGGAAGGCAAAGGATATGTTTAGAAAACAAAGGTTGCCCTGTTATGAAGATACATATCTTAGGTAAAAAGATATCTCTGTTAATAGCTCTCTTTCTGATATAGGCCCCCTTTCCAATGTAAATTAGGCAGTTGACAGGGATGTAAAGAGTTTTTCCTGAATCTGCTGGGTTTTTGGTCCTTTAGCTTATAATAATCCTCATGTCAATGTGGCATATTTGGGGGGAGCAAAACCTATTCCCCTTCATATATGTATGTGTGTGTGTATGTATGTATATGTATATATATAATGTATATATACTATATATATAATATTAATATGTTAGAAAGTACTATATATCTTCACAGTAATGATCAACTACTATGAGAATTTGTAGGATGATTCTAAGCTGGAGAGTCAGAGAGGGAGAAGGTATTCAAGTTGGATCCTAAATTGATAGGTGGGATATTGAGGTAGAGAAGGGGACAGCAAAGAAGGGGCAAATGCATGGAGGTAGGAAAGCACAGGATATATCTGGGAAAACTTATTCTCAGCTGGCCAAATCATAATCTAAGAGTTCTTATTTTAACAATTGAAGTTATACTGCATTCTTTTCTCTTATTCACTTTTTCCTTGCATGTCAAAGAAAATAAAATGAGTTAGTTTCACTGTATCTTATAGCATCATTATGTGGCAAAAAGCTGTTGTTCTATTTAGCCCATATATGTTTGAAAATCAGCATTGCAAACCAACAAGGTATATGGCTAGGACAAGTATATCTCTTGGTTTTCTGTTCTTCCCTGATTTCAAAGGTCTTTCACAATTTTTATAGGATTTAAACCATCAGTAGTTTATTAATAATGTGGCCAATCTCAGCCAGACTCAAGGCCACACCCAAGAAAATGACTTGTATGATTTGAAAAGTTATCCTTCAGGAAATGTCTCTCCCAATTGCTCTCTTTGCAATTCTAGAGGCCAGCGTTTTGAGTTATTACTGTTTTCTTTAACAATGATTCCCTAAATCATTTCCATAACAACCAACAGGGGAAGTTGTTTAATATGCAGCACTTCTGATTCAATAATGGGCCCAGAAATATGAATGTTTAGTATGTTAGTATGTTAGTATTCTACTGGAGTAGAATGTTAAGTATTGTGGGGGAAGAAAAATAATTTTCTCTCTACCCTTCTAGGTTCTTGGCTGAGACATCCATGTAATAAAAGATAGATTAATAGGAGAAAAACAAGCAGAAGTTTAATAACATATATACCTCCTGTATACATGAGAGATACCCAGTGAAAATGAGTAACTCCCCCAAATGGCTCAAGCCACCATCTTAAATATCTTCTCCAGCTAAAGACAAAAGATGTTGGAGGAGAAGAGGCAGGTTACGGAAGGTTACCAGAAAGCACAGTAAACAAGAATATGATTATTATGCAGATTTTTCAGTGCCTTTTCCATTGATAAGAGTTTCTAGAAATGTGGTCATCCTCCTTTTCCTGGTATAGAGAGGGAGACACCCTTACAAATGGAGATTTCCCTTATAAATGTAAATGTATCGTACAAAAGGGTAACTTCTACTTGGTTTTCAGAGCTTCTTCTCTGTCTGCTTTCTTAAAATAATCATCCTAAAATAATCCTTTTGCCAAAGAGCCATGTTTTGGGTTGACAAATTCTGCTCCCCTTCATTAGCATGGTGCAGCAATCCAGAAATGAGACTTTGAGAAACACTGCTTTAAGGGGCAAACAAGTTATAAGGGTAGTGATTCATATGTTAGTGTGAATTCATTTAATTAAATTGCTTTCTTTCTAATAGAAGTTTAAATTCAACTAGCATTACATAAATAAGGAAAAGGAGTGAGGAACAGGGCTTCATCCTAAGTAGGTGTGCAGTGCTGAAGTGAAAGTCTAAGTGAGAGCACTGGGCACCTATAAAGAAAGCATGTATGGCCTATTTTTGTTAGTAAGTGGGATAGGGATGTACAACTGTGAAAGCACTGAAGATGCTGTTATTACTTTGCGATTTTTTTTTTTTTTTTTGGCTAATTTCTGCCAATATTTCTGTCTGAGCTATTTCGTGTGACTTCATCTTCTTTCCACTGGACATGTCTTACATATAGTTTAAACCATTTGGGAATGTGCTGAAGAACATTTGAAAATTGAATGACAGTATTTTGGTATTAGAAAACTGTAATGTGGAATTATTTCTGTTCAGTCTAACAAGAGCCAAGTGGATTTGGAAAAGAAGCTATGTTTCCACACAATATTTTTTCTGGTCAATTCTATACAATTGTTGAAAATTTCTCTTAAAACTCATCATACTCTGTTTTTTTAAATGGTATTTCTATTTCTCTCTCCTTGTGGCATAATAACTACACGAACACATGCATGCCTCTTAAGACCTAGTTGCTACTCTTTGGCAGCCCTGCTTATGAAAAAGACTTATTCACTAGTCTCCATCAGTTTAAGCATTAAGAGTAATGTCTTTGGCTTGACCAGCAAGCGATTTTATTGTCTAGCTAAATGGTTAATCTCAGAGAAGCTCTTCATAACTCCTACTTCATAGCTGCACCAGTGACACTTCTTATTTTAACAGTGTCAAATTATGCCCAATTTATTTTGCTTGATTTCCTTGTTGTGAACTGTTATGTGTTCTCCAAACCTTCTTTCTGGAAGTTAACCCACAGCGGGGAGACACTTGTCACAAGGTGACTTTACTAGCAGTACTTTCTCCTCAGTGATAGAATTGGCTCACCTGCCAGCTTCAGATGGCTTCCCCCAAACATATAATGGCTGCCTCCCACTGAGATCTAAAGCAACATCTTGGAATCTGGCCAAAATGACACTGCTGAGATACACAACGAGGAACTTTGTTATGTTTTCTGATGTGGAAATGGGATAATGGAACAGTGAACAAATCTCCCTAATTTGAGACTCTCCTTCTTGGTGGATACATGTTATAATCTTAAATTTTAAATAGGAAAAAATTCTATATTTAACTTAAGGTTTAAAAATAGGTATATAATCTTGTAACAGGAGATTTGAACAAATGAGCAGCCGATAGATCTGAATAAAAGTCCTAAAACTGTATAACACATAGTGTTGCCACCTAGTAGCTTAGAGCTATTTTTGTAGCGTTGGGATTTTTGTTCAGTGGTATCACAAAATGTTTAGCTATTTCTGTATTACAGTTGAAAAAAGATAATTTATTACATTCAGGAAGATAATATGCTCTAAAAATATAATAACTGTTAAGTATTGTGGGGGAAGAAAAATAATTTTCTCTCTACCCTTCTAGGTTCTTGGCTGAGACACCCCTGTAATAAAAAGACAGATTAATGGGAGAAAAATAAACAAAAGATTAATAATATGTATACCTCCTGTAGACCCAAAAAAGATACCCAGGAAAACTGAGTAGCTTCCTGAAATGGGCCAAGCCATCATCTTAAATATCAACTCCAGATAAAGACAAAAGATTTGGGGGGGGGGGGGAGGAGGCCAGTATGGGAAGTTGCTAGGAAAAGCACAGTGGATAAGGGTAAGGTTGTTAAGCAGATTTAAGTCCATGCCTCTACGTTGATAAGAGTTTCTAGATATTTAAGGTCATCCTTCTCTTTCCACTACAGAGATGGAGACACCCTAAAAATGGAGATTTCTCTTATAAATGTAAATACCTCTTTCAAAAGGGCAACTTCTACTTGGTTTTCACAGCTTCTCCAGTGTCTGCTGTTTCTTAAAAATAATCAGCCTAAAATAATCCTTATGCCAAAGAGGCATATTTTGGGATGGCAAATTCTGCTCTCCTTCAGTATTATATTTTGAATTATTGTAGTTTATTGTGTTGAAATCACTATGGATTAATTCTCCTTGACTGGAATTTCTTGTGACAAGAAATTCTAGAATCTGAGTTTTAGGGAGTCAGTTATTCTCCTTATTTGGTTTTTTTACTTTCTCATCTCAACAGTGATGATTTTCAGTTTGTTTGAGGCAAATTATAGTGATATGCATGCATACTTCCCATTAGTGTCAATAGGAATTACACACAGTGACGGAAGAATAGACCCCATATGTTTATGAGAAATGAATGATTTGAAGCATCTGTGAAACATTCTTAAAGGCATCTCTATCACTGCATGCAATCACAGCAAGTTTTTTTTGAAAAAGTACAAGAGTTTATATAGACTTTAAGGAGCTTACCACTATAACTAAACTATGCATTAAAAAAAAAAAACTATAGTGAGACACTTCTGTAGGTGTGAAAGTAACTTAAAAATATGGGCATCCTATTTCAAAAAATTATGTTTCTTTTGTGCTACTTCTTCTGTGTATGTGTGTTTCAATACTGTATTAGCATTTTTATTATATGAAACTCTACTCAGAGATTATAGTCATGTTTGGCATATAGTTTTTAAAAATTTTATTTTGAAAAAAGTTTAGTTTTACAGAAAACTTGCAAAGGTGGTATAGAGAGTTCCTATATACCCTCCCTCCAGTTAGCATTAGGGGAACCTAATGCTAATCTTTTATATAATCATAGTGCATTTGTCAAAATTAAAAATTTACATAGGTTCAATATAATTAATAGACTTCATTCAGAATTTGCTGTGTTCTTTTTCTATTCTAGCATCCAACCCAGGTTACGATGGGGCATTTAACATTCATATCTCTTCATTTAAACCTCATGGGAGTTTCTTAAGTCTTTCCTTGTTTTTCATGGCATTGACAGTTTTGGGGAGTACTGATCAGGTGTTTTGTAAAGTGTCCCTCAATTTGGATTTGTCTGATGTTTTCTTATGATTAGACTGGAATTATGGTTCTTTTGGAAGAAAGCACGGGGGTGAAGTGCCCTTTTCATCACATCAGGGAGTACATGATATCAACATGACTTACCAATGGTGATATTAACCTTGATCACTTGGTTAAGGTGATGTCTGCTAGGTTTCTCCAGTGTAAAGCTACTATTTTTTTTTTTCTTTTTCTATACTCAAATCACTATCAATGAGTCACTAAGTCCAATCTACCCTGAAGAGGAGGGAAATTAAGTGCCACCTTCTGGCAGGAGGAATATTTATGTGTATTATTTAGATTTCTTCTGTAAAGATTTGTCAATTTTTATTTATCTATATATTTATTTATTCATTCAATCATGTATTTATATCAACATTGACTCAAGGGTATTTATTTTATTCTTTTGGTTATAACTCAGTACTATGTTTGTTAATTTTGATGCTCAAACAAAAACAGCTTTGACCAATGGGGGCTCTTTTAGGCTGGCTCCTCTGTCCTTTTGACATGCTTCCATTCTTTTTTATTTAAAAATTTTTGAGCACTTCCTTATTTGGTGCTACAAGATGCTTCAGGTTCATCTCGTATTTTCTCTGTTCCACTTCTGAAATAAGCCATTTCTCTGGAGAAATGGATCCTCTTAATGAAGAATGATGCTTAGGAACAAAATCTGAATGATGGGCGTGCTCATTGCTGCTGAGGTGTCACTGCATCTAGACCCTCTAGTAGACAGTGCTAGGAATCATTTCATGTATATTAAAACACATTCACACATCTATATTTCTGTATCTATCTATCTATTAGTATGTTAAAATAAACATGAATTTATACTGACATCTGTGATTCTAATCCAGCACAAAAGGATTCATTTAAATCTGCCACCCCTCACCACTTATTTATTTGTAATCTCTTTCTCTTCCAATGAGATATTCTCTCCCATTATCTACAATTTATTTAATTATTTGTTCACATCTGGAATATGTATAAAGTAGTTTCAGAATTACTAACTCATTGCCCTGTGAGAAAAAAACATACCAATTAAAGTACAATGTTTATGTGCAGCTTTGGTTTTGTTGTTGTTGTTGTTTTTGTCTTTAGAGTGTCAAGTACAATAAAATGACCATTTTCCAAAGATACTGAGGAGAGCTCCTTCTTCCACCTCTTGCTCCCTTCAGTGAGTTTATGTCATAGACATTTGTAATACAGTTAGATTCATTTGTTACAGTGTACATTCCATCCTACATCCCTTATCATCCTAGTTGATTTTCAAAAACATTTTAATAAAGTAGTATGCAATTCTGTTTTCCCACCCCCTTTTGCTTGCTTTAGGTTTAGTTTGCTCCTCTTTCTCTAGTTTCTTAAGTAGGAAGATAAGTTATTTATTTTAGATTTTTGTTCTTTTCTAATACAAGCATTTAATGCTATAAATTTTCCTCGAAGCACTGTTAGCTGCATCCCACAGATTTTACCATGTTGTATTTTCATTTTCCTTTATTTCAAAATATTTAAAATTTTCCTGAGTCTTCCTTTTTGTCTCACAGATTATTTAGATGTGTTTTGTTTAATTTTCAAATATGAGGGCATTTTCAGATATCTTTCAATTTTTAGTTAAATTCTGTTATGATCTGAGACCATACTTTGTATGGTTTCTGTTGATATTCTTTCAAATTTATTAAAGATTTTTTTTTATGGCACAGAAGATATCTTTGTGACTATTCCATGTGCACTTGAGAAGAATGTGTGATATACTTCTGTTGGGTGGGATACTCTATAAATATCTATTAGGTTATGTTAGCTGATCATACTGGTCAAGTCCTTACTGTTTTCTTCCTACTTATTCTATCAGTTACTGAAAGAAAAAGCCTCTAACTCTAATCATGGACTTGATTATTTTTTTTTCTTTTCTTTCTTTTTTCTTTTTATTTAACACCTATCAATATTTGGTTCATGCATTTTGAAGTTCTGTTGTTAATACACATTTAGGATATTTATGTCTTCTTAGAAAATTGACCTTACTATTATTGTATGAAGTCCCTCTTTATCACTAATAATATCCCTGTTCTGAAGTCTATTTTATCTGAAATTAATATAGTTATCCCAGCTTTCTTTTGGTTAGTGTTTGCATGCTATAACTTTCTCTATCTTTTTACTTTAATGAACCTATGTCTTATATTTAAAGTGGGTTGCTTTGAAATGACATCTAGCTGGGTCTTGTCTTTTTATCCAATCTGAGAATCTCTGTTGTTTAATGAGTATGTTTAGATAATCCTTTTTTTTTTTAAATTATTTATTTATTTTTTATTTTTGGCTGTGTTGGGTCTTCGCTTCTGTGCGAGGGCTTTCTCCAGTTGCGGCGAGCGGGGGCCACTCTTCATCGCGGTGCGCGGGCCTCTCACTATCGTGGCCTCTCTCGTTGAGGAGCAAAGGCTCCAGACGCTCAGGCTCAGTAGTTGTGGCTCACGGACCCAGTTGCTCCGCGGCATGTGGGATCTTCCCAGACCAGGGCTCGAACCCGTGTCCCCTGCATTGGCAGGTAGACTCTCAACCACTGCGCCACCAGGGAAGCCCCTAGATAATTCTTATGTAAAGTGATTATTGATTAGGTTGGATTAAGATATAGAAAGATACTAGCCTTTTACTATTTTGTTTTTATTAGCTTTTTGTTACTTTCCCCCTCTTTCTCTGTACTCTGGGATATAATTGAACATTTTTTATAATTCCATTTTATTTCTATTTATTTAATATTTATACCTCTTTTAAAAACTTTTAGTAGTTTCTATAGGATTTGCAATACAAGTTTTTATTTTTCAATTTAAGTATATTCCTTATAAACTGCATAGAACTGACTTTTCTTTTGTAGACCCAATTTGACAATTTTTAAATCTTTAATGGGAGATTCAGGCTATTTAGTGTAATGACAAATTCATTGATTTTATGACTCTCATCTTACATTTGTGTTTATTTATTTAATCTGTTTCCCCCTTAATTTTCCTTTCCCTTATTTTTGTTGGTTAGATTAAGTTGCCATTTATTCTATTTTTCCCCCATGGTTAATTTGGAAATTCTTTTCTAATTTTCCACTTAACTCGTGGTTATATCCCCTTCCCAGCTCTCATATTCAGACAAATATTTTTTCTACTGCTATTTGGAAACAAGATACCACGTCATTCAGCAAGATGCTCTATTTCCTTTGGTTCCTTACTCCTTCATAAAAAGAAAACTATCGGGATGATTTTACTTATCTTTCCATCCCCCTACCCCAACCTAAATTTTAGAACATTATTTCCTCCTGTCCTTACCCCTACCCAGATTTCTAACTTTCAGTTAGACAGTTTAGTGTTTTTGGCTCTAGACTATAATTAGAACTTTCTTTGCTGTATGTTTTCTCAGCTTCAAAAGACATAAAAAACACTCATATAACATTTTCCTGTTATCCTACAGTATCTATCTCTCATCTATCTACCATCTATCTATCTATCTATCCTATCTATCTATCTTTTGGAGTTTATTATTCACCCTGGTTCCTTCTTCTCTTCACTTCTCCTCATTATACAGTCTGATTTTTGACTCATTTGTTATTTGGTTAGAGTCCTTATTTATTTATTGTTGATATGGCTTGAGTGATTACTCTCTGATTTATTGCAGTCTAAAATTATCTTCCATCTTGATGTGTGACTAATTTCTCTCCATCAGTAATCTCTAGTTTGGTAGCTTCAAATGTTGCAAATGAGAGGTCTGATAACTGTCTGATTAATTTTTATTTATTGGTAATCTCTTTTCTGTCTTGACGTGTGATTTCTTTATTTATACTTAGATTTCCGTTTTTTTTTTCTGAATGTGCCATATTCCATTTAAAAGGCAAAAAAATGGTAAGATACTTAGCAATAAATAAAACAATGAGCGTGTAAGATCTGTATAAAGGAAACAACATAATACTAATGGAAACTCTAAAATAATGTACCTGGAAAAGAAGTTGTCAATATTATATAGAAAGACTCAATATACTATAGGTATCAATTATTTATAAAATAATGTACACATTTAATGGAATCCAAATCATTCTTGGCAACTACATAAACTGATTTAAAAGAATTTTGGAAGAATAAATGTGCATGAATAGTCTGGAAAATTCATAAGTAGAAAAGTCATGTGGAAATTTATACCCTAAAAGACGTCAGAACATACTATAATTCTACAAGAGTGAAAATTATTAGGCATTGAAAAGAATTTACACATAGATTAATGGAACAGAACAAGTATTCAAGAATGTATCAAAACATAACAGATATGTATATGTAATAAAGGCGACACTGCATATCAATGGGGAATAGGTGGTTTATTCAATGAGAAGTGTTGGGACAATGTGATAAATGTCTTTAAAAAATTATTCACTCCTTACCTCCTTTCTTTCAACAAAATGCATTTCAGATAGATCAAAGATTCAAATGAAAAGTTCAAACTAAGTTATTAGAAGAAAATAAAGATTAAAAAAAATCTCAGAGGGAGGAAGGCCTTTTTAAATGTGACACATAATTTAGAGACTTAAGTAAGTTGATAAATTTACATTAAAATGTACATGGGAAAAGCATCATAAACATATACAAAGGACAAATAATAAATTGAGAAAAAATAATTTGTAAACACATATTATAGAGCAAAGGCTAATGTTCTTAATATGTAAAGAATTCATCAAATTAATGATAAAATTATCAGCAACCCAGTAGAACAATGGGAAAAAACCTGAACAAATGGTTTATGGAAAAGGTAATCCAAATAGCTCTTAAGAAGAATTTTTAAAAAGCTTAATATCTTTCATAATAATAGAAATACTATTAAAGCTACAATGGGAAACCACATATAAAGTTTTATATATGCCAATGCTGGTGAGAGTGTAGGAATAGATACTCCCATACATTCTTTTTGTATGAGTCTAAATTGATATAATTTCTATGGTGGGCATTTTGATATGAAGTTCTGTACATGATCTATTACTAAGTAAAAAAAGATCCAGAAGAGAGTGTATAGTATTATGTATCTATGTGTGTATATTGCATAAAATCTCCTTGGAACTATACATTAGAAACTGCTAAAGTTGAAGAAGAGAGGTCAAAGAGTGTATTAGTTTGCTAGGGCTGCCACAACAAAGTACCACAGACAGGGTGGCTTAAACAATAAAAATTTATTCTCTCACAGTTCTGGAAGCTAAAAGTTCAAGATCAAGGTGTTGACAGGTTTCATTTCTTCGGAGGCCTCTCTCTTTGGCTTATAGATAGCCACCTTCTTGTTGTGTATTCACATGGGCTTTCCTTTGTGAGTACACATCCCTGGTGTCTTTTTGTGTGTCCAAATTTCCTCTTCTTAGAAGGACACTAATCAGATTGGATTAAGGCCTACCCAAATGACCTCATTTTACCTTAATCACCTCTTTAAAGGCCCTGTCATATAGTCACATTCTGAGATATTGGGGATTAAAGCTTCAACATATGAATTTTTGGAGGAGACCACAATTCAGCCCATAGCAAACGGTAACTTACTTTTCACAATAGTCTCTTCTAGCCCTTTTGAATTTTGTATAATTTGATGTTATACCTCATTAAAAATAAATAACTTCAAAACAACTGCTAGGGACCAAATGTTTATGTCTCCCAAAGTTCATATGTTGAAACCTTAATCTCCAATGTGATGGTATTTGGAGATAGGGCCTTCGAAAGGTAATTGGGTCATGAGTGGAGCCCTCATGATAGGATTAGTGTCCTTATATGAAGAGACATGAGAGAGCTTGCTTCACTTCTTTCTTTTGGCCATGTGAGGATACAGTGAGAAGGCAGCTATCTATAAATCAGGAAACAGGCTCTCACCAGACACTGGATCTACAATTGTCTTGATCCCGAACTTCCCAACCTCCAGAACCATGAGAAATAAATGCTTGCTGTTTAAGCCACCAGTCTATGGTATTTTTATTATAGTAGCCTGAATTAATAAACTGACTCAGATAATGACCTTGTAATAAAAGATATCAAGCCGAAAATTTGACTTCCTATTGGCCCAGTAGAAGAGGGCTCTATACAATTTGGTGTGACAGTTAACTTGAATATTAAAATAAACTTGAATACAGGTGAGTGTCAGTTTAGGTGAAAATATGCTTGAATTCATGAAAAAGATTATTTACTTTGTAAAGTATTTATTATATGATTACTTTAAATGGAAAGCTTTCAATATGATTCACCTTGCAGACATTTTCAGAAGTATTTTACTGCATAAAGAGTATCACACCTGAACATTTTTATTAATTTAACAATTTAATACTGCCAAAGTTATATAACAAGATTTTCATGTAGAACAATTTTCATTCTTTGACATTCTATTCTCCTTTGAGTTACATAGGTTATGTATCTGTTTAACAGTGAATTCACACTTACATTTGAACAGAATTTAAAATGGAATGAATGGAAATACTCTTAACGCAGTAGCCATAAAAAGGCAGTTGTATATATTACTCACAGATATTGCATTATTACCATGATAATCTAACGACTATGTGCTTCCTCAGAGGTTTTAAAGAACAGCATGAACAGCCATCTTTCTGGTTTAAATATAGACATGTCTAGAGGCAAGGGGCTATTTGGGTAGTTCTTAAGATCCCATTCTGCCTTGTGATTACCGTAGCAACAGTTGTAAAGAGAACACAAAAGCTACACCTTCTGTAAAACTTGATACATAATTTGGAATTTTTATAAAGATGGATACCAAACACATTTCATCTACTAAAATCATTTCTCTTTTAAGGTAAATATAGGACTACACTAAATGTTAATGAAAAGAATGTGTCACCAGAACACGATCCATTAATTGCTGATTTTTCATGACAGTTCTTTAAATTCTAGACTACACACCACTATCTCAAGAAATTAGAGAGATGTTTATGCTCTTTAGAGCTGGCATTATATCAAGGCATGAACTAACTAGTGTTTTTCACTGAGAATGCATTCACTGAGAATACAGTTTGTGAAAAAAGTGGTCTGCAAATGCTCTTCTTTGTTCTATAATAATTAGGGTAGCTACCTGTAGAAACTTTCAGTTGTAACTAAATCAAAGATCATTTCTCTTAGGGATGGGGTAACTGTCTTCAGGGAGGCTATAGTTTTTGAGTAATGACAGTTGCATAAGAGATCCTTTACAAACACATAAACACATGGCCCATCTCTCCCTCAACACCATGGCCCTCACTTCACACTTTACAAATACATTTGTATATACCATAGTAGGAAACTGGATTAAGTATTTTGACAGCAGACATATATTTGTACTTAACTCGACAAGCTATAAAAGGCTACATGAATTCTAGACTTAAGAAGAAAATATTAAGTACATGTAAGATCACAATTACTGATGCTTTTAGTACATGTTTACTCCAACCTGGAGTGTCTAGTGATAGATTCCTTCTTTTTGGGAAAATTAGACATACTTCCCAAAAGAACTGAAATCATACTAAATGTCAAGAACCCAGCTAGAAAGACAAATTCAAGTTTCACTAAATGATACCACCACCATTATTATATTGTAGCCATTCTACTAGATTATTGCCACACTCAAATCATGCATTAACCACTATTTTGGAATATAGTTTATCATGTTAAAGTAGATCACATTTCTGGCATTCTACAAGTGAAAATATAAGGTCAAACACTTCAGAATGGTGTGCCTGGCCATTGGTACAGCATAGATGAGCTCCAGATTAACATGTTCAGGTACAACAAATACTCTTGTTGCTGTACATAATTTCTGATGTGTCCCCTCAGCCACAAGAAATAGAGGAGCAATATTTTTGAGAGTGCCGTAAATTAGGTGGTGACCATTTGTTCCTACAAAAGTAATATTTTTCCATCTGCTGGCAAACAGCTTATGAATACAAACAGCAGATTTCCCAAATGCCTGTTTAAAAGTTTCAGCACAGTATTTGTAGCATCATTTTACCTCACCTATAGATATTGCTCTCTGAAGCTGCCTGTTGTAGCAAAAAAGGCAAAACTGGAAAGACCCATCCTATCAGCTTGTGTGTGGTTGTGCGTGCATGTGTGTGTATGCATGTGAGTTTTCTTCTTTTCAGTGTCCCTTTGTTTTTCCTTTTGCTTGGTTTCTTGACTCCCTGGAAACCATGACTGTGCCTGTCTCTTACCTTCCTGCTGTTGGGTCCAGCTTAGGTATCTGGTTCCTAGCCATGAATACATCATCTGCTGGCTATTGGTCTTATATTAGGGTCTGTCTGTGTCCCCTTCTTTCCTACCAAGATGCAATGTGGACCTCTTTGATTGCCCAAGGACACTCAGTTTTGGCTTTAGACTAAGTATATACCCACAGAGGCTACCATAACTCAGTCCTGCCAACAAAAATGTTATTTAACCCTATATAGGCTTTTGAGGGCTGAAAACAATTTAAAATTGGAAAATTCATCAGCATAATCTCTGCAAAAGTGGGAAAGAGTTAGTCTTCCCAGGAGTCCCTGTGACTGAGGGAATGGTCTTGGGAGGAGACTTAAGGCTTGCTTTCTTGTCAGCTTTGTGATCTTGAGCAAACTTTTTCTTAGAACTGGTGTAATGCAAACCTTAAGGAGGTTGGCAGACACATAATTGGCATGGATTGAATGGGTTCCTACTTTTAGAGGCATTATCTCATCTCAACCTTATAAGATGCACATTTGACCTTATTTTTACTAAGAAAACTGAGGTTCATAGAAGTTTATGTGACATATCTAAAGTCACAGCTATGACGTGACACCTCAGGAGTTCCCACCCAAGTCTGGATTTGTATCCACATAGCCTTTCTATTACATTAAAGTTGGCTGTGAGGATGCAAAATAAAAGCATAAACAAAACAAACATCAAGAACAACAAAACTTACTTAAAGATACTGAAGAGTAACTATGTTATAAATAACAGCAGAATTAGGAAGAAATTTACCTTTTGAGTAAGACTCTATCATGGGTGAAACTGTCCAAAGGATTATTTGATATTACTCTTAATACACTGTCTGGGAAGGTTTGTTTTGAGTTTTTCTTAAAGCTTATAAAGTTTTAAATAAGATTTTAAGATAAAGGCTATTCTTCAAATAATTCTTTCTTATGTCAAGTTCTTGGCAAGGAGCTACATTCAACTGCTGCAGTACAAAGAACTGGCAGTTGCAGCAGAGTTTCTGAACATTCTGACTCTTTGCTGTGTTAAACCTGGTCTCCCTCCTTCTATCTGGTAAGGTTAATCTAGCAAACTGTTACAGTAGCAATATTCTATTAGACACTCTCAGAGCTCAGCATGCAAAGAAACACTTGGGGTTGAATTGTCTGATCTCGGTCTACATGAGACTCAATGAAGTTGATTTTCCTAGTCATAACAAGATTGTATTTTCAGAAAAAAAAAGTGCCTTCAGCTGGTCTAATTTGGTACTCTTATTCCTCAAATATTTTTATTAAGGAAGATAGTATAGCTTAGATTTTCCCTCTTCCCTTTGTATCATCAGCTGTGTTTGAAGTAGATTTTAATGTTGTTTTTACCAAGGTTCCACCTTCAGACAGCAGCTTTCATCACCAGGTTGGAGTCCTCGTTCAGCATTTTTAGAGCAGTCAGGGGTGAGGCCTTCCTGCTCCCACAGCCCCATTAATAAAGGGAGAGCTGGCTCTGCAGCCACTGGCCACAGCTCCCAGTGCAGCAACCGATCGCAGCGCAGTAGTAAATCAGCCCTGCGTGTTTTCCTAATTTTAGGTTTGGTCTGACTTAATCCATCTAATAGGAAAAACATCTGGACTAGTTTTACTTTTAATCTGTTCTTTACATCAGGAACCTTATTGCCCTGGGACCAAGTAGTAACAAGAAGTCGGTTCTTGTACCTGGGCATGGCTACGCATGGTCCATGCCTAATAAGGGCCTGATTTCCATTTATGCTTTTCAGTCCTTTATAGGCCTTCATTAACAGTAAAGCATTGACAGCACAATCAATTTGGGATTGTAAATTCCTGATTAGTGAAACGCCTGTATTGTGACATATCTTGGGTCAAGGGGAGCTGAATACATAATCTGGGGTAAAGGAGGTGGTTAAAGTTATTTTTCAGTGATAAATTTGCAAAGATCTGAGTGTTTAACAGCATTTCCATTAAGGATAAATATTCTAAAATATTGCGTCTGAGTTGAATTTTACTTTTACATGGTTGTATTAGGGCATACAAAATATTATTTTTAAAAAATGTATGGAAATATCTTAGAGGAAGCAATAAAATACTGTCATATGGAGTCAGTTTAGTTTCTGTTTATATTAGGCATACAAGAAAGCACAGCCTATTTAACCTTTTTGAAATGACCATAAAATGACTTCATTTTAACATTTTTGACTATAGTAAGAAGCAGTTTGGGGTTTTAGAAATCATTTCATTGAAAAGGACCAGGGGTCATTTGGTTTCCCAAATAGCATTTTCCACTTACTTTGTTTTCCTCCTGACCTTCATCTCTGATTATTTTTCTACTCCTGGGTCTCCTTCTTCCTGATGCCCTAACTTCCAGAACTCTTTCTCTCTCCCTTTTGTTTTTGAGAGAACTTTGATATAGTGTGAAGATGGATTTTCTGATTCAGCAGAGATCAATTGTTGCAAAGATGCCTATCTCTCCACTTGGCTTTCTACTCCTCTGAATTGGTTAGAAAATCACGGACAACATGAGGTAACATGGGACTCTGTAGGAATTAACCTTAAATAGCCCCAGGCCTAAAAGCTCTTCCCAAATCTACAGTATGTTAGGGGACTTTCACTCCCCAAAGTAATGTAGCTGTTTATGCACTCCTGCCTCTGAGTTCCTTTTAAATAGGGCCAGAGGAGGACTGCATAAGCAACATTACTTCGGCAAGCAGGAATTAATTATTGAAATCAATTATTACATCTTTCCGATGACTGTAGTCAGTCCTCAGCGAGTTGACATAAAAAATACTTGTCTCAATGGCTGTCTCTGTGAAAAAAGACTGAAATAAATCAAAACGAAAGGGGACTGACTTTAGACTTGGTTCCATTCCATCTCTTAGGATTTCTCAAAAACTTTACTATTTGGAAGTTAAAAACAGAAATATTTTAACTCTTTTCTTCCATGGATGGAGAATTATGTTTCCTACATAGTAAAAGGACTTTTTTTTCTCATAATGTGGAGAGTTGTTTTGAATTTCTGACATGTAACTATGAAAACTGATTTGAAAGTGACTCAAGCTTTGCCCTCATTGGTGTTGTCTGAAGGCTAAACTGGTATCTCTTGAATCCGCTGACTGTATTACTTGCTTCCTAATCTTTGCCAGGCATGCCCTCTTCCTTTTAATTTGTTTAGCTTGGAAACATTGAGAATTTACTTGGCAGGCACTCTCTAATAGGCGAGGTCATTTACCATTAACAGACTTTTTAGTATATAGTAATAATATGGGTGAACATTCAATGGGAGTATTTCACAAGATTCTCTGGGAACAGAGGGTCACCTTCTGAGTAAAAACAGTTAAATGTAAACACATTTCCATTAATTTCAAGTTGGGTTGTCAACTTTTTTAAATCGTGAAACTAACTCGTCATCTATGAGAAAGTGATTGATTTGCAATAGCTTTTGGAGATAGTATGATTCTTAGAAAATAAATGAAGATAGAGCCCAAGACTGGAATATATGCTTAGTCATTCCCCTGTGCAAATTTACTACTCAGTGGCAGGGAAAATTTGAGGACCCAGCAAGCTTGAGGCCCTACTGATACCTGAAAATGCAAAAAAAAAAAAAAAAAGGGAGTGCTTTTGAGGCAAATTTGAAAAGAAAGGGATAGGTTTTCCCTTAGAATAGAAAGGATTCCTCTGGATCAGGAGGAGGTGAGATACAGAATAGTAATGAGTGTAGAGAGGTCAGTAAACTCCTGGGAAATTAGTCCAGTAGACTGGACAGTTGCTTTGACCCCAAGAGAGGAAGGCTGAAATATGCATGTAGATGGCCTCACAGAGATGCCCAGGCAAGGCCCTGAAGGAAGAGCCACTGCTCAAGGAAGCCTTGTGGACAGGAATCAGGGACAGGTCAACCACAAACAATGTGACTGCCAGCCATCACTCCCTTCCCTGTGTCCTTACTCACACTGTATTTTCAAAGTACCCTGGCCCTATGTAAATCTCCTGGGACCTAATCAACCTTGAGGAAGAGGAGTAGGAGCCCCCCAAAATAGTGATATTAAATCTTCTGCTAATTCAGCAGAATCAAGGGATAGAGCTTGAAAGAAAAAGGAAATAGGCTTATAGAAAAATGAGGTAGTGTGTATTTCTTGCACCCTGAATTTATGAACTGTGATTTCTACCTGTTGGAAATTCCATCCTTCATGCATATCCATTCAAACTGTCCCCAAATCTCTGCAGCTCTGGACTGGCTTATGGCTTATCTCTTTCCCACTGTCCTTCTTTTAGAGCTTACTGTTAGCAGAGACTGTGGCACCTAAAAATTATTGCTATGTAATCCAGATTCTTAATTGAAATTCCAGGAAGCTCAATTCTGGGAAGCATATGTGAATTGAAGGGAAATAAATATTCTTTTTTTGGGGTCAAGAGGAGTCATGAGTAATTTAATGTTGGCATCCTCCTGTGTCTCTGGTCCTCTCTGGAACCAGTGACAATGATTAGGGACGAGTCTCTGTCTCTTGCCTCAGAACCTATGTGGGAATGTGTGGTTTCCTATTCTTTCTCTCTAACTGTACATGGGCATTTCAGTAAATGTTCCTGCTTTCTCTCTTTGACCTTAATAATTGATTTATATAGCCAAATAGATTTAACAAATATTTAATAATTCCCACTGTGTAAGGTACTGCTCAAAGCCTTGTCCTAGAAATGAGAGATATAATAATACAAAATATTGAATAGAGTGGGAGAGAGGCTGAGTGAAGAGACAAGATGAGTGTGATATGTATGGGCTGACTTCAGAAATAAACCTCAGGTTTTGTGAAGGGCTCACTCTGTGGCTGCGGTGCTGCCCGTGCCTCCAGCTGGGCCGGGGCCCCAGAGCAGCAGGCGGTGGGCTGGGCACAAAGGGGAAGGGAGCTCCTGGGTTGAGCAGGCTGTTTCGGGAACAGGACTGATTTGTACTCCCCGCATTTATAACCCTCAGTCATCGGGTCAGAAGCCAAACCCTGCTAGTCCTCTCAGACCGCCGGCTGCCTGGCATTTCTCAACATTTTCCTGTGGTTCCTTAAAACAGTTCAGGCCACGCAGCCACTTCAATTCAGTCAGATTTCTCTTTGGGACGAAACAGTGCAGCATGTGGTCAGATTTCTCTTTGGGATGAAACAGTGCAGCATGTGGTAAAAGCTCAGGGTTTCTGCGGTGTTGGCACTCCAGCATCTTCTGCAGGACATCGTTCTTCTCAGCGCAAACACGAGGTTCTGCGCGCAGCCTGGTGTGGATGCAGGGGAGAAGAGAAGGAGGAGAAGACGCTCTGATGCAGCAGGAGTTGGTTTCAGTGAATGAAAATGGGAAGGATGGACTCCCTCTTGTGAGAGCACCGGAATCACAATTAACTGCTGAATAATCATTGACAGGAAGACACTGGAACTCACCAAAAAGGATACCCCACAACCAAAGACGAAAGAGAAGCCACAATGAGATGGTAGGAGGGGTGCGATCACAATAAAATCAAATCCCATAACTGCTGGGTGGGTGACTCACAAACTTGAGAACACTTATACCACAGAAGTCCACCCACTGGAGTGAAGGTTCTGAGCCCCACTTCAGGCTTCCCAACCTGGGGGTCTGGCAACGGGAGGAGGAATTCCTACAGAATCAGACTTTGAAGGTTAGCAGGATTTGATTGCAGGACTTCGACAGGACTGGGGGAAACAGAGACTCCACTCTTGGAGGGCACACACAAAGTAGTGTGTGCATTGGGATCCAGGGGAAGGAGCAGTGACCCCGTAGGAGACTGAACCAGACCTACCTGCTAGTGTTGGAGAGTCTCCTGCAGAGGCAGGGGGTGGCTGTGTCTCACCACAAGGACAAGGACACTGGCAGCAGAAGTTCTGGGAAGTACTTCTTGGCATGAGCCCTCCCAGAGTCTGCCATTAGCCCCACCAAAGAGCCTGGGTAGGCTCCAGTGTTGGGTCGCCTCAGGCCAAACAACCAACAGGGAGGGAACCCCAGCCCCACCCATCAGCAGACAAGTGGATTGAAGTATTACTGAGCTCTTCCCACCAGAGCAACAGCCAGCTCTACCCACCACCAGTCCCTCCCATCAGGAAACTTCCACAAGCCTCTTAGATAGCCTCATCCACCAGAGGGCAGACAGCAGAAGCAAGAAGAACTACAATCCTGCAGCCTGTGGAACAAAAACCACATTCACAGAAAGATAGACAAGATGAAAAGGCAGAGGGCTATGTATCAGATGAAGGAACAAGATAAAACCCCAGAAAAACAACTAAATGAAGTGGAGATAGGCAATCTTCCAGAAAAAGAATTCAGAATAATGATAGTTAAAATAAACCAGGACCTCAGAAAAAGAATGGAGGCAAAGATCGAGAAGATGCAAGAAATGTTTAACAAATATCTAGAAGAATTAAAGAACAAACAAACAGAGATGAACAATACAATAACTGAAACGAAAAATACACTAGAAGGAATCAATAGCAGAATAACTGAGGCAGAAGAACGGATAAGTGACCTGTAAGACAGAATGGTGGAATTCACTGCGCAGAACAGAATAAAGAAAAAAGAATGAAAAGAAACGAAGACAGCCTAAGAGACCTCTGGGACAACATTAAACGCAACAACATTCGCATCATAGGGGTCCCAGAAGGAGAAGAGAGAGAGAAAGGACCTGAGAAAATATTTGAAGAGATTATAGTTGAAAACTTCCCTAACATGGGAAAGGAAATAGCCACCCAAGTCCAGGAAGCACAGAGAATCCCATACAGGATAAACCCAAGGAGAAACATGCTGAGACACATAGTAATCAAATTGGCAAAAATTAAAGACAAAGAAAAATTATTGAAAGCAGGAAGGGAAAAATGGCAAATAACATTCAAGGGAACTCCCATAAGATTAACAGCTGATTTCTCAGCAGAAACTCTACAAGCCAGAAGGGAGTGGCATGATATACTTAAAGTGATGAACGGGAAGAACCTACAACCAAGATTCCTCTACCTGGCAAGGATCTCATTCAGATTCGATGGAGAAATCAAAAGCTTTACAGACAAGCAAAAGTTAAGAGAATTCAGTGCCACCAAACCAGCTCTACAACAAATGCTAAAGGACCTTCTCTAAGTGGGAAACACAAGAGAAGAAAAGGACCTACAAATCCAAACCCAAAACAATTAAGAAAACGGTAATAGGAACATACATATCAATAATTGCCTTAAAAGTGAATGGATTAAATGCTCCACCCAAAAGACATAGGCTCGCTGAATGGATACAAAAACAAAACCCATATATATGCCGTCTACAAGAGACCAGCTTCAGACCTAGGGACACATAAAGACCAAAAGTGAGGGGATGGAAAAAAATATTCCATGCAAATGGAAATGAAAAGAAAGCCGGAGTAGTAATACTCATATCAGATAAAATAAACTTTAAAATAAAGAATGTTACAGGAGACAAGGAAGGACACTACATAATGATCAACGGATCAATCCAAGAAGAAGATATAACAATTATAGATATATATGCACCCAACATAGGAGCACCTCAATACATAAGGCAACTGCTAACAGCTATAAAAGAGGAAATTGACAGTAACACAATAATAGTGGGGGACTTTAACACCTCACTTACACCAATGGACAGATCGTCCAAACAGAAAATTAATAAGGAAAGACAAGTTTTAAATGACACAATAGACCAGATAGATTTAATTGATATTTATAGGACATTTCATCCCAAAACAGCAGATTACTGTTTCTTCTCAAGTGCGCACAGAACATTCTCCAGGATAGATCACATCTTGGGTCAAAAATCAAGCCTCAATAAATTTAAGAAAATTGAAATCATATCAAGCATCTTTTCTAACCACAACGCTATGAGATTAGAAATCAATTACAGGGAAAAAAACGTAAAAAACACAAACACATGGAGGGTAAACAATACGTTACTAAATAACCAAGAGATCACTGAAGAAATCAAAGAGGAAATCAAAAAATACCTAGAGGCAAATGACAATGAAAACACGACAATCCAAAACCTATAGGATGCAGCAAAAGCAGTTCTAAGAGGGAAGTTTATAGCAGTAGCAGCCTACCTCAAGAAACAAGAAAAAACTCAAATAAACAATCTAACCTTACACCTAAAGCAACTAGAGGAAGAAGAACAAATAAAACCCAAAGATAGCAGAAGGAAAGAAATCATAAAGATCAGAGCAAAAATAAATGAAATAGAAACAAAGAAAACAATAGCAAAGATCAATAAAACTAAAAGCTGGTTCTTTGAGAACATAAACAAAATTGATAAACCATTAGCCAGACTCATCAAGAAAAAGAGGGAGATGACTCAAATCAATAAAATTAGAAATGAAAAAGGAGACGTTACAACAGACACGGCAGAAATACAAAGCATCCTAAGAAACTACTACAAACAACTCTAGACCAATCAAATGGACAACCTGGAAGAAATGGACAAATTCTTAGAAAGCTACAACCTTCCAAGACTGAACCAGGAAGAAATAGAAAATATGAACAGACCAATCACAAGTAATGTAATCAAAACTGTGATTAAAAATCTTCCAACAAACAAAAGCCCAGGACCTGATGGCTTCACAGGTGAATTCTATCAAACATTTAGAGAAGAGCTAACACCCATCCTTCTCAAACTCTTCCAAAAAATTCAGAGGAAGGAACACTCCCAAACTCATTCTATGAGGCCACCATCACCCTGATACCAAAATCAGGCAAAGACACTACAAAAAAAGAAAATTACAGACCAATATCACTGATGAATCTATATGCAAAAATCCTCAACAAAATACTAGCAAACAGAATCCAACAACACATTAAAAGGATCATATACCACGATCAAGTGGGATTTATCCCAGGGATGCAAGGAATCTTCAATATATGCAAATCAATCAATGTGATACACCATATTAACAAATTGAAGAATAAAAACCATATGATCATCTCAATAGATGCAGAAAAAGCTTTTGACAAAATTCAACACCCATTTATGATAAAAACTCTCCAGAAAGTGGGCATAGAGGGAACCTACCTCAACATAATAAAGGCCATATATGACAAACCCACAGCAAACATCATTCTCAATGGTGAAAAACTGAAAACATTTCCTCTAAGATCAGGAATAAGATAAGGATGTCCACTCTCACCACTATTATTCAACATAGTTTTGGAAGTCCTAGCCACAGCAATCAGAGAAGAAAGAGAAATAAAAGGAATCCAAATCGTAAAAGAAGAAGTAAAATTGTCACTGTTTGCAGATGGCATGATACTATACATAGAGGATCCTAAAGATGCCACCAGAAAACTACTAGAGCTAATGAATGAATTTGGTAAAGTTGCAGGATACAAAATTAATGCACAGAAATCTCTTGCATTCCTATATACTAATGATGAAAAATCTGAAAGAGAAATTATGGAAACACTCCCATTTACCATTGCAACAAAAAGAATAAAATACCTAGGAATAAACCTACCTAGGGAGACAAAAGACCTGTACTCAGAAAAGTATAAGACACTGATGAAAGAAATTAAAGAAGATACCAACAGATGGAGAGATATACCATGTTCTTGGATTGGAAGAATCAATGTTGTGAAAATGACTGTACTACCCAAAGCTATCTACAGATTCAATGCAATCCCTATCAAACTACCAATGGCATTTTTTTACAGAAGTAGCACAAAAAATCTTAACATTTGTATGGAGACACAAAAGACTCCAAATAGCCAAAGCAGTATTGAGGGGGATAAAACGGAGCTGGAGGAATCAGACTTCCTGACTTCAGACTATACTACACAGCTACAGTAATCAAGTCAATATCGTACTGGCACAAAAACAGAAATATAGATCAATGGAACAGGATAGAAAGCCCAGAGATAAACCCACACACCTATGGTCAACTAATCTATGACAAGGGAGGCAAGGATATACAATGGAGAAAAGACAGTCTCTTCAATAAGTGGTGCTGGGAAAACTGGACAGCTACATGTAAAAGAATGAAATTAGAACAATCCCTAACACCATACACAAAAATAAACTCAAAATGGATTCGAGACCTAAATGTAAGACCGGACACTATAAAACTCTTAGAGGAAAACATAGGAAGAACACTCTTTTACATAAATCACAGCAAGATCTTTTTTGATCCACCTCCTAGAGTAATGGAAATAAAAACAAAAATAAACAAATGGGACCTAATGAAACTTAAAAGCTTTCACAAAATAAAGGAAACTACAAACAAGACGAAAAGACAACCCTCAGAAAGGGAGAAAATATTTGCAAACGAATCAACAGACAAAGGATTAATCTGCAAAATATATAAACAGCTCATGCAGCTCAATATTAAAAGAACAAACAACCCAATCCAAAAATGGGCAGAAGACCTAAATAGACATTTCTCCAAAGAAGACATACAGATGACCAAGAAGCACATGAAAAGCTGCTCAACATCACTGATTATTAGAGAAATGCAAATCAAAGCTACAATGAGGTATCACCTCACACCAGTTAGAATGGGCATCATCAGAAAATCTACAAACAACAAATGCTGGAGAAGGTGTGGAGAAAAGGGAACCCTCTTGCACTGTTGGTGGGAATGTAAATTGATACAGCCACTATGGAGAACAGTATGGAGGTTCCTTAAAAACCTAAAAATAGAATAACCATATGACCCAGCAATCTCACTACTGGGCATATACGCAGAGAAAACCATAGTTCAAAAAAGACACATGCACCCCAATGTTCATTGCGGCACTATTTACAATAGCCAGGTCATGGAAGCAACCTAAATGCCCATCGACAGACGAATGGATAAAGAAGTTGTTGTACATATATACAATGGAATATTACTCAGCCATAGAAAGGAAAGAAATTGGGTCATTTGTAGAGACGTGGATGAATCTAGAGACTGTCATACAGAGTGAAGTAAGTCAGAAAGAGAAAAACAAATATCATGTATTAATGGATATATGTGGAACCTAGAAAAATGGTACCAATGAACTGGTCTGCAGGGAGAAAATTGAGACACAGATGTAGAGAACAAACGTATGGACACCAAGGGGGGAAAGCGGTGGGGTGTAGGGGTGGTGGTATGATGAATTGGGAGATTGGGATTGACATATATAGACTAATATGTATAAAATGGATAACTAATATGAACCTGCTGTATAAAAAGTAAATTAAATAAAATACAAAAATTAAAAAAAAGAAATAAACATCAGTAAAGCCACCACTGAAATATTAGTATTAGGGAATGGTAAGAGTCCAGGTATCAAGGTAAGAACTCACAGCAAGTCAAAATTTCTAAAGCTGGAAATTTGAATTCTGATATATGAAATTATTCAATCACTTGTCACGGTTTCATTTTATTACACCAATATTTTTCTAAAACTGCCTGTTAAAGACAAAACAAAACTGTTGGTAAGATTTTATTAAGGAAGGTCTCAGAAGTATGTGTTTTTCTTGTTTTTGGAAGTCCAGTACTTAATTGATATCTTGCCTAGGTTCTCTGGAAGTAGAGCCTGAGACAAGAATTTGGGTGCATGTTGTTTATTGAGTGGATGCTCTTGGGAGAAAAGAGGGGAGGAAGTAGGATACAGTAAAGAAAAGATCTAAACAAGGATGTGGTTCACAGACTGATCCCCCAGGGAGTTCTGAAGCATAAATTGTACCTTAGATTTGGTCTTTCACAATGAGGTAAAGAGTTGACCTTATATACTTCCATGTGAGTCAGTCATTGGCTGGAGGTTGTTCACACCACCTCGTCCAGTGTGTGTGTGTGTGTGTGTGTGTGTGTGTGTGTGTGTGTGTGTGTGTGTGATTTCCCAGGTGAAGTGGCTCTCCTTAGGTCTCCAACACTCACAGCATCTTACACTTACCCAATGAAGGGGATCTGTAAAGGGTACCAACGGCATTCACTTTATTTGAAATTCTTCATTCCTAACATTTTTAATATTTTTGAAAAAGTTATAAATTTAAAATGTTTAATTTAACATTAAATTAATATTATTTTTAACATCTTTAGTAATTTTAACAGCTTTCCTATTTAATATACTAAACATGAATTTCATATTCTGATACTTTGTTAGAGCAAAATTGTTTAGCTGCTCAATGAATTATTTTTGATGAGTGGTCGAATTTTGGAGTGTTCTTAAGCAATATAAATATTAGTAAATCCTAATGTTGAGTTACTTTATAGCAAGGGATACTAGAAGTGTTACATATCTATATTTTATGGATTCCTTACCCATTCCTATTCACCCAGAAAATGTTAATAGGATATGTGCTTTCAACAAAAGAAATTGTTTTATTTTACCCAAACTTTTCCATAGAATGAAGTAATAATCTTAATAAACAAAGTGATAGGAAGAATAAGTGGGGAAAAGTATAATTGGCATTTATAAAATAAGAGAGCAATGGCAGTATTATAAGTACAGTATTTGGAACTGCCTTTATACATTTGGAGGTTAGCACTAAGATTTATAAATGGCTAGGAAGCTTCAAATTTCTTACAAAGGTCATCACTGAGTGTTAATAATAGGTATTGAGAATATGCATTTTGGTGAAATGAATGGCTATTTTAAAATTTTTTATAAGACCACACCAAAAAATGAATTTTAATCTATTAGTCAGCCTTAAGAAAGGAGGGGGAAAATTCTTGATTATAAGAGGTCATAAACCACAATGAACTCCTGACTTGGTTCTTCTCTACTTTCACCTTAATGGGCCATTTGGACTTATGCAGGAAAACACAAAGCTCTTCGGGTTAAATTGATCATTTTCTCTTCTAACAATGACCATGTAAGAGTCTTTGTACATCAGATACTGTTACTGAGGATTCGAACCATTTGTAAATTTGCAGGATTCATTCCACATTTGGGGGGTTAATGTTTCCTTACTGGCTAACTAGGAACTATTTGAAGAGTTTGAAACTTGTTATTTTCACAGTGTTACTGTACATAGGTCTCCAGAGTGTGGGCGCTTCATAAACAACACACTTTGATCGGAACAGCTGTACTGTCTCTCTAGAGGTTAGGAAGTTCATTATAACAGACAGCCCACCTAACATCCATTTGGTTAAACTCCATTAGGTATTAAAATACAATTCGAGATGTCTGAATGAAAAGTTTATTCAGTGATCAGCAGAGTATTCACATCTCTTCCAGATGAGGAAATGTTTACTCTCAATAGCAGTGGCCACATTCAAGTGATATATATTTGTAATATTGACTACTGTGTGGGTACTACTGATGGCTTTTACTGGTTCCTAAAATAAATGTCTTCTAGCAGCACTTAAAAGACATGATCTTAGCCACTTTCATATTCCAGGGAGGGACTAATGCTATCGTCCTTATAGGATAGAAAGGAAATACGGAAGCAGACAAGGGGAATACATGATATTCTTATATGTTTTTGATTCATGTTTCACCTATGTGGTCATTCTCCTCTAGCAGAAATTATTCTGTTCTTTCAGGGGAAAAAAACATCTACTTTAGGATTAGCTGGACAGCAAATGGCATCCCTTAAAGCAAAAGGCTTAAAGAGGAAATTATGAAATAAATTAAATTCCTTTCAAATGAAATATGATTCCTAGGAGCAGTGATCAATTTTTAGTTGAGAGGTAGTGAATGAGGTTAAATCATGAATTCACACTTTCCCTTGTGATCTTCAAATCAGCACTCTTAAATTATCTTCTTTAAAGGCTCAAAGTCACTTGTTGTTTTATGCTTCTCTCACGTTCCTGGTGCTAGCATATTAATGGTCTTTGCCATTTGTAGAGTAGCAAGCTGCTAGATCAATAAACGTGCTTAGCTGCTTGCCATTAAAATTGATCTGTACTATCCTTCCGATTGACGTCACATCCAGTTGTAAATATCATCAAGTAAGCTGTCAACTCATTTTCATTATGAGTGTTTTTCATTTCAAAAGATGGACTTCAGTAGGACAGCATGTTAGGATTTTTCTTCTTTATTTCTGACATTTCCCCAATAGCGTCAAGTGCATCATAAAAGGAAAATCAGGATTGGCCAAGAACTTTTTAAAAGAAGGGGAAATAACAACAGCAATAAAAACAACAAACAAACAAAAAAGACAAAAACTAGGGGCTTCCCTGGTGGTGCAGTGGTTAGGAATCCACCTGCCAATGCAGGGGACACGGGTTTGATCCCTGGTCTGGGAAGATCACACATGCCACGGAGCAACTAAGCCTGTGTGCCACAACTACTGAAGCGCTCGCGCCTAGAGCCCGTGCTCCGCAACAAGAGAAGCCACCGCAGTGAGAAGCCCGTGCACCGCAACAAAGAGTAGCCCCCGCTCGCCGCAACTAGAGGAACCCCGTACACAGCAATGAAGACCCAATGCAGCCAAAAATAAATAAATAAAAAATAAATAAATTTATTTTAAAAAAGACAACTAAAGAGAAAGAATGTCAGAAATTTCTATAAAAATTGAAACTAGCAAGATGTGGATGTTCTCTTTCACATGTGAACTAGGCCCAGGAGGCCTTTATGAGTGTCTGGGTTTGCATAAAAAAAAATTATAGTGTTATATTCTTGGAAAGATATATTTCCAACAGAGTTTACTATTCGGACTTCAAAGGTGTATTTGTTTATATGATAGTTGACCAAAAATTCTTCCTGAGAAAAATCCTGGTATCATCTGTAAACCATCAGAATTAGTGTCATATGGTGGCAAGAGTACCTACCTGGATGTCCATCAATGTGAAAATCCTGGAACGGTCATAGTTTTTCTAATGGAATGTCAAACTTACTATGTTAGTTTGGTTTCTGAAGAATATTCCTCTGTCCTCATCTAGCAATACGGAACATAGGTCCCTAGGTCTTTGTTTACTATTCAGCTCCCACTGAAAGTCTGAGGAGCAATATTTATTGTAGATGATTTAAAGGTCATTTATGCCTCTAAAAATTCTAAATTGGTACAAATATAGTAGAATATATATATGTTTATATGTACACATATATAGTTTATAAATAAACAAGCATATAAATATATTGGGGGTGATAAGATGCACACAGAAAATTAGAGAGCGTTTTTGGATTATCACGTAGTCTAGTTATTACATATTTGGACCATGTTAGTTCAACTCTTCACAGAATTATTATTACTCAATTGTTTTTTACATTAGAACTCAATTGTTAGTTAAAAGGTATTGCAAGAGACATTTCTATAAAATTTATAACTAAATTTGTTACAAAAATAATTAAGATTATAATCTGTATCGCTCCACATATCCTATATGGAGTTTCTACTAAGATATATCTTTTTAGGGTTCAATGCTAAGCAAACTTTATTTTTATAAGAACCTGGAATCTTCTTCTTTGTTGATAAATAGAACTGTTTAACTGATATTTCCATTTAGTTTCTGCTGCCAGGAAGCTCAGAATTAAATTTGAAATACACAGTAAAAAATTAAATAGGTGTCATAGCATAAATATGTTCTGCATATATGCATTCTTGATTTTATATTTTTATCATTATTATCACTTTACATAAACTCTCTCAAATCTTTTGTGAAAAGAGACAGGGTATAAGTAATTATAAACAAATAAAATATTGTTTATCAGGGTGCCAGTTTAGGTTGTCTTAAAAACTTGTCAACTTTCAATAAAAGTGAAAACCATGAATTATTCACTTCAAGAAAGTCCATATTCTCTTTGACAGAATGTACAGAATTTACAGTGCTAATATGACCTATGCAGTGAATGCCTACTCAGTAATACATGCTAGAATATTTACTGTATCTTTGCTAATCTTTCCAACCACCTTGCAAATAGAGACAATGTATCTCCATTTTTCTGAGGGTCAGGGAGCTTAATTTATTTATGATCACCTACCTAGTAGGTGATAGAGCCACTGCCCAAGTCCCACACATGAAATGAAGCAATAAACTCTGTAGAGTATAAGTTGCAGAGTCTAGTGTACTTTAATTATAGGAATGATAAGTTCCATGTCTTCTGTATCTTTGTTTTCTTGGGTGCCAGTACCTGGCAAAGACTAAATGCTAAAGAATATTTAATATATAATAGATGTAACAAATGAGTAAATGAATTGTGAGTAATATTACAAATAGCAGAAGTCATATAATGACTATAATAATATGTAACAATTATATAATAAAATATTTGGGCTCATTAATATTTGTATTATTTGTATACATGTTATATTTAAACTTAGAACCTATTACTTCACAAGCATTTCATTGGTGATTCTATGCAAATTATTTCACTGAATTTTACAGAAAGTCTGTGAGGTAGATATCCAGGAAACCAGCTTCAGAAAGCATAAAGCAGTTAGCTGGAGATTGTGAGTTAGAGCTCATAATCATATAAAACTTTGCTGTTAAGTGATCCTTATTTAATTGGTCTTTAATTTTAATGAGTGGGTTCCATATTTTATAAATCTACTCCACCTGCTCACAACTGGATATCAACTTAGTTGATCATTCCTTCTTCCTGGAGACACTTTCTTCACTTGGCTTCTAGGACCTCATACTCTTTCAGGTTTCTCCCTACCTCACTGGTCAATCCATTTGTCCTTTTTGTTGATCCCTCTTCTTTTCTTCAAGGAGTAGGATGCTGGTGTGATCCAGTGCTTAGTCCTTGGCCCTTTTCAATTCTCTGTCAACACTCGCTCCCTTGGTGATACCCAGTATCATGGCATAAAATACAATTTTCATCACTATTTCATATGACATTTCTTTTTGGATATCTACTAGGCATCTCAAACTCAACCTGCCCAAATCATATCTTTTCTCCTAAACTTGCTCTCAGTTTATCCCCTCCCAATTGAGGGCAATGCCATCCTCCCAAGTGCTCAGGTCAAACACCTTGGTGTCATGGTGTAATACCCTCTTTTTCACTCTCTTTCATATCCCATTTTCACTACATTAGCAAATCCTGTTGGCATTACCATCTAAATATATTTAGAATTGGATTATTGGATCAATTTTTATTGTCTCTATTGATACCACCCTGATTTAAGCCTTCCTCGTTTCTCTTATGGATTATCACAGTCTCCTCCTAACTGATCTATCTGCTCCTACCCTTGTCCGTTACCATCAGGAGAGCAACCATGGTGATCCTTTTGAAACTTAAGTAACATCTCATCAGTTCTCTTCCCCCAAATCACATAATGGTTCTCTATTTTACTCAGGTGTAACTCTACACGTCCTGGCCTTCCAAATTCTCTTTGACATCCTCTTTACTACTCTCATCCACCTTACTGTTCCTTTAATATGTCAGGGAGGTAATCATGTCAGAACTTTTTATTCATTTCAGAACTTTTTTCTGGCTGTCTCTTCTATGTGGAATAAGAACATTCCAAATGTGCCTTTCCTCAATGAGGTGAGGTATATAATTGAAAAGGGCCGAGGACTAATCACCTAATCAAATAGGGTGATTAGGTGTATACCCTAATCACTCTATTTAAAATTGAATTCTTATCCTAATTCCCCATACCCTGATCTACTTTTTCTTTTTTCACCAACTTATTTCTAATATAATACATTAATTATTTCTTATGCTTTTCCTTTGTTTATTTTTTATGTCAATTTGCTGGAATATAAACTTCTTAAGGGCAGAGGTATTTTTTAAAAAAATTATCCATATATCTCAGTCTCCTGGAACAGTGTATGAATTATAGTATATGCACAATAAACAGTTGTTAAGTTATTTCTCAATGTTAAATTCACATTGAGAAATTACAGTGCATTTTTGAAGGTACTACAGTGTCAACTATCCTAGGACAAATTGCAACTAACTTTTTGTGATTATAGGCAGTTACTATAGGCAGGTTCATATTGTAGCCTGCTTTTAAGGTTAAATCAGAGATGATTGTGATGTAATGCAGTGTGTTCCTTTGACCAAAGAAGCCCCTAAACCTGTTAAGGGCACATAGAGGCATGCCCTTTTCTTGCCATTTGACACATTGCGACTCTGTTTATTGATTATCTAACAAAGATCTAATAAAATGTAGCATTGCTTATTACAGGTGGTTTCTGCTTATGTTTTAGCAGAGGTAACATCATGTTTGCAGGCAGATACAGCAAGAGCAAATAACATTTCTCTTCCTGGCATTCATTTTCAATGCCTTGCCTCTGGGAAGTCATTGTCGAAAAGTGTAGACTATCTAGTACATGTATTTTTTGGAAATCAGAGACTCATACACATCTGACTCTAATTTTCACTTTGGACTATTTTATCTCAATCCTAACTAATAAGTTGTAATTGACATATGATCTTTCATTTGTCGTTAGGAAACCTCCTGATTATTTTTCTTTGTGTGTGTGTGTGTGCAGGCCCAGAAATATTAAACACATTTTTAATAAAAACATCACTCCATAACACAAATATTTTCATTTTAATATATTATCAGCTTTTGTCTACTTATATGTATATTTTTCATAGTTGAATTTGTAAAATTTGTTTAAATTTAATGTTTTTCTTTCTCCAAACATAACCTCCAATTGTTAGCTAACCATCTATGCTGCTCAGTGCTGAAGCATTGAGTTTCATAAACATTGGAATCCAGTAATGATAGGGAAACCCATAAAAAAGGGCACAACTCTCCCTTTAAAATAGACTTTTTTTCTTCAATTTGGTGTATTTATTTTCTTTCAAGCATCTGAGTGAATTTCCTCTTTAATCACAAACAGAAAATGAAGTGATTAAATTTGTGATGAGTGTTATTAAGTATACCATACTACAAATCATTTTTCTAGGTCTAAAACATAGAGTGAAAAAAATCTTAGTATTCTCCACAATTTCATTTCCTATTTTTAAGGAAAATGTTTAAATTTAATTTATTGCTTTTATTGCTATTACTTTGCTTTCTCAAAAACAACAGGTACTCTCTTATAATGTGTTGCTTAATTTTCTTGTCTTGATTAACAATTTAGATTGTCTTGGGTTTTCAATCTGTTTTGTGAGTTTAACCCTCCTCCCCAAGTTCTATATTCATCTTGCTAGGTTGATTTAATTCACTCTAAATTAATTAATTTACAATTAATTAATTAATTCCCCCTTGACAACTGCCTTAGTGGCATCACAACTCATATTTATGGTGGTGTGCCTGTTCTAATTAAAAGCAATATGTAGTGCCTAATGACATAGTCTTATCTACTAGAAATACTAAAACACTAGATGAAACACATTCTGTTTTTAGACCAAGATCCATATGACCTAACACCATTCAATAGTACAACTACAATAAAATACTTATTTTGTATATTAAAATATAATATGATTAAGATCATTTATATGCCAGTCACTAATACCCTAGTAATCAACACATTGTCTGGAAATTAAAATGTCACTGACCTTTTAAATCAGATAAATCATTACCCCTCCATACATGTTATCCACTTTAGATTTCAGGGATATGTAATGCATTCATTCAAATGCCATCTAATTTTCTAGACTTATCATGAAATAAATTCCAAATTTGTTGCAAATATTGCTAAATTTGTTGCAAATATTGCTAAATTTGTAGAGTAGGGTGGGGTTCATCTTAAAAGACTTCTTAGTTCCGTTTGTGAATCTGACACTGACCTAAAATAACATATTGGGAGGAAACAATGTTACTTCTGTATCCATCCCTCCTGGAACAGTACTGATAAAATTTTATAGTGGGCTGGTATAAGAATTAAGTTATAGTCTCCTCCCAATTAAAGAACTGCCAGTTTATTATACTCTGTATGGCAGAGAAGGCAGAGAGAGCTCATTTGATACTAGTTGAAATTTGGCATAGAATTTTATATAGCGTGTGCTTTGTCTAATTAATGGTTATGGCTATAATTTTAAAAAAGATGTTTCAGATCATATGCATTAAGCTGAAGAGAAGCTATGCCTTCCTGAGTTGACCAAAAGGTCTAAAATATGTTCTCTACAACCCAATTTTCTAAAAACATGTTACTCTATGCTTGTTTCTCAGACCTAATTTCTTAGGTCAGCCTTATGATTTCTCCTTTTTCTCTTTGACTATTTATGTGTCATGTAAAAAATTAGCATCTTCAGATACCATCACAATCTATATAAAGCTAAACAATCAATATTAAAACAGTGATTAATTTATGCAAAGGTCTGTGTGGAAAGCCATATAAGATCAAAGAAGTTCCTGCTGTCAGAGAGCTAACACATCTGTTTTCTTCTTAATGTCTATTTCTCCCTTCTCAACACTCAGAAATGATCAATTTTGATCTTTTTAAAAAACTATTCCACTTTTCTTTTTTTTTAATTCAGATGCTTTCATTTTGGCTTTTTTTGGATGATTCTTCTTATTTTATCTGGATTAACTCTTGCCACAATATTTTGCTCCCCAATTTAGAAGAGTTTCCTTTAATTTTAGTCCTTTAGTTTACTCTCTCTAATGAACCATTGAGCAACATAACCCTTATCTCATATATGTGGAATGGTGAAAGCTTACTTCAGTAGAAACTTGAAACAAACAAACACTAGTTCTGTAATGCATCTGTGAGATGCAATTCAAATTATTTATCCCATGGGAATCACTGGTTATACAATATAAAATAAAGTACCTTTCAAGGGAATAACCTAACACGAGTGTTTCTCCTTATCAATGGCAATATTAATCTTTGTTGAAACCTACATGGAGGGTAATTCTCCTAGTAAGTCTGGTGACCAGGGTAGTTTGTGCATTCAATGACATGTACTAAAATAGCAAATCAACATTTTAAGTTTAGAAGACTCTTGGGCTTTCTGTTTTTAATCAGGGTATTGATTCTCTTGCCCAATTGCCTCTACCACCAAATACAGGCACACAACTCTGGCATACACTATTCATTATCAAAACCAGCCACTAACATTTACTTTTCACTTGTATGCACTAAGGCATTCTGGGATCTATCATGAGGTGCAAAGAATGATCATTGAGATCACTGATCTGGTACTATTCTTCATTGTAAAAACAATATCCATAAAGCAATGTGACCATTTATCTCTCCTCTGTATTGTTTTAACCTACACCCATAGATGATTATATTTTACATTTTAAATACTTAAAAATATAGAAGGGCAGAGTACATAATTTAAGAATACAAAATTAAATATTGTATTCAGTTGTAAATGAGGTATCTTCCCGCACTGTTCCAGTTTCTCCTCCTAAAGGAAAACATGTTCTTGGTTTATGTGCCCTTCCATATTCATTATATTATCTTTACCTATTTCTACCTTTATCTATTGATCTATCTATTGTCCTTTTAAAAATACATATACTGACAGATTATATATATTATTACAAAGTGAATTTTGTACACTAAAAAGTATCTGTTGAACGACTCCAACTAATTTATGTAGGTACTTCCCCTCAAGGAAGTGGAACAAAATTCTCCACTGCTTAAGTGTGAGATGCTCATGGGAATTTTGTTCTAAAAGGTACAGTATGGAAAGGGAGGAAAAGAGTAACTTACAGTGGAGAAAACTGGCAAACACTGCTTTAGCCAGTTAAGAGATAAGTCATCAGTAATCAGTGGTCATGGGGATAGCATGTACCCTTGATATCATGTGATAAGGATGATTTACCTCTGTAGTCTTCCTTCCTAAATCCCATAAGCTCATCTAACCATTAGAAACATATCAGACAAACCCAAATTAAAGGACATTGTGCAAAACACCTCAATAGTGCTCCTCAAAACTGTCAAGATCATCAAATACAAGAGAAGGCTGAGAAACTTTCACAGTCTAGAGGATCCTAGGGAGATTTTATAACTAAATATAAAGTGACATACTGGATGGGATCCTAGAACCAAAAAAATACATTAGGTAAAAACTAAGGAAACCTAAAAGTATGGACCTTAGTTATTACTAATACACCATTATTGGTATTAGCTGTGAAAAATGTATTGTAGTACTTGGGTATGGGGTATATGGGAACTCTCTGCAACATTTTTCCAATTTTTCTGTAGTTCTAAAATTTTTCTAAAATACAAAGTTTGTTGAACATTTAAAAAATACCCTTTGTGTATGGCTGTATTGATATTTTTGTTTACTATCATAACCTACCTCGTACAAGAATTTACGTATTTCAGATATGATTTAACTTTTGGAAATAAATTATAATTTTAAATAGAATGTATAGAATATTCAAGATTACTCTGTATTATTCTCTTAATCATATTCAATTTTATATAGTATACAACCAAAGAAATGTAAACGAGATTGCTTCATTTATAACAGAAGTATTAGAATATAAAATGTGAATAATTTCCACAGCTAAGAGTATTCTACATTCCTATTACTCTTGGACTATATAGTGTTTAACATTTTCATCAATGATGAAGTAGATTTCATGCAGTTCTCCTATGGTGAATACAACTCACTTTGGATTCTAAGCCTGGATAATAAGTTAAAGTCACAAAAGAACAAAATAATATACATACTTGGAAAAGGTTGGCTGGATTTAAGTGTAGCTATAGATTTAACTGTATATTACAGGACATGATAATGTATTACAATAATGTGCAAAGTAGGGATGTGTAACTGTTGGACTAACACCACTTAATAGATGTCCAGGGTAGGGCTAAGGGGGTTTCTGAGTGGAAGCCAGACCTGCTCAGAAAACCAGATGCAGAAGTGGGGGAATGTTTAGTGAGGCAAGTGGAAAATGAGATTCAGGGAGAGGAAAAGGATCAGAGCTGGGAAGGTTCAGCAAGAAATAACTTCAAAATTCATTAAATGAGTAGAAGAGGCCATAGGACCAATATGAATGTCAACATCTGGACCATTTGCCAGGAGCACTTATTTTCATATCTTTGTGACTTTATAAATGCTGCTTCTTTTATTGGGAACACTCTTCTTTTCCTTTTTCATTAACTTCAATTCCATCTTTACAATTCAGTTCTGATATTATATTTTGGGTAGTGGGGGAAAGGTCTCTAACTCTCCAGGTTGAGTTAGGTGCCCCTTCTTTGTGCCTTCATGGTGTCCTGAACTTTCTGTCTATTAGAGGCAGATCTGTTGACCTGAACTGTTTCTGTTTATCTGTGAGTCTCCTGCAACCATTTGTGAATTCCTTCTCTTTTCTGTTGTTTGAATCTCTGTATGTTCCATTCTTAGTGCAATGTGCAATCACAGTAAATACTCTCCCTATGCTTGCAGAATAGGAAGACTGGCAAAAATGAGGCAGGGTACCCATAGTGAGGCCTCTCAAGTATTTGACAGGGTATCAACAGAGAAGGACCTAGATTCCAATATTTTGTAATTCAGTGCAGACATCATGAGCCATGAGGCAATCCTCAATTAATACCTTGCATTGTTTAGATCACAACACAACCTATACACAATCTGCAAACACACAACCAAAAGCAGATTTTAGGGAATTGAAAGGAACTAGTGACACAAAGATGACAATCTGTAGGGAAATAAGACTTCAAAAGAAAGAATAAAGGAACTGGCACTTTGTTTCTTTAGGGGCCTAAAAGAGAAGACAATTTAATAAAAACCTTCACGGCTAGACAAGGAATTTCCATTTGAACTAACGACAGAAGAGAAAATGAACTCAAACTTGAGTACGAGAAAAAATTACCCATCAGTTACAACTGTTTATCATTAAGATATATTTAAGGAAGTTGTCATACAACTTTATTCTGGATAGATTTTTATCTACTGGAGTTAGTTTATGCCTAAGCTTGTATGAAGTTGAGTCAGGGAGCTAAATGATTGCAAAATGCTTTGTCCAGTCCTAAGATTCAATGGTTCCAGTGGTGAGAGTTCATTTCTACTTATAACATTCATCCTGGAGATGTCAGATTCTCAAAGTAAACTTTAAGATAAGGCTTTACAGTTTGGATCTTCCCAAATGATCTCCTCTAAGTTGTTCTACACACTTGAGCCTCCGATGGTCATGAATCACTGCTAATCTCTTAGAAACATATTTCTCCAGATAACATCAGTTTCTCTCAGAATATGGAGAGGAACGAAGGATTGCATTTCTTTTATGCCTCTGCTGAGAATAAATGTAGACATTTACTTGAGACCGAAGAAGTTAAGATCATTTGGGGTTGGTAGCTGGTTTATAAACAGGCAGTTCTTTGTATATAAACCCAGCTGACCCAAAGCAGCATCTGGCTTGTTCCTTGCGGTAATTGTGTGCTCAGACAAAACTCCCCTTATATTTTCCTTTAGTCACATTTGCCAGTTACCACTAAACCAAACGAAATCTACCTTCTTTGTCAGCCTGGTAACTTATTCTTCAGTGATAGTTTAGAGAAATCTCTGAAAATATAATGCATAGTAATATTAATACTATGAGAATATTTATTTCGGGTGTTATTTAACTAGTTATGAAAGCACTTGGAGTTTTACAACAGTAGAATAAATTCTGTTATTATGTCGTTTCAAGGACTGTGAAGTCTGTTCTAAAGCAGCTACAGAAGGGATGGTCCCCTTCTTCCTCCCATTTACTTCTGCATTTAGATCTCTGGAAGAAAAAACACTCCAAAAGACCTAAAAACAAAAGGCAAGATGAGCACATTCAAGTTTTCTTTTGAACTTGTAGCTCTGATATGCAAGTAGCAAATTTTCACTTGAAAAATAAACCCTCACAACCACCCCTCCACCCTGCAAGGGGGAAAAAAAAAGGCCTGAGGCAAACATAATCAACTATTCTAGGAAAAATTTAAAATATGTATGCAGCCATAGGGAATTCCAGTATTTGAGTGGAAATACGCAGTTCCAACTGCAAGATGCTGTTAGGGTTACCGTGCTCTCACCAGTTAGGCTGAAAGTGAAAGAGGCATTAATTAAGAAATAACGATCAAGGTATGGGGCATTTCCTGGGGATTAATGACCAGCTGGGGGAGTTGTTAGCCCACAGTGCAGCCAAGGACCATTAACCCCAGCTGGTCATCAATTCCTGGGCCCTATGTTATAGTCATTATTGCTATCATAAGCCAAAAATGAAAAGCAAATGGGTCTATGGATTACTTTATGGATGATGCAGTTTCAATTGGTATCTACAGGGCATTCCTGGGGAATGAATGCTCTGCCCACGAGCCAATCATGTGCTTCGACATTCCATTCTACCTAGGATGCTGCCTGGGAGGAATGGAGGGTGAATGAGGTAGGCAGCCAACGGTTGAAAAGTTTCAGGTCTCTGTTGATACTTGAGAGCTATTGAAAGCATAAAGTCCACACGGAGGAAGATTCAGAGAAAGAAAAGAAAATGTGCTATATAGGTGGGTGTGCGTGTTTTCTTGTGGGTGCCCCAGTTTAGTGCCTTTATTGTGAAGTGGAAAAAAAATCCCTGGATGGTAACGAAACTCCTAGAAGACAGAAAGTGCCAATTTGCAGAAGGAAAGGATAGAGATGAAAGGACAATGTTCTCTATTGAAAAAAAATACACATACATTAAAAATAAAGGGTATGAGGGACTGTCAGCTTACAGTGATCAGATTGGACAGATAGAAATTAATTATATTTGGTTTAAGAAGTTGTTTCTGCAGCCTTGGTCAGTTTTAAAAAGCACATTAGAAGATATCTCAAACTGACTTTCCAATTACCATGGATGGCAGCAAAGTGCGTGGAAACAAAACTCATTTAAAGTAGGTAAATGCATTTGATGCTGACTGACAATATTTTAAAAATTCACAAATTTAGTCACTGGTCAAGCTATTTTGAAGGTGATTCTGAGGAGAGATGACTTTTGCTAAAGGAGAACAATATTAATGGGAGCCCTTCACCATCAAATTAATAATTTCAGATAAGAAGATGCAGTGGGACAGAGTGTGTCTATGCACACGTGTGTGCCTGTTGCAGGATGCCAGGAGTGAAGAAAGGTTGAACTGAAAAATGATTTTGTACCAGAATTTTACTTTTAATTGCAAAATAATTTTGCAAAAACCAATACCCAAATTCACCTTTTCCTAGTGCCTTATAATGGTTTGAGAGATGAATTTTCTAATACAGATATATAAGAAATGAAGAAATTAGCTTTTAGGCAATTATTCTATGATCAAACTTTTAAAAATTGTACTTTTTCAGTGGAGAGGAATGGCTTACAAAACAAAATATAGTACATTGCGTGTTCTACACACACGCACCCCTCACCCACTCCAACAGAAGCAAGGGTTAAAGCTAGGCTGAAGGAAGATTAACAAAAGCTCAATGAAGAAATAGTAAACAGTGTTTCTATGGCTGAGTGGTAAACAACAAAAGCAGACCTTATTAAATACAAATCAAATACAAATGGCATCACTTTGTTTCTATGTTGTGTTTTTAATCAGCATCATTTTTTCTCTATCTGTGATGGTGAAACATTTCAAGGAAGGAGATTCATTTTTTTATTTTTAACATGAACATGTTTTTAAACTCAGAGCATAGATTATAGCCTGGGTTCAGTTATGTTTCTTTGACTCCCCAGTATGCAGAGAAGAATCAGCCTATTGACGGTAATCCTTGAATATTGATATTCTCTTCAACTCATCTAATATTCTTCACCTATTCCTGGATCATTAAAGATGGATAAGAGAAATTCACAAACTTGTTTGTATCATCTACCTAACTCGTAATATAATAGAGCAGAGCAAAATAAACCATGTTGTGTTATTTATTTTTAACTTTTCAACTTTGCTCCCCTCCAGAACATTATTTACCCTCAGGGTTTCAGATATCCATCCAAGTGGATGACTTCCAAATCTCCATTTTCAGCATTGATCTCTCACTCAAACTTCAGTACTCAATTTATAACAAGCTTTGAGACCTTTATGTCTTATGGTCTTGCAGACTCCTGATATTCAATAGTTCTCAAACCAAAATTGGGCACATTTCCCATACCTTCTCTCACTTTTCAAAATCTCACTCCCTGTTTCCAGAACTACAATTTTCCCATTCATCCAGGCTAAAGACCTTGAAATTATCCTTGATTTTGCCTCTCCGTCATCCCACATAACCAGATTGTTACCAAATTCTAACTTTCTTTCATGTGCAGAGCACTTCATACCTTTCCTTAGACTCCTTCTTTCATCTTATCTTCCCCACCTCCATTGGTACTAGATGAATGGGCTGATATAAACATGAAGGCAGCTTTCTCTTGGCTGGGCTGTCCTTGTCAACATTTTAATCAATTAATTTGGACAAAATATACAAATCACTATGAAATAGGCAGATGGCAGGACTATGAAAGGAATAGGGAGTCCTTTGCTTGAAAAGAATCAGAACCCACAAGATATAGACTCATCACTCCCTTTCTTTATAACCTCTTGATGGTTCTCTATTGTCTTCAGCCTGGAGACCATGATTCTCATCCTGGAACATTAGCCTTTATTTCTTCTCATTGTGTTCCCTGCACCTTACAATTCCTTCATGTGTCGTGCCTTTTCACACCTCAGTAACTTTCCTCAAGGGGTTCCGTCATTTGGAAATAATCTCGTACTACAGGTATTTCTTCTAAAAAAAAGCCTACTTACTCTCATCTATGCCATCCAGCAATCACATTCCTTGATATTTACCAGAATGAGTTGAAAACTTATGTCCACACAAAACCTGCACACAGGTGTTCATGGCAGCTTTATTCATAACTGCCCAAACTTGGAAGCAACCAAGATGTCCTTCAGTAGGTGAATGGATAAACTGTGGTACATCCAGACAATGAATATTATTCAATTCTAAAAAGAAATGAGCTATCAAGCCATGAAAAGACATGCAAGAATCTTAAATGCATATCAGTAAGTGAAAGAAGCCAATCTGAAAAGCTACATACTGTATGATTACAGCTATATGACATTTTGAAAAAGGCAAAACTATGGAGAAAATAAAAAGATTGCCAGGGGTTGGGGTGGGTGGGCACAGGATGGATGAATAGACAGAGCACAGAGGATATTTAGGACAGTGAAAATGCTCTGTATGATGCCAAAATGATGGATAAATGTCATTATATATTTGTCCAAACCCATAAAATATACGACACCAAGAATGAATGGTTAACTGTAGACTTTGGGTGATTATGATGTGTCAATGTATCAATGCAACGAATCTGCCAGTCTGGTGTGGGGGGGTGTTGATAATTGGGGGAGGCTATCCAGGGGGTGTATGGGAAATCTCTGACCTTCCCTTCAATTTTGTTGTGAACCTAAAACTACATTAAAAAAAAAATAAAGTCAATAACATAAAACAAACAAAAAACTCCTACCTATCCTTCAAGGCCTAGCTGAATATCATATTCTCTCTGTTTTCCTCAATTCCCTCAACCCTCCTAATAAGAATAAATGCTTCTTCAGCTTTTGTTCCCACAGCATTTTCCATAAGCATTCCATCATAGTATTTACCATTTTGTGGTTTCTTTTATTTACTTCTCAGTGTCATAGCAACCTGTGAGCTGTTTGATGGCAAGTAGTTTTACCTTTATCTCTCTCTCTCAATTGTTAGCACCCAAAGAAACAAGAGGCACCTAATGGGTACTTGATTGGTTGCTGTATTTTGTTCATTAGAATAAGGGGCCAGCCCTAACTAGGTGAAATTGAATGTGAAAAATATTCTGTTCAAGTATAAGCCACATAGTGTGGACTTTGTGGCTTATCAGCTACATGAATAAAGGTGACCTGGAGGTTTAGTCAACAGTAACCTCATTTGAGAGCAATGTAATTATGGGTAGCATCAATAGGAATAAATAAGTTATGTAGACCACTGGAAGATATAATCCTATATTCTCCTTCATTGGCATGAAAAAAGCTATAATGCCTAAGATTTCTATAATACTCTCTCCTATAAAATTTTGGGGACCACATTTTAAAAGTAACCCAGACAGAATGAAACATTTTTTCAAAGGTGAACAGCAAGGATAGTGAAGGAAATAAAAAACATATCCTAAGAAGACACTCAGAAGGAGACAAGAACACTGATTTCTGATGATCCACTGAATGTCTAAGGTATGAGTGGAATTAGGCTAGTTCTGTATGACCACAAGGATGAAATTAGCAAGTAAGGGGTATGAACTTACAGGAGTCAGATTTTGCTTCTGTGAAAGAATATTTTCTGATTATCAGAGTGGTATCTAGGTAGCCTAGCTCACCGCTAGAGGTGGTGTCACTTGGTACACACTGGGCATCTACTTTTTAGGAGTGATCAGATGGGATCAATTAGATATTCTCATGGATGTATTTTTTTCTTTGATTGACCCATTTATTACCATCAAAAATTAAAGAAAGAACTTATATACATTTAGATGGAGCAGAACTCGTTAGTTCATTAGTTGCCAGAGTCCACATTATTTTATTGTCATAATTATTTGCTGCATACATTTGTTTTCAACCTGCCTAGTTCTTGAAGACCTTTGAGTTTTCAACATCTGATTTGAAAGATTTCTTCCAATTGTGAGATTTTAGGCTTCTCTTCCTCAACATAAATTTTCCTCTCTATCTGCACAGTCCAGTGTCTTCATTGGTCCATCGTAGTTTTCTTCACCTGCCTTGGAGGACCTAGTGTAGTATGAGACCACTGGCCTTGTAACTGAAGCTCTAAATTGGGCAGGCTTATCCACTTTGTTTTGGGCAGTAAGACTTGGACATGGAGGTGCAGAGATGAACTCGAGGTCTCTTCAGTAAGGATTGCTCACAAGAGGAAGAAGGACAGCATAGAACTAGGCATGCCCAGTGATCCTTTCCAAATTAAACTGTAAGATAAAGCAGTCTACTTCCCCAAGGGCAGGGTGAAACACAGATTTACACTTTTTGGGTTCCCTTCGTAAGAAGGAAACACAAGGAATGGGAAAAATATATTTTCCATTAACATCAGTGTCTTTTGCTAATTATTTTACATGTGTAGATCTAATCTCCCCCAAAGATAAGATGTTTGAGAGCAAGCATTTACCATATTATTTCTTTGTTTAACTCAAAGTGCCCAGGACTGTGTAAAGACTTTATAAATACTAAATACCATCACATGATATAAACAGTAATGAATGAGAAATCCAGAGACTCAAGTTATAGTCCTAGCTCTGCTACTATGAGATCTTAATGTTCCAGGCCTCAGTTTCTTATCTGTGAAATGGGAGGATTGAAAATAAGTACTATCCAGGAGGGAATCATAAGCCTAAGACCAATAAGTATGGTTGAAATAGATTGCATGAATTGGTTATAAGAATCTATTCAGAAGTTAAAATGAAATAAAATGTAGTTATTCACTGATCTTGCAGAAATGACTTGCTATAATTGAATTTAATATAAGTGAAAGAGCTTGAATATCTACAAAAGCATCTGATAATGACATAAATGTCTGTTCTGTGCAGTTAGTTCCAATTTGCAGGTGCCTAGAGCATCTTCTTCCTGGGCAGAGTCGTATACTCCATACTTATCTTTTTCCATCTTATTTTATCTTTAAAATACTAATGTTCTGATCTGGCAAAGTGTTTTGGAGGAGAAGGATCTGGTAACCTAATTCACACAAAGGTGAGAGGTTCATGTTCTATATCTGTTCATAGCAGAATTGTAGGAAAGTGTTACACACTAGGTGGGGAGATATTTTTGGACATGGAGCCTTTTTCCAGCATCTTTCATACCATATTACACAGGCATCTGTTCAGTCTATGCACACTTATAAAGCCAACTCAGCCTGTGTTTGAGTGAGATGATGATTGTGCATGTGTGCGGGGTGAGGTTGTGTGTCATGCACCATAAAGGCTGGCTGACAGGGAGGTCCATGGCTGGCTGTTCCACATACAAATGGATTATCCTGTGAACTATCTTGAAATATATAAATCTGCTTGGATTCTCAAGGGATGGACTAGATAACTTAGTAGGGTATTTTTTTGTTGTTTTTTTGTCTGTCTCTATTTCCTGAGATCTTTTCTGAAAAAAAATTTTGGGTCTCACATGTTGGAACAATTATCCAAGAATATTTCATCCCTGAGAAAAATATAACCCTTGAGTTGCTGCCAAAGTCAATGAGATCTATGGCAGCTTGCCTTCTGCACACAGACCTTGCACATTAACACTTTAAGGACGCGAGCAGAGAGTACGTTTCACTGTCTCCTGCAGCTCACTTGTGAATGAAGGCGGGAGACTGACTAGGACCTCAAGGAAAGTGCCCTATGGCACCTGAGGAAAATTTTATTACAAATTATGTGCTAAATGGGCTCATTCTGTTTTTAGGGTTGCCAGTCATATGCTGTAAACATCATTTCTTTTCACATAACTGACAACTTGAATAAAATATTTAAAAGGCATTCTTCAAAGTTAGAGAATATTGTGACACGGATCATCAACCCGTTTCCTCTACTCCCTGGTGGCAAAGCTAACTCCACTTCCCAGCCCTCCTTTGCAGCTACTGGGTTTCAATCAATGAAACAGGGTTTCAATCAATGGAATGTGATCAGAAATGACATACCCGCTTGTGGGCCTGGCCCATAAAAGCTTCCCAATCATGACCCTTCATCTTCTTTTCTTTTTCCAGTTAGCTAGGATAGAGTCAGCCCCCAGGGTGACATTGGGAGACACTTGTTGAAGATGGTGGAGCCTGAGTCTCTGACTCATCTCTTAATGAAGATCTACCCAACTAGAGACTCCTACACTGGACCATTATGCGACTGAGAAATTACCTTGTAGTGTGTTAAGTCACTGATATTTGTAGGTTTATCTCTTACAGTGGTTAGCATTGCCTTGATCAATACAGTTATGATTATATTAATTTTCCTGAAGGTCATAATTTATATTGAATGGTTTTTAGGAGGGACAACATGTTTTTTGGTATGGTAAAATTATGTCTGATAGGAAATTACACTCTTTGACTTTGAGATTTTTCCCTCTTCCACACCTGGCATGTACTATCTGAACATTTTCTGCTTCTGCCTAATCTTACCTAAGCTTATACTGATGCCCATTTGCCTTCTTGTTTTATTCTTTCCTCCTTTGTTTCTTCTCTTCCCTTTTCAGCTCTTCTGGCTCCCTTTTCTCACTTGGCATGTTCATTCATTCATTCAGCTAGTACAATATTAACCACATACCTATTACATATTAGATGTTTGCTGGGTACTGAGTAGACAGTGGTAAAAGAAATAGGCTTGGCTCTTCTCTCATCTCATGGAGTTTCTGTTGGGATATAGGAGATTGAAAATAAATTAGAAAATAAACAGATAAACTTATAATAATAAATTATGGTGTGTATTATGAAGGAAATGAATATGATCCAGGGATGAACAATAATGATGGAACGATGCAGGGAACCCTGATTAGAGAGGATTATCACAGAAGGTTCTGAGGAAGTGACATTTTAGCTGTGAACTGAGGAAAGTAGAAAATTAAACCATGGGAGGGGTAGGGGAGGAGCATTCCAACATGTGTAGTGGCACTGAGGCAGGAAAGTATTTCGCAGGTTCAAAAAAATTAAGGAGGCCACTGAGTGTAGCTCTGTGGATGATGGAGAAAACTATATTGAACAGATGAAATTAGAGGGTACATGGAACTGTACAGGACTTCAAATGTTGTGGGAAGGAGTTTGGCTTTTAATGGAAGTGCAATGACAAATGATTGAAACATTTGAAGTAGGAAAGTCATACAATTAATATTTTAAAAATACTCTAACTTTTGTTTGGAAAATAGATGGTAGGGAGCTCATGAAGAATGATAATCATCAAGGAGAATTTCATGGTTGTCCAGGTGAAACATAATGTAATTTGAACTGGAGGAGAGGCAGTGGGGACAGATATCAATGTATTTGCTGCACAATTTTAAATACTTATGTGAAAAACAAACAAACAAACAAACAAATAAATAAATAAATAAATAAATTCCTGTGTGACCTCCAAGTTGAGATGTTAAATGGGCATTTAGATACATGAGTCTGGAGATCAGAGGAGGGTTCTATGCTTTAAATATAAATTTGGGAGTTGTATTAGTGTATAGTATTTTAGTCACAGAGAAGAGTAAAAGATCCAAGGCCTCTACTTATGCTCACAGTGTGCTTTTGGGGTCAAAAGTTCCTATAAAGGGAAACAGGATACTAGAGTGTCATTCAAACATGGCTGTAAGATAGGCAATTTACTAATCAACCCACAGCAATTAGAAATATATTTCCAGGTGGTGTTCAGAAAAGGTGATGGGCTGCATCAAGCCATCTGCATCCCCCTTTCAATCACCATTGTAAAGATGCAAAATTTACAAAAAAGGAAAAAGTTGACATTGAGGCTTGTAAACTATATACTAGTAGATTTCCTGAAGGGCAAAGGGATTGAACTTGGAAGGAAATATGTAAGAACCAGGAAGTTGCTTGGTAGACAATGCTGAACCTCTGCTTGAACTGAGCTTTGTAGCTTCGTCTACGCTGTGGGTTGAGTCAACTCCACCCTGGTGACAGTCAAGAATGGTTTCTGGGGTGAGAGCCCTGGCTGGGTGGTGTTCTGCTTTAGTGCCAGGTCTCAGGTGTGTAGATCCACAGATGGTGGCCACTTGTGAGACTTATCACGGGACATGCCCTGAGATAAAGGCCCCAGTGGAAGGAGCATGCTTAGCTAAAATGTGAACCGAACCTTCTTTCCTTTCTCAGGCAATTAAAGAGCTTCGGTGCACACTGTTCACGCAGGCGATTCTTCTATTAGAGAAGCAGATTGACTCCATTTTGATCATCCTGCCCTCGTCTGCTTGGCAAGCGCAGTGTGATGTCCATATGCTCTATTGTTCCCGTCAGCAGGGCGCTAACGTTTCTTTTGCTGCTGCTCTCACTTCTGTGGGGGATGTTTTTTTAGCCCCCTTTTCAATGTTGCCAACACATACATATATATTTTTAAAACATAGCACTTATTCTGGAACTGCAGAAGGTGTGAGCTCTGTGTCCTCTAGCCATGGTACTGCATTTTCATTCAAACTCTGCTTCCTGCCTTCAAATGCAGCGTAGATTAGTTTTCCAAAGAGGTACAGATCACCAGTAAGTGGCAGTAGCCTGGCTTAAAGACAGGCTGCACTTACACTTCAGAGGCGACTGCCTGGAACTGGGAAATGGTTGCAGCCAAACGGAATTTATTAGCGGGATCTATAGAATGTGTTTGAAGAGCTATGGTGGTGTGAGCCGGCAGGCACACAGGTTGGCCCACCATCACACAAAGTCAAACAGGCCAACTGCTCAGGGGATTCAGACTGGCATGCCTTGTCAGCATTTCTTTATTTCTTCCTGCAGAGAGACACAAATGGAACAAATTTTCAGTCCCAGTGACTTATGCTTCTTGTGCAGTTTTCTCTCTTCCTTAGAGCTTCCTTCCATGTTCTCAGCCCCCACTCTAGCTTCTCTTCCCCAGATGGTGTTAAGGAAGCAATTGTTTCTTTAGTGGTTCCAGCTGATTCCCTCCCTGCCAGTACCTGGATTTCCTGTTGGGCTGGATTTTTAGTGGGGCTGAATTTTCTCAGTTCCTCAAGTAAGGATTTTAAACTCTATATTCAATGAAAGGGCTGTGGAATTTCACTTTTTCACAAGAACTAATCAATGTAAAGTGTGGGCTACACTGCACCTATTCTGAGAGACCCCCCAGGAGTGGGAAAGATCCTTTATTCTACTTGGGGATATGGAGCATTCAAAACCCATTTCAGAATGTTGATTTAGTTCTTCCAGATGACTTCTGTGCAGAATGCCTTCCCTGCTAGGGATCATTCAATCTCTAGTGGAGATAGCAAGTTATGGTGGGAAGAGGATGGCCTTTGCAGCCAAACTCAGGTGGACTCAGATGTCAGCTCCATCTTTACTGACTGGGAGACCTTGGAAAAGCCAGCCTCAGTTTCCCTCTCAGCCAAATGGGATGAGGATCTAGTGGTGTGACTTACAATTTTGGGAGTGGGGCAGAAGAAGAATCTGATATTGTAGTGATAGGACTTCCTGTGGGATAATATTCCTAGGTTTTCAACATTTTAACTTTTTGTCATGAAGGAAATCTTGTAATTTTGACATTTTAAAAACAAATAGACTTATAACCTTTTTTTTTTTTTTCACACGATAGCCAACTTAACGCTAACACATTTCGTGATCTATTCCTTTTTTGACAGAAATCTGAATTCTCTATCCTAGGACCTTGGATTGGGATGCTGGGTGGGGCATGTTCTAATCTGTGTGTATTTAGTTGAGATAGGCAGATTTTCCCTCCAATTTTCCCCTTCCTCCCTACCAGCCCTCAGCATCAGGATTAAGTGAGGTAATGTTTGTTACATACCTGGAAATCAATTTGAACTATTTGAGGTTTAAGCGACTAAACTGACTTATTATCTCAATTTCCTTCCACATTCAATTTTATTTTTCAATACCAAACTCTCTCGAAAGCAGCCTAAACCTTCTCATTTCTACAACAGGGATTTTTTTTTTTTAACATCTTTATTGGAGTATAATTGCTTTACAATGGTGTGTTAGTTTCTGCTTTATAACAAAGTGAATCAGCTATACATATACATATATCCCCATATCTCCTCCCTCTTGCATCTCCCTCTCACCCTCCCTATCCCACCCCTCTAGGTGGTCACAAAGCACGGAGCTGATCTCCCCGTGCTATGTGGCTGCTTCCCACTAGCTGTTTTACATTTGGTAATGTGTGTATGTCAATGTTATTCTCTCACTTCGTTCCAGCTTACCCTTCCCCCTCCCCGTGTCCTCAAGTCCATTCTCTACGTCTGCATCTTTATTCCTGTCCTGCCCCTAGGTTCATCAGAACCACTTTTTTTTTTTAGATTCCTTATATATGTGTTAATATACGGTATTTGTTTTTCTCTTTCTGACTTACTTCACTCAGTATGACAGACTCTAGGTCCATCCACCTCACTACAAATAACTCAGTTTCGTTTCTTTTTATGGCTGAGTAATATTCCATTGTATATATGTGCCACATCTTTTTTATCCATTCATCTGTCAGTGGACACTTAGGTTTCTTCCATGTCCTGGCTATTGTAAATAGTGCTGCAATGAACATTGTGGTGCATGACTCTTTTTGAATTATGGTTTTCTCAGGGTATATATCCAGTAGTGGGGTTGCTGGGTCGTATGGTAGTTCTATTTTTAGTTTTTTAAGGAACCTCCATACTGTTCTCCATAGTGGCTGTATCAATTTACATTCCCACCAACAGTGCAGGAGGGTTCCCTTTTCTCCACACCCTCTCCAGCATTTATTACAACAGGGATATTGTAATTATCTGTAGTTATCTGAAACTGCTACTACTGTTGTTGATAGAACATCTCTGTAATTGTGGTGGAAATTTTTTTCCTCTCCTCTTTCATAACTTGGGTGAATTTTATCTGAGTGTGAAGAAGCGCACAGCAGTAGTTTAAAAGAGAACCACAATGATGTCTGGCCATTCCCACCAGACTCTCTGACTCATTCCCACCAGATGGATCTCTGCCATATGAATATTCAGAGAGCCCCGAACAGTCCATTAAAAACAAAGTTGAGCTCTACCTGGTTATAGATTATTTCTCTTTGTAATTACACTATGTTTCAGCAACTAATGGGAATGAAACTTCTTAACAAAAACAACTGACTTTCCATAACATGAATTAAAGGAGAAATTAAGGTCAATTCTGTTTCAAATAACTGTCTCAAAAGGAAAAAAAAAAATCTCTTCGTTAATCAAAAGCATCCAGATCTACTTCCCCCTATTAATCCAGGTATATAGAACCTCCTAGCACTTGTAACCAATCTCTGTCTGCTCTAATGGATATTTGGAACCTTTATTGATTTGGGTAAATTTGCTTCTTCTAAGGTCAATAATGATAAATGAGTCATGTTCTGCATGAAGTGACTTGGTACTTTGAATTAAATGATTGTAATTATCTGTAGTTATTCTGTAACTGCTACTGTTACCGCTGTTGACAGAACATCCATGTAATTGTGACGGGGATTTTTTTCTCCATTCTTTAATAATTTGAGCAAACGTTATCTATGTGTGGGGAAGCTCACAGCAGAGGCTTAAAAGGGAAACAGGACAGTGTGGGGCACCTTCCCTTGTACTTTTGTCCTCATCTGCCACATTCCCACTCTTCTCACTCTGGGTTGGTGTTGGTCACAGCCTGCCACTCAAAATGATACCTGGGGACATTAAGGAAGGGGCCAAGCCATGTACTGCCACCCAATGCCTTTCCAGTGGTGAGCTTAATCAGGCTCAGAACCCAGAGATGAAAGGTTAATTGCCCACTGTGTTTCCTAGGCCATCCTAAGAGGGTATCTGTTTGGAAGTGATCATCTACCCTGCGGTGTTAAGTAAATACTCACTGGAGATGAGAAAACCCTGCCTGCCCACAGCCCTTGCTGTGCTTTCACCTGCAGCCGAGGTTTGAAGGGAGTCATCTATGTGTGGTACAAAGCCTGCATTCTGCTCCCACGATGCAGGACAAAGTACAATAGGTACTGATGGCACGTGTGCTTTCAGCTGACCTCTGGTTCAAGGGCTTGGCCATCAGCGCCTCAAGCCTCCAGGTGAGGACAGTCTAGAGGCAAATTAGAATGGAATTAAAAGGAAGGAAGTTCCACTTCATACCCTCCACTAGATGCTTCTCCTCTTAACCAAGGGCCTAGAGATTTGTGTTTTAACATGCATAAAGCAAATTTTAAGTTTTTAAAATGTTCTAAGAGAAAAACACTAAGTTGGACAAAGTATTTCATCTTTCTGTGCCTCAGCTTCAATTCTAGCAAAATGAAGTTGAAAGAAATGACTGCATTTTGAAGATGTCTGGTTGCTCTAATCTAGGATTCTGGGACAATGGGGCTTTTAGGGAAAGGGTGCAGATATTACCTTTGAATGCAAACAGGTGTTAGAAATGTCTTTATTATGGACCCTCCCAGCCAGCACCAAGGAGATGGGTGAGAGCCCCAATTTTAGTCGTATGAGTGCTTCAAAACTCAGAAAGGGAAGAGAGATGGAGTCAAATCTTGCTGGGATGAGGAAGTATTTTGCTAGAAATAAAATGAAGAGAGAGAAAAGAACTCACTGGGTTAGGTCCCACACATGCCAGCAGACTTGCAGCAAGAAATACCTTTATAAACTACAATTAAAGCAGAATACTCAATAGGAGAGAGCAGGACACAACTTGTGCTTTCAGAAAGTACAAGGGCATAGATGACAAGAGCTTGCTTGAGTTTAAAATGATAGGCTGAAAAGGAAGAGAGGGATGAAAGCAGATGCAGTTCAGAACCCAGGAAAGAGGCTGTTTAATGTCGAAATTCACTACAAGGAGAGCTATGTGACTTAATGCAAGTTGCACAACTAGACAGGAGCAGACCAGGGCAACGGATACCTCTGTGCTCTCTCCCAGCTGAGTTGATGTTGGGGCTTGTCTCGCCTTTGGAGGAGCAGCTGTGAGTGGGGTAGGACGTTTTGGACTGGGCGCCTCCCTGTTTTGAGGGTTCTTCGTGGTGAAGAGGGAACAGTAAGGATTAGTCTTTGATTCCAGGACCTCTCAATCCCTTCCTCATTCTCCCCACCTCTCCTAACCTCTCAGGTCTAGAGGTTCCCAACTGAGATCCATTCTCATTTGTTTGTGCTCTGTTCTGGGAGTGGCTGGTAAGACATTTTCATCTGGTTCTCATTTCCCACATAAGTCTGAGACCTCCCCCAAATGTGGGTTTGTTTCCCATGAGAGTAGGGGAGTGGGCCACATCCCTTACCACCCCAGCCTGCACATGCTGATGAAAAAGGAAAACCTATAAATAACTGAGGTCACCTTCAGGCACTTCTGGCTCTCTCAGCTGAGGAAGGCATTTGTGGCTACCTCCACTGGTCTTATTTCTGCGGGCATCAGTAATGAGGTGGAAGCCCAAGAGAGGACAGCCATGCTCGGTCATAGCATGGCTGTGAAGGCAGCAAAATGAGAAAAGACACTGAGAAAAAATGGTACACCATGATTGATAGGGCCACTGCTCCCTTCTCCATCTTTCACTGAACAAACTGTTGAAACAGCCGACACTGCTGTAAAGCCAGCAAAAACTGATGAACTTGTAGCAGGTGTTAGCACTTGTAGCCATCTAATTTCAGCTTAAACTCCCCAGTCCCCCGAGAACGTAGTTATGGAGACGGGGGAAAGTGAGAGCATTCCTGTTTAAAGTCTGGAATCAGAGGTTTTGGCTAAAGGCCAAAACCTTTAACCCGATTAACTCCTCTCTGAAACAGGAGAACATCAAGAAGAGACTGAATCTACTATGTATTACAGATAAACCAAGTGGAGGGTCTGGTTCAAATAGTGAACCTGTTAAGAAAGAAGAGAATTAGCGCTAATGGACTGTTCTTTTTCTTTCTGCATATGAACTATATCAACTGCAGCCCTAATCCAACATCTGTCTGCCAGATAATGTGCACAGCTGTATGTGGGTCATTATTTGTCGAGGAACAGAATATCACATGGTAGATGCTGTGCACTTCACATGAATTGAAAGGAAATCTCTTACAGGAGGCAGCAAATATAGTTAGCCTTGCCTTTCAGTTTGGCCTTTATAATTATTTTTCTTTGAGCGCCCATTCTGCAGAGAAATTTACCTTAGAAAACAGAACAATGGAGTGGGCATTAGGGCAGCCAGCTCACTCATTTGCCAGGGCCTTTGTTCTTCACCAGCTCTTGTTGCAACAAAATACTACGTCCATTGCATCATCTGTGCCTTGACTATCCTGCAAGTATTCCAGATTGAGGAGTGCAGGCAGAACTGGGTCTGTCATGGCCTTGGTGGACATCAACTTAATGTCAGACAAGGAAGTGATGCTGAACAGAGAACAGCAACTGTTCAATGTCATTGTCTCCCTGACATTATTAAAGAGGCACTTAGTAGACAACTGGGACTTGCTGGCTTGTTGGCTATTACTTTAACCTTTTTTTCCCCTCCTACCAACCCATGGGGGTCTCTTCTGCTACTTCTTTTTCCTTCTTTCTTCCTCTCTCCCTGACCCAGGCCTCATCCTAACATGAACACTTCAAAGGAAAAGAGTATAGTAATTATTAAAATTCATATAAAGTGAAGGAATGGACAATATGTTATAGATCGTATATTTGCAAAGGGTGAGAGGGAAAAATGCTTGTTGCTGGATATACCCCAGGGAAAATGAAGCATGTTGTCTGGTATCAACCTGTAATAGCCACACACATCCCAAGAATCATTTCACTGAGCCCATTGGCTGTCCCTGCTCAACAGGATTCTTGTAATGAAATAATGTGTAATAACATATCTTCCTTCTAGAAAAACTTCCTTCTTCACTTGTGCAGGTGAGGGATAAGGGCACAGGGAAGATGGAGATGGGTGAGGTGGGTTCTGTTGCAGCTGCATTGCATACCTGGGCCAAGATGAGGCAGAAGCTGAGAGACTGGGGGAAGGATATTTCACAGACAGTTTAGTGCCCAAATTCTGAGAAGCCCTTTCATTGTTGTTGATAAATGAGAAAGGAAAGGACAAACAAGCTCAGCAAATGGAGAAGCAGCAGTTATAAACACTAGGGGCCCTGAAACATCCCATGGAAATACTTAACTTTTGTACCTTTGTGTTGGCTTGTAACCTTTCATTACAAACAGAAATGCCGTGGGATCAGTGCACAGCTATTTATAGGCTGTGATCCCACAGCATTTCATATCATCCTAGAGAGTTATAGACTACGCTGTGGGGCAGTCACTTTTGTTGAGGTCATCAAAAAACTCTAGTTACACCAATCAAGCAAAAAAAAAAGTAAACTAATGGATAATCCCTAAAGCAAAGAACTAACTTTGAGCGGTATGGGATCCTACATTTCCCATCTTCCATAAACTGGAATTTCCCTTTAAGGAATTAGATCAAAAATTATAATTATTATTGGCAAAACTGGCAATGGGAATGAAAGAATTCATTTTCTTCAGAAGTCAAACACCACGGGTTTGTTTGAAAAGAAAAAATGCTAGCAACTGCAACCTCTATCACTCTTTTCCTGAGCACTGATGGGAAGAGAACTATTAAGAAAAGTTATCCTCAGCAAATTATCAGTTGCTGAATTATGAAATTAGAGAAATTGGAAGCAGCTCTGGCTCTGGGTCTATTTCCCCTTTCCCACACCAAAATGGAATCTTAAGTGAAAAATTGCAGCATCTCCACCCTGTAATGAAATGTGTAGAAGAAATGAAAAATACATTACTTTACCCCATGTGTATGTACTACATCATTACACCACTGAGAATTTCACTAATGATACAGAACATATGGGGGTCTTACATAATGAACTACAATGAGGTACATTAAAAATATAGATGAGTTTAATATATTTATTTAATTGCTTACAAAAAACTTTTATCAGGCAGTTTCATCAGACTTCTATAGATGTCTATTCTTCCCATTGGTGGAGTCCAGGCTCTGTGTTATTGCCAGATTTACACCAGCATGAGTAGTAAGTGATTTAGTTAGCCACAATGAAGGATATCCTAAGGTCCAAACTCATGCTTGTTTTAATGATTTGGGTTGTGAATTCATTCTATTCATATCTTCTTCTGAGTGTTGGCTCTAACTCTGGGCAAAGTTCTGTGGTTCAGTTTAACATGTTCCCATTTGTGATAATCATTTTATTTCCCCCATAGGTTGTTGCCTTCTACCTTCTTTCTCTTCAACAAAAAAAACTGTTGGGAATATTTCAAAAGTTGCCATCCTAGTGCCACAGAGATATGAAAATATAATTTGATAGAGAATGTGAATGCTTTTTAATACAGAGTATAATTAGATTTTACATCCTTCAGGAAGTAGGAAGTAGTTTGGCTTATAGTTAGTATTGGATGGTAAATGTATTAGATTTAGATTACTCAGTTTTTCATTGGCTCTAGTTCAAAATTGTTTGTTCAGCTTTACTTGTGCAGTATAACTTCAGTCTCTAGTATTTTAAGAGAGTGAAACTTTACCTTAGGGTTTCAAAGAGGAAGAGAAAAACCTTATTTTATCTTGTACAGTTCTGATTTTTGTTTAAGAGTATTTACATTCAGGGCTTCCCTGGTGGCGCAGTGGTTGAGAATCTGCCTGCCAATACAGGGGACACGGGTTCGAGCCCTGGTCTGGGAAGATCCCACATGCCGCGGAGCAACTAGGCCCGTGAGCCACAACTACTGAGCCTGCGCGTCTGGAGCTTGTGCCCCGCAACAAGAGAGGCCACGATAGCGAGAGGCCCATGCACTGCGATGAAGAGTGGCCCCCGCTTGCCGCAACTAGAGAAATCCCTTGCACAGAAACGAAGACCCAACACAGCCAAAAATAAATAAATACATTAAAAAAAAAAAGAGTATTTACATTCAGCAACAGGTTGCAATAATTCAGAAACCTCATCCTAGCTTAAAACTCAGACTAAAACTCAATTTTCTGTTACGATAATTTTATATAACCCCTGTTACATCTCAAATTATGGAAATAATTAGAGCAAATTAGATCACAGGAAAGTTTAATTAACCAGGCATAGTTTTGAGTTAAAGTTCATTTTCTGTGAAAATTAGAAAAGCCTGAGTACTTGGTTCTTCATTATATGATGATTCGGCATCATACATCAATGGCATCCTGGGCAAGTGAGGGTGGGGCAGTGGCCTGGAGGGTGATGTCCCACTGACCTGGAACTGGAGATAATGACATGAAACCTGAACAGTCAAGAAAGAGGAACACTGCAAATAGAGACCCAACTATTTCCAGTGCATTAAACTCCAGGCTAAAATTTCCTGCACTCGATTATGCATTTTCCACATTACTTAAGAAGCTATTGTTTTGATTTTTTAAAAAAATCAGCCTCATGGGAATTCCCTAGTGGTCCAGTGTTCAGGACTCGGCACTTTCACTGCCGTGGGCCCAGGTTCCATCCCTGGGTGAGGGAACTAAGATTCCACAAGCCACACAATGTGGCCAAAAAAATAAATAAATAAAAAATCAGCCTCTTATTCCTGTATCATATCTGCTGGAAGCCATAGGATAGTGTTTGTATCTGAATATTTAGGCATGGGAATTATATTTTATACATGAAGGAGTAACTTTTCCGATTTTACATTCACTATCATGCTTTAATTTTTCTAACATTCATATTATAGAGTTTTCTACAAAAGCAATATACATAACGTGTGGCTTAATATTTACTTTGTATACACATAGAAGATTTGGCAAATCTTTTTCTGATGATTAAGGCCTTGAATTAAAATGTATCTAGTCATGGTAACTTTAAAGCCTGCTTAAATCTCTCTTTCAAGAAGCCTCCTTGAACCCTCAGTCAGTTTGTCTCCCCTGCTCTCTTATAATACTCTCTCGTAGTCGGCCTTGATTTACGGTTACTTATGCATACTCCCTACACTCTTGTAAGCCAGGGACCTTCTATCATCCATCTTTGCATATGCTACAACACTTAGCAGAGGGTTTTGCCTATAGTATGTGTTCAATAAATATTTTACTGATTGTTAATGTGAGGAGCTGTTTATTATTCAGACCACACGGTTTTGAAACACATCTATGTGCAGTCTACACCTTTGAATTTCTTCTTTCAGTGCAGCAGCATGGAGAGCAAAGACTAACTCGATAACTCATACTGGAAGCAGCTCAGGGTCCACATGTTCACCACCACCCATTTCCCCTGACATTTCTATCCAGCTCACTCAGACAACAATTCCACTGTGGAAAGCAGGAATCACACTAGCCAAAAATCATGTTAAATCAATATTTTGTATCATAAGTGGAATGCCTTCAAACATGGAATTTGGCAGATCATACAGATCAACCATGAAATTAAATTTGACTTCCCCTGAATATAGTGGGTCATCTCAGAAACTTCTTGCACAGGGGAGTTTAAATAAATATAGTAAATCTTTATTCACTACAAAAAAAACTAAATGCATTTGTATGTAACTTACTCTCAAGTTAAGAATATGAATCATTTAGTTTGATTTAAATTTGACCAAGTACATTTTTTTCCTATCTCTTTTCTATAATCACTATAGCATAAATTCTAACCATGGCCACTGTTTCCCATCAAAACACATAACTTTTTTTTTTTTTTTAAACATCTTTATTGAAGTATAATTGCCTTACAATGGTGTGTTAGCTTCTGCTTTATAACAAAGTGAATCAGTTATACATATACAATATGTTCCCATATCTCCTCCCTCTTGCGTCTCCCTTCCACCCTCCCTATCCCACCCCTCTAGGTGGTCACAAAGCACTGAGCTGATCTCCCTGTGCTATGCGGCTGCTTCCCACTAGCTATCTATTTTACATTTGGTAGTGTATATATGTCCATGACACTCTCTCACCCTGTCACATCTCACCCCACCCCCTCCCCATATCCTCAAGTCCATTCTCTAGTAGGTCTGTGTCTTTATTCCCATCTTGCCACTAGGTTCTTCATGGCCTTTTATTTTTTTTTTTTTCCTTAGATTCCGTATATATGTGTTAGCATACTGTATTTGTTTTTCTCTTTCTGACTTACTTCACTCTGTATGACAGACTCTAACTCCATCCACCTCATTACAAATACCTCCATTTCATTTCTTTTTATGGCTGAGTAATATTCCATTGTATATATGTGCCACATCTTCTTTATCCATTCATCTGTCGATGGACATTTAGGTTGCTTCCATGTCCTGGCTATTGTAAATAGAGCTGCAATGAACATTTTGGTACATGACTCTTTTTGAACTATGGTTTTCTCAGGGTATATGCCCAGTAGTGGGATTGCTGGATCGTATGGTAGTTCTATTTGTAGTTTTTTAAGGAACCTCCATACTGTTCTCCATAGTGGCTGTATCAATTTACATTCCCACCAACAGTGCAAGAGTGTTCCCTTTCCTCCACACCCTCTCCAGCATTTATTGTTTCTAGATTTTTTGATGATGGCCATTCTGACCGGTGTGAGATGATATCTCATTGTAGTTTTGATTTGCATTTCTCTAATGATTAATGATGTTGAGCATTCTTTCATGTGTCTGTAGGCCATCTGTATATCTTCTTTGGAGAAATGTCTATTTAGGTCTTCTGCCCATTTTTGGATTGGGTTGTTCGTTTTTTTGTTATTGAGCTGCATGAGCTGCTTGTAAATCTTGGAGATTAATCCTTTGTCAGTTGCTTCATTTGCAAATATTTTCTCCCATTCTGATGGTTGTCTTTTGGTCTTGTTTATGGTTTCCTTTGCTGTGCAAAAGCTTTTAAGTTTCATTAGGTCCCATTTGTTTATTTGTGTTCTTATTTCCATTTCTCTGGGAGCTGGGTCAAAAAGAATCTTGCTGTGATGTATGTCATAGAGTGTTCTGCCTATGTTTTCCTCTAAGAGTTTGATAGTGTCTGGTCTTACACTTAGGTCTTTAATCCATTTTGAGTTTATTTTTGTGTATGGTGTCAGGGAGTGTTCTAATTTCATACTTTTACATGTATCTGTCCAATTTTCCCAGCACCACTTATTGAAGAGGCTGTCTTTTCTCCACTGTATATGCTTGCCTCCTTTATCAAAGATAAGGTGACCATATGTGCGTGGGTTTATCTCTGGGCTTTCTATCCTGTTCCATTGATCTATATTTCTGTTTTTGTGCCAGTACCATACTGTCTTGATTACTGTAGCTTTGTAATATAGTCTGAAGTCAGGGAGCCTAATTCCCCCAGCTCCATTTTTCGTTCTCAAGATTACTTTGGCTATTCGGGGTCTTTTGTGTTTCCATACAAATTGTGAAATTTTTTGTTCTAGTTCTGTGAAAAATGCCAGTGGTAGTTTGATAGGGATTGCATTGAATCTGTAGATTGCTTTGGGTAGTAGAGTCATTTTCACAATGTTGATTCTTCCAATCCAGGAACATGGTATATCTTTCCACCTATTTGTATCATCTTTAGTTTCTTTCATCAGTGTCTTATAATTTTCTGCATACAGGTCTTTTGTCTCCTTAGGTAGATTTATTCCTAGATATTTTATTCTTTTTGTTGCAATGGTAAACGGGAGTGTTTTCTTAATTTCACTTTCAGATTTTTCGTCATTAGTGTATAGAAATGCAAGAGATTTCTGTGCATTAATTTTGTATCCTGCTACTTTACCAAATTCATTGATTAGCTCTAGGAGTTTTCTGGTAGCCTCTTTAGGATTCTCTATATATAGTATCATGTCATCTGCAAACAGTGACAGCTTTACTTCTTCTTTTCCGATTTGGATTCCTTTTATTTCTTTGTCTTCTCTGATTGCTGTGGCTAACACTTCCAAAACTATGTTGAATAATAGTGGTGAGAGTGGGCAACCTTGTCTTGTTCCTGATCTTAGTGGCAATGGTTTCAGTTTTTCACCATTGAGGACAATGTTGGCTGTGGGTTTGTCATATATGGCCTTTATTATGTTGAGGAAAGTTCCCTCTATGCCTACTTTCTGCAGGACTTTTATCATAAATGGGTGTTGAATTTTGTCGAAAGCTTTCTCTGCATCTATTGAGATGATCATATGGTTTTTCTCCTTCAATTTGTTAATATGGTGTATCACGTTGATTGATTTGCGTATATTGAAGAATCCTTGCATTCCTGGGATAAACCCCACTTGATCATGGTGTATGATCCTTTTAATGTGCTGTTGGATTCTGTTTGCTAGTATTTTGTTGAGGATTTTTGCATCTATGTTCATCAGTGATATTGGCCTGTAGTTTTCTTTCTTTGTGACATCTTTGTCTGGTTTTGGTATCAGGGTGATGGTGGCCTCGTAGAATGAGTTTGGGAGTGTTCCTCCCTCTGCAATATTTTGGAAGAGTTTGAGAAGGATAGGTGTTAGCTCTTCTCTAAATGTTTGATAGAATTCACCTGTGAAGCCATCTGGTCCTGGGCTTTTGTTTGTTGGAAGGTTTTTAATCACAGTTTCAATTTCAGTGCTTGTGATTGGTCTGTTCATATTTTCTATTTCTTCCTGGTTCAGTCTCGGCAGTTTATGCATTTCTAAGAATCTGTCCATTTCTTCCAGGTTGTCCATTTTATTGGCGTAGAGTTGCTTGTAGTAATCTCTCATGATCTTTTGTATTTCTGCAGTGTCAGTGGTTACTTCTCCTTTTTCATTTCTAATTCTATTGATTTGAGTCTTCTCCCTTTTTCTCTTGATGAGTCTGGCTAATGGTTTATCAATTTTGTTTATCTTCTCAAAAAACCAGCTTTTAGTTTTATTGATTTTTGCTATTGTTTCCTTCATTTCTTTTTCATTTATTTCTGACCTGATCTTTATGATTTCTTTCCTTCTGCTAGCTTTGGGGTTTTTTTGTTCTTCTTTCTCTAATTGCTTCAGGTGCAAAGTTAGGTTGTTTATTCGAGATGTTTCCTGTTTCTTGAGGTAGGCTTGTATTGCTATAAACTTCCCTCTTAGCACTGCTTTTGCTGCGTCCCATAGGTTTTGGGTCGTCGTATCTCCATTGTCATTTGTTTCTAAGTATTTTTTGATTTCCCCTTTGATTTCTTCAGTGATCACTTCGTTATTAAGTAGTGTATTGTGTAGCCTCCATGTGTTTGTATTTTTTACAGATCTTTTCCTGTAATTGATATCTAGTCTCATAGCGTTGTGGTCGGAAAAGATACTTGATACGATTTCAATTTTCTTAAATTTACCAAGGCTTGATTTGTGACCCAAGATATGCTCTATCTTGGAGAATGTTCCATGCGCACTTGAGAAAAATGTGTATTCTGTTGTTTTGGGGTGGAATGTCCTATAAATATCAATTAAGTCCATCTTGTTTAATGTATCATTTAAAGCTTGTGTTTCCTTATTTATTTTCATTTTGGATGATCTGTCCATTGGTGAAAGTGGGGTGTTAAAGTCCCCTACTATGATTGTGTTGTTGTCGATTTCCCCTTTTATGGCTGTTAGTATTTGCCTTATGTATTGAGGTGCTCCTATGTTGGGTGCATAAATATTTACAATTGTTATACCTTCCTCTTGGATCGATCCCTTGATCATTATATAGTGTCCTTCTTTGTCTCTTATAATATTCTTTATTTTAAAGTCTATTTTGTCTGATATGAGAATTGCTACTCCAGCTTTCTTTTGATTTCCATTTGCATGGAATATCTTTTTCCATCCCCTCACTTTCAGTCTGTATGTGTCTCTAGGTCTGAAGTGGGTCTCTTGTAGACAGCATATATATGGGTCTTGTTTTTGTATCCATTCAGCCAGCCTGTGTCTTTTGGTGGGAGCATTTAATCCATTTACGTTCAAGGTAATTATCGATATGTATGTTCCTATTCCCATTTTCTTAAATGTTTTGGGTTTGTTATTGTAGGTGTTTTCCTTCTCTTGTGTTTCTTGCCTAGAGAAGTTCCTTTAGCATTTGTTGTAAAGCTGGTTTGTTGGTGCTGAACTCTCTCAGCTTTTGCTTGTCTGTAAAGGTTTTAATTTCTCCATCGAATCTGAATGAGATCCTTGCTGGGTAGAGTAATCTTGGTTGTAGGTTTTTCTCCTTCATCACTTTAAGTATATCCTGCCACTCCCTTCTGGCTTGCAGAGTTTCTGCTGAAAGATCAGATGTTAACCTTATGGGGATTCCCTTGTGTGTTATTTGTTGTTTTTCCCTTGCTGCTTTTAATATGTTTTCTTTATATTTAATTTTTGACAGTTTGATTAATATGTGTCTTGGCGTGTTTCTCCTTGGGTTTATCCTGTATGGGACTCTCTGTGCTTCCTGGACTTGATTAACTATTTCCTTTCCCATATTAGGGAAGTTTTCAACTATAATCTCTTCAAATATTTTCTCAGTCCCTTTCTTTTTCTCTTCTTCTTCTGGGACCCCTATAATTCGAATGTTGGTGCGTTTAATGTTGTCCCAGAGGTCTCTGAGACTGTCCTCAGTTCTTTTCATTCTTTTTTCTTTATCCTGCTCTGCAGTAGTTATTTCCACCATTTTATCTTCCAGGTCACTTATCCTTTCTTCTGCCTCAGTTATTCTGCTATTGATCCCATCTAGAGTATTTTTAATTTCATTTATTGTGTTTTTCATCGTTGCTTGGTTCCTCTTTAGTTCTTCTACGTCCTTGTTAAATGTTTCTTGCATTTTGTCTATTCTATTTCCAAGATTTTGGATCATCCTTACTATCATTATTCTGAATTCTTTTTCAGGTAGACTACCTATTTCCTCTTCATTTGTTAGGTCTGGTGTGTTTTGACCCTGCTCCTTCATCTGCTGTGTGTTTTTCTGTCATCTCATTTTGCTTATCTTACTGTGTTTGGGGTCTCCTTTTCACAGGCTGCAGGTTCGTAGTTCCTGTTGTTTTTGGTATCTGTCCCCAGTGGGTAAGGTTGGTTCAGTGGGTTGTGTAGGCTTCCTGGTGGAGGGGACTATTGCCTGTGTTCTGGTGGATGAGGTTGAATCTTGTCTTTCTGGTGGGCACGTCCACGTCTGGTGGTGTGTTTTGGGGTGTCTGTGTCCTTATGATTTTAGGCAGCCTCTCTGCTAATGGATGGGGCTGTGTTCCTGTCTTGCTAGTTGTTTGGCATAGGGTGTCCAGCACTGTAGCTTGCTGGTCGTTGAGTGAAGCTGGGTCTTGATGTTGAGATGGAGATCTCTGAGAGATTTTCGCCGTTTGGTATTACGTGGAGCTGGTAGGTCTCTTGTGGACCAGTGTCCTGAAGTTGGCTCTCCCACCTCAGAGGCACAGCCCTGATGCCTGGCTGGAGCACCAAGAGCCTTTCATCCACACAGCTCAGAATATAAGGGAGAAAAAAATAGAAAGAAAGAAAGAGGATAAAATAAAATAAAATAAAGCTATTATAATAAAAAATAAGAAAAAAAATTATTAAGAGTAAATGTATTCAGAAAAAAATTTTTTTTAATTTTTAAAAATAGATTTATTAATTTTTTATAGTAAAAAATAAGAAAAAAATTTTTAAGAAAAAAATTTATTAAGAAAAAAATTTTTTTAATTTTTTAAAATAAAAAATATGAAAAAACTTATTAAAAAATTTTTAATTTCTAAAAATAGAAAGTATGGAAAAAATTATTAAAAAAACATATATTAGGAAAAAAAATTTTTTTAAGTAAAAAAAAAAAAAAAAAAAATAATGGACGGACCTAACCCTAGGTCTAATGGTGAAAGCAAAGCTATTCAGACAAAATCTCACCCAGAAGCATACACATATACACTCACAAAAAAAAAGGAAAAGGGGAAATTAATATATCCTGCTCCTAAAGTCCACCTTTTGAATTTGGGATGATTTATTGTCTATTCAGGTATTCAACAGATGCAGGCACATCAAGTTGTTTGTGGAGCTTTAATCCGTTGCTTCTGAGGCTGCTGGGAGAGATTTCCCTTTCTCTTCTTTGTTCGTACAGCTCCCAGCATTCAGCTTTGGATTTGGACCCGCCTCTGCGTGTAGGTCGCCTGAGGGCGTCCGTTCCCCGCCCAGACAGAACGGGGTTAAAGGAGCAGCTGCTTCGAGGGGCTCTGGCTCACTCAGGCCGGGGGAGGGAGCGGTACGGTGGAGGCGGGGCGAGCCTGCGGCGTCAGAGGCGTCGTGACGTTGCAGCAGCCTGAGGCGCGCCGTGTGTTCTCCCGGGGAAGTTGTCCCTGGATCACGGGAGCCTGGCAGTGGCGAGCTGCACCGGCTCCTGGGAGGGGCGGTGTGGAGAGTGACCTGTGCTCGCACACAGGCTTCTTGGTGGCAGCAGCAGCAGCCTTAGCGTCTCCTACCAGTCTCTGGGGTCCGCGCTGTTAGCCGCGGCTCGCGCCCGCCTCTGGAGTTCGTCTAGGCGGTGCTCTGAATCCCCTCTCCTTGCGCACCGCGAAACAAAGAGGCAAGAAAAAGTCTCTTGCCTCTTCGGCGGCTGCAGACCTCCTCTCCGGCTCCCTCCCGGCTCGCCGCGGCACGCCAACCCCTTCAGGCTGTGTTCACGCCGCCAACCCCAGTCCTCTCCCTGCGATCCGACCGAAGCCCGCGCCTCAGCTCCCAGCCCCGCCCGTCCCGGCGGGTGAGCAGACAAGCCTGTCGGGCTGGTGAGCGCTGCTCGGTGCTGAGCCTCTGTGCGGGAATCTCTCCGTTTTTCCCTCTGCGCCCCTGTTGCTGTGGGATCCGCGCTGATAGCCGCGGCTCGCACCCGTCTCTGGATTTCGTTTAGGCAGCGCTCTGAATCCCCTCTCCTTGCGCGCCGCGAAACAAAGAGGCAAGAAAAAGTCTCTTGCCTCTTCGGCAGCTGCAGACTTTTTCCCGGACTCCCTCCCGGCCAGCACCAAAGCCCGAGCCTCAGCTCCCAGCCCCCGCCCGCCCCGGCGGGTGAGCAGACAAGCCTCTCGGGCTGGTGAGTGCTGGTTGGCGCCGAGCCTCTGTGCGGGAGTCTCTCCGCTTTGCCCTCCGCACCCCTGTGGCTGCGCTCTCCTCCGCGGCTCCGAAGCTTCCCCCCTCTGCCACCCGCAGTCTCTGCCTGCAAAGGGGCTTCCTAGTGCCTGGAAACCTTTCCTCCTTCACGGCTCCCTCCCACTGGCGCAGGTCCCGTCCCTATCCTTTTGCCTCTGTTATTTCTTTTTTCTTTTACCCTACCCAACTACGTGGGGATTTTCTTGCCTTTTGGGAGGTCTGACGTCTTCTGCCAGCGTTCAGTGGGTGTTCTGTAGGAGCAGTTCCACGTGTAGATGTATTTCTACTGTATCTGTGGGAAGGAAGGTGATCTCCGCGTCTTACTCTTCCGCCATCTTGCCCCTACCAAACACATAACTTTTTAATTTAGTTTTTTAAAATGCTTTTCTTCACCCCTTTCTCCCACCCCCACCCCTACCCTCTACCCCCAACCTCTGGCAACCACTAATCTGTTCTCTGTATCTATGAGCTTGTTTTTTTTTTTTTTTCTCTTAGATTCTACATATAAGAGGGATCATACAGTATTTGTCTTTCTTTGTTTGACATATTTCACTTAGCATAATGCCCTTGAGGTCCATCCATGTTGTCACAAATGGAAAGTTTTAATTCTTTTCATGGCTGAATAATATTTCATTGTGCATATATACCACAATTTCTTTATACAGTCATCCAATAATGGACACTTAGTTTGTTTCTGTACCCTGGTTATAGTAAATAATGCTGCAATGAATATGGGGTGCACATATATTTTTGAGTTAGTGGTTTGGTTTTCTTTGGATAAAATCCCAGAAGTGGAATTACTGTATCATATGATAGTTCTGTTGCTATTTTTATTTTTTGAGGAAATTTCATACTGTTTTCCATAGTGGCCACAGCAATTTACATTCCCACCAACACTACACAAGGATTCCCTTTTGGCCACATCCTTGCCAACACTTGTTATTTCTTGTCTTTTTGATAATAGCCATTCTAACATGTATGAGATGACTTCTTATTGTGGTTTTGATTTGCGTTTACCTGATGTTTAATGATGTTGAGCATCCTTTCAGGTACCTGTTGGTCCTCTGTATGTCCTCTTTGGCAAAGATATTCTGCCCCTTTTTAAATCAGATTGCTTGTTTTTGTTTTACTGCTGAGTCGCACAAAAGTTCTTTATGTATTTTGAATATTAGCCTCTTTCTAGATATATGATTTGTAAATATTTTATTTAATAGGTTGCCTTTTCACTTTGTTGTTTCCTTTGCTGTGCAGAAGCTTTTTATTTTGATGTAATCACACTATATTTTTGCTTTTGTTGCTTTTCCTTTTAGTGTCACATCCAAAAAATCATCACCAAGACCTATATCAAGGAGCTTCCACCTATGTTTTCTTCTAGGAGTTTTATGGTTTCAAGTCTTATGTTCAGGTCTTTAATTCATTTTGAGTTAGTTTTTGTGTATAGTATAAGATAGTGGTACAGTTTTATTGTTTTGCATGTGACTGTCCAGTTTTTCCAATACCATTTATTGAAGGGAATATCCTTTCCCAGTTGTATGTTCTTGGTTTTTTGATCATAAATTAATTGACAAAATATGCATGGGTTTATTTCTGGGCTCTCTATTCTGTTCCAATGATCTATGTGTCTGGCTTTATGACAGTACCATACTGTTTTATTTACTATAGCTTTGTAATATAGTTTGAAATCAGGGAGTGTGATGCCTCCACATTTTTTCTTTCTTAAGATTTTTTTGGCTTTTCAGAGTCTTTTCTGATTCTGTACAAATATTAGGATTATTTTTTCTTTTTCTGTGAAAAATGCTATTGGAATTTTGATAAGGATTGCATTGAATCAGTAAATTGCTTTGGATAGTTTGGACATCTCAAGATTATTGATTCTTCCAGTCCATGAACATGGTGTCTTTCTCCATTTCTTTGTGTACTCTTCAATTTCTTTCATTAATGTCTTATAGTTTTCAATATACAGGTCTTTTACTTTCTTGGTCAAACTTATTCCTAGGTGTTTTATTCTTTTTGATGCAATTGTAAATGGCATTATTTTCTTAACTTCTCTTTCTGATAGTTCATTATTAGTGTATAGAAATGCAACAGATTTTTGCTTATTGATTTTGTACCCTGTAACTTTACTGAATGTTTATTAGTCCTAAGAGTTTTTTGATGGAGTCTTTAGGGTTTTCTATATATACTATCATGCCATCTGTAATTAGTGACAATTTTACTTTTTCTTTCCAATTTGTATTCCTTTCACTTCTTTTTCTTACCTAATTGCTCTGGCTAGGACTTCCAATACCATAAATAAAAGTAGCGATAGTGGTTATCCTTGTTCATTCCTGATCTTAGAGGGAAATCTTGCAGCTTTTCACTGCTGAGTATGATACTAGCTGAGGACTTGTCATATATGACCTTTATTGTGTTGAGGTATGTTCCTTCTATACCCACTTTGTTGAGAGTTTTTTCATAAACTGATGTTGAATTTTACCAAATGATTTTTCTGCATTTATTGAGATGATCATATGGTTTTTATTCTTCATTTTGTTAATGCAGTATGTCACATTGACTGATTTGCAGATGCTGAACCATCCTTGCACCCCTGGGGTAAATGCCATTTGATTATGGTGTACAATCCTTTTAATGTATTGTTGAATTTGGTTTTCTAATATTTTGTTGAGCATGTTTTCATCTGTGTTGATCAGGGATATTTTCTTTTCTTGTGGCATCCTTGTAATTTTCTTTTCTTGTGTCATCCTTGTCTGGTTTTGGTATCAGACTAATGATGGCCTCATAAAATGTGTTTAGAAGAATTTCCTGTTCTTCTGTTTTTTGGAAGAGTTTGAGTAAGATTGGTATTAATTCTTTAAATGTTTGGTAGAACTCACTAGTGAAGCCATTTGTTCCTGGACTTTTGTTTGTTGGGAGGTTTTTGATTACAGATTCAATCTCCTTACTAGTAATCAGTCTGTTCAGATTTTCTGTTTCATCATGGCTCAGTCTTGGTAGGTTGTATGTTTCTAGGAATTTATCCATTTCTTTTAGGTTGTCAAATTTCTTGGCATGTAATTGTTCAGAGTAGTCTATTATGGTCCTTTATGTTTCTGTGGTATCATTGTAATATCTTCTCTTTCATTTCTGATTTTATTTATTTGAGTCTTCTTGCTTTTTTTTTTCTTGGTGAGTTTAACTAATGGCTTGTCAATTTTATTTCTCTTTTCAAAGAACCAATTCTTTGTTTCATTGGTCTTCTCTATTGTCTTTTTGGGCTCTATTTCATTTATTCTTAGCACATTGTTTCATTTAGTATATATTTATTATTCTTCTCTAATCTTTGTTATTTCCTTTTCCTTCTACTAACTTTGGACTTTGTTCTTTTTTCTAGATCCTTGAGGTGTAAAGTTAAGTTGTTCATTTGAGACTTTTTTCTTGTTTCTTGAGGTAAATATTTGTTGCTATGAACTTCCCTCTTAGAACAGCTTTTGGTATATTCCAAAAATTTTGGTGTACTTTCATTTTCATTTGTTTCAAGGTACTTTAAAATTTCTCTTTGATTTTTTTATTTGACTAATTTGTTCAGTAGCATGTTGTTTAATCTCCACATATTTTTTCTTTAATCACAATTGCATAAAATTCCAACCATGGCCACTGGTTCCCATCAAAGCCTATATATTTTATGGTATCTGAGGGCCAAGATTTAATTTTAGAGAATAGTTAAAATTAATATCATATGATATTTATTGTAATTAATAAAAATATCTATCATTGTCAGACTTACAAAGAGAGGTTGTAGTATAATTGACTGTATTTTATCAAACAAACATGAGAAAACAAAGGCATAGAGAATTTGCCAACGGTCACAGAGCAGGCGTAGTTTAATGTCAGGTGCATGTCTTTTTCTTGTGTTGTTAGGATGTTGAGCCATACCATCTGTCTGTGAGTCTCTGACTATTTATTATCTGAAACTGGTTTGCCTATCATAATGTCTTAAGCAGAGTCCTGAGTATCCCCCAAATACATTTCATTTGTCTCTGAAATGTTTGTAGACATATTGGAGTATTATGTCTGATATCATAGGAATTTGAAATGCATCAAATAAAATGAAAGGACACTGAAAAAATATAACTTCAGTGACCTTCTCATTCTACCAGTAGGTTTAGTGAACTTGCCATACATTTAAAAAGAAGAATTTATGGTCTAAACGACCCCTCCCACTTTACCCAAATCATGGAATTTTGACTAAAAAGTACCATTGAATTGTACACTTTAAATGGGTGATGTGAATTTATGATATGTAAATTATGTTTCAATAAAGGTGTTAAAAAATAAGTATACTTCCTGGATTGCTGCAAGTGAGTAAACATCAGCAAACACGCATAAATTGTTTAGAAAGTCACCCAGATGTAGCTATTCAAAGTGTCATTTTAGACCAAAGGTTTGAATGCTGGAAGATAATTTATAACTCTTCTGGTTGCAAAAACTAGAGGCCCAGAGAGGCTGTATAATCTGGCCAATATCTCACAGAGAGTTAAAGGCAAAGGCAGGTTTTGAAGCCCATTCTCCTACACAGATGAGAGCAAGACTTGTAACTTTAGGTTCTCATGAGTTTACAGCATTGCCCCTGTTTTTCATGGTCTATACATCTTCTAAAGTTTATGATCTCTCAGTCATACTGTAGTCTTATGCTTAAAACTGTCAGATCACTTGGTACTGGCCACAGAACCTAAAAGTACCTAAATGAAAAAGGCTGAGTCTAAATAAATATTTCTGTGGGAAAGAAAACAAATGCTTCCTTTTCCTTTTCTTGGTTCTTATTTAATTAACCTTATAATTCATGTCCTTTGTTTTAAGCTATTTCAAGTCATTTTTGGGAATGGGTTAAATTTGAAATTTCAAAAAAATGAAATTATCAATCATAAACTTGGTGTTACATTGTCTACTCTGTTGATTTTCTCTGAAATCAAAGGTTGCAGATACTTAATAGTATTAAGTCTGCACTGAAGACTGGTAAAAACTGCCTGTATGCTAGAAGCCATTTTTGAATTAAAAATTTTTGAACTTTTATCTGTAAACTGAAATAGATCACTATGCTTGGAGCAAGTATCCATTTCATTGTACCATATTGTGAATGAATTCACTATAATGGAAACAATCTTTTTTTAACCTTTATTTTTAGCTGTAGGTCTAATTTCGCTTTGAAAAATATGGGCTTCATATTTGCAGCCAAATGAACTTCATGTTTGCAATAAGAAAGATGTGCTTCATTATTTGAAATAATAACCCATGTTTTACTGAGAGACATAAAAGAAGACTGAAATGAATGGAGAGACACACCATGTTTCAATGTAGAAAGAGAATTCTTCAAAAACTAACTTCTTCCTAATTTCCAGGTTTAATTCAATTTTATTCTAGATCCTAGAAAGTTTTTTTCCCCTTAAATTAGATATTTTTAAGTTGACCTGAAAATATAAAAGAGTGATACTAGACAAGAAAATAAGGCAGGGGGCAGGTATCAGAGGAAAAGTGATATGTAATTTTTAAAAACCCATGATAATAGGTATAATAATAAAAAATATGTACTGGCATAAGGATCAATGGAAATAAAAATGGAAACCAGGGGAAAAAAGACCCAGTATTGTATATATATATACTAGAATTTTTTTTTTTTTTTTTTTTTTTTTTTTTGTATCTTAGTTCCCCGACCAGGAATTGAACCTGTGCCCCCTGCAGTGGGAGCGTGGAGTATTAACCACTGGACCGCCAGGTAAGTCCCGATATATACTAAAATTTAAGTGAAATGGAAAGATTAAAAAAAAGCCACATCCTCTGGAATTTGCTTTGGATAGCAGGAGAATAAATACTGTCTTTCAGACCCTGCCCAATATCTTCTCCCCTTTTGCTTATAGAGGTGTTAGTGGGAAATTAATTCAACCGAAGGATTTAATACACAAAATTTGAAGCCATTTTAAAGACAAACTCTGATTCCAAAGCTCTGCCTGTTCTTTGGCCCCAAGTCTAACTTGGCCCCAAGCTAAAGCCATGGGGCTAAGTTAGACTTCCCATTTGGTTATGAATGCTATCTTAAGAAGAGGACCCTGAGATAAGTATTGGAGTGCAAGTAGTTGATTTGGGAGGTAATCCTAAGAAATACTGTCAAGGGAATAGAGAAATAAGACAGAGAAGGAAGGCAGCCAAGAAAGTTTTTGTTGTTAACCACCTTACCATTGTGGGCAAATGGAGCCTGATCTCGCTGGGAAAATCTGGGAGCTGGTGTAAAACATGCACCTAGACTCTTCTGTTCCAACCCATCAAGGGTAAGAGAACTTGGGTATTTACACAACAGTTATATGTCGAGGGATGCTGGGTTGGGAAAGGGGCAGGCAGTAATCTCTGGGTACTTCCAACCGTCTGCTCCCATGGACCAAACAAACTTTGGTGGCCAAATAATGCCTCAGGCAATAAATCCAGGTGTTGGCAGCTGGAAGTCAGGCCAGTAAGCTCTGAAGTGCTAAGGGCAAGGGGATATAGATGAAGAAATAGCAGTGTGTCTGATACAAAAGCCAGTACTCTAGGCATTTACTTTGCACAGCAAAGAAATCAGACTTTTTAGTTTTCCTGTGATAACTTGAACTGAAAAAAGGTGGTGAAGGATGGTTGATAATTGCTGAGCTCAGGAAAGACATATGACAGGTGAGAGAACTCAGTAGGGAGAAAGCAACTGGCATTTGGGCAATCTAAGGAGAAATCTTTGTGACAGTGATTGGAGGGTGCTGCTGTGAAATTTTAGACACAGTGATGTTTTATGATGAATCTTAGGGTGTTTCCCCTTCCATGTTATACTCTCCTTCAATTATCTCCAAACTTTCAGTAAAAATCTGTTATGCATAATAGCCCTGTGTTAGCAGTGCCTTGGGAAATAAAGATGAAGGGACTGTGCCCATGCTGAGAATGAAGCTGTGCAGAGTGGTGATGAGATGGTTAGAAGTGGTTGACAATTGAGCAAGATTTTTATGTGAGGTGAGCACCAGAGAATGTAAATCTCCACAGGAATCCCTGGAATACTGGGAAGACTGCTAGTAATCGTGTGACTTTATGTAGATTTTATTTTAAAAAATAACCGCAGAAAGCTACAGGACTTGATTCTGTCTCTACTTAAAATTTTAATATATTGCTTATTACAAATTTTTGCATTAGTTTTGAGTTTTTAAAATATTGCATCAAAATATTATTTATCTTGATTATTGAGGTTTTCTTAGTGCCTCCTTAAATTTTGCCCTGCAAGTAAGCTCCTCACTCATTTCATCCAAGTTCTGGTCCCAACATAGGGCTATTTAGGTCATCTGTGAAAGATAGTATTATAAATTACTGGGGAAAGAAAATGGTGGTGGGAGAATTGATTTATCTATTTAAGAAAATATACCCTAAGTTCATTCTTTGTAGCAAATAAATTTTAAAGTGTTAAATAAATAAAATTAAAGTATAAGAGAATAATATTTGCTCTCAGGATACAGAAGTAATTCCTACACATATAGCATAATTGAACTACAGAACAACTTAAAACTTCAATTTGTTTCAAAAAATGTGAAAGGTAGACAGGGAAGGAAATTTACAACAAATATTTTGAAAGGACTAAATCATCAATATGTTAACTTGATTTTGGAAAAGTAACTTTGAAGTTTGAATAAGGATCCTTAAAACTGTCTGTACTCCTTAATACAGAAATCTCACTGCTAAGAATCTATCCTTATGAAATAGTTGGAGATGTGGCCAGAGACTTATGTATAAATGTAGTATTATGTAGGGTTATCAGCAATAACAAAAATTCTTGAAGGAATCCAAATATCAAAAAATACAGAGATGGTTGAAGAAATCATGGCAGAGTGATAGGATGAAACATTATACAACTATAAAAAATATGCTTTTAAGAATATTTAACCTGGGCTTGAGCTACAGCAGTGTGTCCACATGGCTGGGGATGGCATAGCAGAGAAGGTGCCAGGAACATACGTTTGAGTTGAGATCATTGCAATGGAGACTACAGATGACTCAAGGACAGAGGCCCCTCTTCCAAAATTTTCTGGATTTTAAATCCTAAGTTCTGTGCAAGATTGTTAAGGAGTGGAAACAAAAGGTGACTTAAACTGTATTTCTATCAAACCCTAGGGAGTGAGTTTCTACGTCAAATGTGATTTGATTTAGAAAAATAAATATATATCACACAAGATATATAATCTCTTAGTGATGGGATTATGGGTGATTTTCATTTTCCTGTTTATACTTTCCAGCATTATATTTAAGAATGTATTCTTGGAGCAAAGGATTTTTGTATCTCAGCTTATCACTTTGGCATATTTTCCAGATGTTTAGGAAAAATGTCTTTCAAATAAATGTTGTAATTTTTTGCTATAGGGAAATAGAGGCCTCAAAAAATGGAATTATTTTTTCCCAGTAATTTTCATATTTTGATAGTAGAAAGCCATATATGTGTAAAAGGGAATGAGAGGGCAGAAGTGTATTCTATGCTACAGCAAACAAATGTCATGACATGCTCTTTGGAATGAACTTAAAGATAGTTGATTAAAGATCATTTTCTGCGTTTCTTATATGGTCAGTATTCACTCACTTCTGTATGAAGCCACAGGTTGTAACAGGAGCACGGAACTGGATATCAGGGGACTGAGAATCTAGTACCCCTTCTATCACTCCCATCAAAGAGATCTTGGCCACCGTTCACCACCTTTGTTGATTATAAAAGGAAGGATTTTCTGTAGGTATTGATTTTTGGTTGGGTCTCTTTGAAATATTTGCAAATGTGAATCTTGATTTACTAAAATCTTAGGTAGAATTCATCTTTGGATCTGCCCATTTGGAGCTTACAAAATACATGCCAACCGATGATTGTATTTTATTCAATCCTTGGTATCTTTGAAGCTGGAGACATAAATGGTCACAAGAGAACCAACCTCAGTTTCTAAAAAAGCAACATGTTTTTGGTCTGGGCAAATGGGAAGTAATCTCCCATTAGAAGAAGATTTTATATATATATATATATATATATATATATATATGTATACATATATATGTGTGTATATATATGTATACATATATATATGACTAAACTTTTCATGTGAAGACAATTGATAGTATTTTTCTTTTTTTGATTGATGGCATTTTAATGAGCATTTTGATTCTAGGCATGCCATGGCCTCAAAAACTAACAGCAAATGTGCTTTATGAATAACAATGAATCTAGTCAGTACGGTACCATCATGTCATTTGCTCAGTGGGAATATCCAGTGCTGTACCACAAATGTTAAATTGTTCTTCCTTAAAGGAGGTGACATCATGCAAGAACTTCAAATCCAGTATTAAATGATTTTTTTTGTTTGTTTTAATTACAAATGCAGCATCCCCTCCCTGCTTTTTCCCTCATGAGTTGCTTTTTTTTTTTTGTCTTGACTCCCTGACCCAACGAACTTAGTGAATCACTGGGTGCAGTTTGCTATTTGACTCACAAGATATATTGACTGGCAGACTCATATATTTTCTCCCTATTTACAAACAAAAACCAAAATAAAGAAGAAGAATGGAAGACAGGAATCTTTAAAAATTTTATTGAAAAATTATCATTTTGTTTGAGCACAAAGATGAATATCCTAGAGCTGTGAGCTAAGGAAAAGGGGAGTGGCCTGGGGGGCACACTTTGGATATGATGCCACCTTTCAGGTGGCTTTCATTTTCATGCCTGGGAGACGAGCATCTTAAAAAAAAAGCTGGCTATTGCATATAAAGTTTAGAGAATTGAGTATTGTCTACTAAAGCAACAAGATTTATGAGAGATGTCTGGCTCAATTGCATTAGGGAAAAAAAATGATTTCAAAAAAATCACTTCCCTGCCTTTTAAAATGAAAACCATCTGCAATGAAAATTTTTAAATGATAAATCTTCTCCTTTCACACTGCTACTGATAAATGGTTAGTTTTCTTCCTCTTTTTGGAGGGGGCAGAATAGATATATAGGAGTATGTGATATTTGTGTACACATACCTTTTATTAAATGTCTGTATACTTTTTTTTGGGAATTTTAAATAAGACTCTCAGTTGTTTATTGTTATTATTATTATTATTATTATTATTATTATGTGATATCATGAGAGCTATTGCATGGAAAATCTGGACTGTAACTTTTTGGAGTTGACATTCAATAACATTTGACCTTTCTTACCTCTGAAGAAAATATTATTCTGTCTCAATAAATATAGTGATTCCAGATCCATAGGGTATATTTAAGTCAAGGTCTGTTCAATGTAATATTTTAAATTAGTCAATTTATACAAGTTAATATTTATATTTGATGTTAAACATTCAATCATAGATGCTTTTTGTAATGCAGTATACTTTTCATTTTGACAAAAACCTACAAATTCTAGCATTTATTCGAAGTGTAAAAGAAAGAAAGAACTCCATAATTATCATGTGCTCACATACACATGCGTGTGAGCAAACACATACAGGAGGGCAGTGACTGAAGTAATAAAGTTACATGTTAGCCTCTCCTTTTTTTTTTGGTTCTCTACTGTAAAAGCATTTAGGCAAGTGTGTGCATTGTTTCGTTTTACCCAAATCCTGACAAAGGGTGAGAACCTAATAAATGGCAATGACAATTCACATAAAATCATTCTATATATTCTGTGACTCTCAGTTTATTAATCTAGAGTGCACTGAGTCTCATCTGGCTTACTGTGAAGCAGTAGGGAGTAGAACTATCTGTAATGGTGGTTTCTCTTCCTTTCCTCAAATATAGGGGCACCCAGGCTCCTTTGGAAACACGCGAGTTTAATTGGAAATTCTGGCGCCTACTTTACTAGTCATAAACTAGGTAATTGTTTCCTAATGCAACCTGGCAGTGCCATTGAGGGCAGATTATACAGAGCTGCCATCCTGAGGTGTTCTAAACAAGTGACAAATCATTAACAGCAAGTCTCTGGATCTCCGTGAGTGAGCTCTGTGGCTGCCACTGGAGGGAAACAAGACCAGAGAGGAGCGAGGGAGATCTGAGTAGGCAGAAGCTGCTGCATTAATGACTGGCATTGCCAGCACTGTGTGCTGCAGATGACTGCGGCATCTTCACTTTCACCTTATTCTCAGAGGTGTTGCTATGGGTACCATCTCAGAGGTGTCACAGGAAAAAAGAGCAGGAGGCAGACTGATGAACAACATAGGGAAGTAAAGGATATGCAACAGCACAGCAATATGAAGACATCCTTCCCATACAAACGAGTGTGTTGCATACTTCGATAGGGACCCATTAAATACAGAGGATGGCAGATAGGAGAGTTGGTTGAATTGTCAACAAATGACAAATAAAAGGTGCTTTGGAACTATTTTGTGGCCCCAATTATCCATAAGATAATAGTAGTACTGGACCTTTATCACTCAGGGTACAATCTTTGTCACTAAAGTAATTTATGAGACCCTGGGAATTGTATGCATGTGTGGTATATGGGTGTTTTTGTGATATGGAAAGACTTGGGAAAGCTGTTCATTATTTTAAAGGCTATGTTTTTCTGCACTCTTTTCAAACTCCTGCTCCCTCCCATGATCACAGATTCTATGAAGGTGCCAACTCCCTAGCATTTTGACTCTGAAATTAAACGTCGTTGTAACCTTCCCTCCTGCAATATGTTAATCATCATTAGCCTAATTCTTTCTCTTTCTCTCTGTCATATGTTAGTCTTTGAATAAAAGTCAGGAAAAAATTATTAGGAGCATTTTAACAAATTGCAGCATTTCAATGATTATGTCACAGTTGTCAGATTCCTTCCTAGCAGAGTTAGAAAAGTGACATTTTCGTAGTCTCCTAAGTTTATTCAATTTATTAAAATAGCATAAACAACGTTGAGGTGGAAAACAGGTTTTCCTACAAACCTTTATTAGTGTGTTATAATCATAGAGTCCAACCATGTATATATTTATAGGGGACATTTTAAAAAATACTCCGGTGGAAATGCAGAACAACTTCCCCTCATAGTTTGTTTGGAAACTCAAAGTTCATATTTTATGGGTCATGTGGCATTCAGCCTTTCCAAACTGGCTGGAATAGTTTCTGTAGAGATATAGCTAGAATTTTTTTGTTTTGTTTTTGTTTTCTTCCCTTTTCTCTTATTTATTTATTTTTTTACTTTTGCTCTCCCATTTTAAAATCATGGTAGTTGCTCAGAATGTCAACCAAAATAACATTCATAATCTGAAACCATTGCCCATTATTTTCACACATATATCATATAACTGTCATTGGAAACCAAATTCTGGGGTGATTTGACCAAACTCTTGGGAGGCTATTGCAGATACTTTTCTATAAAAAAAAATATGTTTTTACTAAAATCATACAAAAGGACCCTTGGCCCTGACCCTACTGCATATTTATTTTTTGTAGGCATCAATTTACTCAGGCAAAGAAACAGGAGAAGTTCTTAGAGAAAGATGAGGTCCTAACTTTCAGACACTTCTCTTTTTCTGGCTCTAACTTAAGGTATAGATCGTTGTTAGAACTAGAAGCAGATATTTATGGGAAAATGAAATTGAATTTGACTAAGCAGCAAGAGCTAAGACAGTTTAGAAAAAACAGAGTAGACCTAGTCTTTATTTATTAATTTGTTCATTTATTCAGCACTTAAGGAACAGCTCTCATGCACAAGGTACTATACTTGGCAGAGAGAAACAAAGACAAACAAGAGACAGACCTCTCCCAAGGAGCTTGCATCTAGAGGATGCCATCTTTAAATAGCTTCTTTTATAATGCTGTGAGTAGTGTGTATGTATACTAGTGTGATCTGAGATGTTTAGAAATGAGTGAAGTAGAGAGGAGTATAATTCACAGAAGGACTTCCAGAGTATCAAATAAAAGAAATTATTTAGTTTTCAAAGGCTTTTCAGGTATAAAAAACAACTTGAAGTATTAAACACAAGACGAGCACAATGAAGGTAGCATTACAAATTTGTTAGACAGGGTATATGGGAGCCAATGCAAGGACTGTGATTGAGAGAAACTTGGGATAGATCTCCAAATTTGGGACTTTGTTACTTACATATTACTATTTCCACCTTGAGAAGAAAATGTTCTTTGCTAAAAGGCATTAATTATTCCTGTGAATTGTGCCATCATGGAAAGTAAGCTTTAAGAGGTTCTTACAGTCGGTCCTGGGTTTGTACTATATGATCTGGACATTTTCTGTAGCAGATTTTCTTGAAATCAATGATTGTCATTTATTATAAGGTTCAAAATAATTTTCCGTCCAACTATGATGTTAAGTTGCATCTAGTCCAACAAGAATAGTATTGGGGAGGAATTGTTTTTTTTGAAAAACTCAATCATTAGTCAGTTAACTGAAATTCTATCACTAAATTTGGCTTTTTTGTTTTGAATTTCTCTCATTTCCCAAGATTTAAAAATTGTCTGGAGATAGTAGAAACATTTAGGGTAATATAAAGTTACTAGCTCAGCACTTGTACTTACTGAACAATTAATAATGCCACCTGTCATTATTACTGACAATAAAGGTAACACATATTAAATCTTGCAAGACAGCTAGAGGCCATCAAGCCATCCTCCTTAATACTACAGATTTTAGTAAATTTTAGAAAATGATCCAGCTGACTTAAAAGTTGAATTTAACATATTTACAACCTCCAAATATATTACAAGGTGATTATAAATTGCTTTGGGATTTTTTTTAATACTCAAAAAAGAGGTCAGCTTTTACTACAATGTAAAATTTAGAGGCTTTATTGAAATACATCTTCAATAAAGCTGCTAAAAATTTTTATGAAACCATTAAATATGCAAACACTTGTAAAGGACAGTGTATCTCTATATACATACATATGTATATAAGTGTGTGTACGTGTATTTATACATATTTATATAAAACATGTGTGAATACACACTCTCATATTTATCTGTACATATGTCTGCCCCTGCATCTGGAAGAATATATTTGTGTTTGTAGAGAGTTGGTCCAGTGTTCATATCCAAATGCAAATTTTGACTCTTCGAAGCAAATTTTCATATTTGCATGTCTTCCTTTCTCAGTAGTTTTGCCAGTTGGTGTATTTCTTTGCTTGTTTCCACTTTTTCTTCCTCTGCAACATCCCCCATGAAGTGGCGCTGAAAGATCACGTTAGCACAGTTCCATGATGTGAAATACCACAAGTCTGCAATTTTTCAGTCTTGAGAGCATAGCTGGGTTGAGAGGATGGAAATCTTTCAGTAATTATACCAGTTTGTATTCGTCTCACATTTGGGACCAAATACAAATCCGATCCACTCTTTCTCCCTGTGAATATTCATAAAAAACAAAGTGCCAATTCTGGGCTAATCATGTATGGAACCAAACATGTTGGTAAGTCCTAAGTATATACTGTATGTATGTATACATAAGAATATATATATTTATATACACTAATTTTGCTTGTGTCCTCCTCTGTGCAATTTGTTTGTTTAGTATAGGGGTTGCTGTTATAATGTGTTAATAAGCTGCTGAAAGCTTGGCACCTATTACTTGAAATGACAGCTATGTTAGAGAAGCCTATTAACACTCATAGCAGCAGTTCTGCAGCTACTAGAAATGAATTTCAAAGAAAGTAAATGAACAAAAGCAATTTATATCTCTAAGGAAAGCAAATACCATGCCCAGAACCATATATATACTTTGGAAATGTACAGTATATAAAATGAAAAAAAAAAACTCCTCTTCCAGTTAAAGAAACAACGGAAGAGAACTTTGGAGAAAGGAAGACTGCCTAAAAGATTTCCAAACAACCTTGAAGACATAAATGTTAAAGATACCAAGCATAACTTCCTCTCTTTGTTTCTATTGTATTTAAACTAGAACCATGTCAAACTCAGTTATAGGAATAGAACAGTATAGGTAGAGGAAATTCACTTTTCTCTCTGCGAGAAAAATTTAAATCATCTGGATTTAGCTCAAACTTTTTCTTAGTCTCTGAACTTAGAAGGATACCATTCGTTATTGTTCTCTGAGGCAGGGCACTTTATGAGTTAGTTCACCCTGCCTTTGAACTATTTTACTTACTTTTGACTGTCACTGAAATTTTACAAGATGGCTAAAAGTCCTGGTTAAACCTTAGCCATGATAATAAAAATATGGTAAGTTAGATTGGGAGTAGGTTTTTTTTTTAATGATATAGCCTGTGTGTGTGTGTGTGTGTGTGTGTGTGTGTGTGTGTGTGTGTGTGTGTGTGTATGTGTGTGTTGGGAAGGTTATATGATGATATTGGAGAGAGGATAGTTCCATAATTTTAGGCTAAACTTAGATTAAACTGTTAATTTTTAAGGCCCTTGCTTCTGAAACCAAGTGAAAGGAAAAACATCAAAAGACTTTTACATTTCAACTTACACACAGAACTTAGAAATTTTAGACCACTTTCAGGGTTTGTATAAAACTATCAGCCAAAGGTTATAATAGGCAGTTTCATCCCTAGAGTAATTTACATTATTACCCTTATCTCTTTAATATTAGGATTGCAATGTCTTGGACACATAGTAGTACTGTCTTTGAATTCATAGCAACATCTTTGTATTATCTATGTATTGATCCTCTGCCCCCTAAAAATAAATCTTGAAAAGTCTTTGGGAGTGATAGAAAACAGGTGCATACTCTAAAAATCTGTATAAATGTAAACTCAAAACCATTCTCTCTGTGTGTGTGTGTGTGTGTGTGTGTATGCACGCACGTGCACATGCATGTGTTCATACACTAATAAGGCTCAAGTTTGGGACAGATTATTGTAATGTCAGAGGAAAGAGGTGAGCAGAAAGGCAGTTCTTCTGTCACTGAAACTCAAGGCAAAATATGCTTTGAATATTGTCCAAATGGAACTTCAGTTTTCCAGATAGGGAGACACTATAATTGCCCTTTGAGACACTAACTATAAATGCTCTTATTTTAAGTTCCATTAACCAAAACTTACTTTTACCTGGCCCTTCTAAGACTCAACAGTACAATGACAATTGATACTCATTATGATTATCCTAAAGGGACTCAAGTAAGGTAAATTTTTGCTTTTCAAATTACTAATAGTTTAATTATGCCCAGTCTTGTTAGTATAAAGTGATTTTTAAAAAATGGATTCTAACATCTTAAAAATATATAATTTGTATATGATATAGATAGTAACTCTACTATTTAGAGTAGTTGAATAACCCAAATACCCTATTCCATGTCTAGTAGAGAACAGGCCTGACTTAAAAGAAGCCGCATTTATTGGAATTTTCTAAAGACTTGTATTCAGAAATGCCAATTACCAGTTGTTTGTGAGCTGCCCAATATTATATTGTTCTGAAATAGTCTATGAAGTAGAATCTGGTCATTCAAAGGATAACAACAAAAACAAAGACTATGTAACATTAACATTTCCAATGGTAAGAATTAATTTTATAATTTTACTTTTTAAAATGATTATTTAAGACTTTTATTAAAAATATGACATGTATATGGAAAAATTTATGAAGCAAGTGTGTATAGTTTAATGACTTACCATGAAGGAAACTCCCAGGTGGCCACCTCTCAGATGAAGAAGTATCAGTTGCAGCATCTTAGAAACTTCTTTCCAATCACTGCCTTCCCCTGCCTCCCATCACAGTAACCACCATCCTTACTTCTTTTCTTTTACTTTTATCACCTAAAGTCGAAGTTTAGTTTTATCTGCTTTTTACACTTACATAGGTTCAATCATGCAATGTGCATTCTTTTGTGTCTGGCTCTTTATAAAGTTCCATGTTGTTGCAGGAACTGTACAATATTTTATTGAATGGATGGATATTTGGTTACTTTTCAGTTTGAAATGATTTCAGACAATGCCGCCTTAAACCTTTTACGTGTTTCCTGGTACACATGTGCATGAGCTTTTGTTGGGTAGATGTCTATGAGAAGAATTACTGAGAGATAGGGTATATGCATGCTCAACTTCAGAAGATAATGTCCATCTGTTTTTCAAAGTGGCTGTACCAATCAATTTACACTTCTGTTAGAAGTATTAGAGAGTCTTGATTTCTCTACTTCTTTGTCATCATTAGTTATTTTTAATCTTTTAAAATAATAGTCATTCTTGTGGTGTTTTATTGTGGTTTTAATTTCCTCTTCTCTTATTAGTAATGGGGTTGAATACTCCATGTATGCATTGGTTTACTTTTTGTGAGAGGCAGTCTTTTCTTTATTGATTTGTCACAGTTTTCATTTTTTAATGTTTTGTAAAGGAGCCTATTATTAGTTATGTGCTCCAGATATTCCACTGTGTGGTTTGTCTTTTTACCCTCAAATTCGTGTATTTTGATGAACAGGTAATCTATTCAAATGTTTAAAACTTTGGTCACTTTTTTTAAAGTTAATTTTTCTAGATATTCTATTTAATCTAAATTTTCAAATTTATTGGCATAACATTGTTATTATCTGTAGCATCCATAGAGAAGTCACTTTTTAATATTGATATTGATTATTTATGCCTACCATTCTTTTAATTTTATTGGTTTTATCGGGGTTTATCAATTTTATCAGTCTTAAAAAACAAATTTGATTTTATTGATGTTCTCTATTATACATTTGTTTAATTTGCAATTTCTCCCCTTTTCCTTATGTACTTCCATCTATTCTCTTTGGGTTAAATTTCTGTTCCTTTTGTAATTTAAAAAGATGGATGCATACTTCATTGAGGTTTAGTTTTTCTTCTTTTCTAATATATGCATTTAAAGCTATAAATTCCATTATAAATAACTTTAGCAACATTCCATGATTTGAGAGGTCATAGTTCATTATCATTTAGTTCAAAATATTTTCTAATTTCCATTTTTATTTTACTTTCATTCATGAGTTATTTAAAGTATATTGCTTAATTTTCAAACATATGGGGATTTTCTAAATTGCTTTCACTTATTTCTAGTTTATTTGCATTGATATGAGAGCACATATTCTGTATGGTTTCATTCTTTTGAAATTTGTTAAAATTGCTTTATGACCCAAGAAATGGTCAGTTTGGGGAAATTTTCCTATATGCTTGAAAAGAATGTGTATTCTGAAATGATGGCCATGTTTAAATATGTTTATGATCATATTGTTAAATACTTCTATATAATTTCTAATTTTGCCTGTGTGTTTTATTAAGTTACTGAGAAAAATCTTTCATTATGATCGTCCATTTGTCTATTTGTTTAGTTTTTTCAGTTTTTTCTTTATATATCTGAGACTATGATAAGGGCACAAACATTTTAAATTGCTATAAATTTCTGAATTATACTTCTAATCATTACAGTGTCCCTCTAGGTCCATCCATGTTGCTGCAAATGGCAAGATTTCATTCTTTTTTATGGCTGAGTAATATTCCATTGTGAGTGTGTATATATATGTATATACATGTGTATATATGTATGTATATATATATATACATACATACATACATACATACCACATCTTCTTAAGCCAGTAATCTGTTGGTGGGCACTTGGGTTGTTTCCATGTCTTGGCTGTTGTAAATAATGCAGCTATGAACATTGGGCTCCATGTATCTTTTCAAATTAGAGTTTTTGCTTTTTTCCAGATATATACCCAGGAGTGGGATTGCTGGATAATACGGCAGCTCTATTTTTAGTTTTTTAAAGGAAACCCCATACTGTTTTCCAGAGTGGCTGCACCAATTTACATTCCCACCAAGAGTGTACGAAGGTTCCCTTTTCTCCACACCCTCTCCAGCATTTATTATTTGTAGACTTTTTGATGATATCCATTCTGACTGGTGTGAAGTGTTGCCTTATTGTGGTTTTGATTTGCATTTCTCTGATAATTAGTGATGTTGAGCATCTTTTCATGTGCCCATTGGCCATCTGTATGTCTTCTTTGGAAAAATGTCTGTTTAGGTCTTCTTCCCATTTTTTGATTGGGTTGTTTGTTTTTTCAACATTGAGTTGTATGAGCTGTTTGTATATTTTGGATACTAACCCCTTGTCAGTTGCATTGTTTGCAGACATTTTCTCCCATTCTGTAGGTTGTTTTTTTGTTTTGTTGATGGTTTCCTTTGCATTCTTTTTAATCATCTCACAATTTGTCTTTAATTGAAGCATTTAGTCCACTTACATTTAACGTATTTATTGATATATTTGGCTTAAATCTACTATTGTTTCAAGTGGTTTCTATTTGTACCATTGGCTCTGTGTTCCTTTTTCTCCTTACTATTTTCTTTTTTTTTTTTTTTTATTTTCTTTTGGAGTAATTATTTTTCATAATTTTACTTTGATTCTGTTGGCATAGAAGTTATAAATTCATTTATTGTCCTTTTGATGATTACACTAGAAATTACAGCATTCATCCTTGACTTACAAATTCCTAATATTAATTGATGCTCTTATCCTCTTCTTGAATAATTTAGTTTCATTTACCCTCTCCTTTTATATATAAATGTAAATGAAAAAATTTAGTTATTTTTGTAGTAAATATTTATTAATATCTACTCTAATATTTGTGTTTTGTAGGTTTCCAATTTTTGCTTAGTTTCCAGGCTTCCACCTAAGATTATTTTCCTTCCTATGAAGAAAGCCCTAGAGTATTATTTATTGTAGGTCTCTTGCTGACAAATTCTCTTAGTTTGTCTGAACTGTATTAAGCTCTTATTCTAGGTGAATAATTTTTATTCTAGAAGAATAATTATAGAAAACTAGGACTCTAAGTTGACAGCAACATTTTTTCCTATACCTTAAAGATATTTTTGCATTATCTTCTGGCTTTCATTGTTTCTGTTGAGAAATAGGCTATAATCTGCAACGTTTCAGTGGTTTTGCTATTATATCTCTTGGTATAGCTTTCTTTGTATTTATTTTTGTGGGGTTCATAGGGTTTCTTGAATCTATGGCTTGATATTTTTCATCAGTTTTAAAATGTTCTCAGCTATCATGTCTTCAAATGTTACCCTTGCTTCATTCTCTTTCTTTTCTTTCTCAGACTTTGAACTATATATTTCAAACTGTAGATCTCTTAACTGTGTCATCTGTGTCTAACCAGATCTACAGAATCTATACTGAGCCCTTGTGAGTCTGTTTCTAATGTGGTTTTTACTATTTTTAAAGTTACATTATTTTTGTCTCTCCATGTCCCTGGTTAGTTTTTTTTATTGTATGTGAAAAATTGTTTACAGAAATAATATGAAAACTAGGATGATGTCTTCTAGATAATATTTTATTTGCTTCTTCCAGATGCCTGGAGAATATTCTGTAGAAATTTTCATGCAGGGAAGTTAATCCAGTGTCTGACATTGGGATTCTTTAAAGCTGCCATACAGTCATTCTAAGGTCTTATCTAATTCTAGTTTACCCTTGCTTTTACAGTACAGCTTTTCTAGATCCTAACCCAAAGCAGGGAGAGTTCATAGAGCCCCTTTCCTTGGAGACCCATGGACTCTGATACAGGTCACTTATACTTAAGAGGCTTCCCCTTCTTAAAATTAACAGATGCCCTCGGAGGAAAAGGGGCCCTCAAAATACACTCATCTCCCTGGGTCTCTGTTCTTCCCTAGATCTTCAACTGATAAGTCTTTGCTACTTTAGTAGCTCTCCTATGCCTTTAAACATATATTTTTTGATGTGTATTTTGTTCAGCCTCTGGACTTCCTAAGGAGGTGGTTTAATCTGAATTACCTGGTCTGCTATTACTGTAAGTGGAAGTATTCTCCTTACATTTGTCCTAAATCTTTCTCAGTCTTTTATGAGTTTGAATAGTTTATGGTTAAAGTTTAGATTAAATTTTATTTGGGAAATTATTGATTATTTATACAAAGTAAGCTGGATCATATATGTCAATATTTTACATCTTGTTGATCTGAGTCTTAACCATGATGTGTCACTGCCTTGGGTTCAGAAGCAGATAGTCTGATGAATATTCTTGTGAATGTTTTTTATTGGGAACTGTTCCTGGGAAAAACTGATAGGGACCTAGAAGAGAAGGATGCAAGATCCAAGAATTGTAACTCTGACATAATGATGCAGAGGGACTCTGAAGACCATGTTGGTCACACCTCAGAAGGATTCAAGTTGGGGCAAAAGAAGCTAGAATATTTTGACCCCTGTATCTCTCAGTTGTTGTTTAAGGGATGTCCCCAAGGTGACATAAATATGTATACTTCCTGCTTTCCAGTTACAGATGCAGAGACTGTTTGCATAAAAGCACACTGGAAGCTGGTATGCATCTAATTAGTAAAGGAATCTAAGGAGATATGTGCAGAGTAATGATAGTGGCTGCAATAACTTATAAGGCTCTGTCTTAATGTAGGTCCATGGATGCAATTCAGGGAGTCCACAACTTCAATGGGAAGAAAATATACTTGTATTTTTACTAACCTCTAATAAAATTTAGCATTTTCTTTAACTATGTGAGTAGTAATATTATCAATACCTGCAAAGCAGTACTTGTCCCTACCTAGCACAGGACCTAGCACATAGTAAGTAAATTGCTCAATATATTTCACGTTTTTAAAGGTATAAAATAAAGAATACTGAAATTATGTTAAAACTAGTCTCTGAATTATCCACATTTCTAAAGTGAACCTTCTATAATTTGACTAGACTGCGAACATGTTGCTATAATCTCTGATCATCCAGTATGCTATTTAGGAGTATAATAACAATCTAGTTTACTAGTCAAAGATATGATGAGGATTAATTTCAGAAGAGAGCATATGCCCAGAGATTTGGTTAATATTATATAAAAACATCATTACTAGCGTGGGGTATTTTCCATATAATAATTATATACAAAGAGTCCCTGCATTATTCTTTTATAGTCCCATTCTGGGGTCACTATAGAAGAATGGATTAGAGGGTGGATGACAGTGACTTTAAGCACTTATTATCTTAGATTCCTTAAATTTTATAACAAACTCCATGGCTCCATATATTTAGGAAGAGAAAAAAAGGAGAATCATTTTTAAAACTTGCTTTAACATATAATCAAGCATTTTTAGTTAACCTTTATGTTGCAGTTTGAAAGAAAAAAATTTTTAGCTAATTAACAGTGGACATTTTTCTAAAATTAATACCTATACAGGGAAAGGAATGCTGTCCAGAACCAGAAGTTTTAAAAAAAATCTAAAACTCCCTTGTGAGCCAAATATCAACCCCAAAATCAGAGATAAAGAATCCTTTTCAGTGTTATTCCAACATTACTTGTGGAATATAGTTTTATATCAGGAAAGCTATCTTGGATCCCACCTAAGGCAATTTCAATACTGAAGAGCCCAAGCATAATGTTATAGACCAGTCAGGTTGTTGGGATGGTTTGGCACCATAAGAAAGCAGCACAAATAGGCTATTAAGTATATTTGATTTATTCTACTTCCTTCCTGATATGAAATGTGCCTGTCCATTTTATGGAAAGACAACTTTTTCTTTAAAGTGGTTACTTCTAGCTTGATGATCTTTTTAAAATTATGGAAAGATTCTCAGAAACTTGGAAGTTCTGTGAAGACTCATCCCTACTGATTCATCTGTCACCTCAAGTTCATGTTTACTTGGGGTTAGTATTACCTTCTTAGAAAGACTGTTCAACTCCAGTCATTTCCTGAATTTAGTAACTAAATCTCAATTACATTCCTAGCAGACTCTCATTTCTTCCTGGGCTTTGTGTATTCTTTTCTGGGCCAGGAGCTTCCTTGTATATCAAAGGCAGCTTTTTGTAGAGAAGGGAGACATGAAGGGGCAGAGGAGCCTGGAACCTGACCCTGTGTTACTGCTTCTGCTTGAGAAAGCTGAGAAGTTAAAAACACTCACTAAATAATTCCCTTTAAATCAGAAGAAAAATGATTTTTTACAGTTAACAGTTAGATGCGAGATGATTAATGTTTTCAACCTTGAGGGCAAACTCTGACTGTTTAGTATGAATTTTTTATTTCTGTGTTTCAAGTGAAAAATATCCCGGGGCCCTTTTGAATGTCAAACAATTAGTCCAAATTCAAAATGTATTAGGTTAATTGTATATTTTTAATCTAATTTTAATATTTTTTGACGGTGAAATTGATAAGCTAGCATTTATTTGCTTTTGAAACCTTTCAAAGTTTATAACAATTTTTATCCCTTTTAAATGATATTAATGGTTAATGATAAAAGCCTGGCCTAAGGAAGAGATAACATTGAAGAACTATACCAACGCATGGGTCCAGGGTATAAGCTGTCTATCTGGTCTGCTTTCTTCCCATGAGTATGCAGTATATGTTCTGGAATTTAGTGTGGGGCTTTCTCCTCTGGGGGACAGTTGACTCAGTTATAAGTGAGAGAGTAGGCAGATGTGAATGCCATCCTTAGTTGTAACACTAGATTTCATAGAAAGACAAAGGGACTAACCTATATGGTCTTTGTATGAGAGAATAAGAGGTAACTGCCTGTTTTTCCTGATAGGAACATAGGGACAGGCCTGAGTTAGGATCCCTTCTCATCTGTGTTACTCTGAGCAAGAATAAATTTCTTCAGCTGTTAAATGTAGAAAATAAAACCTACCCTAATATGTGTACCTTAAAAAACAAATCTGGAAGGTTATACAACACACAGGTAACAGTAGTTATCTTAAGGAGGTGATTTTATTTGTCTTTTACCTTAGATAGATTTAAACATTTTTTTAAACAAGAAAAAATGTAACAATCTTGTAGGACTATTTAAGTTTTGACTGTTCTCAAAAAAATTTTTTATCAATAGAGCCCCTTTTTGAAAAGGCATCTTATGTGAAACTTCGTTACATAAATATATGTATGCGGAGCTACTATGCTGACAAAGCCCCATGCCCTGGCCTTGTCTTCCTTCTTCGGGTAACCCCTCAGGCATCTCCATGAAGCTCTGAGCTCCATGGAATAGTGACAGAAACCCACTTTGATATGGGTTATTGGAGACCTTGAAAGTAAAGGACCTTGAACAATGCCAGCCATGTAATATTTACTCAAGTAATGCTAACTATTAATGTTATTATTGTCACCAGTTGTTTTTAGACTTCATTCTGGGAGAAAGTAGTATAATTTACAAAAGGAGAAATGAGATAACACGTCCTTTCCTAGAAGAGCATTTACCAATTCCCAGTCTGTGGTGCTTAACTGGTGAGTCCATTTTGCTGGTCCAGACTTTGTGCTGAGCCTACTGGCCGGTCAGCCAGTGTTGTTGGCTCAGGATTACATAGTTGTACTTTTTCCAGTCTAAGCCATGCAGATAAAACAGTATGGGGGCAGCTGAAGTGTAGGCAGCCCAGGGGTGTGGAGCTTGCTGATATCTCTTCTTTCCACTGGGGCTTCCTGATTGCCTCCCTTAAAAGCTTAGCCTTGCCCTGTGTCTCAAGATCATACTCGACCTTTAGCATAAGAAAGAAGAAGGTCTCGTTTACCATTTGGTGATTCAGCATTGATATTCTGACTTATCATTGATATTCTTGAAACGTCTCCCTCAATTCTGAAAACCAGGACTCCTACTGTGCACTGGAGCTGACTTGTATTGGCTCATGGAAATCAGTTTTTCATTTTTGAGGAATTATGCAAGCTGGCAGATGTTGCATAGTAGCTTGAAATCAGCCATGTTGGGAGTATTTACACTACAGAAATTGGCAAACTCTAAAAAAACAGACCTTTCCCCTGAAGAGTTATTGGAACATCTACCAGAATATCACTGGTTTAGGCCACCAACTCATGCTGTTTCTCATAACTGGATTTTTATTCTTTCCTAGACCAAATTTCCGCCTTCACATCACGAAAAGATTTGGATCCTTTATTCTTGTCAGACTTGACTCCAATGGCAGGAGTTTGATCTTATATCCCAGCTCTAAGCTGGGACCCTGCTCTCCATTATCTGCTCACAGATCTCTCCCAAGGCCTGTCTAGCTAAGATTTATGAATATATCACCATTGCAGTAGTCCCCCCTTATTTGCAGTTTTACTTTCTGTGGTTTCAGTTACCCACGGTCAACCACAGTCCAAAAATATTAAATAGAAAAATCCAGAAATAAACAATTGATAAATTTTAAATTACACGCCATCCTGAGTTGCATGATGAAATCTTTCACTGTCCTACTCTGTCCTGTCTGGGAGGTCAGTCATCCCTGTTACCCACCATTGGTTGCTTAGCCATCTAAGCTATCAGATCTACTATTGCAGTATCCTAGTGCTTGTGTTCAAGTAACCCCTATTTGTACTTAGTAATGGCCCCAAAGTGCAAGAGTAGTGATGCTGGCAATTCCACTATTCTCTTACTGTGCCTAATTTATAAATTAAACTTTAGCATAGGTATGTATGTATAGGATAAAATATAGTACATAGAGGATTTGATACTATCTGCGTTGCAGGCATCAATAAGGGATCTTGGAACGTATCCCCCATGGATAAGGGGGGGACTACTGTACCTAGATTTTCTTGTCTCACTGGTATGGGTCTTGAGCGACCATTCTGCATTCCCTATTATGTGGTAATAGAGCCCTTAGTGCTTGTCCTAATATCCATTTATTAACTTCCTCTTTAATTGATATGTTTTATCTCATAGTCTGCAATTCCTTCCAGTCTGTGTTTCCAGGTCTGCTTTGTCATACATAGTCTGTCTCAATTAACTGAAATAACTCAGTAGTCTTTCTGTAGAATTTTTTTAAAGTTTTGAATATACTCCTCCTAGAAATCTTTTTCCATATTGTTAGCCTCTAAATTATTTAAATGTAATTTGTTAGTGGTTTTAATTTTAAAACCTAATTTAACATTTTAATAAATAATAACATTTAATACCCATAATGAGGGTTCACCATATATAGTATTTAATTTCTTAACACAGCACCTATATCTTCTCATAAAATAACTAACATTAATTGTTGCTGTCCATGTCCCAGACACTGCTCTGAGTGCTTTGCATGTATTAATTCACTTAGTCCTACAGAATTCCTGTGAGACATGTACTATTATCATCTTCATTTTACAAATGAGGAAATTGAGATAAAGAGAGGCTGTGTAGCTAATAAATGGCAGGGTGATGGTTTGAACCAGAACCATCTGTCTCCAGAGCCATGCTTTTAACCATTCTACTATCCTGACTCTTCCTAAAATGAAGCGCAAAGCTATTGCTTTTGAGAAACTCCATATTCTTTTATTGTTAATGTTGTCAGTTCACCCCAGGAAGGGGAGAAATGAGAAAGGTATAACCCAACAAGAGATTGTCAGACTGAAAATTCCCTTATATCCAAGGAGAGTGGGGAAATGACTTAATAGAGGGACCATTGAACTACATAGACTCACAAGCTAAGAAATATACTACCTCACTCTCTGTTCCTTCATTTTAGTTTTTTCTCCAGTTATAACAATATTCAGTAATGTGGCCCACTATAGCAGATGCAGAAACTTGCTGAAGGAGTGGTATGCTGACTTAAGGAAAATATCTAACAAAATTCAATATAAAATGCATGTACATAAACGTGTTAAAGTTTATTTTATTTGAGCATAAAATTAAATATATAATATAAAAATCTGTGTTCATTATAATGTTCATACTGTCTGGTAAAACTGAGGTTCTGGAGTATCATTAAAGCTAGGATAATTCTGAAAATTTTTCTGTAATGATATTTTTGCCATTTACCCTCAGAAAAATAACACCAAATTATATCTATCCAGGCCATGACATTAGGCATATTGAGTAGGAAATAATGAAATTGAATTGTAGCAAGACAAGGATGAAGAGGCAATAATTTTTGATCCAAGAGCATTTTCTGGAAAGTTCACAGGAGAAAGTAAAATCTAGCAGATTGAAAGGCCTCAGGAATCATCTGCATTAAAAAAAATTCTCCAGATGATTCTTATGAACCTCATAGTTTAAGAACTACTCTTCAGCAGGTCAAGCTAGTAGTCTAGCAAAGAACTGAGTAGTTCACTGAATATTCCTAATTGCAATTCTTAGTCTCACTCACAGGGTGAGACTCTCAGGATAGAACCTAGAAAAGCAGAAATGGGCGGATAGTAAAGGAACATTTGTAAATGTCAATCCATGTGTAGGGGTTGTATCCTCCTTTGGGCTCTCATCACAGCTGCTTATCAATGGAGTTCATGGAGAAAAATGTGTGAAAAACATGGAATCACATTAGACAGGCAACTGGAGTCCCTAAAATGTGATTTCCACTTTGGAGTCTAAGCAGGAGACAGACCCAGCAGTGAGCCTGGGCTCAGTTTACCATGTTAACCCATTTTCTTACATCTTATTGCCAGAAGAATAGTGGAGGAGAGTTTGTTGTTTCTTTTACTGCATATTGTCAGTGGGAGAAATGGTTGATCCTCTTGGGGATATGCTTAGATTTACTCTGTCAAGTCCAACAGATACTGTTATCATCAATTTCTAGTTGAAGAAACTGAGACAGATAACGTAAATGCTATGAATATATAGCTAATATATGGTGGATTTGAACTACAGACCAGGTACATGGTTCCTAGTGTTTGAATACTGCCTTCAGCCCATGTTTGTCAAATTTTTACAGAAAATATTTTGTAGAAAATATTTGTCTATGATACTCATGCTTAATTAATATCTGTTGAATTGAATGAGAATGAGGGAAAGACCCTGGCAAGCATTTGTAGCAGAGGCAAATCTTTTGTGCTTTTCCTTTCTTTCTTCAGTTGGCACTTCCTCTCTCTTCATTGCTCTCCGATCTGGTGCCTGAGCCCACTGCTTGTTTCCTACATGCACAATGTCTTCTGCTTTGGTTTTCTACCTGTTCCACTCAGCACCCACAACACCTACTCCCCCATTTGTGCTTTGACTTTCTCTCCTCTTCACAAGATAATGTACTCTTCCTCTGTCCAGGACCCTCAAGACACAAAATTCTGCTGTGTGATGGTCAGATAAACTGTTCCTTGCTGCTCTCTATAAGGTATCAAGTAATATCTAATCCAAGTTAAATTAAGCATTTCCTTAAGGAAGTACTTCCAGGGCTATAGAAATACTTGATAGGAGTTCCATTTTCAGTCAGGGATGCTTTGGTATGTTTAAACCCAATAGGCAGAGGCTTAATTCACTTATATATAAGGCCAGCCCTGAACATTGGAATTTATTTAAATACCCTCCAGAGACACTCAAGTCTTTAATGCTGCACACATAGAGATTCAAACCAAGCACACACACTGACATTTTCCTGCCCCTGCTTCCCTAGATGCTCACAATATTTAAGGCCGAGCTGATGTTGGGAACTCCCATGAGAATGGAGCTGCTCCTCTGTGAGTTTGCCTAATGGGGCATCTGGCATTTCTTAGTCTGCCAGAGGAGTGCTGAATGCAATGACTGCAAAGTCTCCAGGGGTTTCAGTTAGCTTGGAGCCCAACAGAGCAGGCTGTTCAGACTAGATCCAAACCACCTAAGAAATCAAGTATGAGGAAGACTGGTCTCTCTTTTTTCTCTCTCATTTCTCAGCTGCAAATTGCTATCTGCTTTGCAAGAGGCATTAAACAATGAAGAATAACTGATGCCACTCATATTTTAGTATCAACAAGACATTTTTGCATGCATATTCTCCTTTGATCCTCACAAGTACTATTTTTCTTTTTTTAGATCTGGGATTATGATGAGGCTGTAGATTTGGGATTTTTCTAGGTCTTTTTCAAGACCACCTAGCCGCAGGTGTGACAGAATTATTCATTAAGATTTTAATTTGCAATTTGTTCTCAATTTTTCCAACCTCATCTTGAAATGGTAACCTGGCCTTTTTGTTCTTGAGCCCTTTGTGATGGGGTCAACATCAAAGTAACCCACCTTTGTTTTCTAACCTGAACTCTTTGAGGGGGTTATTCCAGGGAAATGGAGAGCAGTGAGAGCATTGTAGGGGAGGGGAATGTTTGCTGCAGTGAGCATGAAGGGAAAGGAAGACTTTCCCAAAGGAGAAGCAGCAGCGATCTGAGATACCTTGGAATTGGTGCTTTCACTTCTTCACAGAGCCTTGGAGTGGAAGCAGGACATCAGGAGGAAATGACTGTGATTCACCTAAGGAGGCTGGACCATAGGTAACAAGGTTCCCAGGCTCCACAAAGATATCCTGCCCAAGAAGGTGGGCACATGCCTGCCTCTTAGGGACCAACATGGGCTTGGACAAAAACCGTGTCAGGGGTGATCAGAGACCAGAGAGGCCACCATAAATTTCTGCTTTACATAATATTCTGAAACACTGATGTCATCTTGGACTGGGGAGAGATACACTCTAACAACTGGGATTAGATTTGAAGGGACAGGATTACTGACATTTGATCAGGTTTAAAAGCCTGAGTTTGTTAGGTAAAATTTAAGCCTATTAAGTTGGAGAGTTCAGAATAGCAAATTTCGTTGTCTTTCCACAGCGCTTACTTCTCACAAAATTTACATTTAGGTGGATCTCAGTGGGGGAAGATCTAGTCATGCCATTGTTATGTATGCTTGTGGCAAAAGAGAAATCCAGCCCCTGTCCGTTACCGGATTTTTCCAATATTAATTCTGTGGCCATGAACCACATTATATTACTGGATAACTTGATCTGTCAGCTAGTATCAGGGGTCTAGGATGCCCATTTGGGCAAGACTAGAGGCACAAATTCATCTCATGAAATAAGCTGATCGCTTTCTTTGGTGGGAGTAATGACTTATAAAACACACTGGAGGAGACTGGAGAGATTGCTTAAAAATCAAATCGCTTATTAGATTTTCCAGCTCCTTGAACAACTTCTGATATTTTCTAGACAGAGCCATTTACATATACGCTCTGCCTTTGGATGGTAAAACATAACAATTTTATTGTTATGTTGCTTCATAGCAGAAAAAATTTTATGATTCTGTGTTTCATTAAAAATCTTTGATCCCCAACTTAAATTGAGCTGAAGCTAAGAACTAGCTTACATATTTACATATGGTATTTGGTCATTACACTAAAAAACAAAACAAAAACAAAAGCAGGGAGGTTAAACAGAAAATCTCTCTGTCATGCTAATCTCTCATCTCCTCCTTCTCTTCCTCCTTGTCTTCTCTCTTCAATATACAGACCTCAGAGAAACACTACAGAACCACAAATTACTGTGGGGTGCAACTCCTACTTAATAACGACATCCCGTAAGTTAGCAAAAATCTGCCAACATCTGCAAGCTCCTCTACAGAGTTGTGAGCCAAAGTTAAAAATCATGTGTGACAGTGCTGTGGAAAATACAATTGATTCCAGTCTGATTGTGTCAGTTCCAAACAGAGACAATATTGATGATGCTGAACAGTAATCTTATTGGGCTTGGACCCAATTGAACATTGGTCTTTGTCAACTCATTATTCCACTATCAGAGGGATCTCCGCGGATTGATCTTGCCAGCACTTCTTGATGTGTCTCACAAATCATTGTTCTCCTGTTGGCAGGCAGATTTGAGTACTGCACAGTAATTGCTGGGCTTTTTCCCCTCTTTCCCCACCTCACTCCCTGCTAGGAGACAGCAACTACACATTACAAGTCATTGTCACATGAAAGACCAAAAAGTACTAACAAGATAGAGTAGGTAGGTGTGCAGTCCTGGTGATGCCAAGAGCTATAATGCCAAGAGCCATACCACGGATATTTTTTGATTGGCAAAGTAAAGTATTAAATCCTCTTTTTTCCCCTTTAGACAGTTAATTAGAGAGATCCCTGAACTTTTTGGAAGACTGCAGCATTGCCTGTAGGAAAGTTCAGCTCTGTAGTCCAAGGGTCTAGTTTGGGTGATTAATGTTGTCACTGCATTTTTAGCAAGTTTGAAAAGTGTATTGTCTCATAAGTAGTGGTGGGTAGGAAGAATAAGGCAATGAGCATAACATTTTGTACAAGTGACCCAATTTGACATTCCCCTCTATACATAAAAGCCTTCAAAAATCAAAGTTATTAATCTAGTTAATAAGATACCAAAATATAAATGGATTTCTGGTGTTTCCAGGTGGACTGGTCAGGATAAAGTCAGGCCTTTGTAATGGTGCCACAGTTAGTTTTCTTCTTGGATCAAAGCCTCTGACAATAGTGTATCCATGTATTTGTTGGATAATCTAGCTAATTGGAGGGGAGCACCACCAAGGATGATCTAGGATCACATAGTTTTAGAATGTGTATTTGACATCACATATGTCCTCAATCATAAGGATTTGTCTGATGTTCTGGGAATTCATAACACTTTGAATCAGTGATAGAAATTTAAATTCCAAACTTTTAAGCAATAATGATTGCTTAAAGGGCCCATAACCCTATATCTTTTGTAGTTTAAACAGCAAGAAATGCTTATGTGGTGTTTACACATATGAGAGATGAACACTGAGGCTGCTGGCTGAGATTGCTTCTTTTCTTCTGACTCCCTTTAGCTTTTACACTTTTTCCACTCAGACCTGTATCTTATGAAGAGTTACCAAAAGAGAGATCTTCTATGAGCTTACTGCAAGTTAAAACTGGTTGTAATAAAATTTTTGTATACAGTATTTTGGAGGTTCCTGATAATGATGCCTGTGGAATTAGCAGAATCCTCATTGTGACTTCTTCCTTGCTGTCTGTCATTTCTGGAGTCAATAGTATTCTTTTGGCAGGAGCCATTCCTATATGATAAACTCCATCACAAAGCTGTTTGGTGATGCACTGTCATTGGTTAGAGAAGCTGAAGGTTGTGCTTGCACTCTACTCCTTGCAAGGAATTGTTTTCTGCTTCCTACTCTGTGCCAAAAACTATAGTCAACTGAGAGTTCATATGATGGATCAGCCTAATAAAACTTGATTTTTCTTTACTGACTTCACTCTATTTACTTTTCACACCTCTCCTGGGTTGGAGAAGGTAATTGAGTGTTGGGATTTGAAGTCCTCCTGCTGGGGTGGCAGGCTGCATAGGGAGGTAAAAATAAGCAAAAGATAGTTAATTGGGTCCACGTATCAAGCTTAGTTATTCCAGCCGAACATGAAAGCAAGAATTACACCAGAGGACTGACAGTGCAGATAATGGAGTGTTGACTGTTTAGAATCCATTTGACACCACAATCAGAGGGTCACCAGAGGTGAGAGTGAGGGCAAAGTTGCACTCTTCCTCACCCTCCTTCAACGACATTTTTAACAGCACAACTTGATCACCCTGGTCAGCCTTGAAGATATGCCAAGATGAGGGAATATCTCAAGGGTTTCTCTTTATCTTGGTTTTAGGTGAGAATATTGATGCTCCTGAGCTGATTGGATATGTGAAGAGCACCTAATTGAGAAACTGTGTCTTATTTTTTTACTACTGATGCATCATAAAAGAACAAAATACCTTTTTCTCTCCAACTTCAAGAATTGGAAGACTTCACCACATCAAGAAAGTTTGGTCACTGTAAACAGCAATCACTATAATTATTGGAATATACTGATAGTAGTGTTTAGTGGTTTGAATGCTTAAGAAATCATCATGTATCATCACTAAAAGAAAATCAGAGAGCAAATAAAGATTTAACCAAATGACAGCCACAAAAAGTCCATACCTAAAATACTATTTCCTTTTTGCCTATTTTTTCATTTTATTTACATATTTGAGGGGTTGAATTTTATTGTTTGTTTCTGGCAATTTCTCATGCCTTCTTTGGGACATCTACCTTAAGTGGATAGTAGATATTTATACAGAATTCTTGACTATGAGAAAATCCAGGATTAGAGGAAATCAGGGGAGGGGTCTTGGCATGATTCTCTTAAGCATGTATTGATGCTTTCATGACCACCTATGTAGTTGAGGATGTAGAATGACTTAGCAGTTGCTTGTGGCCTTCAAGTTCTAAGACATAAGATAAAATAAAACTTCTAATGTTTAGAAAATGTAATGCTGGCTTTCATCTTATTCTAAGATGCCATTTTAAATGGGAAACTAAAGGACAGCACAAAGATTCTATAGTTCCCAAAACACCCAATCCAGAAAGCCTTGTTAAATACATTTCTTGAACCCCTCCGAGTGAGTCCCTCAGTACCTTCCTTTCAGATCAGAGATGTCCTATTAGCGGCTTGGCCTGAATACCAAAAACGCATAAGATTCTTGATTTGAGGCCTACATTTCTTGTGTTAGGAACCAATACTAACTTCATGGGTATGTGACCGTGCAGTTAGGGCTCCGTGCTTGCTTCATGCTCTGCTGCTGCCATCTTGAGTTTCTTAATAATATTTGAACAAAGAGCCTCACATTTTCCTTTTGCACTGGTCCCTACTCATTATGTGGTCAGTCCTGTCAGGGACCTCTGATTTGCTCTCATACTAAGTTGCTTTCTTTCTTCTTCCATCCCTTATGAGCAGAAGGAATGTAGAGATCTGTAGGCAGAGATACATAAGGGAGTTGTTTGGCCTTTAAGCATGTCTCATGTCCAGCTGTCCAGACTTTCATCCAGGGAGACCCAGCATCATGTTCCAGGTCATACACACGGCCATCACAGGACTCATCAAAATCCCTTCCCAGTGCTCTTGGTAATACTCTTCCAATGGGACCAGTCAACTTTTTATCCTTTAAAGTAACAACAAGTGCATTTTATTTTAAATTAGATTTCCCATAAACATTAAAGTGACTTACAAAATAAAAATAGTACCCCTTCCCATTTGAAAACTATAAATCAAATAAATCTGAAGTCTCAAAATAATATTCCTCAGATAAAGATAAGAAGAACATTGCCAGAGCAAATAGTCACCCTCCACAAAAAATGCCCATTCTAATTTCTAAATCTTGCCTACCATTGTACCATTTGCAGATGTTTAATGAAAATTATTTTATCTCTCATAATATTTGGCATCATGACTGTCAAAACTTAATTTCGTAAGAAGTACACCCAGGATTTTTTTTATAGCATTGTCAGTCCATAAGATGGGACTTCAGACCTGGCTTTGTCAAATGAGTTGTCCTCTGGAATTCTCTCTAGCACTTCTATCTGTGGTATTGTGCCCAGCTCACTGCAGAGGCTCCCAACAATTACTGTTCCCACTTTGTAAATATTTGCATGATTAATTTTTCCTCATGTGTGTATTTCTAACCATGAATACAAACAGCTTTTCATTTCAAATAAGCGAGCAGGCACCCTGAGGGGCAAGATCATACATTTTTATGAAGTTGCTGCTGTGGAAATTTATAATTTTTGCAGAAAATTTCACTTTTTTCTGCGGCAAAATGAAAATTTAATCCCTGTGAAAATGAATTTTCATTTTAATAAAGTGACAACAATAATAAAACATGTAGATTCTTATAATTTTTAGGGGGAGCGGCAGTACTCTGTTCTCTTTGCATTTACATAGCACCTTTCCCAACAGTAGTGGGTACTTATAATTTTGAGGATTGTGTGTGCCTCTATTCCCATAAGAAAGAACTCTTGGGCAGCTTCACAAGTTATGAACATAATAAACCAAGGAAATAAAACCTAGGTTATTAAACACTTTGAGAAAATTTCTCTGATGTGAGGAGTCAATGCCAGAAATTTCTGTGATCATGGGGAAATCATTAAGACATGGAAAGCATTGAGAACAAGAGAAATTTCCCCTTACAAAGTTCTAGTAAAATAAATGTGTCATTTACTTTGATTTTATATTTTGAGTGATCAAGACAATTTAAGGGTCTGTGACTTTTTAATCCAAGAGTCTTTGACCACTTAATTCATGTTAGGAGTTTTAGATGACTAGTCTAAATGTTTGTCTGACGGCAAGGCATTGTTTCCCAAGGTTAGTTCTCACATAATCACCTTTGGGTGGTACATGAGATGACCTTAGGTGCTACAGTAATGAGCACTTTTTGTTTTAACTATGTAGATATTTTAATGAGTAATTGAATATACACACACACACACACACACACACACACACACACACACACACACATATATATATACATAGTGTGTGTATAAAGTTTTTAACAAATCTTGTTCGCAGTACCTTAGAAATATCCAGTATGTGATCTCACCATCTTCACACTACATTCATGACCCATCCACCGTGATATCTCTGCTAAATTAAGACCATAGTCTCCTAACTGACCTCCCTGCTTCTACTCTTCCTACCTGCAGTTGATCTTTCTCATGGGAATCAGAGATAAGCTTTAAAAACATAGGTTAGGTCCTGATTTTGTCAGCTCAAAATCTTGCGGTGGCTTTTCCTCTCACTCAAAATTAAAGCTAGGATCCTTGCCATGGCCCACAAGCCATGCCAGGTCTTTCCTTTGGCTACTTGCCTGATTTTATCTACTGCCACTCTGCTTCAGCTTCCTTGCTATTTCTCCATCATGCTGAATGTAAGTTGGTTTCAGGCCTTTGGAATTTCTTTTCTTTCCTCTTTCTAGAATTCTCTTCCAAACTATTCACATGGCTCTCTTCCTCACTGAATTCAAGACTTTGCTCAAATATCACCTGATTTGGCCCCTTCCCTAGTAACTTCACTTTCTATCTCTTCACTCTGCTTTGTGTTTCTCCATAGATGTTATGCCCAGTGGTAGACTGAAGAAATGGCCTCTATTTGTCATCCCATCCTGTATCTGCCCTCTTTGCCATGTGACTCTAATCTCTCTCACTCTGACACTGGGCTTGGCTATATGACTTTCTTTGGCCAACGGTATATTAGCAAATATGATGCAGGCAGAAGCTTGAAAAAGTGTGTGCTTGTTTCTGTTTGAATATTGCTCTTATGCACTTTCTATGAATACCTGCTGGAGGATAAGTTTCCTGGAGTAAGACTGAATCACCCTCTCATCCCAACCACAGCAGTCTAGAGTAGCCCACAGCTGGCTGACTTTCAGCTTTGTAAGCAAATTCGCTGGAGACTAAGAGAGATGAACAGCCAAGTCCTAAATAAACGACCCACAAACTCATGGAGGAAATAAATGATTATGTTTAAGATGCTCAATATTGGGGTGCTTTGTTATGCCACGTTATTATGGCAAAATTATTATGGCATATATCCCCTAATGACATATTGCATTTTAAAAATTTATCTACTCCAGAATATAAATTCCTAAGAATGAATGTTCTGTCAGTTATAGTTACTTTTAGTACATGATGTTTGGCATATAGAAAATATTTATCTAATAAAAGTTTGTTGAACTCAATGTGTTTTATGGATAGCAGTGCTTAGGTTAAGTGTAAGGTAGGCAGTGCCATGACAATTCACCTAGGCCATATGAATTGCAGTTGCAATTGTAAGATGCTCTGGAGTCTGGGGATTGAGCAATTATGATGTTGGTCTACTAGTGATTAAAGTTTGGTAAACACTGTCTTAAGGTACTGGGGTGTTACATAATATCATGTTTCAAGCCTTTCTAAATAGTCAAGCAGAGGCAGGGATTTGCAGATGCCTTCTGTGGAACTTCCATAGACATTTCCTCTAATCCTAATATACATCAGATAAGCAACTTGGACAGGGTGCCTAATCAATCCAGGAAGATGCTGTGATGACATTTTCAGAAATGTACAATCACAGAGAACTTTTACCACTGCTGCCTAACATTAAGGGATAGATAGTTTGAAATAGCTTTTTGGTTAATTCACATTCACTGTTAAATACAACAATTTATTGAACACCTAGTATATACATACATAGCCTTGGTCTGGGCCCTGGGGATACAAACATCAAAAGACATAGTTTGTTTATTAATACAGCAAAAGAATCACACTTTTTGAAAAAAATTGCTCAAAACAATTAATGACATTCACTAGGATAGGGGATGGGGGCTACAAAAATAAAAATATATAGATCTCTCTAGTCAGGTACTACATATAGCCTAAAGCTGAGTCTCTTTCTGATCTCATTCACTTTGGTATCAAGTCCCATGACCCACAATCATTTACCACTGAACATTTAAATAATAATTTGTAATTTGTTTAAGTGCTTAACCATAGTTGTCAACCACCATGTATCCAGTTTCCAGAAGTCAAAAAGATAATTGAATGTATCTAAGTAGCACACTCAGTCACAACAACAGAGCTTAAATGCAAGACTTCCCTCGTGTAATTTATAAGGCAGGAGAAGTGACTTTCTTGATGTTTTACTACTGTGATCGGAACTATTCTGTACCTGTTTTGCAGAACATCATTTTTTAAGTTAATATGGTCTTGAGTATGGCCCCACATACACTTGTGCTACCCGGTGAATTTGATATTTTGTTGTCATTGTCCAAATTAGCCAGCTGTGCCAAGATGGACTGACTGACTGTTGCATACTTGGTCTCTCCCAAATATATGTGTAGTATACATATATATCTAGTACATGAGAGCTCTCCCTTCACATTTTCTTTACTATTTTAAAATTTTTTAATTCATAAATTTAAGTATCAGATGGAATGTTTTTTTTTTTTTTTTAAATTTTGTTTATTTATTTTTGGCTGCGTTGGTCTTTGTTGCTGCACACGGGCTTTCTCTAGTTGCGGCGAGCGGGGGCTACTCTTCTTTGTGGTGCGAAGGCTACTCTTCTTTGTGGTGCGAGGGCTTCTCATTGCAGTGGCTTCTCTTGTCGCGGAGCACAGGCTCTAGGTGCGCGGGTTGAGTAGTTGTGTCTCACAGGCTCTAGAGCACAGGCTCAGTAGTTGTGGCGCACAGGCTTACTTGCTCCGTGGCATGTGGGATCTTCCCGGACCAGGGCTTGAACCCGTGTCCCCTGCATTGGCAGGTGGATTCTTAACCACTGCGCCACCAGGGAAGTCCAGATGGAATGTTTTGAAGCCAAAAAATGACCGACCTGGACTCCTGAGCTCCATGATTTATGTGTTCCTTGAATGCCATAGAGTGACCATATTACCCATAAAATATTCACCAATCAAACAATTATATGTAAATCAGATTGATGTTATAGAAATTTCTTCCTTCTCTATTTTATTTGTAACAAAGGCAGTATATATATTTTTTAATTTAAGTTGTCTTAGCTGCATGACAACTTTTTCCACTTTGGAGCTAGAAAAGTTACAATTCAAACTCTTTACATTAACATGCATTGGATATCTTGGAGAGAGAAAGTATGACTATGCATGTTTCCGCAATCTATTTCAATACAGAATCTGTCTCCCCACCCCCAGTGGTACACCTAGCTGAATTAATATTTTATAGAATATGGTTTGGGAAATTCTATGTAATATATACATATTTGAATCATAGCTTTATACCTGACCAATAATAATATTTCAACATTTAGTTAACTAATTACTAAATTCAACATTTATTAAGCACCTACTATGTTTCTGACTCCCTTCTGGGTTTAGGAGGAAGATACGAAGATGGTCTTTATACTCTTTATAATTTATTTTGTTATGTATTTTTAGTATATAGACTAGTTCGGGGTAGTACTGACCAGAAGCAATAATAAAACAAAGATACACATTTCAATTTATAAACCAACTAGTAAAGGTAAAAAACTTGTAATTTGGTTGTGAACACTGTAACACACAAAGGCAGGAGCTGGATGTATTTCTCCATTTCGCTTTTTTTTTCATGTATTTCTCCTTCTACCATTATCTTTCCCCTTTATTCCTGACTCCTTTTCTGTTTCGATTTATTGTCAAAATGCATACATGTATGTCTTTTCACTATCTGTTAAATCAATATTTTCTTAAATATTGTACTAAGTTAACCTGGTCATATTTACCTGGCATTTTGCCAATTTGACTTTGCTCTCATTGAGGGCAGGCAACTTTCAGAGCACCTTATCTTGCACGAGTTGTCTTTTAGTTATCTTTAGTTGTCTTTTAGTTATTTGGTAACTTGATTTAATTGAGTCATCACTTCTGTATACCAGTAGTGCTCATGACATCGAGCATTACTAATCCCATCGGTGGCCCCCAGGGAAAAGGGAGGTGAATGTTGCTGTACTAACACTAACAGGAAACACTGGGGAGACTTTTAAGTGAATTTTGAAATTGGTGACCTGGCTGGAGAGAAGGTATTTTTTTGAGCTTAGGCTGATATGATATATTCAAACATATATGCTCCTCTTTATTTCTCAAGCATATGTATCAAAGATTTTACCATGATTTAAATCTGATTCAGGTGGTGAAACATCTGGAAATCATGATGGCATTTACTGAACATCATAAAATGTTGACATATAAAGCTAAAATTGTGTAATGTACCATTTTGTGCTAAATCACATGCCATCTTATGCTAGATTCTCCTATAGATGAGGAGTGGCAGGTGCCAAATATACAAGAAAAACTATGATGAAAATACTTTAAAGAAATTTGATTTACAAATTAATGAATTGGGAAAAAGTCTGCATTGTTCAATTTTGGTCATGAAACCTCCAAATACAGCTACCAGAACGATCGTTTAAATAGCCTAAATGTGTACCCAACAGAAATGTGATTTTTTAGTTAAGAGCAACTCTACAATATTATATTTCATAGGCTGAAAGATGGAAGTACTAGTCTGGATAAAATTATTCCCCATTTTTAAACTAAAAAAAAAAAAAAGAAAAAAGCAAAATTGGTTACAGCCCTGTTTCTGCAGTTAGAGAATTAGAAGAATTTGGGTTAGTTTGACTCTTTTGTTTTGCACATTTCTAATCCATCTTGGTATTTCGAGAAAAAAAAAAGAAGAGTTATAAGGAGAACATCTGTTGCTATTCATGTCATTTTTCATCTACATCAGGTTCCATCGTAGTTTAAGAGGGCCTCTCTCCCTCTCTTTTTTAAAATTGTAGTCCTTAACCAAAATTCTAAGGATTTTGCATTGCCTTTTTCACTAAAATTATTAAAGCAAACTGATATTGTTCCCCTCATCCTTTCCTATGTCTGTCAATAAAACTCTGTTTTCTTCCCTTTCATATTCCTCCCAGGTAAGGGATTGCCCCCTCCTCCTCTTCCTGTTCCTTCTCCTCCTCCCCCAAACCCTTCCATATGTGCTGTGCATGTTTTCCTTTCCAGTTTACTTAGGTTTATATTTTCATATTTACTGCCTCTCTGTATCCTATCCTTCATTCCCCAACCCAATCTTAAATTTCCTATTTTTTGCCCCTTTGCTTTCAAACTTGGCAACTTTGGAATTAAATAAATAGTAAAAAGCCTATTTCTCTTTCATTCGCAAGCATCTATTGAGCACCTACAGATGCCAGGTGATGTTCTACATACTGAGGATAGGCTGGGGAAACAAGACTGGTGAGGTTTCTGGTTGAATGGAGCAAATATTTTAGCATAGGGGGTAGGGGAGGATAGATAATTAAGAAAATCAGGTAAATTTAAGTGTTATATAAGGTTGCCAGATTTAGCACATAAAAATACCAGCTGTTGAGATAAATTTGAATATCAGATAAATAATAATCTTTTAACATAAGTATGTCCCATACAATATTTGGGGTAAAATTTAAATGTAGTAGAGATTGACTGGGACAGTTCGAGGCAATTTTGCAGCTGTCCTTTTCCCAGGGACATATATGTACAACTTGCACCCATGTGCCCATACTCATATTATTCTCTTGTGTACAGTCTCTCACTCCTGCACTCCAGTCTCAGCTGATCTAGATTTTGCTCATTTTCAGGTTCTGCCTTCTTTAAACATTTTCCTGCAATGATGCCAACTCACATCACTCTCTTCTTTAATAAATCACCTTTACAGTTACTATCTACGTTACACCATTAACATGAAAATACATGGTTCTAGTCCAATGCCGATATCCTAGAATCAATCTGCAGTGCTCTGCTGCCATATTCATGAACTCTCCTATATGTGTATTTCTTATACCTCCAAGTTGTAAGTACAGCAACTGTGAGCAAAGGCTCTGGAGTCAAACAGTTCAGGGTTCAAATCCTGATTCTGCTACTTACTAGGACCTCACACAGGTTACTGGCTGTGCCTCAGTTTCCTCATTTGTAAAAAGCGGAAAATAAAAGTCTCTCTCTCTCATAAAGTTCTTATTAAATATGACTATGTATGTTGAATACCTGCCTTACCCATATTAGATTTCCTCCTCCTCCTCCTCATTATTATGATTATTACCATATACATACAATTTCTAGCATAGTGCAGATTTGGGCAAAACTATTAACCAATACAGAGCTTCAGTATTAAGTGATCATTGAAATTAATAATGCCTCTATAGTTTTGCTTATATCTTATATGTACCTGGCCCTCTTTCTGGTCACAGTGAGCAGTCAGGAACAATTTGCTTTGTATTCTTTTAGCAGAAAAAGAATTTATAGATTACATTAACTGGGGAATGAAAAAAAGGGAACATATTTAAAAGCACTACCATCCAAAAAAAAGAAAAACCCCAAAACTGTAATATGTGAATTAAATGCTATCCATGCCTATTGTCTCTCATCTCCTTTGAAAAGGAAATTTCCAGAGGGCCATTCTCTTAAATGCAGAAGCTTTTGTAAGAGGCCATTCTCTTAAATGCAGAAGCTTTGGGTCACTGCTAAAAGTATTTAGTGACAATTGTGGTGATGGCCCCCTGATGATCTGTCCAAAAAAATTGGATTCTACAGCAGGTTTCTATATCTTCCATGCAGCAGGAAATTACTCATTTTATATTATGTTTTTGTAATTATTTGTCATAGTTATGTCTGTAGCCAAGTTTGTAAATTGAATTCTACAGCATACCTTCTAATGTTATGAGAAATAAAATCTTTTGGGTTGAAATAGTGTATGTTTGGTCTTGCCAAAGAAATATGGGGGAAGCCTAGAATAAAATAATATGTCCCATCTGCATGAGAGATTAGTGGAAATGAAAAAATCATTATTACTATAAGTCTACAGTATACTTACTATTAAAAGTCTATAGTACACTTCTTAAATATGAGAATTGTGAAAGAAATACCTCCAAAATAGCCCACTAAACTGTGGTAGCTGAAGGTGAAAATTCCATTAGAATAAAAAACCAGAAGTTATTCTGAATGTGGTACTCTCTATTTGGAAAAATAAATCTTTGGGATAAATAATAGCATGTTAGAATTAAAATGACTATAAGACTATGGCTAGAAAAGAGGATCATAATAAGCTCTTCTCACCCCACTCTCAAAAACTGGATTTCTCTCCTTTTTTTAGATTGTGTGAATACTCTAAATTACATCCAGAAGCAAACTGTCTTCTAGAGAGGCCTATAAATGGTCGCCTACACCACACACATGTACACACACATACACACACACAAACACACACATAAAGATTTTGAGCTTGAATGACCATAAAAAGTTGATTTAACAACAGAAATAGAATAAAATTTGAATTACCATTATTCTCATAATCACTTTATGGATTAAATTACTATATGTGACTGAAGCTAAACTTTTAATTTTTATGAATTGAATTATACTTTTCTATTGCCTTTCATATTCAAGATGTCTTATTACTTATTTTAAACCCAAATCATAATGAGATTTAAGGACAAGGTATATTTGTCACCAGTGTTTTACATAGTGTGATATATGAGCTTATTCCATTTTTAGATAACTTCCCCAATTCTATTTTGAGTGATAGGGATCTATGTTGGGTGATATGAAGAGAAGAAAAAGGCCTAACCTTCTCCAAATATCTCTCCTAAATGCCTGGATGTGGCATCCTTTGCTCCTCCTTTCCTAGATGAAATTCTGACTGTTAGTATAATTGGAGGAATAGACAAAGGCCTCAGGAACCATTACATTTACTCCAGAAAGCTGATATGCATGACATCAGGGCAGTGTGTGTGAGTGTGTGTGTGTGTGTGTGTGTGTGTGTGTGTGTGTGTGTTGAGGGTGAGGGTTGGGGGAGAAGTTCCCTGAAAATGCCCCTTGATCCCCAGAAGGACCCACTACTTTTCTTCAAATCAACTAATAGGTGGCCAGTGAAGTATATCTGATCTAATGGATTTAGGATTTAGGAAACTCTCAAATGAGGGGGACACAGATGAGTAGCAGAATACTGGATAAGAAAAATAGAGCGGGTGCAAATGAGGAAGGAGGTAAAGGACAAGTTCTAATTTCATACTTCCTATGTGTGAAAAGGAGGAAACTGAGGATCAGGGAATCTAAATAATTTGGTAAAGGTGCTGCAAACTGTGCAGACTGATATTTGAACCTGGGTTAAATGACACCAGGAAGGTTCTTAATAAAATTCCTAACCAGACCAAAAATAATCTCCATGATATCTGCTGCTAGAAAAAGGATACACTTAGAAGTTAATTTACAATTTATTTTAAATTCCTCATCTTCAACTGCCTTGGGACAGAAAGCTTCATTTCCTTTGCCCAGAGCCCCCTCAGTGAGTGCTGGCTGGTCTTTTCACTGAGTCTTGAGCAGCCTGCAGTGACCTGCCCTTGAAGTGCGAGTTAACAACCTTTGCCCAAGCATTCTCTGGCTCTTTGTACATCTTTAATAGTTTCCTTGACGGACTATGAAGAACTGCCAGATGACAGTTCTATTTCATTTTTGTCACTGCCTGCTGCTCCTTTTTTCTCTCTGGCTTTTTCTCAAGGGCATGATTCTATAAGTCAATGTGGCAATGTTCACGATGGGTATTGCTCTTTCAACCACTGTATATTGATGCAGTGCAAGCAAGTCATGGACATGTCAAGATTTCAGGCCTTCAGAAAAGTAATCAAGGAGTATTTTATAAACTCTAATGTCCTTTCCATTGAAAGCAAATTGAAACTGGGGATTGGGATCTGATATTAAGGGTTTACTTTAAAACACTGCTGCCAGAGGCATAAAAAAGGCCCTTTGATTAATATACCACAGAATTGTGTTCGCTTGGAAAAAACACAAGTGATGTGCTTTTGTTTGCCAAGTTTTAAATAAAACATTTGTCATTCTTGCACGCTGTTTATTACTAATTGCACAATTATTTTATTATATGGCACCAGCAAAATATGATTTAAAGCTCCTTCTGCGTTTTCTGTTTTAAGTAAATAATCACTTTAGTCAAAAATTATTTATTAAAAATTTTCAAACATAATGGAGATGTCAAGACTTTTTATTAGTGCTGCATAATGAAATAATTGAGGAATTAGTAATAAATTTTTCTTCTTGTAATTTAGAATAAAGAAAAAACAATAACTAAGGCTTTCTTTAAGAACGTGAGATTCTTAAAATTATCTCACATAAAATTATGCTGATGAACGTCATGTGTTTCTTTAGCAAAAACCAAATGAAGCGGCTTCTCCTTGTCGTCTCTGCTGGATCAGTACAGCTATCATACACTGCATGGATGTGCAGATTTCTTTAGATATTATTTCTTTTGATTATCTCAGTATGGAGGGGGCAGGTTAGTTTCTTTTTTAAAAAAAATTTTTATTAGAGTATAGTTGCTTTACAATGTTGTGTTAGTTTCTGCTGTACAGCAATGTGAATCAGTTATATGTATACATATAGCCCCTCTTTTTAAGATTTCCTTCCCATTTAGGTCACCACAGAGCACTGAGTAGAGTTACCTGTGCTATACAGTAGGTTGTCATTAGTCATCTATTTTATACATCGTAGTGTATATATAGCAATCCCAATCTCCCAATTCATCCCACCCCCCCCCCCCTTCACCCCTTGGTGTCCATGAGTTTGTTCTCTACATCTGTGTCTCTATTTGGCAGATTAGTTTCAAATATTAGTACCTTGATATTTTCAAAAACACTTTCATAATGATCATTACCTTTCATATGTTACCAAACTTCAGCTTTTATACGAAGAGTAGGAAATATCTTTAAAAGCTAAATGATACCTTTTTATGACATCATGATCAATAAATGCTTACTATGACATCTACTGTAAGGCATCCTCTCAGGCACTGTGAGGGACATGAAGGCAGACAGGTATGGACCTGCTTTCAAGGAGCTCACCATCTAGCAAGGGCGATAATGAATGTATACGGGTCATTAGAGTGCCAACTAAAGAGTAGACATTGGCAGAGTGATATGGGTTTTCAGAAGAAAGAAAGAAGCCTTATGGCTTGGGAGAGAGAGATATGGAGGGCATGAAAGGGAAACTATCAAGGGATTGACATGTGGGCTTAAAGGATGGGTATTAATAGAAACAGCTAACATTTACTGAGCTCTTATGTTACCAGGCACTCTTTGACTCTAAAGTCTTTTTTCTTAACCATTAAACCATAGGATGTGGTTCCTATGGAGGGACACGTATTCTTAGCAGAGGAAACAGTATGAGCAAAGGCATGAAGGGGACTGAGTTCTCTCTTTTAAATCATTTGTAGCTAGTACCGTAGGTACTGGTGCATATAGGAGATGGAGCCACACCATTCAATTCCCTGCAGTAAAGACTAGTTAGTGCACTTTCAGCTTGTAGTGTATGCCAACAGCAATATGAGCCCTAAAAAAATAATGTTTTCACCATGCAATCATATATTTCTTAACAAAATGTTGTCCTCTATTCTTCCAACTGTGAAATTCTAGAATTAAGCACCAAATATACAATAGAATTAGAATCATAAGGAGGACATTCAGGGTCTGGACATTCTGAGTCTGGCCTCGATTTACTTCTCCTCAATCTTATTTTCCTCTTCACACACCTTATGCTCTAGTCAATTAAGTTACTGTTTCCCTCATGTGCCTAGTCCTATCACACAACCCACTGCTCTTGCATGCCCTTGGGCTTCTACGACTAGTTCAGCCTAGAACGTCTTCCCTGTAACAACTAGAGCTCTTGGAGCCACATTACGTTTGGGGGATGTTGAGTGGCATGCGTCCTGATCTGGAGGATAAATTCTCAGATCTTTTGTGGGTGCTTACATTTCTATTACATTTATGAGATTGCTTATTGTCTCAGAACTGATTTGGAAAGATTGTGGGCCTACAAGTTAACTAAGCCAGCTCTTCATCTCAGCCCCTTTCAAGGGCCATGCCCCTCTAGTTTATATTAGAGAATAGAACCCTTTATTTTACCTACCTCCAGAGCTGTTCCCTTTCCAGGATTCCTCATCAATTCTCTCACTGTTCATGGTGCTCCAGGTAACACCGTTCACTTTCCTGAACTTCATTGTTAACTCTCCTCTTTTCTAACACTGGGAAATTCTGGGAAAGTATCTTTCTTCCTACTGCTACCATGTAGTTCATTACTCACTACTTAGAAAGTCCTCTGGATCATTACACTCCTATAAATTTACCCAAGAGAAATGAAAACATATGTCTATACAAATCTTTGTAGCAAATGTTTATGATGACATTGTTAAGAAACCACTATCTGTTTTCCAAAGTAGTTAATCATTTTGCATTTCCACCAGCCATGGATGTGAGTTCGTTGCAAATTTAGCAATGTCAGTGTTTGAAATTTTAGCTTTTCTACTAGATGTGTAGTGGTATCTGATTATGGCTTTAATTTGCATTTCCCTAATGACTAATGTTATTGAGTATATTTTCATGTGCTTATTTGGCATCCATATCTTTTATTTGGTTAAATTCTATTCTTTTTTGACTATTTTTAATTGGATTGTTTATTTATTATTGAGTTGGTTACTTCTAGCTTTTGGCAATTATAAACAAAGCTACTACATGTTTTTGTGTGAATGTAATTTTCAATTCACTTGGTAAATACCTAGGAGTGCAATTGCTGGGTCATGTGGTAAGTCTATGTTTAACTGTATAAGAAACTGCCAAATTGTCTTTCAACGTGGCTGTACCATTTTGCATTTCTACTAGTAATTTATGAGAGTTTCTACTGGAATTTGAGTTGAACTGCATTGAATATATACCTCAGTTTGGGGAGGATTGACATACTGACAGTATTGAGTCTTATAATCATTTTTTTTTTTTTTTAAAGTAAGAGTGTTTTTGTTTATTAATTAATTAATTAATTAATTAATTAATTTTTGGCTTTGTTGGGTCTTCATTGTTGTGCACAGGCTTTCTCTAGTTACATCAAATGGGGGCTACTCTTCGTTGTGGTGGACGGGCTTCTCATTGCAGTGGCTTCTCTTGTTGAGGAGCATGGGCTCTAGGCATGCGGGCTTCAGTAGTTGTGGCACATGGGCTCAGTAGTTGTGGCTGGTGGGCTCTAGAGAGCAGGCTCAGTAGTTGTGGCGCACGGGCTTAGTTGCTCCACGGCATGTGGGATCTTCCCAGACCAAGGCTCGAACCCGTGTCCCCTGCATTGGCAGGCTGATTCTTAACCACTGCGCCACCAGGGAAGTCCGGAGTCTTATAATCTTAAGAATGATATATCTCTACACTTATTAATCATTGTTAATTTTTCTCAGCAATATTTTGTAGATTTCAGTGTACAATTCTTATACACCTTTTATAAAATTTATCCCTAAGTTTTTACATATTCCCTAATATTGTAAATAGTATTTTTAAATTGAAATTTCCAATTGTTTGTTACTACTATGCATAGATAAAATTTATATTGACTAAAATATTCTATATAGATGATCATATTTTCTGCAAAGAAATTTTTATTTCTTTCTAATCTGCCTTTTCTTTTTATCTTCTATCCTTATCAGCAAGTACCTTCAGTATAATGTGAATAGAAGCAGTGAGAGGGGGAATCCTTTCCTTGTTCTTGATCTTACAAGGTCTTTCACAGATAGGTATGATGCTAGATGTGAGGTTTTCAAACATACCTTTTAACAAATTGAAGAAGTCCTTTTCTATGTTTAATTTGTTGAGCATTTTTATCAAGAATGGATGTGGATGTTTGACAAAGTGGTCAATACATCGATAAAACACGACAATCCTAACTGTATCTGCCCCAATCCTTACTCTGAAATCTATTTTGTCTGATATTAATGTAGCTACTCCAACTTTCTTTTTATCAAGCTTAGCATCTTTTCCCATTCTTTTACTTTTAACCATTCTGTAGCTTATATTCAAAGTGTGATTCTAATAGACGTATACAGTTGGGTCTAGGTTTGTTATTCATCAGACAATCTGCTCTTTAATTGAAGTATTTAGACTATTTACACGTAATGTAATTATTATTACATTATGGTTGGGTTTAAATGTACTATCTTACTATTTGTTTTCTCTTTGTCCCACCTTTTTTGTTCCCCTTTTGGGGCTTTTTTTTAATATTAATTAATTTTTGTTTTTCCCTTTTGGGGTTTTTTTTTAATATTAATTAATTTTTGTTTTTCCATTTCCTCTCCATTGCTGGTTTATTAGCTATACTTCTCTTTTTAGTTGGTTGTTCCTCACTGCACAGATTAGACTGAGCTTTACAATGGTTAACCACTTGTCCAACATCACAGAATAGTTAAGCCAAAGCCCTTACAATAGCTTACAAGGCCTTACATTTTCTAGCCTTCAATAGCTCTCAGACATCATCTTTTTGTACCCTCTCTGTCACTCACTCTGCCCCAGCCACACTGGCCTCTCTGCTGCTCCTCAGACATGCAAGACACAGCCCCAGCTAAGGGGTCATTGGCATTGACTATTTGCTCTGTCTGGAAGTCTCTTTCCCTAAGTATCTACAACGTCTAACTCACCTCCTTCAAGTCTTTGCTCTAATGTCACTTTTTAAGGATGCCTACCCCAGATATAATATTTAAAATTTTATCCTTCTCCTCAATCTTCACTGCCAACCCTTCTTACCCTGCTTTATTATTTTTTAAAATAGCATATACAATTTTTTTAGGTATTATGCTTATTGTTTATATCTTTCTTTCTTCCAAAAGAATGTAAGCTGCATGCAATCAGTAATTTTTTTTTGTTTTGATTAATGATATATTCTAACACCTAGAATGGTGCCTGGCACGTACTAGACATTTAACAAATGTTTGTTGAATGAATGAATACATTAGCAAGAATAAAGCACAATCAGTAAAGCTGATTACACTGAAATATAGCTATGTAAAAACACTTGCAAAAACTATGTTCGACATGGGACTATATATGAATTTTATTCTGAAAATGTCATTCAATGTTGTTAAAACTCTATAAAATAAATATAATGTAGATAAAGTCAAGCATTTCATGTAGGAAGAGGCCATGTAAAGAGAGAAATAATTGGGAGACAGAAGAATAGGAGGTTGCCTGTCTGCTGTGATTCAAGAGGTTTTGAGCAAAAACCTTTTCTAAGCATTTTTCCTTTCCTCTCTCTCCATCATCTGACAGAGTCTAAAATTCCACTATTAGAGAGGTACACCTTTCAATTTTATGGAGTTTTTTTCTTAATCTTTAGGCATTGCTATCAAAATGCAAATACTCCTGAAAAGGGTGGTAATATACTTTAATCTAGTATAAATTTACACTTTGGAGAGGATTTACTGACATCATGTTTAAAGCAAGTGCTTCTAAGAATGGGACCTGTGTGCTGACAAATAGAGCCTTCCCATGACTAACTTGACCAGCTTCATAATTCAGGCTGACGTGGACATTTTATTGGCCAGTGTAGCCACTGAGTGCACACTCTCATGTGTACATCCTGATGAAAGGGAGATTCAGAGGGACTTATTGGTAGGCACATTCCTTTTTGGAGCATTAAAAACCAGATCCTTTTATACACGAAGCTTCATCTTTGGTAGATAAATTTAGTATTTACTTAAAAAAAATTAAACAGACAGTGGTTTTCATTAATTCATAAAATTTTAAAATAAGATGGACCTTGTCAGGCAATGGCAGAGACAAGGTTGTGTGCCTGCTTTTCTATTTACAATGTAATGAAACCTTTAAATCCAGAGGTCCTCATGACTTTGTTAACTTCTTATTTATCCAAAGAGATACCAGAGGTGATGGAGGCAAACATCAACAATCGTAACCCATCTAGAAGAGAACACACATGAAGGTAGGATAAGGTTCACTGAATTCAGAGGTGAGGTTATGTCTATGTGGTTCACCCAGAGTTATAGGAGTTTGAGTGATTCTCTTAAATTTGTAAAGTGAACTAAAAATAAAACTTTGGCATTTTCCCCCATGCTGTGTGGCCCTGATTATAAATGAATGGTCAATTGACAATTTCTTCAACAACTAAGAAGTTCTCAAAAGGATCTATTGAAAGATGAGATAAGAAATGAATGCCAAGGCATAGGAGTAAATTTTTTAAAGCAGACAATTCAATTACTCTTCCAATGAAATAGTCTATCATTATTATTCACATACCTTATCCCTTCTCATATTTTTCCAGAGCCTCTCTGAGCCTTAGTAGTATTGGATGCCTGCTTGTATCTTAAGGGTCTTTAGATCTGTAGGAGTTCACTACCGAAATGTAAATGGCACTAAGAGGACTGTGCACAAGCCTTCAGAAGTGTATTGGACGACATCACCCTGAAAGCAATACAGCGTTTTTAATCAGGAGGCAATACTGTTCACTTTTCCTTTGGATGGTAAGAGGGAAATCACTTAAGGTTTGCTTTTTTTCTACCTCATATTTTGACTATTTATTCTATGGTTGACTCATAAGCAAAATGGGAGACAGGTAATCTGGCTAACCCATGGTTCAGCAATTCCTTTTAATTTCTGAATTATTCAGGTTAATTACAGTCAATAGTCTATTCAAATATCTAATAATTATCTGACTTCTCTTTGACCACAGAGATCCCTGAAAACTTAGTATTTATCGTGTAGATGATAACAGTGGACCTTTATCAAGTACTTCTTATGAGGAAGGACCCATGTCACGTCCTTTTTTTAAAAATAAACTTCTAGTTTCAGAATAATTTTAGATGTATAGAAAGATTAAGGAGATAGTACAGAGAGTTCACATATACCCTGTACTCAATTCCACCTATTAATAATTAATTATATGTACATGTAATGCTACATCTGGTACATATACATTAATATGGTACATTTATCACATTTTAATGAGCCAAATATTTATACATTATTAACTAAAATTCATTATTTATTCAGATTTCCTTTAGTTTTATCTAATGTCCTTTTTCTATTCCAGGATCCTATCCCAAATAACACATTACATTTAGTTGTCCTGTCTCCTTAGGCTCCTCTTGGTGTGACAGTTTCTTAAACTCCTTGTTTTTGATGATCTTGATGGTTGTAAGGAGTATGGTCAGGTATAGATTGTAGAATGTTCTTCTATTGGTATTTTTCTGATGTTCTCATGGTTAGACTGAAGTTATGGGTTTGGGGAGGAAGATAACAGAGATACTTTAATAAGATAATAGGAAGATACTTTACAGAATAAAGTATCATTCTCATCATGTCAGATCAAGGGTTCATGCTGTCAAGATGACATCATTATTGATGTTAACCTTGACCACCTAGCTGAGGTAGTGTGTGTCAGGTTCTCTCAGCTGTAAAGTTACAATTTCCCTCCCTCCCTAACCCCTTCCATACTGTTCTTTGGAAGGAAGTCACTATGTATAGCCCACATTTAACAAGTGAAGAGTTATGTTCTACCTCCTTGAGGGTGGAGTAGATACATAAATTATTTAGAATTTTTCTACATGAGGGATTTGTCTGCTCTCCCCAACTTATTTATTTATCCAAATGATTTGTTGCATCAATATGGACTCATGGTATTTGCTTTATATTTTTTATTATAACCTAACATTATTTATTTTCCTGCTTAAATTGTTCCAACTTTGGCAATAGGGAGCTCTGTTGATTGACTCCCAAGTCCCTTTAACGTGCCCTGATTTTTGTGGGTTTCTTTTCTTTTTTGAACACTTGCTTACTTTCTGACACTACAAGATGCTTCAGCTTCATCTTGTATATTTCCTGCCTCAGTCCTAAACCCAGCAATTTCTCTAGGATCCCTGGTTCCTTTCAATGGAGAATTAGAAATCAAGAACTGGGTGCTAGATGTGCTCATTGCTACTGGGGTGTTGTCGGTTTTCCCCCTCTTAGCTGACATAGCAAGGAAACATATGTGTATACTAACATCTGTATATACACATATTTATAAATATTTCTACATGTAACCATCAATATCTATATTAAACTAAATATGAATTCATACTGATGTTTCTAACTCGAATCCATTACATCATGGATCATTCTAGCCTCAACCTCTTGCTTATAAGTAGTGGTTGCAGAATTGTTAACCCATGCCTCTATGGGAAGCAACTTAATCAACTAGAGTACAGTACTTATGTGCAGTTTCTATTGCCTTTAGTCATGCAGACTCTACTCATTTCCATAGTTACAAAGGTAAAGACCTTTCCACTCTACCTCCTTCAGTGAGGTTGTTACATATATTTGTAATACAGTTAGATTATTTTGTCACATTCTACAGTTCATCCTGGGAACCTCCAACATTCTAAATGTTTTTTTTTTAATGTGTATATATTAAAGTTTGCTTCTGTGCTGCAAATTTCCATGAGTTTTGACAAATACATCTTGTCGTGTATCCATAATTACAGTGTCATACAGAACAATTTGACTGCCCTAAAAAAAATCACCTGTGTGCCACTTACTAATACCCCTGCTCTGAACCCCTGTGATCACTGATCTGTTTACCATCTCTATAGTTTTACATTTTATAGAATATATTGCAACTGAGATCTTAAAGTATTTAGCCTTTGCAGAGTGGCTTCCTTCACTTAGTAATATATATTTATGTAATCCATGTCTTTCTGTGGCTTGATAGCTCATTCTTTTTAGTGTATGAATAATATTCCATTATATGGATGTGCCATAGTTTATTTATCTATTTTCCTCTAAAGGACATCATGGTTGCATCCAGTTTTGGGCGATTATGAATAAAGCTTCTGTAAGTGTTTATATGTGGGTTTATGTGTGGACATAGTTTTCAAATCAGTTGGGTAAATATATACAAGTGTGATTGCTGGATTATATGGTAATTCTATGTTTAGCTTTACAAAAGCTGCCAAGTTGTCTTCCAAAATGTCTGTAACTTTTTCATTCCCACTAGCCTTGTAATTTCTGTTGAAAGTGAAAATGTATTGAGTAATAGGAACTGAGGTAAATAGGATTGAGTGTGAGGAGTTATATTAATCTGTCTAGTAATTGGACTATGTTTAATATTTGCTGTGGCTATAGATAATAGAGTGTTTAAATTTCTCCATTGTCCTAGTTTTTGTCTCCTTTCTTGACTTTAGGCTTCCCTAAATACTCCTTCCCAGAGGGAGTCTGCAGCTTGCAGCTCTTTAGCTATAATATATCACTATTATATATCAATAGGAGCCCTGTTAATGTGATGGTCAGGTATGGGGGAAGGGAAGTGTTCTATAATCTTGTGAATAAATCTTAGTCTTTTAGAGAGCCTGTGTCTCTGGGAAGCAATCTTCACAAGTATTTCTCCATGATATAGCTTTCTCCTCCTCCCCCATTCACTTCTTTGGCTTCAGCATTCCTAACCTATTTCTTTGAAGCCCTGACCCCTGTAGATTTTTCTTTTTAATCTTAGGTGAGACAGGAAGGCTATTGGGGGAATATCCCCCAGCTGAGATAAGGCTCTGGCAAAGTCTTCTCTCTTTGAGGGTAGGCCTTTGTTATGGAGAAGGTCTGGGTTTACTACAGAGTGATTACTTTTCTCTAACTCCTGCCAAAGCCAGAGCCATGAACTAGGAGATCTTTTGCTGATTTTCACCATGAGAACCTTGTGAGATTCCTGGAGGTAAAACCCATGAGAGTGTGGGGGCCTTCCTAAGACTGCAGCCCCCGAGAGTTTCTCACTCTCATGTTAGTCCAGACTCAGCCTTCAACAATTCATCAAAATTATCATTTAAGTGTTCTTACTAGTTTATGACTCCAGCTGTTCTGTTCCAGGTAAGCAGATCTTGGCTGTGACCCCACTAGATTTGTTTGTCTTTCCAGATTGTGGATGCTGGTTTGCCTTGTGACCTCATTTCTCTTATGAATCCAAAAAAGTTGTTGATTTTTTATTTGTCCAGCTTTTTCTTATTATAGAGACAGGAGTGACAACATCCAAGCTGTTTCCATGTTGGAGCTGAACCTAGAAGTCTTCCATGCCAGGATCTTTACATGCATTATTATATTTAATTTTCTCAACAAGCCAGTTGAGTACAGACATACCTGGTTTTATTGTTTCACTTTACTGTGCTTCACAGATACTGAGTTTTTTACAAATTGGAGGTTTGTGGCAACACTGCAAGTCTGTTGGCACCATTTTTCCAATAACATTTGCTCACTTCATATCTCTGTGTCACATTTTGGTAATTCTCACAATGTTTCAAGCTTTTTCATTGTTATATTTGTTGTGGTGACTTGTGATCAGTGATCTTTGCTGTTACAATTGCAAAAAGATTACAACTCGTAGCAGGCTCAGTGATGGTTAGCATTTTTTAGCAATAAAGTATTTTAAAATTAAGGCATATACATCTTTTTTTAACATAGTGCACGCTTAAAAGACTACAGTATAATATAAACATAACTTTTACATGTACTGGGAAACCAAAATATTTGTGTGACTCACTTTATTTCGATATTTGCTTTATTGCAGTGGTCTGGAACCAAACCTGCAATGTCTCCAAAGTGTGCCTGTAGTTACTATTATTGCCCTCATTTTATATATGAGAAAAATTAATTGACCCATTGAATCTTAAATTTTGTAAATGAGATTAAAAACTAAAATCAAAATGCTATGAATATTAGAGAGGGGAAAAAAGATAGTTTCTTAGGAAAATGCAACTTCTCAAAGTGTTGCCTATATCTGGTTTTACCAAAACTTGTTTGATGGTCACGTTATAGATAATAGCTTCTTTTAAGAATCAGTGTTGAATGATTTAAAAGCACTTTTTTTTTCTTTAAAGCAGAGATTAGTTATAACACTAGGTTATTTTCTGCCTAGGATAAAACTCATATATGTTCAGTTTGCATTATAGCTTCATTTTCATGCTATAATTTCTACTCATGCCTCAAGATTGAGTTATTGGAAAAGCTAGCTTGTGATGAGGTTCTTCTAGTAATTCCAAATAATGAAATACCTTGGAATGGATTCAACAAGTACCAAAAATGCCAATTCGGTAGTTTATTATATTTTAATAAGCTTCAGAATCTTTCTTAATGTACGACAATAGCAATTTTTCTGTATTTGAATATACATTTTTCACTCTATCAGAGGCAACACAGAAGTACATATTCACAGAATAAAATCAAGAAAGTTACATTTCTGTTCATTCTTATATGTAAGTATACAGTAGTTGAAAGATGGATTGAAGTGGTTAAGCGATGTTCTCACAGATTCACTGTGATGTGTCAGATAAAAGAGAACCATTAATTGTATATCTTATTTATGGGCAAACAGAAGTGGGCCCTATGGATTATCAAATTGTGTGAAATATAACTAGGCCTAGTAATGCATTTTTGCTAATCATTCTATTGTTTTTCTGAACCTCAGCAGTAAAATAGTTTGCTTGGTAGTTGCTCAGCGGTTTATTTGCTTTCATGGCATTTGGGGGACTGTTTTCATAATTAATGTTTAAATTATGCTAATGAGTGGTTTGTGCGTTCTTTTTAGAGAAGGCCCTTGGTCACATGACACAGAGCCCTGGCAACATGCCAAACCTAGGAAAGTTCATATAATGTCAAAAGCATTGAAGAACCTGGAGGGCAACAGAAAAATACAGGTGTGCTGTTGTGCTGAGGTGATGAAAGGCATGCTTTTTCATGGCCAGTTCTCTGAAGTAACCTCTCAGGCAGCAGTTGACCTCTGAATGGGCAGGGATATGGTCTTTGGGTTAAAGACCCTATTTTCACAGTGGCTTTGTACTCATTAAGTACAGTTTCTGAGGTATGAATTCAGGGAAAACTATACCTTGTAAGTACAAAGTATAGTCACCAAGAAGGGGTTTCTGCTGCTAATATCTGCAGATTGACTGCCTGTGTCTAGGGGCATTTTAAACCAAAGAAATAGGAGCACCATTACAGAAAGGGTAAATAGCTTCTGTACCTTAGAAACAAGTAACACGTTCAGAAGTGCAAACAGAGGAACCAGAGCAAATAGTGTAGATTACAGTCCTAAAGTAGGGAAACACTTCATGTTCCTTATTGCAGGGATTCTTAATCTGAGATTCATTTGGGCATAGGGAGGAAAGGGGAAGTTTTCACAAATTTCTTGAAGTTATTGACTAAATAAGCCATGTACGTCCATTCTGATAGGAGAGATGCAAGTGCTTTCATCACATTCTCCAAGGTAGGTATTCATTAACCAGAAAGTATAAGAAAGATTAATAAACAGTGAGTTAGTTACATCTTTGAGTGGATACTAAAGAACTATGTTTATATTGCTTAAACTGAAAGATGGCTGAAATATCGCTTTGGGGGTAGGTAGACTTAGATTTGAACTAGAGCTCTATCACTTCAAATGACTTTGGGTAAATTACAGTTCTTATTTGTAAAACAGGGACATACAATGCTACCTGCTTCATTGAGTTATTATATAATTTTCTAATTGAAGAATATAAATGCAATTTTAAAACACCTAGCAGACCGCCTGGTATGTGGTGGGTACTCAATAAATGTTATTTCAAAGGTAGGATTCAAGAGTTGTTATGATATCTATAATTTACTTTAAAATACTTCTGCAAAAAGAAAAAAAAACAAGCAACATGTGTGATGTATGTAGGTACTTCTTAGTTTGAGTCACATGCTATGCACTGTCCTAATCAGAAATTCAGTTTTCAGGGGTGACTAGATGATGACCATCTCTCATACAAGTTGTGGCAGGCACACTTAAGACACAGAGAATTTGTTTCTTTGAACTTATGGAGCAAACTGTACAAAATGTTCTATGCCTGCTTGCTAGTAAATGTTTAATAAATGTCAACACTTTTGGGAGACTTTGGTCAGAAACGTGCTCTTATTGAAGAGGCTATGACTGTAATTATATATAGTAACTATAATTATGTACCAAAAAGGTCAAAATACATGTGAGCAAATTAGCTTAGGCCAGTTTGCAAAAAGAGTTGAAGAGTAAAGCCACCAGGCTGAGCAAAGTAGTTTCATGCATAAGGAGCCCAAGTCCAGGCAGCAATGAAAAGGGAAGGTAAAACAGGCCCACTGTACAGGTGACAACCAGGAGGGCACAACTAACTAAGATCAAAAGAGGTAAAGGCTTCGAATGAAGGCAAAAGGGTCAGGAGGACTGAGAAATCTGAAAAGGCAGGGGAAAGGAAACAGGTAGATAGGCTACAAAACAACTTTGATAATCTAAGGCAGACCTTTGTCTCATCCAGGGACAATTCCTACTAGGGCAATACCCATTTCTGAGCATCTGCAGGTAGAGGTGAGTGAGGTAGATGAGAGAGAAGGGCAGCTGTTGGGAGGTATCTCCCAATATAGAGAGATCCTGACAAGGGCTTCATATTGTACCAATCCCTCTATCTCCTTCTGTTATTCTTTCTATCCTCCTCTATAAGTTACTTGCCTTGAGGATGAGGAGAAACTAAAACCCTCATACGTTGCTGGGGGGAATGTACAATGGTAAACCACTTGGAAAACAGTTTGGCCATTTCCTATAAGGTTAAAGATGTATTTACCATATGATCCAGCAATCTCACTTCTGGTTATTTTTCCAAGAGGAATGAAAGCATACCTTCATACAAAGACTTGTATATGAATTGCTCATAGCAGCTTTATACATAAGAGTCCCAAGTGGAAAAAATTCAAATAGTCATCAACTGGTAAATGGATGAACAGATTGTGGAACATAATACAATGGAATACTATGAAATGACAAAAATAATAAACTATTGATAATCTAATATATTATTTGCTCCAATATTATAATGTACGTTATCAACTTTGTTGCTTTGTGAGCAGCAGGGAGTAGGAGAATTCTTATAAGGAATGTAAAGGCACAAAGGGAAAACATACCTGGTGAGGATTTTGGGCACAGAGACAACTCAGTGAAGAAAATAGTTTTAGTTTGGAGGCTACTCTGAAGATTCTCTAAGCAAGTCACAGAGGGTGTCTACTCCATCTATGAAAGGTGTCAATTTTGGACATTCAAATGACATACAAATGAGGCATTTTGGAAACCATGCCCTCAAGAATTGGAAACTAAGCAATATTTTTTTTTCACTATCTTCATTCCTTTTTAAAAATAACACCTACCTTGTTTCCCCTTTGAAAATAACTTATGCTGTTATTAACTAATAAAAAATTTTTTAATTTGCCATTTCAAATTTTAGCATGACAATTGAATTTCCTTTGAGAACTCTAGTTACTGTGCCTGAAACCAGGAAAAAACAAGGAAAATAAATCCTCTTTGGGGATCTGTAATGGAACCTCTAAACTTGCATGAACCTTTTTGTACATATAGGAGTCTATTGGAAGAAATACTATACCCAAGACCAAGAACATAGTCCCATGGCATTTGGAAACTGAAATTTATAAGCAGGCTAGTAATCAATGGAAAGGTTTTTAATTTAGAGTTTAATCAGAGGATGTTTGATTGCCAAGACTTTAAAAGAAAGCAATTTGTTTCTGTAGGTATAGGCCTTTATGTCAATAAATGATTATTATGTATCTCAATAATCTCCAGTAGAATTAGCAGAAGAGTTTTCTTTAACAATAGTTCCTGATGAAGTTTCTCCACAAACTTGTGTTCTCCTAGTGAAAGTTAACTGTAAATGCATTGTCTCCCTGAATTCCCCCCTTTCTGAAGGGTGGGAAGGGGTGGCACAGGATTACAAAAGGGAAGTATCTCTAGCAATGGAATTAGAAGCTTTTAATATAGTACAAAAGAGAAAAAATTAGTGAACTGTACCTTCTTATAGGTACAAGTCTCTGCCCCATCCTCTGGAATAGATTGTACAGAGCCTTTGGATTACTACTAGTCAATTTTAAATCAATGTCTTTCATATGATGAATTCAGAGAAACTTGTATAATACTTGATGTTTTGCTTTCCCACCTGCCCTCCTAATGTCAGTGCTATGAGGCAAAATGGGTGTAGGGGAACAGAAATCAGGCATTGGAAGCAAAGAGTCAGGCACGCTTGGGCTCTCAGAGGACATTAGGAATACACTAGGTAAAGTTATTGAGGCAACTGTCTCTATGACAACTAGTGCTTTCTTAAGAGAATAAAGACAAGCCACAAACTGGAGAAAATTATTTGCAAAATACATATCTGATAAAGGACTTATAACCGAAATATATGAAGAACTCTTAAAACTCAACAAGAAAACAAACAATCCATTTTTTAAAAATGGATAAAAGATGTGAATAAGTACCTCACCAAAGAAGATATAGAGATGGAAAAAATAAGCCTATGAAAGATGCTCAACATTATATGTCTTTAGGGAATTTAAATTAAAACAACAATGAGATACACTACTAGATACACTACTAAAATAGCTAAAATACAAAACACTGACAATATCAAATGCTGACAAGTATGTGGAGCAACATGAACTCTCATTCATTGCTGGTGGGAATGCAGAATGGTAGAGCCACTTTGGAAGACAGTTTGGCAGTTTTTTACAAACATAAGTTTACCATATAATCCAGCAACTGTGCATTTACCCAAATGAGTTGAAAACTTATGTCCACACGAAAACTTGCACATTAATATTTATAGCAACTTTATCCATTATTGCAAAAAATTGGAAACTACCAAGATGTCCTTCAGTAGGTGAATGGATAAACTATGAAACATATATACAATGGATCATTATTCATTAAAATAAAATAAACATACATTTTATATTTAAGTATAAATGTTACAATACAGTACATTACAATAGCAATGAAAGAAATGAGCTATCAAGAGCGGAAAATACATGGATGAATCTTTAATGCATATTGCTATGTGAAAGAAGCCAGTCTAAAAAGGATACATACTATATGATTCCAACTTCATGACATTCTGGAAAAGGTAAAACCAGAGAGACAGCAAAAAGATCAGTGGTTGCCAGGACTTCAGGCGAAGGGTAGGGGGATGAATAGGTGAAGCACAGAGAATTCTTAGGGTGGCAAAACTATTCTGTATGATACAGTAATGGTGCATACATGACTTTATGCATTTGTCAAAACCTGTACATTGTGCAACACAAAGAGCAAACCCTAATGTAAACTATGGACTTCAATTAATAATAACGTATTGGTGTTGGCTCATCAATTATAACAAATGTACCACATTAACGCAAGGTGTGTGTGAAGGGACAAAGGGGTATATGGGAACTCTCTGTACTTTCTACATGATTTTTCTGTAAAACTAAAACTGCTCTAAAAAGTCTATTAAAATAAAAAACAATAACAAAAACTATGCTTTCTTGAAATATTGGCCTCTAGGGCCATTAATTTCCCTAACCAATTAGGGAAAAACCTCTAAGCTTCCCTCCTTGATTTTTAGAGGTTACAACATGTGCTCACATTTATTATTCATTCAACAACTACTTACTGAGAGCCAATAATGCCAAGCCTCTACTGTTCTAGATTCTGGAGATACAGCAGTAAACAAAATGGATGAAGTACCTACCCCCATGGAGCTTGCACTTTGTGGCAGACAACAAATACATTAAAAAATCATTAGAATAATTTCAGATCATGATAATCAATGTGAAGGAAATTATAAAATAAAGCATGGTAGTGGAATAGAGAGTGATATGGGTAGGAGTTGGGGAATCAACTTTAGTTAGGGTGATCCTGGGTGGCCTCTCTGAGAAGGTGTCTTTTAAACTGAGCCTTGAGTGTTGAGAAAGAGGCTGCATGGGGAAAGGTATACTAGGTAAGAGAAACAATAAGTTTAAACGACTGAGGCTTCAAAAAGACAATTGGTGTCACCAAGTATGGAGAATAAAATAATGAGTGGAGGAAGATGAGGCTGGAGCAATGGGCTGGCGATGGGTCCTACTGCTGCCTGTTTCCTTTTATTCAGGGAAGCTTCCAGAAGAGAGGTTGTCCCAAAGTTCTTTCCAATGATTTTTGGAAGTCAGTATATGTATACCACTGGACAGACCTTCACTGTCCATTGTATTTATTCAACTGATACCTACTGCATGGCTGCACAAGTAATGCAATAAGAAATTTCTGTATGAGCCAAGAACGTTTCTTAACCATCACGGACTTATACACAAATCTATCTCTGCCATAAGAAATTTCTGTGTGCGCCAAGAAACAGCAACTGCCATCAATAACACCACCCTGTGCTGTGCGTAATATTCTATAACTAAACGTTCTGTTTATAATCATGAAATGTTTCAAACATGATGACAATAACAAAGCAGATATCAAAATACTCATAGCCCAGATTTAATAGAAGTTAACAATTTGCCATTTTGCTTCAGAACTTTCTTTGTTTTTGCTTGTTTTTAAAAGAAGATGTTATAGAATACAGTTAAAGCCCACTCTCCCATCCTTCCCCCCCCCTTCTCTCTTGGGATAGTTACTCTGACGTTCATACGATTTCCAGACATATTCTAAACATTTTCTATAAATGTATTTTTGTCCACAACAATACATAGTACTGCTTCATGTATTTTTAAAGTTTGTATAAACAGTATCATACTTCATATATATTTTGCAACTTGCTATTTTCCCCAAAAGTTGTTCGAGATATATCTAGATTGATTTAAGTAAATAAGATTAATTATTTTAAATCGTGAATGTTGGTGTATGGTGTTCCATAGGGAGAATAAACCACAGTTTATTTATCCATTCCCCTCATGATAGGCAGTTTAACTACTTGACATCGTGCCACAGTGAAAATTTCTGTCCATTTGTCAGTCCTGCCGTGTGATAGAGATTCTCTAAGGCATGCACCCAGATATGGACTTGCTGGATCATAAGGTACGTGCAGGTTCAATTTTATTAGCTGGAGCAAAAACTGCTAGTTGCCAACCCTAAAACTCATTCTTCCTTGATTTTCAGTTAGATACATGGTTGTCTGGAAGAAACATTTCCTACCCTTCCTTGCTGCTAAGTCTGACAATTTAACTAAATGTTGGCTAATGATATGTAAGTGGAAATGTTGTATGACAGTTTTCAGTATATGACCTTAAAAGATAGCTGCCATATATCCATTGACATTTCCTTTGCTTTGTTCCCTTCCTTGTTTCTGGTATCAGAATTACAGATATGTTGACTAAAGGTCTAGGGGCCATTTTGGACTAAGAGCATAAGGGCCCTGCCGTAAGGAAGTCAGAACCAGGAGGAACCTGGGTAACTTCCTGGAGCTGCCTTACCAGCAACAGACTTTATTCCCTGAGACTTTATTGGAGAAATATGAACTTATTTCTTGTATAAGCCTTTGTTATTTTAGACTTTCTGTCACAGCCAGCCAGATATAATTCCAACGAATGCAGTAATACTCCAAGTTAGTTCTCAGTGGTTGTATTGTTTAATAGCCCCACAAGCAACAAATGAGCATGTAATTATCATATGTTATTTTATAATTGTTCAAAGCATTTTATAACTATGTCTCATTTTTATCCTTACATACCATGTGAGAAAGAAGAACAAGTACCTTAAGAACTCCGCTCAGTAGTTCAGAGGGGTGAAACTGAGGGAAGTTCAGTGACTTGACCAATGTCTCATAATTTAGTGTCTGCTGATAGGTAAGGGTATCAAGGATAAATATGGTGTCTTACAGAGAAATGCTGTGCTCCTGTGGGGCTATGTAAAGGGACATTCTCCTGAGTATGATCTAGTTGCCCTGACAAACCTTACCTGTTCTACTCCCAATAATTCATAGAACATTGTGATAAAATCTATCATGAGCTGTCCTACTGCTAAATAGGAACATATTGAATTGTATGCTCTAATGCCCACTTTGGGCACTGGATTGGACTGGAGAGAGTCATGGCAACTCATGTAGCTAACTGGGTTACAGAGAAGGGGAGGGAAAGTGTACATTCATCAGAGGGCACCAGCCAATTGCCTGGTGTCTTGGCACTGCTTGCCAGACAATTTGCAGACTGATCATTGGCATTGAATGTGAAAAAGTCACTGATCTCCATGCACAGCTGGAGGGCACTGGGCTAAAGAACATAATTTGAAAGGGATGAAGGAAATGAGACCTAATCCTATTTTAAATATAATTTCCTTCCTTCCTTCCTTCCTTCCTTCCTTCCTTCCTTCCTTCCTTCCTTCCATGCTACTGTGAGTGTGACTTAGAAAGAAAATGGTGTGGTGTCAGAACTATTCGGCCTGCTAGGTATGGTGGGAGAGGCTGTGCTGAAGGAGTGCCCAAGGACAGAGATGAGTTTCCTAGGAAATGTCCAGAAGTGGCTGTTGACCGGAACTTGAAATGGCCTGAAGATGTGCTTCTGGCTACTGTGCCCCTAAAAGGACTTTGTAAGCACATCAGAGGGCACACTTGTGTCAGGGGGCACTTTGGGGTTTGGTTGATGTCTGTCTGAGGGACCATGAGTTTCCATCTCCCGCCAAGAAGATGTTTGCCACCATCACCTTCTTTGTCACCGCTTATGTCAGGGTGAAAAGGACCTTTGAGTAGAGAAGCATGTTTGGTACAGATATGTGAAAAGAAGAGACTCTGGGGAAAGAAGAGAGACAGACATTATGTATGGCCGCTTATAAACTGAACCCTAGATCAGGTAACTTTAAATATACTCTCTTTAAAAACTTCCCCTGTACCAAATGTGTTTTCAGCTATTATGGGAATTAAGCTGCCCAATTTTAAATCTATTTTCAACACCAGTAAAAATTATAAATAGAGAAGAATAACCTATAAAACAAGCTCACTGTGCTGCAAGATACAGTCCAGTTCATATACGCCCAATAAATGCCAGCAAATTTTCCAAACCAGAATTTAACTATCTGCTTGATGTGGGAGGGCAACATACATGCTTAATAAAAATTTAAAATCCAAGCCTCAGGGCTCAACAAATATAGTTCCTGCCTACTGAAATTCTCATTGAAAATAACATACTGTATGGAAAATGGAAAGTCTAGGGAAATGGAATTTCTACTGAAATTAGATAGACAGCTCTAATCCATTTAATCAACCGACATGAGACACTCGGCTCTGGTTGAACCGTAAAGGCTCTGTTTTTATCTCATTCTGCAGCTTCCTACTGATGGGGAAGCCACGTAGAATGCCACGTGGACTGTGTTTTGAGAGGATCATTATGCAGTGAGAAGAATATACTGGATAGAGATTCTGGACACCTAATTTCCACTTCTGGTATTTCCTCTAAGTAGTTCTGAAGCCATGGATGATCTTTCAGCCTCAGTCTCCTTTATTATAAAATAGGGGAATGGAAGATACTCCCTAATATCTAGTCCAGCTTTAGTGGTCTACTATTATCTTAGCGTTCACTCCACTGATTGAGATTGCTTCTGATAAGAATATGATACAACAACATGGTGGAAACTTTCAGCATTTAACCATATCTGGTTCTCCTCTCCTTCCTGGATCCATTACAGTTAGGTAGGGACATGTGAATCTTTCTGATCAATGGACTCTAGATAGAATGTCTCTCTGGAGTAAAGAATAGAAGAGCAATGAGAGTTCTTCATTGTCTCTACTCCCCTGACATAGCAGCCTTGCAAGCTAAATGTTGAGATAGCAGAGCCACAAGATGGAAATGATCAGATCACTGATACTTGGAAGAGAGCTGCCCTGGAGAGCCATTGAACTTGCAAAGAACTTGGGAGAGTAAGAAATACATTTGAATAAGTGAGATTTTGAGGTCTTTAACTGCAATGTTATCTGTTCTGTAGACAAGAACATATCATTGCCTCAGACCCAGGTGGCTCACCCAGGTGACCCATTTATACTCATGCAGCAAATGAATAATTATTCACAGGCAAAGTCACACAATACATGACACAGAGAGTACATGTCCTTGTCTATACCATTGAAAGAAGGCACAGAAAGAGCGTACAACAATCACTCGAAAAAGGCTTGTTTAATGAAAGAATAACATGAAGTTCCCCCTCCTGTGTGTTTGATGGGAAAAGGGAATGTGTGGGAGGATAAACTCATTGAGAACATCTTTGTATCCTGAGCACTGTAGCACATGGTAGTGCTCAAGAAGTGTTGTTGAATTCAGATGAATTGAGTGAACACTTAGTATGGTGGAGAAATGGCTGACTTTAAAACTGACAATATAGAAACAGATATTGGTCCCATTCCTTACTCATAGCCTACACTTTAAAAATAGAAAATATCTAAAATCTATACAGGTATATGATTGTCAGTCACACATTCATTTATTCAGGAAATATTTATTGAGTGTGCCTGAATTGCTCACAGCACTATGTTAAATATTGGTGATATAGAAGTGGATGAATCCTCATGGAGTTTACATTCTGGGGGCATTGGGGCTGAATGATATCATGGACAGAGGAGTGATAGACACTAAATATTATTTAAATAAAATTGTTTTAAGTATTACCATGGAGAATCAGAGGATGCCTTGAGAGTATACCACTGGGGGACCCAGTCTAGGCTAGTGGTCAGGGGAGGCTTCAAGTTTTAATCCAAGTCATAATCCTTACTCTGATAATTCGGTACCTGAAAGACTTGGCTGAATTTTTCAGCACACATGTGGAATCTTGAGACTGTGGCTTTACTTACAGCCACAGTGGTTGCCAACTGAAACCAAGGCAAATGTTTTTCCAGCATTTGCCTGGCTTTCACTTGGCTTGAATTTCAGTGCACCAACATTAGTCGAGCACCCTGTTGCAGGACTCTGGTCTTGGGAAGTGGAGAAAAGTGAGGAAGGGATTCTATCTTTTATCTGCACCAAGATTTACGTGTGGTTTTGCCACTCTGTAACCTGGAAGCCCTCCTTATGAAAGAGAGACTATTCTACAAATGAGGAAGCTGAGCATGGAAGGGTACGCAACTTGCTCAAAGTCACACAGTTAACAAATGCCAGTGCAAGAATTTGAACTCAATCAATCTGGCTCTAGAATAAAGGCATTTAACCTCTGATTTACACTATATTGCCTCTGTCAGTGCTGGGCTAAATAAGAGCAGAGTCATCTTACTAGGGGGTCAAGTTCTGAGCTTATTATGTAGCTTAAAATCACTGTTAGCAAAATTACCCTGAAGATTCCTAAGAAAGTCTCTTGATAAATCCAATGTGGTATTTTTTTCTGACAGCTTGGGACAGATTGTTGCTTGCTTGGTTGAATACCTGATAAAGTAACTGATGCATGTTTGGGGACAATATTGATAGAAATGTCCACATGTATAGACACTAGAATCACCTGCAGTTGGTGAAATGGTCACTTTGAGAGGTGCAGTGATGCCGAGTCTGGCTGATGACACATGCCCTTTTCTAAAGAATCGCTTACACTCTTTATAGTTTTTCTTTCTATTTGTTTTGTTTCCTTTTTCTAAGCCTACATAATTGAATCCTAGCAGGCTAAGTACACTTTGGATACAACACTACTGTATGTTGATTTGTTACATTTTTTAAGGAATAGAGTCCTTTTATAGACAATATTTATTTCTCTCTTCCTCCCAATTTTCCCAATTTCCTAATAGAAATTGTAGGAAACTTGGGAAGGGAGAAAGGAATATTCTTTAAATGAAGTAGGACTCAAATCATATCACTTAGGTTAGTATTTCTGAGAGGATGACTGGGGCATGGGATTTTAAAAATAATTTTTAATTGGATATAGTTGATTTACAATGTTGCATTAGTTTTGGGTGTACAGCAAAGTGAATCAGTTATACATATACATATATCCACTCTTTTTTAGATTATTTTCCCATATACGTCATTACAGGGTATTCAGTAGAGCTCCCTGTGCTATATATTAGGTCCTTATTATCTATTTTATATAAAGTAGTGAGACATAGCATTTTTTAAGCAAGCTTCCAAAGTGATTCTTATGCAGCCTAAAGTTTGAAAGTCTTCTATGATTCTATCCTATCCTAGTGAAAGAATCACAGTGGGTCATTCCATCCACTGGGTTAACAGTGGAGTTTGCCTTTCATTTTAGCATTCCCTGCAGTTCTATGTTCTGGTGTTACATCTGTGACCCTTAGTTCTTGTTTGCTGATTGTCAGATCTAATGGATCTCAGTGGACTAAGTAGGTCACTCGTCTAGTGCCAGAGAGAATTTCACCAAGTTGAGTTCATGCTACACTTACAACAGGAACTTGAGTACCCAAATATCACTCTAAGCAAGACTGGTGTCTGTTAACTATACCTGTATTAGTCAGGGTTCATTGCTGCAAGCATCAGAAATGGCTGTCTATATTGAGCTGGAAGGGAATTTCCTGATTACCTGGAAATCTCTGGGGACTACCAAATCAGTGGGGACCTGGAGGATCAGGTGGAAAAACAGGCAAGAAGAGAGGAATTCTGGAGGACTGGGAACCAAGAACTGAAGCACAGATTCTGAAGCAGGAAGAGGCTGGAGTTTCTCGTTGCACCCCGTTAAATTCACCTCCCAGAAAAGGGTGTCTAATCTGCTGAGCGTGAGTCAGGTGTGTCTCCTTGATTATGCTGAGGCAGGGAGGGGATGGTCTGGACACCATAGCTCCTACAGAAAGCAGTGGGCACCAACTCCTAACACAAATGCACACAAGGGAAGGGGCTGCTCTCCCAAAGGGAGGCTCAAGTGGGGTTGGAGCCTGGGTGGAAAAAAAGACAAAAGCATATACTCCCATGCCTACCTGGGAGACAGCCTCCTCCTTGCAGGTGACCACATATCTTATTCTAATTTTGGCACCACAATCTAAGCTCTTCTTCTCATCTGTGTTTAAAAAATAGCTTATAGGGAATATTGCTATGACAAATATATAGCCTCTTAACACAAAGAAAAATACATCCACAAATGTTCTTTCTCTCTTTTTCTGCATATCAGCCAGGTGCTTTTATACGCTATGGAAAATAATAAAGAAACTAACTAAGGAAGTTGAAACTGTCAGAAGTATGGAATGGCTTAAAGAAAGTATATTTTGTTTGTTTGTTTGTTTTCTCTACTAATTCACTTCCAGATGCCCGAGGTCACTTATCATTCATTCATTCATTTGGTGTGTCTTAAGATCACGTTGTTGTTGAAGATGTCCTGCAGACTTGGACCAGCAGCTATTACATGTGGTCTCTTATTTATCACTCCTTTCCTGGATGGCTATGCCTAAGCTCTAGGTTTTGCTTGAGTTTGACTTATCTACCTCTACCAGCTTGTAAAATCTCACTTAATTGTTCATTTGTAACTTCGGAAAAACTATCTGAATCATTCTACTGGGATTTACTCAGCCAAATAATGTCCTTTGGTAGAGAAGGGTATTTACATTGCTGTTGTTAATTTCCTCTAACTGTAGGAACCAACTTGACATGGCCAAAGGGGCTGGCTGACAGGAGACAGGAAGGAAATATATCCTTATAGATAGGTAAACACTGAGAGAGAAAGCAGTCAGAAATGTGCAAATATTTATGAAGACATGCACTAAAATGTTCCTGTAATTCTGACTCAGATCCATTCTGGAAAAAGTAGGGTGTACATTATAAATAAAATACCAACTATTATTTGGGGGTTAAAAATTGATAATCAGCTTACAGTGTTTGAAAGAAAAAAATTATACAGTTATGGCAAAGGAAACCGAGGCAGCAGGAAAGTTTTTGATTTGGAGTTGATGGCATAGTAGGTAGCAGCTCTACTAAACCAGAGACAGAGTCGGTAAAGGAAATCCATGCAGGATTCTAATGGTAGACCCTTAAGTAAACACTTGCAGCCATCACTGAATATGAGGTACAACATGCCACCTTTTGAACTTCATTACCACTTACTCTCCTAAATTGAAGGCATATTTGAAATGCTAAGCAATTTACCCTGTATATCAAGGATTACTGTCTTGCTTAAACTATAGGTGCCAAAAATATTGACACATGACCCAATCAATGCAAACAACCTATTACTTACTTTCTGATTGACATGTAACCCTTTTGCTTAGTTAAAAATTTCTTTCCAAATCATTCTAACAGTTATCCTCCTGACTCCTCACGTATGAGAGGAAGGGTAGTCACAATCCCATTTTTACTTTTCCAAGTCAAATTCTTAGCAAATTTATTCTAGATTCAAAAAATAATTGCTATTTTCTTTCTATCTCTTCTCGGGGGGGGAAAGAACCTTCAAGGCCTGCCATGCCTTCCTCTCATGGTGTAGCTGGGAAATGTACAACTCAGAGCTGCTAATGCATGGAATAGATGGACGGTCTTGCTAACTCCTATTATCATCATTGTGTCTAGAGTCTATGTCAGTTCGAAACTAAAATGTCCTCCTTTTCATTGACAGTACTTTAAATATCCCAGCAGTATCTGCATTTATATAATGCCCATCTGCACAATATCAAATCATCTTGACAAATGTTCCATATTTCTATCTTTGTGTGTGTGTGGCTAAGAAAACTGTGAGGTTAAACAAGAACTTTTGGGGGTTATATACATGTCTAAAACTTGCAGTCTTCACTGATAGTAAAAGGGTCATGTACCTTGGAGAAAACATGGGCAAAAATGAATTCAAGTAGATCAGAAATAATTAGTTAGGCCCATTTTATTTTCTACCACACTATTTTACATCATTATATTAAATGCAAGAGACTGGAAAAAATTGACTTTTATTCAATGAGATTTGATTTATTCAACCTGTGTTATTACTGAAAATAGGATACCTTGTTAGTTGGAAAATACACTTAAAATAATGCATTGTTTTGAATGAATTATCAGGTTGATGAGTATATAATGATAATATTGATATTACTTTACATTTGCACAGAATGTTGGCAGTTTACAAAGTGCATTCATATGCATCCCTTTGCTCGATCCTCATAATTCTCCAGGTATTATTGTTCATATTTTATAGATAGGATCTGAAAACTCAGAGAAGGTTAAGTGACAGCTAATAAGTGAAAAGCAAGGCCTCAGTATCTGGTTTTCTGCCTCCAAACCCTTTTCAGTAGTCACTTTTACCAAAAATAACCAAACAGAAAGATGGACCTTATTATTTTTTTGCCTGCACTGTTTCAATGGCCCCTTATCCACTGCCTCTAGCATCATCTTCATACTGCTCTTGATGTTCCCAGAAGCAATTCAAATCAGCATTCTCTCCTAACCGACTCCTCTTGGAGCTCCTTCACCTAGCAGTTAAATTTTGAACTCTTATTTTATCATCCAGTGTCCTTCACAATCCGAGTTACATTTGGCCTCAGCCTCATTCTTTAGTCCCTTGTCCCCTCCACATGGGCTATGTTCCAGCCATAGCAACCTCGAGATTTCCTCAATGTGGTGTGTTGTTTCACAGCTAGTGTTTTTGTACCTGTTGTTTCTTTTCCCTAGAATGCCTTTCCTTTATCCTCTACCTAGTAAGTTTCTACTTTTGACCTGAGAATCAGCCCAAAGATTACCTCCTGGATGAAGCCTTTCCTCCCTTCTTAGGACTCACATACATTTTATTATTGTTAATACAACAGGAAGTTGAAATCATGTGAATGAGCTTCCTAAGGTACAGACCATGACTTGTTGATCTTTGCATGCCCCCCTCCCCCCTGGACCTAGTGCAGTATCTGATATTCAATAACTATTTATGGAATTAATGAATAAGGTATCAATCATTTCTTTAACTGCAGTAAAAATATCTTCATTTATTAGATATCAAAATTCTTTTACAGCAATCTACTTCCAGGTATATATTCAAAAGAATTGAAAGCTGGGTCTTAAAGATATATGTGCATACCCATGTTCTTAGCAGTATTATTCACAATAGCCAAAATGTGGAAGTAAGCAAAAGTGTATCAACAGAAAAAGTGGGTAAACAAAATGTAGTATATACCCACAATGGAATATTACTGAGCCTTAAAAAGGAAAGATTTTGTGACATATGCTACAACATGGATGAACCTTGAGGACATTATACTAAGTGAAATAACCCAGTCACAAAAATACAAATACTGTATGAGCCCACTTATATGAGGTACCTAGAGTAGTCCAACTCATAGAAACAGAAAATAGAATGGTGATTGCCAAGAACTGGGGGGAGAGAGAAATGGGGAGTTGTTTTAATGGGTATAGAATTTCAGTTTTACAAGACAAAAATGATCTGGATATTGGTTGCGCAACGGGGTGAATGTACTTAATGCTACTGAACTGTACACTTAAAAGTGGTTACATTTTAAATTGCATGTATTTACCAGTTTTAAAAGATTAAGTTAAAAAATCCTTTTAAGTAACATTTCCTTCTTCATTAAAGAAATGAATGAACTAAAGAGATTATTTTGAATATTGCTGTATGTATATGTGGTATAGAGAAGAAGATAAGATGGAGCAAAAAACAAAATAAAAATATAAAATATTTCTACTCTCAAGAGCTGGCTTTCTAATTGGAGAGAAAGAAATCAGACAGATAAAGTGCTGATATAATTTCAAAACAATAAATTCCCAAAACAATAGTTTAGTCACTACTGGAGTCCTGAGGTAAGATTGAGTAGAAGAGATTGGAGTTAAACTAGATCGATTGCAGAGCTCTTCAAGGAGGAAGTACATGTGTAGCCTGGTTTTGAAGATTCAGTTGAGCAAGTATTGACAAAGCAGCAGGCAATGGGCTCTGGAAAGATATAGAGAGGGACATGGATGAGCTATTTATGAGAGATATACTTGCTTTACAGGAAGTACTTTACTAAATTCTACAACAGCTATATCAAGTAAGTACTACCTATAATCTCTTTTATTTGAGTAAACTGAGGCACAGATAGGTTAGGTAACTTATCCAAAGAGAACGGATAGTAAATGGTAGAGGAAGGTTTTAAACACAGCAACACTTATGCAATTACCCAATAATGTGCTATGCTCTCCAGTCAATTCCCTTATGAAGTGATCCTCAATGTCTCTGTCTATATCCTCTTCCAAAGGTCCTATGGTTTACTGATGATTTTCAAAACTGGAACCCACTCCTTTAGGAGAGCTTGGAATCCAGCTGATTGAATGTTTACAGATAACTTGATGAAATAAAATAATTTAATAATAATATGAGATATTCAGCTTAGAGAAAAAAATATTTTGACTGTGTTTTGTTAGTCCATTTGACATCAAGATTGAGGTTAGGGAATCTACTTCTCTGGAAAATAGTCTCTGTCATCATGCTGTAGCACTCCAACTCTATTGCTCCATGACTGTTCTTCACGTATAGTACTCTTTTGTGGTTTATTATTTCAGGAAATTTCCTTTGCATCTTGCATAGTCTTTTCAAATGTATCGGGCTGCAGACTGTCATCAACATGTCTGACTTTCCCAGAATTTACATATTTTTTTGTTTTTTCCACGATTGCAGCAGATGTGTTACATTATTTTCAAATGAAAATCAAATATGGATAATAGGGATTCAGTGTGTATGACTGTGGTGGTAAGAGTGGTCAGGAAAAGCCAACTCTTCCATATTAAATAATATATATTAATATTAAATATGGGAAAAGACACATCGTGGTTTGGATGCTGCTTACAGGAAAAGAGACTGTATTAATCTACGTTAAATTATCTAAAGTAGAGTCAAACAGCAAAAAGAACAAGGTGGTGATTATTTAATCTTCATTCTGACACAAACTGGCAAGCTGCAAAGTACTTTACCATATTCAGAGTTCTTTTTTTTTTTCTGTTTTAACATAAAAAAAGAAAAGAAAACATATAACTCAGTAAGGTTGTGTTAAATATTTGAAAACGGTCTTTAAAAGATCAGGTCATAAGAACTTTGATAAAAAGTGAGAAAAAAAGTGCACATTTTACCAGGTTTCAAACTAAAAGGAATCTTTTACTATTTAAGCATCACTAGTTAGAAAATGTCTTTTGGAATCAGATCAGTGGAGACATGAAAGACAAGGAGAAGACTGTTCAAGAACCTCCAAAGCCCTTTTGGACAGCAGACCACTGACAAAATATTTCACTTTATTAAATATAAATGAATTAGAGATACGTGGGTTGTGTTTTCCCCAGAATGAGCAGGGAGGGCCTTAAAATGTAAGGGAAAATAACGTTTGGCAAATCCTATTTGATATTTTGCTGAACCTGAACCATTTTTGCCAAAAGTTTACTTTTGTGGCTGAGTTTGGAATAGAATACAGGAGTACAAAAAGAACTCATTGACTTACATAGATGTATGTGTTTTCAAGCTGAAAATGTTATAAAATCAATGACAATTTAAGATTCTTCTAGGAACAGACGGATTCATGCCAAAAGTAATGAATAACTTCATTGTCTTCTGGCCCCATGTCTGGGTGTGCCAGAAAATTTCAAATTATGCCTTATAAAATGTAAAGACCTGATGTAAGCCTGAGAGGTAAGTATGTTTCAAGAAACACTCTCTTTAACAAAATCTAAATTTCAGGTCTCTGCCTTCAATTCTGATCTTCCAACCAGTTGTGGCATGTGTGTTGCCTTCACAGGATCAGCAAAAGCAAATAGGCTGGTGGGCCATATGTGTGTAACTGGTGGGCCCTGCACTGCTGTATTAAGATTATTGTGCTGCCCTGACTCAGATTCCCACGTGCTGTAGGTTTATATTAGGGCAATATTGTTATTTTGACAATTTTTTTTCATTTACTTTGATTTATTTTAAACAGCAGTAAAACTTCATCTTTTTTTTTTTTTTGTCTTTATTTAGGCTATTAAATGTGACCTAGAGAGACTTGAATTTTAATTTATTTATTTATTCATTTTTGGCTGTGTTGGGTCTTCGTTTCTGTGCGAGGGCTTTCTCCAGTTGCGGCAAGCGGGGGCCACTCTTCATTGCGATGCGCGGACCTCTCACTATCGCAGCCTCTCTTGTTGCGGTGCACAGGCTCCAGACGCGCAGGCTCAGTAGTTGTGGCTCACGGGCTTAGTTGCTGCGCGGCATGTGGGATCTTTCCAGATCAGGGCTCGAACCAGTGTCCCCTGCATTGGCAGGCAGATTCTTAACCACTGCGCCACCAGGGAAGCCCGAAACTTGAATTTTAAACACATCATAGTGACAGACCAATGGGAAATCTTTGATTATCTTGAGCTATGTCTATCAATGCCATGGCAACTGGTTAAGTTGGGGTATGAGGAGCAGATAGGGAGGATCACGTATACTGGTCATTTGGCATCAGGTATGGTTCCTTAGTCAGCAGGCCCTCTTCTCATATATCACCTGCCCACTCCCTCCTGCACATACGCATACATGCATATATCAGGAAAACAAACCCCCAAATATTTCATGTTTTAATAACATTGTCATCATAAAGATAGCACTTCAGGATAAGATATGTTAGAAGAATAAATAAAATTTCCTCATGTCTACAATATTCTATCAATAAATGATTCTATTCATGGTGCCTACATCAATGTTATTATTATTCCTCAAGAATGGTAAAGCAATTTTTTAATATATCCTTGGAATTCCAAGACTGAAAGCTCTACAGATGTATCTTACAATTTTATCTTTGAAACTTAGGACAAAAACAATAACAAATAACAAAAGACAATAACAAAACCAAAGGGCATTAGTCAAAGTTTAAAGTCTCATTGTCAACTCATAATTTTCAGTCATACCTCAGGATGCATGCAAATTCTGCAAGAGAAAGTCTCATCTATGGATGAGTGAGTTAGGCTATTTATTCTAGTGAGCTCAGAAAAATATAGAAAGATTCTAGAAGTCCTTTCCTCTTCATCTTTCTTCTCATTTCCTATGTGCTTTAAGAAGTAACAAAGACATGCCTACCATTTTGGCTGTGTAAATAAATAAACAAGAACTACTCTGTCTGCAAAGCTCAACCAGTGCTTGCTTCACTTATATCCTACTCACCTAACTGCCCTTCCTACATGCTTGCCCCAGGCCCCAGCTAATGATTTTTCTAACTTTAACCACTTTATAGCTTATCAAAGGGTCAATGAGGGATGTGCTCCTCTGCTGGTAACCAATGAGCCAACCTGCCCTCAATTCCCCCTGTAACTGGTAGCCTCCCCCTGCCCCCGAAGGGAAGCTTGCTGCCATGTCCTGCCCTGCGATCAGCTGCACACATTGGGTTGTTGCTTCAGGACCTTGCTTCAGACATGTAAGATCCCCCATCCATTAAACCATTAAAAAACAAAACAAAACAAAAAAAACTACTGGGTCTGAAATCTTGTAATTCTAATATGTTTTAGTAATCCATTTTCATGCTATTTCAGTTGAATTCCTTCCTTTACGTATAAGCAATCTGCACCCCAGTGCCCCAATGTGCAATAGGCTACAGGCATCCACACATTTATAATCAGCTTTGTTCATCATTTATTTATCTGGTTTCAGCCTATTAGAACAAGATCAGGAAGGATTCAATCTAAAGACAAAATTAATTGTATACACACATACTGGTTCAAAGCCAGTGGTATGCACACATGGATAGGCAACTACCTATAAGATGACATTATAGGATGCTACAAGGCACACTATTTAGGAAAGGAATGGGGATTCTGGCCTTTTGCTACTGCCTTGGTTGAACATTAAAATTAGCTCTGTTCTTTGTAATACATTTGTGAATAGACGTCCTAGGTTTTGAGATAGTTATGGACATGTACATTGGAGAAGCTTTGTGTAATGAGGAAACTGATGGCTAGGGCAGGAGAAGGAGCAATTACCAAGTTCTTCATTTATAGGCTAGTGGTAGCCTTGACTTTGCATTGGTAATTATATGTTTCAGGGCAAATGGTTTGGATCATAGCATTTAGATTTTTGTAATTAAAATAGGTAATTAAGAGGGAAACATCATGTAGATGAGGTTTGTAAGTGAACATCAACTATGAGCTATCATTTTCCTTATATTATCTCATTTCATTACCCAAACAACCTTGTGAGGTAGGAATAACCTCCACTGTTCAGATGAGAAGATAAACTTAGATGAAATATCTTATCCAAAGTCACACAGCTAGTAAGTAGAAGTATAGGATCTGAACCCAGGTCTCCAAGGTACATGCCACAGCATGTAAGGAGCAATTCCATTTTGACTTTTAGACCCCGCCAGGACATACATCTTCAAACTATTTTGCATCAGAAATGCCTAGAAAAATTGTGAGTTTTTTTTTGGGGGGAGTGTAGTGGGGTCATTATGATGGATCTAAAAGTATCTTATTCCCTGATGATTGCCAAAAATTGAAATTTAAAAATGCAAGGAGGTGATATGAACATGTTCGAACTTTACCCTTACACTTTTATTATAGGTAAACACCACAAACTTTTGTTTTCGAAAGAAAATTATATACTCTAGAAAGTGGATTTTTCTTTTTCTTTCTTTCTTTTTTTTTTTTGTTCTTTCCCTTAAGTGGCATCCTTCTGGTCTGGAGAGGATTTTACCTTGGGTACTAAAAAGTAGTGGTGGAAATAGAGATGTTCAAGAAATTGCTAAAATTGCCATATTGTAAAGCAGAGTTTGATTTTGTGTACATATTCCTATGGGAAATTCATAACACATCTTAAGGCCCGTTACTCTTATTGTCACTTTTAAAGTTAGGAAATTGGTTTAGTAAACAAACCCAGGATTCCCAATCATACCCTGTCAAGTTCTTGACTCTGTGGCTCTTGCACTCAGCCATCTCCCAGAGCTATCTCCAAAAATTTTAAGGTATCAGATCCTTCCAGACATAAGGGGGAAAAATGAGGCTAATCACCTCCTTAAAGATTAATTATTTGTCAGCCAATGAAACTGAGCTTTTCTTTATCTAAGGAGTTTCCTCCACCACGATACATGATAGATAGTTAACACTCTGACTTCAGGAAATCCACAGCTCAGAGTAGTTTTGCTAATCCATTTCAAATACTATAGCTAGAGCTAATAGTGTCTGATGATCCCACTTGCTTGTAGAAAGGAATAGCAGACATAAGAGAATGCTACTCCTACTACATAAAATTGCTTTGCTATGGATTTGAAACAACACAGGTTAAAGCACTATGTACCAGACAGCTTACATATATCTCTTGGCATGTTTCAAAGACAAAATAGTATATGCAGAATTGAAGCTGGGAAATCATTAACTAAAATATCACCTTTACCTGATAAAATTTTCTGTTGAAACTCTGCTGAAAACTCCTCTCTCTGTGGGGCAGACAGAAGGCTGGTAGCAACTAGCCTTTAAGCTCAGCACATTTTCTCAAAGGGAGTAAAAATAAAAGATGTGGTCCTCCCCACAACTCTCCTTTGTTATTGGTTGCCCTTAAGTATTGGAACATTCGGAGGCTTATGTGTGCTAAATGAAAGGCTGCAAAAATTAAAGATGATATGGCAATACTTTGGACTGTATATTGTTATGTGTGAATTTCCTTTGCCAATTTCTACATTTCTCTAACAATGATAACTTTAACACACTGCATACCTTTTCAGAAATTTAAATTTGCCCAACTATTAGCTCTGCTATTACATAATTCTCTTACCCTGTTGCCTTTCATTTGTCCTTCAATAGTTCCCTTTATATGCCTTTTGTTGTGGCTTTTCTTAGGTGGGACATTTCATATTAAAAGTTTTCTCTACTGTTTACATCTGAAAGTCTCTTCATGAAAGCTCCATCATATACAGTTAAGAAAACTACATTAGAAGTCCATTATAACATGGCTTTTATATAAGTTCTGATACCCTCTTGGTCTGTCACATTTATTCATAGGTTAAATGAAACTAATTAATCACACACTGATATAAAACTAGGCTGTGTTTCAACCAGGTTGATCTTGTTTGGGAAATACATGAAATCAGGGGCATGTAGGTCACTTCTGAATACAAGTGAAGATGGTATAATAGTCAATGATTGGAAAAGTAGGATAACTGGTAGAAGTCAAGTTAAATCTAGAATGTTACCAAAAATGTCTATAATTTGCATAGTTCAGAATAATAGCCAAGGATAGCATATCAGTCAAGAAAACAGTAACCACTCCAGGCAAGAGAAATTTTAATACAGGGGAATGCTGAGAAACCAAAAAGATGACAGTATGGTAACCCAGATAATTAGCAACAGCAAAAAGCCACTATCACCACTAGGCTGGAGGCTTAAAGGGAAAAGACAGTATTAGTTCCCAGTCTCTGGGCCCACATTCAGAAGCAGAAACCACGTTAGGTATGCCTGATGATAGCTGAAACCAGTAAGGCAGAAACATCTGGCCTGATTTGGAACAGAGGCCCAGTTGCTATCATAGATGTCACTTAAGGGAAAGGGAGAGGGTGAGACAGAGACAGATACAGATAGAGACAGAAAAATACATTGATTTTTCCTTTTATGCACCCTCCAAATTCCTTTTGGTGCCTCCTATCAGCTGAACCTAGTTAGAAGTCAGTAAGTGAGACTGGCAAAAGTAATTCCCTGGAATACAGCTAGAGTAGCAGAGGGTAGGGAATGGATCTGACGGCAAACAGGCAGATGACATCTCAGATACATAAACTATGAAGGTAACGGGATTAGAATGTAAGAATAAGAACTCAATAACACAGATGTGTGATCTGATTATTCAGACGGATAGTTCCATCAGGTATGAAACTTTAAATGGTCATATATCTATGGGTTAATTGTACCTTGGTTTTTTCAAGGCACCGCCTGGTTGCTAAATGGGTGATGTAGATATTTAATGTGTGCTTTCTTCCTACAAAGGTGAGAATTACTTCTGTGTAATTTTCCTCTGTGACTCTAGGTAGTTTCTCAAGGTGGAACTACAAGATATCAAATTCTCTTCAGTAAAGTATTTAGGGCATTGGGTTAGAGTTGACAGAAATGTAGTAAATGAAGTCATTTTACTCTTTTCAACCAAAATTAATCTTTTATTTACAGGTTATAAGCTAATTTAGAGTATGTATTAAGATGATCTCACTGAAGAGTTAAAACATTCATTTCGATTTTTCCTCTTCTGTTAGCAAATGATATTTATTTAAACTGAAGACCAATAATCTATTTTTACATATCTTTGAATCTGTGTTCAAACTGGTGTTTCTTCAAGTGTTGCCCATAGACATATTTTAATCTCCTGAGTCAGAATCTTTGAAACAGGGCATGAGAGAGGCTATCTAAGTAGTTCCTGTTTAACCTGAGAAACTCTGGCTCAAATTAACTTTTCTTGTTACTGGTACCTCCTAATAGATTAATTACACTTAGTCAACTATCACACATCTTACAGAACAGACCCATGATGATGTTTCCCCTTATGCAGTGTTATGTCTCTGTGCAGAATGAGAGTGACCTAGAGGATTATTGCTCTTATGTGGAAAGACCAATGGAATCAAACTTATACCTTTTTCTACTTATCTTCACTGTAATTTTTGTAGATGTTAAAACAAATATCACCACATCTGAGTTAGGGTAAATAGGATACACTTTCCATCCTCTGCCAGTGGTCTTTCATTCTTCCTTATGAGAAAGCCTTGGATATTATGCTCATATTTCTTTAAATAAACAAGGAACTTCAATGATGTCATGAATCATCATGATTAGGAATGATACATCATTTCATTTGATACGTTCAACAGTAAGTTGCAGAAAACTCAACTGAAAATGGCTTATACAAAGCTATTATTATCTTTATTATCTAACAGTAAGTCCAGTATAATTGTTTTGGGGGTTTGTTGACTCAGGAGCTCAATGAAATCGTCATCTTTTTCTCTGCCATTCTCAGAACGTTGGTGTTCATCCTTAAGCTAGTTTCCTGCATTCCAAAGCAGTTTCAAGCTTTCACACCTAAACAATAATGGCCTCACATTTCACTGGACAGAATGGCATCACGTGCCTATTTCTAAAACAACCGTGAAAATAGGAATGGAATTTACATGACCAATTTCAACTAAAGTCGATATGCATCTTTGGACTAGGACTCAGCCTCCTTTGAAGGACACAGCCACCAATACTCGAACAAAATCAAGAGTTTGTTAGCAGTGTTTGTGGTATTAGTAGTGGTATTAGTAGTAGTAGTATTAGTAGTTTTAGTAATAGTGGCAATAGTAATAGCTAACTCTTACATGGCATTTACAATGTGCTAGGCCCTTTTCCACTGATTATAGTATATTAACTTATTTAATCACCACTACAAGGATATGAGGTAGTTAGCACTATTATCTATGATTTACAGAGACATTAAATAACCTAAAGTCACACAGTTATTTAGTGGTGACACCAGGATTGTAACCCAGGTGGTCTGGCCTCAGAGATGGTACTTTAAAAATTAATACTAGGCTGCCTCTGTGGAAGGGTGTGTGTGACGGGATGAGGCATATATCTATTAGGTAGACAACCAATAACTTCTGTCATAGTGAACAGAGCCTGGCACTGAATAGGCGCTCAAAATATTTGTTAAATGTGCAAAAAAAAAAAAAAAAGAATTGAATGAGTAAACCCTTTGATAGCCTTCAAATACAATGCTTTGTATCTAATAGTCACTCAATGAATGTTTGGTTGATAGTATACAGTTGTATTTCTGTACAATTTAAGTAGAAAATTTGGCATATGCCACAAGCTGTTCTGCCATTTAATATGCAAAGGTAAATGAGGGACAGTTTTCAGAGAGGAGGCAATTTTTCATAACTGGAGTGAGATAGATTGATACCAGTTTTACTTGGGAAGCCCCAGAAGTCCAGGAAGCGGTTGTTGTCATAGAAAATACAAGTTGGTCCTATTGTTTAAACTTCTCATTATGCAAAAAACTAGCAAGACACATATCCTGTGCTAAGATCCTCTATGAACTCTATCCAGAAGATGCCTGACATTTTACATTTGCTTTCCAGCCCTTGCTTGGGTTATTCACTGGAGAGAACACATCTCATTCACTACAGCTTCAAGTTCCCATAGCATCTGCATAGAGCACAGGTTTTATGTCTATGCGCTGCTCACATTTTTCAGAGAGACTATGAACTGGCTTGGTCCTCTTTTACATGCTATTAGGCTCAGCTCTCACATATAGTTTGGCAGAGATATGCATTATCTCATTTAATATTAAGTACGAATTCACATGTAGCAATCCACAGCCATAGACTTGGGTCTATCCTGTTCCTACTTGAAGACATTCAATGAATGAAAATATGGATTTATAAACCAATATTAAGAAGCGATTATTCTGATTAAAAATAAATTAATAAACTTCTACCCCTGATAGCAGACCAGAGATTATTTACCGGAGTTTAGATTAGAGTGAAAAACATAGAAAAGAGAAAAACAACTTAAAAGTTTTTCCATTATAGAAGATCACTAGGAAATGCCTTCCTAGGACTCCAGAGCCAAAGGAATAATCTAGCAATCAATGCCATCAATAACTTTCTCTACAGTATTTAATGTCAACTATTGGTTCCCAGAAAAGCCAACCCTGCTCCAAATGTGTTCTTTTAATTTATGAGCAGTTCATTCATCGTATCATTCCCTCTGATCTACAGCAGGCAAGTGACCATTAAGTTCATAGCTTCCTAATTATTAAGAATGGGAAAGCCTCTCATAGATCATTCAACTCTGAATTGTTGTTAGTAATACAGAGATATAAGGTCTAGTTACTATCCCAGGGCTACATAGTTAACAAAGTGCAGAGCCAGGAGAATTTTAGTCTAGGGCTCTTTCTTCTCACAATATTACATAATGAATTCCTTTTCATGCCAAGGTCACCACAACTTAGAGTTCACTGCCTACACAACTTTACACAATACCTAAAATACTATCCCCCAACCCAGATTACTCCTGTGTTTGTGGTTTTCCTTTAATAACCCTTCATTAAAGAGTGCAGAAGCCTCTTGGAGGATATAGTAGATTATATTTTCTGAAGATAGTCACATAATATTTCCCATTTCACATACTCTTCTACATTGTGACCTTTCCATTTCCCCATTAAGAGTTTATTTCTCCAACCTCTTTGAATCTGAATGAATCCTATGATTGTTATCTTCAGTAGGGCACAAAGGAAGTGGTGGTGTGCCAGTTCTGAGCATAAAACTTAAGTAGCCTGGCAGCTTCTGCTTCCTGCTTTTTGGAGCGTCTACTGTTGAGACATTTCTCTCAGAAGTCAGTCTCTGTACTGTGAGAAGCAGGAGTCACATGACAAAGGCACGCCTAGATGCTCCAGCCCTGCTAAGCTTCCAGCTGACAGCCAGTATTTTTTTTTAACATCTTTATTGGAGTATAATTGCTTTACAACGTTGTGTTAGTTGCTGCTGTATAACAAAGTGAATCAGCTATACGTATACATATATCCCCATATCCCCTCCCTCTTGTGTCTCCCTCCCAACCTCCCTATCGCACCCCTCTAGGTGGTCACAAAGCCCAAAGCTGATCTCCCTGTGCTATGCAACTGCTTCCCACTAGCTATCTATTTTACATATGGTAGTGTATATATGTCAGTGCTACTCTCTCACTTCATCCCAGCTTACCCTTCACCCTCCCTGTGTCCTCAAGTCCATTCTGTATGTCTGCATCTTTATTCCTATTCTGCCCCTAGGTTCATCAGAACCTTTTTTTTTTTTTTTAAGATTCCATACATATGTCTTAGCATATAGTATTTGTTTTTCTCTTTCTGACTTACTTCATTCTGGATGACAGGCTCTAGGTCCATCCACCTCACTACAAATAACTCAATTTTGTTTCTTTTTATGGCTGAGTAATATTCCATTGTATATATGTGCCACATCTTCTTTATCCATTCATCTGTTTATGAACACTTAGGTTGCTTCCATGTCCTGGCTACTGTAAATAGTGCTGCAATGAACATTGTGGTACATGTTTCTTTTTGAATTATGGTTTTCTCAGAGTATATGCCCAGTACTGGGATTACTAGGTCATATGGTAGTTCTATTTTTAGTTTTTTAAGGAACCTCCATATTATTCTCCATAGTGGTTGTATCAAGATACATTCCCACCGACAGTGCAAGAGGGTTCCCTTTTCTCCACACCCTATCCAGCATCTATTGCTTATAGATTTTTTGATGATGGCCATTCTGACCGGTGTGAGGTGACACATCATTGTACTTTTGATTTGCATTTCTCTAATGATTAGTGATGTTAAGCATCCTTTCATGTGTTTGTTGGCAATCTGTATATCTTCTTTGGAGAAATGTCTATTTAGTTCTTCTGCCCATTTTTGGATTGGGTTGTTTGTTTTTTTGATATTGAGCTGCATGAGCTGCTTGTATATTTTGGAGATTAATCCTTTGTCAGTTGTTTCATTTGCAGATATTTTCTCCCATTCTGAGGGTTGTCTTTTCATCTTGTTTATGGCTACCTTTGCTGTGCAAAAGCTTGTAAGCTTCATTAGGTCCCGTTAGTTTATTTTTGGTTTTATTTCCATTTCTCTAGGAGGTGGGTCAAAAAGGATCTTGCTGTGATTTATGTCATAGAGAGTTCCGCCTCTGTTTTCCTCTAAGAGTTTTATAGTGTCTGGCCTTACATTTAGGTCTTTAATCCATTTTGAGTTTATTTTTGTGTATAGTGTTAGGAAGTGTTCTAAACTCATTCTTTTACATGTAGCTGTCCAGTTTTCCCAGAACCACTTATTAAAGAGTCTGTCTTTTCTTCATTGTATATTCTTGCCTCCTTTATCAAAGATATGGTGACCATATGTGCGTGGGTTTGTCTCTGGGCTTCCTATTCTGTTCTATTCAACTATACTTCTGTTTTTGTGCCAGTACCATACTGTCTTGATTACTGTAGCTTTGTAGTGTAGTCTGAAGTCAGGGAGCCTGATTCCTCCAGCTCTGTTTTTCTTTCTCAAGATTGCTTTGGCTATTCAGGGTCTTTCGTGTTTCCATACAAATTGTAAATTTTTTTGTTTTACTTCTGTGAAAAAGGTCATTGGCAGCTTGATATGGATTGCACTGAATCTGTACATGGCTTTGGGTAGTATAGTCATTTTCACAATGGTGATTCTTCCAATCCAAGAACAAGGTATATCTCTCCATCTGTTTGTATCATCTTTAATTTCTTTCATCAGTGTCTAATAGTTTTCCACATACAGGTCTTTTGTCTCCTTAGGAAGGTTTATTCCTAGGTAATTTATTCTTTTTGTTGCAATGGTGAATGGGATTGTTTCCTTAATTTCTCTTTCAGATTTTTCATCGTCAGTGTATAGGAATGCAAGAGATTTATGTGTATTAATTTTGTATCCTGCTACTTTACCAAATTCATTGATTAGCTCTAGTAGTTTTCTGGTAGCATCTTTAGGTTTCTTTGCATATAGTATCATGTCATCTACAAACAGTGACAGTTTTACTTTTTCTTTTCCAATTTGGATTCCTTTTATTTCTTTTCCTTCTCAGATTGCTGTGGCTAAAACTTCCAAAACTATATTGAAGAATAGTGGTGAGAGTGGGCAACCTTGTCTTGTTCCTGATCTTAGAGGAAATGTTTTCAGTTTTTCACATTTGAGAATGCTGTTGGCTGTGGGTTTGTCATATATGGCCTTTAATATGTTGAGGTAAGTTCCCTTAATGCCCACTTTCTGGAGAGTTTTTATCATAAATAGGTGTTGAATTTTGTGAAATGCTTTTTCTGCATCTATTGAGATTATCATATGGCTTTTATCCTTCAGTTTGTTAATATGGTGTATCACATTGATTGAATTGTGTATATTGAAGAATACTTACATTCCTGGGATAAACCCAACTTGATCATGGTGTATGATCTTTTTAATATGCTGTTGGATTCTGTTTGCTAGTATTTTGTTGAGGATTTTTGTATTTACGTTCATCAGTGATATTGGTCTGTAGTTTTCTTTTTTTGTGATATCTTTGTTTGGTTTTGGTATCAGGGTGATGGTGACCTCATAGAATGAGTATGGGAGTGTTCCTCCCTCTGCTATATTTTAAGAAGGGTTTGAGAAGGATAGGTGTTAGTTCTTCTCTAAATGTTTGATAGAATTCACCTGTGAAGCCATCTGGTCCTGGGCTTTGGTTTGTTGGAAGACTTTTAATCACTGTTTCAATTGCAGTGCTTGTGATTGGTCTGTTCATATTTTCTATTTCTTCCTGGTGTAGTCTTGGAAGTTTGTACTTTTCTAAGAATTCGTCCATTCCTTCCAGGTTGTCCATTTTATTGGCATATAGTTGCTTGTAGTAGTCTCTCATGATCCTTTGTATTTCGGCTGTGTCAGTTGTTACTTCTCCTTTTTCATTTCTAATTCTGTTGATTTGACTCTTCTCCCTTTTCTTCTTGATGAATCTGGCTAATGGTTTATCAATTTTGTCTATCTTTTCAAAGAACCAGCTTTTAGTTTTATTGATCTTTGCTATTGTTTCCTTCATTTCTTTTTCATTTATTTCTGATCTGATCTTTATGATTTCTTTCCTTCTGCTAACTTTGGGGTATTTTTTGTTCTTCTTTCTCTAATTGCTTTAGGTGTAAGGTTAAGTTGTTTATTTGAGATTTTTCTTGTTTCTTGAGGTAGGATTGTATTGCTATAAACTTCCCTCTTAGAACTGCTTTTACTGTATCCCATAGGTTTTGGGTCATTGTGTTTTCATTGTCATTTGTTTCTAGGTATTTTTCGATTTCCTCTTTAATTTCTTCAGTGATCTCTTGGTTATTTAGTAGCGTACTGTTTAGCCTCCACGTGTTTGCATTTTTTACAGTTTTTTCCCTGTGACTGATATCTAGTCTCATAGCATTGTGGTAGGACAAGATACTTGATACGATTTCAATTTTCTTAAATTTACCAAGGCTTGATTTGTGACCCAAGATATGATCTATCCTGGAGAATGTTCCATGTCCACTTGAGAAGAAAGTGTATTCTGCCACTTTTGGGTGGAGTGTTCTATAAATATCAATTAAATCTATCTGGTCTAATGTGTCATTTAAAGCTTGTGTTTCCTTATTTATTTTCATTTTGGATGATCTGTCCATTGGTGAAAGTGGGGTGTTAAAGTCCCCTACTATTATTGTGTTACTGTCGATTTCCCCTTTTACGGCTGTTAGCATTTGCCATACGTATTGAGGTGCTCCTATTCTGGGTGCATAAATAGTTACAATTGTTATATCTTCTTCTTGGATTGATCCCTTGATCATTATGTAGTGTCCTTCTTTGTTTCTTGTAATAGTCTTTATTTTAAAGTCTATTTTGTCTGATATGAGTATTGCTACTCCAGCTTTCTTTTGATTTCCATTTGCATGGAATATCATTTTCTATCCTCTCACTTTCAGTCTGTATGTGTCCTTAGGTCTGAAGTGGGTCTCTTGTAGACAGCATATATACAGGTCTTGTTTTTGTATCCATTCAGCCAGTCTGTGTCTTTTGGTTTGAGCATTTAATCCATTTACATTTAAGGTAGTTATTGATAAGTATGTTCCTATTACCATTTTCTTAATTGTTATAAGTTTGTTTTTGTAGGTCTTTTTCTTCTCTTGTGTTTCTCACTTAGAGAAGTTCCATTAGCATTTGTTGTAAAGCTGGTTTGGTGATGCTGTATTCTCTTAACTTTTGCTTATCTGTAAAGGTTTTAATTTCTCCATCGAATCTGAATAAGATCCTTGCTGGGTAGAGTAATCTTGGTTGTAGGTTTTTCCCTTTCATCACTTTGAATATGTCCTGCCACTCCCTTCTGGCTTGCAGAGTTTCTGCTGAAAGATCAGCTGTTAACCTTATGAGGATTCCCTTGTATGTTATTTGTTGCTTTTCCCTTGCTGCTTTTAATATTTTTTCTTTGAATTTAATTTTTGATAGTTTGATTAATATGTGTCTTGGCATGTTTCTCCTCGGATTTATCCTGTATGGGACGGTCAGTGCTTCCTGGCCTTGATTGACTATTTCCTTTCCCATGTTGGGGAAGTTTTCAACCATAATCTCTTCAAATATTTTCTCAGACCCTTTCTTTTTCTCCTCTTCTTTTGGGACCCCTATAATTTGAATGTTGGTGCATTTAATGTTGTCCTGGAGGTCTGTGAGACTGTCCTCAATTCTTCTCATTCTTTTTTCTTCATTCTGCTCTGTGGCAGTTATTTCCACAGTTTTATCTTCCAGGTCACTTATCCGTTCTTTTGCCTCAGTTATTCTGCTATTGATTCCTTCTAGAGTATTTTTAATTTCATTTATTTTGTTGTTAATTATTGGTTTTTTGCTCTTTAGTCCTTGTAGGTCCTTGTTAAATATTTCTTGTATTTTCTCCATTCTATTTCCAAGATTTTGGATCATCTTTACTATCATTACTCTCAGTTCTTTTTCAGGTAGACTGCCTGTTTCCTCTTTGTTTTCCCCCATTTTATATGTTTGTTTGTTTGTTTATTTATTTATTTATTTTTAATAGATCCTTATTGGAGTATAATTGTTTCACAATACTGTGTTAGTTTCTGTTGCACAACAAAGTGAATCAGCCATATGCAAACACATGTCCCCATATCCCCTCCTCCTTGAGCCTCCCTCCCATCCTCCCTATCCCACCCCTCTAGGTCATCGCAAAGCACCAAGACAATCCTCTTGTGCTATGCTGCTGCTTCCCACCAGGCAACTCTTTTACATTCAGTAGTGTATGTACGTCAATGCTACTCTCACTTTTCCCCAGGTTTTCCCTCCCATCTCATGTCCTCAAGTCCATATTCTATGTCTACCTCTTTATTCCTGCCCCACAACTAGGTTCATCAGTGCAGTCTTTTTTTTTTTTTCTTTTCTTTTTTTTAGATTCCATATATATGTGTTAGCACACGGTATTTGTTTTTCTCTTTCTGATTTACTTCACTCTGTATGACAGCCTCTAGGTCCATCCACCTCACTACAAATAACTCAATTTCGTTTCTTTTTATGGCTGAGTAATATTCCATTGTATATGTGTGCCACATCTTCCTTATCCATTCATCTGTCAATGGACATTTAGGTAGGTTCCATGTCCTGGCTATTGTAAATAGTCCTGCAATGAACATTGTGGTACATGTCTCTTTTTGAATTATCATTTTCTCAGGGTATATGCCCAGTAGTGGGATTGCTGGGTCATATGGTAGTTCTATTTTTTGTTTTTTAAGGAACCTCCATACTGTTTTCCATAGGGGTTGTATCAGTTTACATTCCCACCAACAGTGCAAGATGGTTCCTTTTTCACCACACCCTTTCCAGCATTTACTGTTTCTAGATATTTTTATAATGACCATTCTAACCCACATGAGGTGATACCTAATTGCAGTTTTGATTTGCATTTCTGTAATAATTAATGATGTTGAGCATCTTTTCATGTGCCTCTTGGACATCTGTATGCCTGCCTTAGTGAAATGTCTATTTAGGTCTTCTGCCCATTTTTTCACTGGATTTTTTGGTGTTTTTGATATTGAGCTCCATGAGCTGTTTGTACATTTTGGAGATTAATCCTTTGTCTGTTGTTTTATTTGCAAATATTTTCTCCCATTCTGAGTGTTGTCTTTTTGTTTTGTTTATGGTTTCCTTTGATGTGCAAAAGTTTTATGTTAATTAAGTCCCATTTGTTTATTTTTGTTTTTATTTCCATTACTCTAGGAGGTGGGTCAAAAAAGATCTTGCTGTGGTTTATGTCAAAGAGTGTTTCTCCTATGTTTTCCTCTAAGAGTTTTATAGTGTCTGGTCTTACATTTAAGTCTTTAATCCATTTGGAGTTTACTTTTGTGTATGGTGTTAGGGAGTGTTCTAATTTCATTCTTTTACATGTAGCTGTCCAGTTTTCCCAGAACCACTTATTGAAGAGTCTGTCTTTTCTCCATTGTATGTTCTTGCCCCCTTTGTCATAAAATTGGTGTCCATAGGATCGTGGGTTTATCTCTGGGAATTCTATCTTGTACCTTTGATCTATATTTCTGTTTTTGTACCAGTAGCATACTGTCTTGATTACTGTAGCTTTGTGGTATAGTTTGAAGTTGGGGAGCATGATTCCTCCAACTCCGTTTTTCTTTCTCATGATTGCTTTGGCTATTCGGGGTCTTTTGTGTTTCCATACGAATTGTAAAATTTTTTGTTCTAATTCTGTGAAGAATGCCATGGGTAGTTTGCTAGGGATTACATTGAATTTGTAGATTGCTTTGTGTAGTATAGTCATTTTCACAATATTGATTTTTCCAATCCAAGAATGTGGTATATTTCTCCATCTGTTTATGTCATCTTTGATTTCTTTCATCAGTGTTTTATAGATTTCTGAGTACAAGTTTTTTGCCTCCTTAGTCAGGTTTATTCCTAGGTATTTTATTCTTTTTGTTGCAGTGGTAAATGGGAGAGTTTCCTTAATTTGTCTTTCTGAGTTTTCATTGTTGGTGTATAGGAATGCCAGAGATTTCTGTGCATTGATTTTGTATCCTTCACCCTTACCATATTCATTGATTAGTTCTAGTAGCTTTCTGGTGGCATCTTTAGGATTTTCTATGTATAGTATGATGTCATCTGAAAACAGTGACAGTTTTACTTCTTCTTTTCTAATTTGTATTCCTTTTATTTCTTTTTCTTCTCTGATTGCTATGGCTAGCAGTTCCAAAACTATGTTGAATAAGAGTGGTGAGAGTGGATGTCCTTGTCTTCTTCCTGATCTTAGTGGAAATGCTTTCAGTTTTTGACCATTGAGTATGATGCTTGCTGTGGGTTTGTCATATATGGCCTGTATTATGTTGAGGTAGGCTCCCTCTATGCCCATTTTCTGGAGTGTTTTTATCATAAATCAGTGTTGAATTTTGTCAGAAGGTTTTTCTGCATTTATTGAGATGATCATAGGTTTTTAGTCCTTAATTTGTTAATGTGGTGTATCACATTGATTGATTTGCATATACTGAATAATCCTTGCATCCCTGGGATAAATCCCACTTGATCATGGTGTATGATCCTTTTAATGTTTTTTTTTTTGGATTCTGTTTGCTTATATTTTGTTCAGGATTTTTGCATCTATGTTCATCCGTGATATTGGTCTATAATTTTCTTTTTTTGTGATGTCTTTTTCTGGTTTTGGTATCAGGGTGATGGTGGCTTTGAAGAATGAATTTGGGAGTTTCTCTCTCTGCAATTTTTGGAAGAGTTTGAGAAGGATCGGTGTTATCTCTTCCCTAAATATTTGATAGTGTTCACCTGTGAAGCCATCTGGTCATTTGTTTGTTGGAAGATTTTTAATTACTGTTTCAATTTCATTACTTGTGATAGGTGTGCTTATACTTTCTAATTCTTCCTTGTTCAGTCTTGGAAAATTGTACCTTTCTGCGAATTTGTCCATTTCTTCATGGTTGTCCATTTTGTTGGCATATAGTTGTTTGTAGTAGTCTCTTATAATCCTTTGTGTTTCTGCGGTGTCAGTTGTGATTTCTCCATTTTCATTTCTAATTTTATTGATTTGGGTACTCTCCCTTTTTTTCTTGATGAGTCTGGCTAAAGGTTTATCAATTTAGTTTATCTTCTCAAAGAACCAGCTTGTAGTTTTATTGATCTTTGCTATTGCTTCCTTCATTCCTATTTCATTTATTTCTGCTCTGATCTTTATCATTTCTTTCCTTCTACTGACTTTGGGTTTTCTTTGTTCTTCTTTCTCTAGTTGTTTTAAGCATAAGTTTAGATTGTTTATTTGAGATTTTTCTTGCTTCATGAGGTGAGATTGTATCGCTATAAACTTCCCTCTTAGAACTGCTTTTGCTGCATCCCATAGGTTTTGGGTCATCGTGTATTCATTGTCATTTGTTTCTATATATTCTTTAATTTCTTCTTTGATTTCTTCAGTGATTTCTTGGTTATTTCGTAGTGCAGTGTTTAGCCTCCATGTTATTGTGTTTTTTACATTTTTTTCCCTCTAATTGATTTCCAATCTCATAGCATTGTGGTCAGAAAAGTTGCTTGATATGATTTCAATTTTGTTAAATTTTCCGAGGCTTGATTTGTGACCCAAGATGTAATCTATTCTCCAGAATGTTCCATGTGCACTTGAGAAGAAAGTGTAGTTTGCCACTTTTAGGTGGAATGTTCTGTAAATTTCAGTTAGATCTATCTGGTCTGTTGTGTCATTTAAAGCTTGTGTTTCCTTACTTATTTTCTGTTTGGATGATCTGTCCATTGGTGTAAGTGGGGTGTTAAAGTCTCCTACTATTATTGTGTTACTGTGGATTTCTCCTTTCATGGTTGTTAGCATTTGCCTTATGTATTGAGGTGCTCCTATTCTGGGTACATAAACATTTATAATTGTTATATCTTCTTCTTGGATTGATCCTTTGATCATTATGTAGTGTCCCTCCTTATCTCTTGTAACAGTCTTTATTTTAAAGTATATTTTATCTTATACTAGTATTGCTACTCCAGCTTTCTTTTGATTTCCATTTGCATGCAATATCTTTTTCCATCCTTTCACTTTCAGTCTGTATGTGTCCCTAGGTCTGAAGTGGGTCTCTTGTAGACATCATATATATGGGTTTTGTTTTTGTATGCATTCAGCCAGTCTGTGTCTTTTGGTTGGGGCATTTAATCCATTTCTATTCGAGGTTATTATTGACATGTATGTTGCTATTACCATTTTCTTAGTTGTTTTGTGTTTGTTTTTGTGGGTCTTTTTCTTGTCTTGTGTTTCCTGCTTAGAGAAGTTTCTTTAGCATTTGTTGTAAAGCTGGTTTGTTGGTGCTGAATTCTCTTAGGTTTTGCTTGTCTGAAAAGCTTTCGACTTCTCCATTGAATCTGAATGAGATCCTTGCTGGGTAGAGTAATCTTGGTTGTAGGTTTTTCTCTTTCATCACTTTAAGTATATCCTGCCACTCCCTTCTGGCCTGCTGAGTTTCCACAGAAAAATCAGCTGATAACCTTATGGGGATTCCTTTTTATGTTATTGTTTGTTTTTCCCTTGCTGTTTTTAATATTTTTTCTTTGAATTTAATTTTTGTTAGTTTGATTAATATGTGTCTTGGTGTGTTTTTTCTAGGTTTTATCCTGTATGGGATATCCTGTATGGGACTCTCTGTGCTTCCTGGACTTGGGTGACTATTTCCTTTCCCATGTTAGGGACATTTTCAACTGTAATCTCTTCAAATATTTTCTCAGACCCTTTATTTTTCTCTTCTTCTTCTGGGACCCCTATAATTCAAATGTTGGTGCGTTTAGTGTTGTCCCAGAGGTCTCTGAGATTGTCTTCAATTCTTTTCATTCTTTTTTCTTTATTCTGCTCTGTGGCAGTTATTTACACCATTTTGTTTTCCAGGTCACTTATCCGTTCTTCTGCCTCAGTTATTCTGCTATAGATTCCTTCTAGTGTATTTTTCATTTCAGTTATTGTGTTGTTCATCTCTGGTTTTTTTTGTTCTTTAGTTCTTCTATATCTTTGTTAAACATTTGTTGTATTTTCTCAATCCATGCTTCCATTCTATTTTCGAGATTCTGCATCATCTTTACTATCATTACTGTGAATTCTTTTTCAGGTAGATTGCCTATTTCCTCTTCATTTATTTGGTGTTATAGGTTTTTACTTGCTCCTTCATCTATGACATATTTTTGCCATTTTTTTTTTTTTTTTTTTTTTTTTATGAGTGGGATTGTATTCCTTTCTCTTACTGGTTGTTTGGCCTGAGGCTTCCAACACTGGGGTTTGTAGGCTCTTGGATAGAGTTGGGTCTTGGCGCTGAGATGAGGAACTACGTGAGACCTCACCCTGATGAATATTCCCTCGAGTGTGAGGTTCTCTGCTAGTCCGGTGGTTCGTACTCGGAGCTCTCACTGCAGGAGCTTCGGCCCAACCCCTGGCTCATGAACCAACATCCTGCAAGCTGCCTGGGGCAGAAAAAAAATAAAAATAAAAATAACAAAGTAGAAAATAAAATTAGACTAGGAAACTAACAGATATGTTAGGAAGAATATAAAAATAAAAATATAGATGAATCAACAGGTGGAAGGTACAACAGTACGACAATAGTAAAAAAAAAGGGAAAAAAAAGGGAGGGGGAAAGCCATGACTCTTGAGGGCAGGGCCTAAGCAAGGGTGAGGTTTTGGCGGTTGGCAGGGCCAATGCTCAGGACCCACAGGACTGGATAAGGCCCTGGGGCTGTGGTGGGTGGGGCTTAGGCTCAAGGAACAGAAGGGGCCAAGATGTGCCCCCCACTCCTGGTCTCAGAGGGCAAGGGACCTCACCTGGGGACCCAACAGGCTTCCTGGGCTCGAGCGGGTGGGGTAAATTTCCTCCTCTCCTCTCCTGCTCCTCTGGTCTGGGAGGGCCCCTCCTCCTGCCTCTCCTGATCTCCCTGGCCTCCCTCCTATGCCCACAGGGACACATGTGGCCTGAAAGCGGGTTTGGAGTGTGGGGGGGTGGGTATCGGCCTGGGAGCTCAGCAGGCTCCTGGCCCTGAGTGGTTGGAGCAATCGCCCTCTGCTCCTCTCCCACTCCTCCTGGAGGGCCTCTCCCACCTGCCTCTCCTGATCTCCCCGGCCTCAGGGGTGCCGATCCTGTGTGGCCTCCACTTCTCCTCCCCCCTCAGTCCCCCTACATCCTAATGGTTCATTTTGTGGTTCCTCCCGTCTCCTTGGGCATCAGAGTCTGCCACCAGTGGCCCGCAGGCACCCTACTAGTGCAGAGACGTTAACTCCACGTCTTCCCACACTGCCATCTTGACTCCGCCTCCCCTATTTCCTCTTCATTTGTTTGGTCTGGTGGGTTTTTACCTTGCTCCTTCATCTGCTGTGTATTTTACTGTTTTCTCATTTTGTTTAACTTACTGTATTTGGGGTCTGCTTTTCGCAGGCTAAAAGTTCATAGTTCCTGTTATTTTTGGTGTTTGCCCCCAGTGGCTGAGGTTGATTTAGTGGCTTGTGTAGGTTTCCTGGTGGAGGGGACTGGTGCCTGTGTTCTGGTAGGTGGGGCTGTATCTTGTCCTTCTGGTGGACAGGGCTGCGTCTGGTGGTGTGTTTTGGAGTGTCTGTGAACTTAGGATGACTTTAGGTAGCCTCTCTGCTAATGGGTGGTGTTGTGTTCCTGTCTTGCTAGTTGTTTGGCATGGGGCGTCCAGCACTGGAGCTTGCTCGCCATTGGGTGGAGCTGGTTCTTAGTGTTGAGATGAAGATCTCAGGGAGCGCTCTCGCTGATTGATATTACGTGGGGCCAGGAGGTTTCTGGTGGTCCAATGTCCTGAACTCAGCTCTCCCACCTCAGAGGCTCAGGCCTGACACCCAGCTGGAACACTAAGAGATTGCCAGCCACACGGCTCAGAAGGAAAGGAAGAGAGAAAAATAAAACAAAACAGAAACAAAAACAAAAAAACAAACAGAACCTTTGGACAAATGGTAAAATCAAACCTATACAGACAAAATCACACAAAGAAGCATACACATACATACTCACAAAAAGAGAAAAAGGAAAAAAAAAATATATATATATATATATAAAAAGGAAGAGGGCAACCAAACCAATAAACAAGTCCACCAAAGATTATAATCACTAAATACTAAACTAAGATAAACATAAAACCAGAAACAAATTAGATGCAGAAAGCAAACACCAAGTCTACAGTTGCTCCCAAAGTCCACCACCTCAATTTTGGGAACATTCGTTGTCTACTCAGGTGTTCTTCGGATGCAGGGTTTATTAAGTTGATTGTGGGGATTTAATCCACTGCTCCTGAGGCTGCACAGAGAAATTTCCCTTTCTCTTCTTTGTTCACACAGCTCCTAGGGTTCAGCTTTGGTTTTTGCCCCGCCTCTGCATCTAGGCTGCCCTCAGAGTCTTTTCCCCTCCCAGACAGGAGGGGGTTAAAGCAGAGGCTGATTAGGACTCTCTTGCTTACTCAGGCCGGCGGGAAGGAGGGATAGGGTAGTCATAATTGGAACACGGGGTGAGACTGAGGTGGCAGAGGCTGGTGTGACATTGCAACAGCCTGAGGCGTGGCGTGTGTTCCCCCCAGGGAACTTGTCCCTGGATCACGGGACCCTGGCAGTGGTGGGCTGCACAGGCTCCTGGCGGGGGTGGGGTGTTGTAGATAGTGACCTGCACTTGCACATATGATTCTTGGTGGCAGCAGCAGCAGCGTTAGCAGTTCATGCCCGTCTCTGGGGTCCAAGCTGATAGCCACGGCTTGTGCCCATCTCTGGAGCTCATTCAGGCAGTGCTCTGCCTTCTGTGGGCACATGAAGTCAGAATCCCCTCTCCTCACAAAGGTCTCTTGCCTCTCCGGCAGGTCCAGACATTTTCCCAGACTCCCTCCAGGTTAGCTGTGCTGCACTAACCCCTTCAGGCTGTGTTCACGCAGCCAACCCCAGTCCTCTCCCTGGGATCTGACCTCTAAAGCCGGAGCCTCAGCTCTCAGCCCCCACCCACCCCAGCTGGTGAGCAGACAAGCCTCTCAGGCTGGTGAGTGCTGGCCGGCACCAATCCTCTGTGTAGGAATCTCTCCACTTTGCCCTCTGCACCCCTGTGGCTGCACCTTCCTTCGTGGCTCCGAAGCTTCCCCCCCAACCCACCCCCCATCTCCGCCAGTGAAGGGGCTTCCTAGTGTGTGGAAACCTTTCCTCCTTCACAGCTCCCTCCCAGAGGTGTAGGTCCTGTCCCTATTCTTTTGTCTCTGTTTTTTCTTTTTTCTTTTGCCCTCTCCAGGTACGTGGGGAGTTTCTTGCCTTTTGGGAAGTCTGAGGTCTTCTTCCAGCGTTCAGTAGGTGTTCTGTAGGAGCTGTTCCACATGTAGATGTATTTTTGATGTACTGTGGGGAGGAAGGTGATCTCCACGTCTTACTCCTCCACCATCTTGAAGGTCTCTGACAGCCTGTATTAATAGCTACCCATGGAGTGTGCCATTTTCAACGCCCAGCCCAGCTGAGTTTCAGATGACCCCCAGACCAATCTGACAGCTGCCTGTAAGTGCATGAGAGACCCCAAGTGAAAACTGACCAGATGAGACCTGTTAATTCACAGACCTTAAGATACACTAATTTTTATTTTAATTCTACTGAGCTTTAAAGTGATTTGTTACAGAGCAAAAGCAACTGGAATAGTTGGCACAGAAGTCAGCAGTCCTGGCTGCCCACAGATTCATAACATCAAACCTCAGATGCACTCTCACCTCTGCCAGGCAAGCCCCTTGTCAAGCCTCACCGACTCCCGCGAGTACCACTCACCTTGACAGATCCAGCTCTCCCACTCTTCCTGTTAGTGAAATCTGTCAGGTTTGAAGCTGATGGCTGGGTATGTGGATTTTCAATAGAAATTCTAGGAACTTCGAAGTTTCTTAACATAGAAAAAGAATACTCTACTTCACCATATGGGTATCTCCCTTAGGTAACAAGGGACAACAGAGGTCATAGAGCCCATGAGCAAGTTGGATATAGTGTTGACCTTTCCAGAAGCCACAGAACTAAGTTTAATACTCAACAAAGTAACTATTTTAACCTGGAGGAGCAGTATATTGGCTTTCTTTTTCTGCAAGTTTCTGATATTTACATTTTTTACCTTAACATTCTTTTTGCATACATGTCTTAAGTTGCCTTTAAATCCTTCTGATGCAGGATCTAAATTGCAAACAAATAATATTAAGTCCCTTCCCCTGGTCCCTGCTGGTCAGGTCCTCCTCCAAAATCTGTGACAGATGTTTCACTCTTCATATTTAGAATAGAGTTTCCAAAGCACAGGACTTGTACCAAAGGCAAAACATGAGAAATTTTAAGGTAGACCAGAGATTCCTAAATTTTTAATTTTAACAGTTATGTATTTATTTTTAATATATATTAGAAAAGATAAAAGATATACTACATATATTATCACACAGAACAAGGCTAGGTAAAAAAGTAACTAGGTTGATTTAAGTAAAAATATTAATTTAAAAATACTTGTGGATATGCCTAAACCATGAAGGTGGTAAATAGATCATTGGGAAACACTGATTCGGAATATCTGAAAAACTGTCATGTTCTAGGTTTCCCTGGTCTTACCAATGGTTTGTTGCTGGATAGTTACACCTTTCTGACTTACTGATTTCCTGCCTTCTTTCTGATTCAGCAAACTATTACCTGCCACAGTTGGAACTCACACAACCAACGTTTTCCCTATATCTCATTCCAGCAGCAAGCCTAATTCACAATTTTTTCCATTTAATAGGAGCTTACCAAGGCCAGCTCAGCAACAACTTCATGGACTAAAGGCCTATTTTCTAGAGATACTCTTGCTTTTCAGAAGCTTCCCAGAGCTAAGTAGCATAGGGTTGGATCTCCAGACCATGCTCAGCCCAAGAGAGCCCTATACCTGAGACAGAGGCATGACTCTCTCTCCCGTCCCCTTGCCTCCTCTGCCACAGCCTCACCCTCAGATTCTTAAGATGACTGAGTGAGCATATGCACTCACCTCCTGCCTCTATCTCCACCTTTAGTAACCACCACCATTTTCTTTATCTCTGCATCTTCATCTACCCCCTGCCACCTTCACCTTACACATTTTGTGTTAGAGTTGGAAATAGTGTATTAACGCTTTCTGCAAAGTTACAATTCATGTGACTGATTTAAATAAATTACCATTGAAAATGATTCTGGAGACATCTTTAAAAGGATAGCTTATTATGTTCTTTTATCAATGGGAAAAGGAACTATTTCCATTTTGGGACTTCAAGCACCGCTTAGGAACGTGTGCCTCTTCAATCTTAACATCAAATCAACTATCCCCTGTAAGCCAGATCAAGATCCACGGGCACATGCCCTGGTCTTAGATGCCTCACAGACATCCTCATTTAGGACCTTTGAATTTACCGCCTGCTCTGGAGATACAGTTCTCATCAATTCCCATTTATTAGTAGGTGCTTAAAAAGAGGCACTTTCTGACATGCAATAAAAAGCAAACCTAATGAGCAAATGGCAGTGAACTTGAGGGGCACTTTAGGAGAAGGTCTATCAGTATTCATAGCTCTGACACACTATAAAAGACATTTCAGTGCAACGAAAATGTGTCAGAAAAGATATTGAGTTAACCAAAGGGAGAATTTTCTGGTAAAACACATAAGAGCACCCATTTCAAGTGATCTGCAGTATTAATATATTTTCACCATTACTGACAACTCATTTACCAAGTGTCAGATGAATGGTACTGGAGACAGCCCTGATATTAACTCCCAAATGAGGTTCTATAACAATGAAAGGTGCATCAGTATTCCTCCCTAGCATCTTCTCTATAATTAATACCCTTGGCCTTGTTTAGGCAGCTGATGCCACTCAAAAATTAGAAAAATTCTTTGAGAATAATTCTCATCATGCTATAAATGGCACATTATAGTTTATTTTTCACACAACTCATCTTTCACATGATACAGACAAAAGTTAGGATGTCTTCAGATTCTTAAGGCAACTTAATATTTCAAAGCACCATAGATAATGTCACATTAAGATTTTTTAGTCAATATTGTTTTCCTCAAAACAGTTTTTTAAAGCTAACTCAGCAGAAACAAAGCCCCAAACCTAAATAACAAAGTCAAGGCACAAACTATGCATCTCACATCATGGAGGAAAAAATGTATGATCACATTTGCACTTAATTAATATAATGGTAAGCATGGTCAATAAATGTAACCATTCCCTAAATCATACTGGTATGCTATTTATATAAAATAATGGGAAATTTTTTTCTTTTTTATCCTCTTTTTTAATAATGAAATTCCAAATAGCTTTCTGTTTAACCCTTGATTTATAGCATCTATATTTTTATATTTTCTTTAAAGCATGCATATATGAATGTTGCACATTATGAAAGTTAATAATAATATTCACAGAAAACGGAAGACAGTACTTGGAAGCAACATGAATAACGAACCTAATAAGAGCATACTGTGCGTTTTACTGCCCACGTCAGACTCAATTATTCATACTTTTCTGTATGATTTCCACAGGTGTTAATGTGGATTATGGAAGGGCAGCATATTTCCAGAACTATTACCTCTTTTGATCTCTGTGTCATTTAAATGAAAATACAGTTCATAAAGGTAATCTGATTAAATACTGGACTTTCTCATGTGAAATCTAGAGAAAAAAAGGCAAAGGGGAAGAAAGCAAATAATTCTATGGCACTGGCCAGAATTCAAGACCATCTTAAACTCCATTTAATGGTGAAACACAAAAGACTCCAAGTTGGCCTGCATTACATTTCTACATTCATTATAAATTTGCTATGAAAGCCGTGAGGCCACTTTATGCAGAAAATTGCAAAAATAGACATAAGAATTTCACTGGATAATTTCAGGTCAAACTATGTTAGTTTATTTGTTTTCTAGCTAGTGTAGGTAGTAAAGACATATTTTATGTTATCATGAATCTTTTACTTTCATCTGTAAGCTGTATTGCTAAATGCTCCAATAAAAACATGCAAAGCTCTCAGGGTATACAGGAAAATACTAATCCATTGTTGCTAATATTCTTTGTGATCTTACTGCATTCATTTATTCCTTCATCTATTTGCTCACTTATTTGTCATTCTACCATAATTTATTGAGCACGTAACATGGGCCTGGTTCTCTGCTAAGGCTTGGGTGATTCAGATGTGGTTATTGCACAGTTTGTAGTCTACGGGGAGGCTGAGTGGTGAGAAGATACCCTTGATACAATGTGGTAAATATCATGTTAGTGCTTACCCAGGGTGCTCAGTCATTGTGTGTACAGAGATGTGAGAGTGAGGTGATAGGGTGAGAGAGGAGTTAGCAAGGAAAGATTTCCTGAGGAGAACTCTGGACAGAATTTTCAAGGATGAGCAGGAAATACCATCATTTAATGGACATTCAGAAGACAAGTACCATCCAGCAGAAGGAGACTATGAACAGATATTTAGGGTGGTAGGATGAAAAGCAGAGTAGAGATTGAAGGCAAGGAAAGAACAAATATTGAGTGTATTTTGATCTCTACAGGAAAAAATATTGAAGATTCAATGAACTCTTTTAACTGGAAGTGGTAGAACTGAGGCTTCAGCGCATGGGTGAAGTGGTGAGCTTAGTTGTGGATTTATGTTTGAGGCAGCAGTGAGCCATATATTGGGATGCCAAATATCTAGTTGAAATTATATGTCTGGGAAACAAGAGATTTCATTCCTATATTTGTTTATTCATTTATATGTCAGGCAAATGAATTATTCTACAGGTTGCAGCTGTAGACATAGGACACAGCTCAAAATTCCTACCCTCTTGGAGTTTATATTCTAGTGGGAATAGGGTGAGGTAGGGGGAGAGATAACAAGTGAAAATATTAAAATATATAGAATGTGAGTAATATTCAGTGTTAATGAGAAAATAAAGAAGGTAACAGGGATGGTGGCATTACAGTTTTGAGTAGGTGTCCAGTAAAGACCTCAATGAGATGACATTTATAAAGGAGTCAGGGGAGTGAGTTATGTGGATATCAAGGGAAGAAGGAACAGCAAATGCAAAGGCCCCAAGCATGGAACACGCCTGGCAAGTTTGAGAGAAAAGAAGATGAGCAGTGAGGCTAGAGCAGAGTGAGGGAGAGATTAGCAAGAGGAAGCAAAGAGCAAGCCAGATTATATAGGATCTTGTAGGACATTGTAAATGCTCTGGCTTTTACGCTGACTGAGAAACCATTATAGAGTTTTGAGCAGCAGCATGATGTGATCCGACTCACATTTTAACAGGATTACTTTGGCTGTTGTGTTGAGAACAGACTAAATGGGACAAGGGCTGGAAGCAGAAAAATCAGTTGGAAGGCCATTGTGATAATCCTGGAGAGAGATGATGGTGGTTAGACAGGGTGGTAGAGGTGGAAAAGGAAAGAAGTCGTGAGCTTCTGGATTTATTCTGAGGAAGAACCAACAGTATTTGCTTATGGATTAGATATGGAGTGTGAGGGCAATAGAAGATGTAACGATGACTCCAAGGTTTTGGCATGAGCAAATGGAAAGATAGAGTTGCCATTAACTGAGATGGTGCAGGGAGTGAAAAAGATAGAAAACTTGGTTTTGAAAATGTCAAATTGAAACGAGTATCAGATACCCAAATGGAGATGTTTAATAGTTGGTATATGAGTCTGGCATTCAGATAAGAGATCCAAACTAGAAATATAAATTGATAGTCACCCATGATATTTATGATGATATTTAAAGCCTTGTTATAGGATGAGATCACCAAGGCTAGTGTAGATGTAAAAGAGACAAAGTCCAGTGTGAGCCCTGGGACACTTGACAGTTGAGACACCTGGGAGGTGAGAAGTAACCTGTGAAGAAGAATGGGAAGAAACAACTAAAGAGGCAGGAGGAAACCCAGGGGAGTATAACATTCCAAAAGCAAAGTGAAGAAAGTATTCCAAGAGAGAGGAAGTGATACCTTTGTCAAATGCTGCTGATAGGTCAAGTTGGATGAGGAATGATCATTGACCTGTGAGTTTACCGATATGAAATCCTTTGGGACTCATTAATATATATACATGATACTAGAAACCAGTTTGAAAATTAACTAGTTTCAAAGATTGATGCGGTCAGAAATCAGATTACAGAGTTAAGGGTGGAAAGGAGGTGAGAAATTAGAGACAGCAAATGATGACTATTCTTTCCAGAAGCTTGATTATAAGAAAAGAAATAGGCAGAAATCCTTGCAATTAGTAGGATACCAATGTGGCAAGGAGAAAATATATTTTTTTGTAAAGACAGGTAGGCCAGAATTTATTCCTCTGGGCTAACAAGAGGAAGGAGCTAAGGAACAAGGAAAAGTTGAAGATTTAGAGGAGAACGAGTGTGACAGACAAAGGCTCCTGTGTGATTTCAGAGCTCCTTCAGCTCCTAGCCCCTACATTCATATTTGCCAGTGAATTGTCACCTAAGCAAATTCTTCAGTAGTCTGATGACGGCAGCCAATTGTCAGGGTACCACAATCCATGTGATCATCAATAAATGTGATAAAAGGATATATGTAATAGGTATATACACATATGGATAAGTAAGTATGCCAACTGGTGTGTATGTGTGTGTATATGTATATATGAGTATATATATAAATGAGTATATATTATAAACAGTATATGTTCATATATGAAATATAAAAATATATTTCCTCCCTTCCTTCCTTCCTTCCTTCTTTCCTTCCTTCCTTCCTTCCTTCTTTTTTTACCAGTATTACTCTTGAAGAAAGAGTATAAGAAATTTCACATTAATTGCTTTCACTAAGAAAGGAATCTGCTAAACATATCCATAAAAGAATATTTGGCTGAGCCTGGGACCCAGTAAAATTCTATGGTTCTCTAATGAAAGCTAAACTGAATTGTTTATAATCCAGTTTATATATCTAGTAAAGTAAAATACCAACAAGGATAACACAAACACTTCCAAGACAGATGTCTTCAGAGACAGCGAACATATCTCTGATAATATTGCAGTAAACTCAGAGTTTTATGATAAGAAATAGATTACATTTCCTTTATCATATAGAATAAACAATAGCATAAGCTGGATTTTCTTTTTTCAGTGAAAATAATTGAAATATAGAATGCAGTGTGTTTCATCTTTTCCCACATGCAAAGAAAGCCAATCACAAGGGGCTGGTGTGGGTATAATGGAGGTAATTTGAGTTTGGTTTCTGGATATTTTATCTCTTTCAAACACAATTTGTTTACCAAACCTAAAAAGAATAACAGCATAAAAACAGAAAAACCCTTTCACAATCTTAGATGAAAGCTTATCTTTCTTTGGACCATACTTTCCAATGCCCCAAAGTGCTAGCATAAATTGAAAATTAAACAAACTGCAGCGTTGTCAGAAATAATCACACACCAGGCCAGCCCTCCCACTTCTGTTCCTCTCCTACACAAAGCAGCTACAGTGCTGCACGGAGCAGCCCCTTAAATCTTTATTGTATTTTGCCTCTGGGGTTTGCTCATCACTGCAGGTCTAAAAGTATCTGTTACGGTCAGAAATAACTTAAAAAAAATATTGCACCACTGAGCCCACGAGGAGTTCAAATGACTTCAAAACTGTAAACTTGTAAAATGTAAGGTAGAGTAAGCACTTCAGCATTTGGAATAAACTAACTACTTCACTATGTCATCCTCGGTGCTCCTGTTTTATGAAGGCTAGAAATACTAAGTTGAAGCAAGAGAACCTATAAAGCCCCTGGAGGTACTTGAGAGTGGTCTTTCCTTCCTTGCCACGAAGATGAATAGCAAAGTCTGGATTCTGCAGCTGAAAGCTGTTCTTGAAACCTGCTGCACACTTCACGGAATGCTTTCCACATGCCTGGGTGGAGAATGGCTGGGTGAAAAACATTCTGAACTGAGAATTAGAAACCTGTGTTTCTTAGAAACCTATATTTTTAGACGTAACCACATGCAAGGGGCTTTCTGATATCAGTTAAGACAGTTCACGAGTACCGCTTCTCAGTTACTTCTTGGCAACTATGAGAAGAGTTTTCATGATCTTATGTTTTCATATTACTGATGTTGTTGGGCCATTTGCTTGTTGTTCTGTTTTTAGGCTGATAGCTAAAAGATGTAAAGTTTGCTTTAAGAATGAGGTTACAGAGAGTGGGAGTAGACGGTTTTTTCTACAGGTGAAATTTTTATTAAAATAATTTATACACGTTTCAAAAGCAATACATGACTTCATGTTGGTTAGTCAATCTATTTGGAAGTTGTGATCAATCCAAATAAATAAAAATGAATATGATATTGAGAACTTAGCATAATAAAACAAAGGCCACCTTTCTTACTTTCTTAAAATTAATTTTTTATTAATTACAACAGAAGTTTTAACATATGCTTTGATGATGTCATCCCCTAAATTTGGCTTTGGCTTAGCTGTCACAAATGGGGCTTCTATTTGGATAAGACTGAGAAGTATATGTGTATATGTGTGTGTGTATAAATATATATATATACAGATTTTTAATGTATATACATACACACATATGTAGATATAACTGTATATAGTATATATATATACATACGCATATAAACATTTTATATATATGTATGTGTATATTTATGTATATATGTGTGTATAAATACATTCATGCAGAGAAAGCAATAGTGAGCATGGGTCTTGGGCAGCATTTCTTGGAACATTTGGCCTTTAGCCCACAAGGCTAAAACTTATTAGAAAGTATAAATTATTTGTCACCAGGGGAAATCTCTGGTAAACCTAGAAGCACATCTCACTTCCAGATTTACATGATTAAAATTAAGCTGCCATATAGTTGGCATTTGTGCAGGAAGATATGATTGCACAACATTGGAGATTGCATACAGGAGTTGGCAGGCAACTGTGTTATTATCCAATTCAGAAACTATGAGATCTGTGTCTTCAGAGTTTAATGACAAGGCCATGACACTCTGTTTACATTACCAGATCTCAAAGTATAGCTCATACTACCTTAGGCCAGTTCAATCTAGCACTAGGACTCCGCACGCTCTTTTCCTTCTTTTAGGCCCAAGGCTATGGCACTTATGCAACAGAAGTTCTACGGAAGTTTTTTTTTTTTTTTTTTTTTTACTTTATTTATTTACTTATTTATTTTTGGCTGTGTTGGGTCTTCCTTTCTGTGCGAGGGCTTTCTCTAGTTGCGGCAAGCGGGGGCCACTCTTCATCGCGGTGAGCGCCTCTCACTATCGCGGCCTCCCTTGTTGCGCAGCACAGGCTCCGGACACGCAGGCTCAGTAATTGTGGCTCACGGGCCCAGTTGCTCCGCGGCATGTGGGATCTTCCCAGACCAGGGCTCGAACCCGTGTCCCCCGCACTGGCAGGCGGACTCCCAACCACTGCACCACCAGGGAAGCCCTCTATGGAAGTTTTAATGCCATCTTTTGGAAACACATACCTTTTTTTAAATTTAATTTTTACTTTATATTGGAGTATGGTTGATTTACAATATTGTGTTAGTTTCAGGTGTACAGATAAGTGATTCAGTTTACATATACATATATCCATTCATCTTCAGAGTCTTTTCCCCTATAGATTATTATCGAATATTGAGCAGAGCTCCCTATGCTGTATAGTAGGTCCTAGTTGATTATCTATTTTATCAACATATACAGTAGTGTGTGTATGTTAATCCCAAGCTCCTAATTTATCTCTCCCCCACCTTTCCCCTTTGGTAACCATAAGTTTGTCTTCTAAGTCTGTGAGTCTGTTTCTGTTTTGTAAATAAGCTCATTTGTATCTTTTTTTTTTTTTTAGATTCCACATATAAGTGATATCATATGATATTTGTCTTTCTCTGTCTGACTTACTTCACTTAGTATGATAATCTCTAGGTCCATGTTTGTTGCTGCAAATGGCATTATTTCATTCTTTTTTAAGGCTGAGTAATACTCCATTATATATATATCTGTACCACATCTTCTTTATCCATTCTTCTGTCGATGGGCATTTAGGTTGCTTCCATGTCTTGGCTATTGTAAGTAGTGCTGCAGTGAACATTGGGGTGCATGTATCTTTTCAAATTATGGTTTTCTCTGGATATGTGTCCAGGAGTAGGATTGCTGTATCATATGGTAGTTCTATTTTTAGTTTTTTAAGGAACATTCATACTGTTCTCCATAGTGGCTGTACCAGTCTATATTCCCACCAACAGTATAGGAGGGTTCCCTTTTCTCCACATACTCTCTAGCATTTGTTGTTTGTAGACGTTTTGATGATGGCAATTCTGACCAGTGTGAAGTGATACCTCATTACAGTTTTGATTTGTATTTCTCTAAAAATTAGTTATGTTGAGCATCTATCTTTTCATGTGCTTTTTGGCCATCTGTATGTCTTCTTTGAAGAAATGTCTGTTTAGGTCTTCTGCTCATTTTTTGATTGTGTTGTTTGTATATATATATATATATATATATATATATTATATATATATATATAAAAAATATATATAGCTGCATGAGCTGGAAACACAAACTTTTGATTTTTTGCAATCATGTATATATCCAAGGACTTAGAAGAGCCATGTAAGGACATTCAGAAACTTAAAATTGTCAAAAAAAAATAGTAACAGTTTTCTTACATTTTCTTCAACATCAATAAAACTTCATTAAATATTGTTTATTCAATGCATACTGTGTTTCAGGCACTGTTAGAAAGTTTAGGAAGCATTATCTCATTAAAAAGTACTTTAAATACTCTGTCCAAAGTCACACAGTAAATCTTTGTAAAACCAAGATTCAAATCCACATTTGCCTACTTCCAAAGCACATGTTCTTTTAAAGAAACATTTTTTAACTTTGTATTTTGATATAAGCTTAGACTTAAAAGTTGCAAAAGAATATAAAATGTTTTGTATATCCTTTCACCAGCTTCCTCAGAAGTTATTATCTCACATAAACGTAGATTAACTACTGCAGACAGAAAATTAACGTTCACACAATATTATTTATTAATCTATAGACTTCATTCAGATTTTGCCCATTTTCCCACTAATTTCCTTTTTCTTGTTCACAATCTAATACAGAATCCTACCTTGCATTTGGTGTCACGTCTCCTTAATCTCCTCTAGTACGCAACAATTCCTCTGTTCTTCTTTGTCTTTTCATACCTTGACACTTAAAGAGTATTGATCATTTTTGGGGTAAAATGTTCTACAATTGGGTTTGTCTGATGTTTTCTCATAGTTAAGGTTATGCATTTTTGACAAGAACACACCAGAAGTGGTGTGTTCTCAGTGCATTATATTAGGGGGTACTTGAAATCAATATTATGTATTAGAAAGTAGAAATTTACTTTCCTACATTATCTTTGCCTTTTAATTGTGTGACAGTATTAATGAACTATAATCCAGCATCACAGATCTCACAAGTGAGAAAGTTTAAACAGTTCAAAACATGCCATGTTACATCACTTAATAGAAATCACATTAGCTTCCAAGTCGTCATGATTAATTCGAAGGTTCTTTAAATTCTTAACCCAATTAGCACTGATTCTGTGTGCAGAGAAATGCTAGTAAATGTTTAATAATCAGCTTTCTGGGAGAGAAAACGCTCTTATTTGTAGCATTTGCTGATTCTGTGGTGTAAATACTCCCACCATGGCCCATTTCAAGCTACTAATATTATGTCAGTGAACTCAGAGCTGGGAGGAGATACACACAAAAGCAATTCTCAGGATCTGGTACAAGCAGGCTCCAACACATCACTGGAATAATATATATTTATAGATGGCATTTTCTTGATTCTAGGCTGCAGTTAGTAGAACAGGGGACAAATACATAAAGACAAGACAAAATTTAAAATATTCAAAGAATAGAATTACCATAAAAGACAAATCTAGTAATTCCTAGAGAGTCATATTTAAGAATTAGGATGAAATAATAATAATAATAACCTGTTGTCTTTTTCTCACATCTTTAAATAGTAAAGTTATTTGATTCAAAGTATTAAAGGATGTCATTTTAATTTGCCCAATTTCTAGGTGTTATTAAAAGTAACTTCAAAAACATAGGATGAGATAGTGCTTGCACAAGAGTCACAAAAACTACCCTCTGCCTTTACCTCAATTAATTTTGGTGGCACAAAATTTCCTTAACTCCTCATTCACTAGGACACCATTAGATTGGAAATCAGTTTAATAATACACTCTGGCCTTCCTTACTGCTTATTTTACTAATAATGTCACAGCTAATCTTATAGAGGCTATTGGCAAGAGACTCATGAATGCCAATTTTAAATGAAAACTATTTTTTAAACATATTCCACAGTACAAGTTTGGCTTAAAACACTTTTTCAAAATTTAAATTTTTGCATGCTAGTCTAAAAGAAGAAACACACACTCACACATTGGAAGACTGCTTTCAGGTATTGGATTTACTAATCAAATAGTAAGTGTATTTCAAAACAACTGACAGGTAACATTAACATCCCATGCTTTTTCTACACAGATCCCAATATCCATTTAAAGGAATCAATTCCACATAAGAGTATTTTTTTTCAAATATGTCATTATCTCTATGTTGATTTAAAAGTTATAATATTTTATGCACATTGTGAAGGGCAGAATGGCCTCCCAAAGATGTCCACATCCTAATCTCCAAAACCTACATGGAAAAAAGGACTTTGTGAATGTAATTAAGTTAAGGACCTTGAGATGGGGAGCTTATCCTGGATTATCTGCATGGGCACATTATAATCACAAGGGTCCTTATAAATGGGAGGCAGGAGGGTTAGAGTCAGAGAAGGAGATGTAACAATGGAAGCAGAGGTCAGAGTAATGTGGCCACAAACCAAGGAATGCAGGCAGTCTCGAGAAGCTAGACAAAGCAAGGAATGAATTCTCTGATAGAACCTCCAGAGGAACTCAGCTCTTTTGACACCTTGATTTTTAGCCCCATAAGACCCATTTTAGACTTTTGACATCCTGCATTGTAGGATAATAAATTTATGCTACTTTAAGTCACTACATCGCTGGTAGTTTAATAAGTATCAGTAGGGAACTAACACACACATAAAACACACTTTTATTGAGATTAGCTTCATTCCTCTATTTTATGATTCATTTTAGCCTCTATCTTCTTCATCTTTCTTACCTTCCTCACTCAATATGTATGACATTCAGGGAAAAAAATGTATATTACATTTATAGGCCTGGTTTTCAAGTGAAACTGATGATTACTGCATATATCTAAAATAAATATTCCATCTGAAAGCATAGTAAAGTGTATTTTCAAAATATTTGCAACCATCATTTTAATGAGAAAGAAGCCCTTACTTAGAAATAGTACACTCACATAATTAAAAGCCTTTTTTGTGTGTCAAAATGTGCAAGCACTTAAAATGTTTCTGCTCTGAAAAACAACAACAGCAACAACTTATTACTTTGTGGTTTATTTGTATTGACACAAATGCCAGATAGGAAAAAAAAAAAATGCTTTGGTGTTGGAAATCTCTTAGCTGACATTATCTCTATGAAACAATAGAAATTAATGGAAGAAATTAAAACCCTAAAGTCCTACAAGACTTTGAAGTGTTCTTTGAATTAATGTTAGTTTAAATTCTCTCATGATATTAAATGTATTTTTTCCAGGTTTGAATTCTTGGAAATAGAAACCAGAAAACAAAATTAATCAGATTGCTCCTTTCCTTCATCACAAATAGAGTATGATGGAGTAAGTTTTTATAACCTTATTCTGTTTAAAGAATTAAAGCTTAATTTTCGCTTTAGGTAGTACATATCTGATCTAATATTTAAGTAACTATGTAAAATAGAAAGAACCATGAGCTAGGAATCAGAAGACCAGGTTCAAGTCCCAGATTAGTACCTGACCTTGGAAAACCATTTAATTGTCCCCAATACCATTCCATTTCTAGTATTATTTGCCCTAGCTACCTTGCAGGAAGTAAGTGAGATACAATGTAGACTGTAAATTACTATTCAGAAGAAATTTATAACTCAAAAAGAATTCTGAAATATCCCATAGAATTGTAATACCTGGAAGTAAAATGTCCCTAAAAGGGATGCTTTCATTTTCTCATTTGGAATCATATAAGTATGTCTGTGTGTGTGTGTGTGTCCCAGGCTGCTCATCACTGGCTAACAAATTTTAGAAGAACACAGATTTTCACAATAACTATAGATATTAAATTTTACATAATTAATTTAAGCCTATTTTTCAAAATTAAAAAGTAATAGAGATTTACTTATTTGATTATTTGATTGTAGATATCTAGAAATAAAAAATAAACAAAACTGTTGTAAGCCTCTAAAGATGTTGTTATGCTTAGAGTTAAGGCTCAGGTTGATCTTTTTAATATTGCAACAAGCTCACACATCATTAATCACTTAGAAGTGGCCCCAGGTCACGGTAAATTGATGGCCTAATAATCAGACGAGATGTTTGCTATTTCCAAATTATTGTCAGTGACTAGAATGAGGAGGTGACAATTCAATAACTAATGCTTATTAACTGGACTTTTTATTTTTCTAATGCTAATCAAGAACATAAGAAGTAGGAACGTAAACTGGAAGCATAAAACATACAATTACAGACACATGCACAAAGACAGGAACAATCATGGTAAAAGATGTGTTTATTAAAAACAACTCACAACTATCATTATGTATGAGTTGTTCTGTAGTTGGATATATTGTTTCTGCTTGTCTCAACGGTGTGTATGCAACCCCAAAATGGACTCAAAATCTTTTTTATTCTGATGTGGGCAAGAAAATAGCAGTGATGGGAGTGTATAGAAAGCATGAAGAGGATGCGTGGGAATTGAGCAAAATGGAATGCTAGAGGGGCATGCACATGTGGAAATAGAAAGGAAAATAAAATAGTAAAAAAATGAACGGAAAATGGGAGGAAAAAGGCAAGAGTTTGAGAGGAAACACGATGGGAATATAGTCAATGCAAACAATTTTGGTAATAAAGGAGGGTTTGAAGCCAAGGACATAATCAGATATAGAGCGTATCTGGTAGTGCTGTGCTTTGTCTCCAACCAACAAACCACGATATAGAATGAATTGGAGAAAATTACAGGGTGGTATTCAGCATGAAGAATGGTCTGCATTCTTAGGAGCCTGGTCTCTTGATATTAGAGTGCTATAGGAAAAGCTGGGAAAATATTGGAAAACACAATAAAATGAAAAACAAACATTAGCATTGGCCCAGAAACCATGTGATAAACAAAATTAAAGGGAGAGTTCTCATTAGAGAGTCCAAGGGTCCTGGATAGGCCTGGATAAGCATGGGATAAGGAAGAGGGAGGCAAAAGGAAATTGCAAGACAGAGAAATAGAGACAATCAGCTACATTTTGATGTTCTTAACTTCTATTAGGATAGTGAGGTAAAATGGAACTTGTGCACTTACAAAAAACAAATGATATAGATTCAAATTCCAATTTTGGTTTTGGAGAGATGGGCATGGCTAGTTGAGAAAAGCACTGACTCTGGAGTAAAACTACCTATGTTCACATCTCAGCCCAATCATGAACTAGCAAAGTAAGATCTTTTATAACATGAGTTGTTATAAGTCTAAGATTTAATTGGTTTCTTGGTCTTTAAAATGAGGATATTAACAGTCCCAACCTCTAAATTCTGTGAGAATTAGAAGAGAAAGCCCATGAAAAAGTCATAGTATTTATGCTGATGGTAATGTTAGCTAAACCACTATTAATATTAACTATAGAACCTCAAGAAAAGCCCTGAAACTCTGTCCATCTTGGATGCCTAATACGTAAAATGAAAGTGATGATAACACATCCATGTTCTGGAGGGAAGCCTAAATGAGCTCATTTATGCAAAGTGTCTGACGTACTGTAGGCTCAAAGTAAGAAGTAGCTATTATTATTTTCAAATGCACTGGTCCCAAAATAACCCATTCCAGTTTGTTCAGATAACAAAAATATATTTAGAATGCCTGATTTATTTTTTAAGTTATATGCTTGATGCATTTTATATCAAGAAGAAGGGATCCCACACAGATTGATAGTGATATTTATACTTTTCTTAGGAAAAGCTCTGAAAATAAATAGCTTCTGAAAGTCATTAGACCACCAAAATTCTGTTTGTCTGTCAAATTAGCTTTAATTCTGCTTTCAATTTTCAAAATTCCATCCACCTCTTTTTACCATTATCATGTCCTCTGCTGGTGAAAAGACATAAGTAGTTGCCTCTGGGAAATAGTTCTGGATATACCAAGAGTTTTAAGATTTGTTTTCTGAAAGAGTAGATGGAAAAGACAAATCAAATTTATTTTAAAAACACAGCCTGATTTCCATTTACCCTTGTTTCCTTCATATTGCCATCATTTTTTCATATGCTATACAGCTAGCACCATGCTAAGTGCATAGAAGCCATGAAATAAGTAGTTGTTCATTCGGGTGTTTAGAAACATAAGATTGAGTTTTCCTCACAACATTTTCTATTTAATTGTATTCAAACACCCACATCAGCCATGTTTTGCAAAGAGATTTAGAGTAGGTGCTTAACTAGAAGCTACATTATTATAATTGATTTCCAAATTTTAAAAAATGCACACACAAATTTAAATGGTTATAATTAGAACAAAATACAACCCAGTCTTCTTTATTGGGGATCCATATTGCTGTCATTATAAATGTCACTTTTCAGCACCATGTCTCTTACCAAACAGAACTCAATTTGAAGTGCCAGTTTTTGTGAAAAACTTTATCCATTTGTCCAAATGGTATTTGGGCAAGAGAAGAAGTTTTTCTCTTTGGGTTCATTTTCAGGTTGTTAGCCTAACCTAAAATAGAGCTTCTTTAAAAGTCTGCCCAAATGTTTACTTAAAACAGAGAAGGGACAGCTGAGTGTTGAGTGGTAGTGTTACATTGAGTGAAGACACGACTGTAAATAACTCCGCAGTTTGGAAATGAATGATGCTTTTGACAGAGACGATTATGTCGTATTGACAACATTGATGTCAAACGTGGAGTGAAAATACGAGATTGACTATCAGCAGTTTCCACCAGTGATCACTTGAAATAGCTTCTCTGAGATAAAGGAACAGTAACAAATGCATTCCTTTTTACTTACACCCTTTTCCTTCCCTCAGAGCTAGCTTAGTCCGGTTCCATTTTGGAGGAAAAGGATCTAGTGTTCACACTTCATCAAAGGAGGATCAAATACTCTTAGCTGTTTCTTTTTAAGTTAATCATTTCCAGGGCATCATTAGTCACTTTCCCCCCTAAACAAGGGAAGCCAAAATACCCAAGAAAAGAAGTCAAGCCCTGAACTTCTATAGAAATAATTACAATTTCCAAGTTAGACCTGACATATCTGAAATAAGGTCTTTGTAATGAAAACCTCACATGGGGCTCTTAGCAGCCTTCAAAGTCATTGTTCACATAACTGCTAAATACTGGCTTACATTTCTGGGGTGGAGAATATTCTGTGTGGTAAGTTTTCCAGCTTGAAAAATGTCACATATTGGAGAGTCTTGATGAGGAAATAATTTCTTCCATATCTATCTCTCCCTTCCATTCATTTGTTGTATTATTGAGGCTCTTTGACAGGTATTTTTATTGAATGGAAATTTACTCTTTTTAATATGCACTAAAAGTTCTTGCATTCTTTAACATTCATATTTAAGCATGTAACATCATTTTAATATTTATTAAATTTAGGATACAGCATAAGAGTTGGCTGACCATATGTACATTCTGGAGTTAAAGTACTGTGCATAAGATCTGTGAGTCACTAAATCTGGATTTGGTCAGAAGAATTTGGAGAAGAATTTGTTAGGGCATAGAATGTCTGTATGAAAAATGTTTGGCCTCTCAGAACACTCTCAGAAGTTACAATGGGATATTTATATTGGCATAGAGCAGTGTTTCTTATGCCCTTGAGTTAATCCTGCCATTGTAGCCTTTCACGTTGCCATACGGCAGTGATGCTGGTCGTCTATAGAAATCACATTTCTTACAATATGACCTTTCTATTTGGGGTGGGGAGATAGATTGGTGACTCTTTTGTTTTGGAAAGACAAATGGGGTGAGCTTTCTGTAAAGGATATGTGATTTTTCACATGGCAAAGAAAGTATCCGGTATATGATGCTAGAGCCAAACTGTTTAAAGCAAGTACCCCTCTGTGAAATATGTGTCAGTTTTTGAAGGCTCAAAACTTAGTGAGAGATTTATGAATTCATTGTCAGAATCACTTACATAGAGATATTTTCTTCATAAAGTGAAAAATAAAAGCCATCAAAGGAGAGAAAACTAACCAAGAACACATTTTAATTAAAGAAAATAAAGTAATTCATTAACTATACGACAATAGTTGATACCTTATTTCACTGAAAACATGCTTTGAAATGTAATTTAATAATTCACCTTTCAGCTGGGTTCTACAAATCTGAATGTGTATTTTTTCACCACCACATCTTAATTTCTCCCTCATATTAGACCGATGGGTAGAAGATAGTTCTTAGTATAAAAGATTACCTAAAGGTCATCTTCTTATAGGCCTAGTATATTTATTTTCATTTCTAAAGAAGTACATATTATGTATTATTAAGATTTTGTATCAGTCACTATAAAATAAATATTTTTGTAATAGGTCTGTCTCATTATGCAGAAATTTGGGAGACAATTCATTACGGTGGACTTTCTAACTTTATCTCCAGTCCCTGTGTCTCAGCTCCTTTCCTGCAAGATGATAGAACTGAACTAGCTCATGTCCAGGGACTTCTGGCTCTAAGACTTCATCAATCTATGATCCTTAATCAGAGAACTAATTTGGTATGTGTTCTCATATGAATGCTTTTTTGTTTTAATCTGAATTTTTCATTAAGTACGTTATTTTCTTTTAATTTATTGTTTTGAGAGAGCTAATAAGATAATAAAGCTCCCCTATTGATCAAGGCATTTTAAACTATTGCCTGTGTGAAACTTGTCTCCATTGTGCTTAAATGATTTTGTTCATTTTCACAAAGTACTAGAAAATTTTATGTGCACCTCGTATGTTGGTGTTTTCTTTCAACATCTTCTTTGCACTCTAGTAGGTCGGAGTAGGAAGAGGTTTTGTATTTATTCAGATTTAGAAAATGGGTGTATTAAAAGGCCTCGATTGGTATTTCTCTCTCCTCTGTTCTCCATTCTTTTAACAATGTTAGAGAACACCCACAGTGGGGTCCAGGGCTGTGCTGGAATATACATTACTAAGTGGAGGATGTGTTTTCTTGCCTTCATGCTCACTATATAATGGGGAAGGTATGTACTAACAAATGAATGTACAAATAAATTTATAATTACATTAAAAATGAAAGTGAGAGGATAAAAAAAAGGAAACATCCTAGTGGAAATATTTATATGACAAAATTGAAAAAAGGCTGTTTTAGAAGGTGGCCTTAAATGGATTCTTGATGAAAGAGTAGGAGTTGCCCAGGTGGAGGCTCCAAGAGAGTATACTGTACACAGAGGGAACAGCATGTGCGAGGAACCTGAAGCAGAAAATAGTTGGTGCTTGCAAGTTGGCTAGTGTGTAATAACATGAGATGAGTTTGGAGTAAGTCTAATTACAGGAATTTGTATTTAAGAGTAGGGTGATCATATGATTTATTGTCCAAAATGGGGCCCTTTGGATAATGAAAGTGAACACTGCTAATAGTTAAGCTGGCACAAACCAGGACTTGTCCCAAGAAAACTCATACAACTTGTTATCTACTTAAAGATAATATGAAGACAAATCCTTTAGGCAGTGGAATAATAAAATTTGATTTATGCCTTTGAAAGATCATTCTGTCTACTCTGTGCAGAGTTGATTGGTGGAAAGCAAAAATGGAAGCAGACTCTTACAGTAGTCTAGATGAGGAATGAGACAATAAAAATTGGACAAATTTGAGACATAATTTGGCAGCAGGATTAACAGAACTTGGTAATGGGTTGGATGCAGGTAGGGAGAAGAAGGGGGTTGTCAAATGACTTCCAGGTTTGCATTTGTATAACTGAGCAAATGGAAGTGCCACTTATTAAGATGTGGAAAATTAAAGAAGAGGCAGGTTTGGGCCAGAAGTGGGGAAAGATCAAGAGAATTCTAAATATGAGATGCCTGGTGAACCTCCAAATGGAGATATCATGTAGAAAGCTGTACTTGGAATAGCAATCTACATTGTAGATAAAAATCTAGGGATTATAAACATTTTTATGCTCTAGATAGCATAAGAATGTCTGAGATTACTGGGAAGGGATATTGAAGAGAAGATGGCCCAGGACTGAGTTCTGAGGAACACAAAAATTAAATGATAGGTAAAGAAGAAAGAAACAGCAAAGTCTTTTAGACAATTAAGGGGAAGCATTCTATATACTTCTCAGGAGGCCTGAGAGGAATTAATCTCTTTGCCCCTCTTTCCTACCATGTTACCCTTGATAACACATTTCTATTGTTTTAGCCTCTTTGCCTATCTTACTCTACAAAGTCTAGGAACACCTGTGCCCTTGGATCACCTCTCAAATCAACTGCTTGCACACAAATCCTCATCTCAGGCTCTGCTTTGGATCCACGAAGGAAGGACCAAAGGAACAGAAACATGACCAGGAGCATGTGCTATTGCAGAAGCAAAGAGGTTTCTTCAGGAAGGGAAGAGTGGGAAAGGATTTTGAATGTAACTAAGACGCTGAGTAATACAAGAACTGGTTTGATGATATAAATCATTGGTGATCCAAGAAAGAGCTGGAATGGTGGGAATATAAGCAAGATTGACTTGGGAAGTAATAGCGTTGAGCTGGGGTTAAATTTTTTAAAATGTTACATGAAACACTGAAAAAGAATTTTGAAAGAAGTGTTACTTCCTTCTGTATAATAACAGGGAAGAAGGAGAGGACTAGATGACTGCAGATGCAGATTTAGTCATGAGAAGATTATGTAGTATTTATTATGTCGTTTCTATATTCTCAGTGACCCATAAGGTTGGGTTATCTGCTGCGAACAAAAGGCAGTGGGACAATTGACGGGGCATGGAGAAGGTGTTGAATAGTCACTGTGGTGATGAGTGCACGATCACTTTAGTCTCTGTTGAATGACCATTTGAGGCTGGGGACCATGAATGAACCATGATCCCAGTCTTCTCTATTGTAAGATTTTTGTCCAGCAGTGCTTAGTTCTGTGGTTGCTACTCAGAGAAAATGCATTGTTGGATTCATCACTGGGATTTGCAAAGTGGATGTGATGGAAGGAGAAAGCTCAGAGAATTGAGGACATTTGCAAAAGAGTCATTATAAAGAAGGGCTCTGGAACAAGAGCAATTGAAGGAAGGAAGTGAATTCCTGAGGGGGTTGGTAGATAGAAATGAAGCAGTAAGGATAAAGTACTGGAGTTCTCTGTGAGGTCAGTGTCACAGTGGGAATGCTCCAGAAGAATACGAGGTATGATAAGAGAAGAGGATCTTTAAAAGAATGATTTTGCTTTTGGTATAGTTGTTGATGATGAACTTTGTTAGGTATTACATTTCTCTAAACTCCTACAAATTCTGTTCTATGCTCTGATAGGGCTATGCAAGGATAATATACATTTTATTTTGTCTTAGAAAAAATTGCCTTTACTTTTTCCTTACTTGTGAAAGGCACTCCTTTGAACTGGGCTTGAATGATCACATTACCTATTTCTGGAAAGCGTCATGAATCTGATGGTTTTTTCTAAGATTCTAGGAGCCATACCTGTCTCCTTTTGCATTACCCTGGGACTTCAGGGACAAGCCAAGTTGAGGAGATTCTGATACTGAAAACAAATCACATTACTTCCTCCCAGGAATTTATAATGTCCAAATTCAGCAATATGCCAACTGTCACCTTATATTCTTTATATGCCAAACTACTGACAGCTATGTAACACTGTCATGTTGTTGTTGTTTTCTTCTGGGCCTTTGTATATGCCTTTGCCTGAAATGGCTTCCTTCTATTATCTCATATTCTTCCTTCAAAAACTGTTCAAACATTAACTTCTGTGTGATATCCAACTTGACCATTCCTGACCTTCCACTTAGTCAGTTAGTTCATCCATTCTCTGTGCCCAAATGTAATTTTATACATTAATTATTTTTTGTCATACGCTGTTATAATAATTTATTTACATGACTGTCTCTTGACTTGACTGTGAGTTTTTGAAGGCAGAGAACATGTTTCTTCATCTTTGTATTCTTAATGCCTAGCCCAATTCCTGGCATATTTTAGGTGTTAAGCAAATATTTGTTTTAAAAAAATTAAGAAATGAACTGATGAATTCCATTTACCTTTTTATAAAGCATGCAGCCGTCACTAGCAACCATCACAATATTAAATGGCATACACAATTATAAGTTGTTTACTGAATCTTACATTGTTGACTGTCAGAAGAAAAGTGTCACGAAACATTTTCATAATGGAGCAGATCTATAATCTGGCATTTTATAATTCCTGTGCTGTTGTGGACTGAGTGTGGTTTTAGGAGGTGGGGAGAAAGGGGAGATGCTGTAGTACTTCCCTATTTATGAGAGGACTGAGGAGCAGAGATTAAAATGCAGAATGGCAGTCAGATTAAAAGGGCTGATGAGATCCTAAATACAACCCTCAAGCCACAGGAGAGCCCAGGGGCAGCAATCTTGGGAGGACTACAGGCCACTGAGGGGAAGAAAAAAACTAACCTTCCCACCACTAAAATAACAAGAGATAAAATGAAACCTACTTATCAGATTTTAGAATTTTATCTGGACATAGAAAACCTTCAAATTATTTATTTATACATAGTGATATCAAGCTCTATCTACTTCCACTCCAAAGGGAACTCTTAAATAATCAAATAAAATGTTGAGTTTTCCTGCTGGAGTTATTCAAAGATGAAGAAGAAGAAGAAAAAAAAAGATACGCAGGGTTTTGAGATGCTCTTTTTCTAATAACATGTTTAAATGAAATATCAAGAGTTATTAGTTGTTTTATTTTAATAGAGAAAATGTTCACTTTTTACTAAGTGCATTTCTATGTATCAAATCTACATATTTTTAGTTTTACATAAGCGTAAGTACAAATACTTCCTTTTATCTTTATGTTACAGAAAAGTAGACATTTGCTAGAGAAAACCCTTCAAATAGGTCAATTTTTACTCGAAGTTAGGGTTTAAATGTTTCTATATTCTAATTTACAATAAAAACTCATTTTAAATTATTTTAACCACTTATGTTAGCATACATTATTAAAAGCATTTTGAATAACATGCTTTTAATAATGCCAATTTTACAGACACACCAGCTTTATTTTGGCTTTAAAAATATAGTACCTTTTTAACATAGTAGCTTAAATTATTAAATCTGTTAACAGTTTCAGGAGAATGATGGGGTAAATGATGGATATTTTTCCACATAGGGGAAACTGAGGGAGAGAACTTATCAGAGACCATTGCCAAAACTTGTAAGTAAATAACTAGTTTGGGTTTACAAAACACAAAGGCAAACTAATGACACAAATAGATTTGGATGCCCCGGTGCCCAAACAGATAGATTTTTATTTACATGTCTGTCTTTGTTTCTCCAGCTTTAAAAGATTCTAGGTTTGCAGGTGACGGAGAGGGACCAGCTGGGTAGCTTCAGAATATCTGAGAATAACTTTAGATTTAAACAAGAAGCTGGGAGGAAATAATAAAAAATAAAGACAAAAGGAAGTAGGAAGTTAGGATGATAGGAAGGAAGAAAAAAAAGAAGGAAGAATGCAATGGAAAGCGCTATACATGGTTGGCATTCTAGGGTTCCAATGATCACCTCCAAACCCCAGCAAGCCTCTGCTTAAATGGCCCCATTTTAGACAAAAGGCAAATACAAAGTCTCCTGATGACAATTAAATAAACAGGTTCATAATCTGCTTTATCTGGAGTGTCAAAGAATAATGAAAATAATGACAATGTCTACCTGACAGAGGCCAGGAGTTAAAAGTCATGTGATATGGGAGTTGACATGAACAATAGCCAGATATTCTAGGCTGAGAAGCAGAAAGTAAATCTCAGATTTGGGCCCTTGCATTTGGAAGAGAAGGAAAAGTAAAAACAAAACCAAGTGCCTTGAATTGTTTCTTCCGATTCCCATATTTCTAAGCAGAATAGAAGTCAACTTCCTAAATTTCAAGTTGTTGCTTACAGATCATTGATTTCCTGCATTTATTGGGAAATTGCTGTCTTTTTTTGATTGCCATGCATTAGATCATACTGTTTTCATCTTTCTTCATGGATATTTTCTACCAATCACCAGGGCACTTGCCTGTATTCATTGAATAATTGAGCCCTCCCCTAGATATTTTCTCATATCGATTATATTCATCATCTTGGAAGATTTCCACATTCATGTGGATGACACATTCAGCACCCTTCCTTAACTTCTTCTACTGCAATGATCTTGATCTTTCCTCCCCTTCAGTCACCCAGTTCATGGCTAGAACTGGTATTCAAACAGTATACCCTGGCTGTTGAAACAGTAAAATACGTGTGTACTGGATGTTAAACACTGTCTGCCCAGATGCTCCCTCCCCACTCTGCCATGTCCCTCCACTCCTATGGGACCTGTCCAGAATTCTCCACAGTCCAGCAACTAAAGGGAAGATCCCTGATTCTGAGGAACAGCAAGATGCTGCACCAGCTTCAGGGGCAGCCTGACCTGTCATGAAATGGTTTGAATGTCAGCCCTGTCCATGGCCATACACACAATTTTATCAGTATCTGAGACTATTTCACCTCTGAAATGATATGCCCCTAAATTTATACTCTAACCCCTCAATTTTGTCTTTCCATTTTTCTTATTCGCTTGCTCTTCTTGGCCTGTTCTTCCACCTCACTGAGCCCCCCACTACTCTGAGCGCTCCTTTTGCTCTCAGACTAACAGCTTTTCTCCACCTTCACTTGCTTCTCTATTAAACTTGGTCTGGTACTTTAACTCCATTCTCTCCAACACCCTCTTTTTATTGCCTTGTCCTTCTACCACATCTGCTCTGTAAGATGTAAATTAAATTAAGCCCACAATCCATCTACTTTGATCTTAAACCACCCACGCTTTGAAGAGAGCTAGAGAAAACCAAATAAGCTCACAGACCATTATGTGCCTCTGTGCTGCCTGGTGGCTTTTACAGTCCTTGGTCAGCTTCCTTGTCCCTTGTTATTTATTCCAAATTCTTAGCTCTCTCCTCTAGTTCCTAGTCTGCTTCTCAGGAAAGCCCCTTCACTTTCACCAGAGACTTCCCTCCAATTTTAGAGAGAAATTTGATATTCTCCGGCAGTACACTCATCTTTACATACTGCTACCTCAGCTTCTAGAATGTTGACCATTCATTTAGGTCCTTCGTTTCAGAGCCAAGGGAAGATGTTTCCCTTTATTGTCCAAGGCTAGGACCCCCTTTTTTTTTCCTTCTTCTTTTTTTTTTTTTTTTTTTCTACTTCATCCTTTTCCATCACCTCTTAGACTCTCCTCCATCAATGATTCTTTCTTCCTCTGCACTGGGTCACATCTCTAAGCTTGAAAATGTGCTCATGTCCCTTCCATATTAAAAAAGAAAACCCAATCCTTTTCTACCTGATGACTCTCCTTGCTATCACATTGTTTCTCCCTCTACACAATCAATTTATTTATTCCCTCAGCTCCCATTCACTCTTCCGCCTCCTAAAAAGAGACTTTTGCCCAAGTCATTGAAACCATTGTAGTTAAGGTCACCAACGTCTTCCCATTTGTAAAATACAATGGACATTTTTTGACTTTTATTTTACCCAACCTTTCTGAATCATGTGATACTGTTGACAGCTTTCTCTATCTTAAGCTGCTGTACACCCTTGACCTGTATATCTTCTGCTTTTCTTTCTGTATGACTAGTCCTCAGCTTTATCGAGTTCATCTATCAACTAAAGTATTTGTATTCTCCTGGATTCTATTAGTCCTTATTTCTTCAAGTGTTTCTCTCTCTCTGGATGGTCTTATCTGTAATAAAGTTTTAACAACCATCTGTATGATATTTTCATCTCTCTATGGAATATCTCCAGCTAGCTAATGATGATGACATTAAAATTAATAATAATTATTAGTATTATTAACATTTATTAATCACTTTCAGGCGCTCTGCTAAGGTCTTTTCTTATATTAACTGATTAACTTAAAAGTCTGAGTTTTTTTCCCTACTCTTACATCAGAACGGTAAAGCAACTTGTCCATGTCACATAGAAATTAAGTGGCAAAATTAGGCTCCAAACCCAGCTTATTGGGCCCCAAAGCCCACACTTCTAACCACTTTACTAAACATGATATATCCAAAATTTAATGCATATTCCCTAAATTACTCATCTCCCTATATAATCCATTTCAGCTAACATAGTCACCTAGAGCAGAACACAAAACAGGAAATTGGAAGTCATGCTAGATTCCTCCCTTCTCCAAGCAGTAAGCCACCAGATCCTGCTAAATTTTTGTACCTCTTTCCTACATTCTTATCTAATGGTACTTAGTTCAGTGGGCTCATTATTTCCCTGATGCTCCATTGAAAAAGCTTCCTGATTGGATTATGCACATCCTTTTAGTCTTGGTGTCCTGCAATTTATCCTCTTCTGGGAACTATTTATCTTCTTATCCCATATATCTGATTATATCACTCCCCTGATAAAATGACTTTTAGTACATACACTGCAGCAGTTTCTCAGAGTGAGTTTTGTGCATCACCTCACCTTCCATCAGAATCACCTGGAGAGCTTGTTAGAAAGCAGAGTCTCAGGAATCACCGCAGGATTTCTGAATTAGAATTGATGGTGGTAGGACCTAGACTCAGTATTTTTAACAAGCTCCTTACCCGTGATTCTTTTTCACCCTAGAATTTGAGCCTGTCTAGCCTCCATATCAGGTGCAAACACTTCAGAATTGCTGATAAGTACCATCTGACTGTGGCTTTTCCCCCTTGTTTCCCTCAGTTCTTTCCACTCCTCCACCTACTCTCTGCACTCCAGGTAAGCCAAACATTTTGCAGGCCCCCCCTAACATGAAGCTTGCTTAAATATTGGTGACTTCATATGTGCTGTGTCTTCTACCTAAAGTCCCTTTTCCCTGTATGTCTGGCAAGTTGCTTTGTGTGTGTTCATGTGAATGTGTGTGTGTGCTGTGCACCTTGAGTCCTCATTAGACTGAAAGTTTCTCCCAGGACATTGTGAGCTGTTTAGTCATAGGAACTGTGTGTCCTGAAATCATTAAAAAAATACCATTCCAAGTTCAGGCTGTGTGCAACACTGTGTTATAGCCTGGAAAATTAGAATTAATGTGAATTTCGTATGTGCTCCGTATGTAGGGACTTGAATCTTTCAGTAATTTCTCTGTGGTTCATGACTGGTTATTTGATTGACAATTCATATAAGCTTTTTGGAGGGAAATTTCATATTTGTTGGTATCTCTACCAATGAGCACACTAATGGAAATGGAATTCAAAAAAGCTGTTTTGGTCCTCTACAGAAAGCCCTAATCAGAGAAATGTTGGAAGGAGTAATTTAACTGAAATCTCTGTATGGTCTGTTTATATCAATATTTCACACACCCTGTAACATGAATAATCCAAGGGAGGGAGGGATATGAATAATTGTGTTTATGTGTCAGATGTTGAACTAAGCATTGCTCTTCACAATTTGCCTGTAAATGTGTAATCTTCATTTTAGAGATGAGAAGACTCTGCTCAGAGGTGTCAAGCGACGTGGAAGAATCACCTAGCTAATAGGAGACAAATTTGGAATTTGCAGGTATCCTTTTTCCTTTCTTCTATTATACCTATGTTGTTTTAATTTGGAGTACATATGGATGAAGAATTTGCCTTAATAAGTAAAAGTTGGTTCAGACATTTTCTTTTCTGTGAAGAGCGGAAATATTCTATTGGGTTTTTCCAATAAAAGACAATTTTACCCACCAAGTAAATTAGATTATTTCTCCAAGTTTTAGAAAACAACACTAAGGATATATATTTTTTAAATTCCTAGGAGGTCTTTAAGCCTTCAACAAGCACAGAGAAGAGTAATACGCTGCCCATTACTTAGTGAGGGAGACATTTAATGCTAATTGCCAGATTGGTTACCTGACTGGTGGTGACACAGGTGGAAAGTGAAATTCGGGGGCTACAGTCAAGGATTTCCCCATACCCTTCCTTTCCCCCTCCTTCCCAGCACCCTCTCTCTTCCGTGCCCCATCTCCAAGATGCTGGGACAGCTGGTTATCCATCTCATTTCCCTAACAGTTGCTTGCTAACTCTGTCACCAAGCTGTGCATTTGCTAGAACAGTGGATTTTCTTTATAAGACTGATGAGGAAGAGAAAAAGTACTTTGCATTGTTTCTGTTAAGGTTCGTCATGCTGTGTGTGTGTGTGTATCCCCCTAAGTCAGGGGGAACTATTAGGGGAGAGCCAGATCTCTTTAATGAGCCTAGAGGTAATGCAAAATTCATGTGCTTTCACCTGCAGTCGGGTGAAGCCTGGTGCACAAACAGAGAGAGGGAGGTGGGAAGAGTCAGTTATTTACGCTTTTGCCAAAGCAGGTGCCCTGGCTGCTACTGGGCATCCTGACCCACTTGTTCATTTTTTAGGAAGAAGTGGATACTTTCAATGGGGAAAAACTGAAGCATCAGATTTGCTCCTTGGAGCATTAATGAAAGGGCTCAGTTAGCTTCATCTCATTATTTTACTATGAGTATTGACTTTGGCCTAGAGTCATGTATAGATAAAATGGTGCAAGGGCTTGTCCTAAGTGATTACTCAGAATTACAAATCATTTCACGTGTAACTGAATACTGCAGTCTAGCTGGCACCCTGCCCCTTGCTTCTCCCCCCCTTCCCTGTCTTTAATAGGAGCGCAAATCCAGCTTTGTCTGAAGAGGCAATTAATCTTCTTCACTGAAAGCTGAATTTCAATTCACCAGCATGTGGAGGACATATTTGCCTATCACACAGAATTAGTTTAACAGAATTCAGGAAAAAAAATATTGGAGGTCCTGGCATTCTTGGGCAGGCAAAGTATCTTGTAGGTACATTCCTTTATTAGCTATCTACATACTACAGATAAGCTTCTTTTTGTAATGATAACTGTATTAGGGTAAACTGGGTTTATTTTGTATTTGAAAGTGGCTGATAACGTTTTATTTTCTATAAAGAAATCCACAAGATATGTGTGTTTTGGAAGAAAATGAGCATAAAGTGAGAAAGATAAATTTTAGTATTCTAGATATTCTAAAAGGCTATTATTTTTAAGGGCACAGTTTAGAGCTGATCATTAAAAAAGGCGACACATAAAAATCTTAGCCTACATACATCCAAATCAAATCACATAGAGGGGTAAGTGGTGAGGTACAAAGTACCTTGGAGACTTGTGCAAAATCTGTTAGGCAAATACTGGGTTTCTGTAGTGCTTCCGCTGTGCTACGTTTTAACAGTTTTCCCCTGAGCAAGACCCCAGCCTTGTGTCTGAGGTTTGTTTCCCATGTAGACAAAGTGTTTAAAAAAAAAAAAACAACTTCCTGAAACAGTTTCTTAATTCAAGAGATTTGGAGATTTGAACAAGAATATGATTTAATGCATGTCCGTGCTTAGTTAGATATCAAATTCCCATAAGGTCAGAAAACACATGGGCTTGGTTTTGTACCTCTACTTAACATGGCACTCCTCAAAGACTACTTTAAGGTAAGACAGATATCAAAACATGTAACTGTTTCTCCCCAGTGAATAGAGGGAATTTAATAATTGTAAAAAGCACAGATGATTGTCTATGCCAAATAATAATTAGTACAGCACAAATCTGAAGAGCTTAAAAGGTGCTATTGGCTTTTCTGTGGCTCCTTCCCCACTTTTGACTGTCTCATACCCCTGGAATTAACCCCCAAATATGATTGCTTCCATTACCTCTCCCAGGGATGCACTGTTGAATACTTAACAATGAGATGAGGACTCCAGGAACAATGGAACTCTTCAAAAATTATCCTAATGTTCTGAGAGTTTTCTTTTTCTTTTTTCTTTTTTTTTTTAACTCTTGGTGGGTGTGGAGTGGGAGTGGGCTAAGTGCAGGGAAGCTATCAGATTAAGTGTGCCTAATAGTCACCAAATGTCATGGCATAACTAAGCACAGGGCTGTAAAGTCACAAAGCTTTATTGCCTTGTCAAACCATTTGCAGTGCTAAACCAGGCAATTATTCTTAAAGGAAACATTTAAAATCCGAGGTTTTCACATTATTACCAGAAAATGTTGCTTTAAGTAGTGTCAGTGCCATAAAGATAGACTTTTGGAGTCCACATGTAAACATTGCATTATCTACATGTTAAGAATTTAAATTATGCAAAATTGGAATTTGGAGATGTGAAAGCCCAGCAACACGTATTTGCAAATAAACACTTGCAAATGTTCCAAGACTTGAACGATGCATTGAAGGTACAGCAGTGTTCATCCATTACTTAATTTTTTGTAAGCTCTGCCACTGTACTAGGTGCTTAAGCTTATTTTGAGAGACGGGGAGCTCTTCTGCAATTCTTTGGTCTGTTTTATGGTCAGATCTTCAGTGCTGTGACCATTTGACCTGGGGAAAAAAAAAATCAAAGGTGAGATGAGATCAAGGAAATGGCAGAGCTTTCAATATTTCTTGTTGCTTCTCAGAGTATATAAAAATGTTCTATTTCCATTCCTCTTCACAGACATAAAATGAAACATACACCCTTCAGGGAAGGTTCTGGGTGATACTCAACTTGGTGCTCTCATCTCAGCTTGGCAGGGCTCATCAGTAGTGTCCATTCCAGTACAAGGGTGAAGAAGCCCTCCATCAGCACTCTTTTTGGATAGAGGGCTTTTTTCTCCTGTCTCCTTCAAGAGACACAGGATTCTGCTCAGAATTCTTAATGAAGCCCCAAATAAGCAGTTATATTTCCATGCCTAATTATTCCTTCTAAGCCTGTAATCCTCTATCTGGATTGTCCTGAACATTCCCGAAGTCTGTCTATTGGCGGTCTGTCTGTCAAGGTAAATTTAATTGAAGTTTTAATGAACATAAAATAAGTTTATTGCAGTCAGCGCTAACTATGTTCCAGGTATAACCTTATGAGGCAGGTTCTATTACATCCATTTACAGATGGGAAAGAGAGGCCCTAATAGTTACAAGTGTCATATAATTTGCTCAAGGTAAAGACGATCATAACATTTGAACAGGGACCTTTGATTGCAGAGCCTATGTTTTAAACTACTTTGCTATCTTGCCTTTTTACAAGCTACAGAAGATAAATAACTTCAATGGTTTAAGAAATTAAAGTGGCAAAATGAAAAGCAGAGAACTAAAATCAGGAGAGGAATTTCTTTCCATGTCTTAAAATCCAAGATCCCATCTCTGTTACAGCAGTGAGTGAAGGTTTTCAGATGATTCCTTAAACCTCTTGCCAAACAGCCCTAGGAGTTTAAGGGCCTCAGATAAGGATCAGCCACTGTAGCAAATAAGACGATTCCCAGATTCAGAGATGCAGAGCAAGGCGTGTTTTTAAAATTCATTTTGAGAAATGTTAGGATGTTTTAGGTTGTAATTCATCAGAAATCTCAAAATATCCCAAACAGTTGGGAAGTTTTAAAAAAATGTCATATAATAAATCTGAGGGTATGGAATCTCAGGATTCGGTAATATAGCAGCTTAATTGCATCACTGAGAATCCAGATCCTATTCCGTTTCCCACTCTGTCATCCTCAGCGTAACTATTATCTCTACTGGTCTCAAGATGGGGACATAATTCCAGGTGTCACATCTCCAGGTATCACATCTCCATACACCAACACTAGAGACAGAAAATGTAACTGCCTGTATTTCGTGTATTTTTGTTCAAGAAAGAAACCTTTCCTAGAAGTGTCCTTAGAATGTTTCCCCTCACACATAACATATAGTGTCACCTACAACTTGGTTGCATGTCTACCCCAAAACCAACCTCTGTTAAAGGGAATGAAATGTATATATACACACACATATCTTTTTTTTTTTTAAATATGAGATGAGAAGATGAGGATGGAGTAGAGAAATTATTTTCCCTAGGAAAATAGGTAGCTTTATGCCAAAGTCCAAATAATGGTGAGTTCCCAGAATCTTAGTGGTTAAAAAATTGTTTGAAGAGAGGAAAAGATAGAGGGAATATCAATGTGTACTGGATATTTCATTTGAGAGTCTAATATCCTAAGGTGTATCTTAAGTCCTGTTCCCCTTGCATCTGTGGAGAGAGGACGAGTGGGCAACATACTAAAGTTTACCATCTATTCCTTCTTTCATCTTCCTAGGAAATAGAGTGAATGCCTCCATGTGCTATGTGCTGTGTCAGGTACTAGAGTGAGGAACAGTGGGAGTAAGGTTAGAAAAGTAGTAAACAAGTCAGAAAGTCTGTGTGAACTTCTGGGCCTTTCTCCTGGGCAAATCAGACAGGATTTGCTGAGATCAGTGAACTGTAACGCACTAATATATAGTATTTTTGGGAGATCCAACTGGAAGCAGATGGAAGGGGCTCATGTTCTCTGTTATAGTTCCATGTTGTTATCATTCCTATAATTGAGTGCTCTTAGAGGGGAGCTTCCCAGTGGAAAAGATCCCCATAATCTTTATTCCCTACCTTTTCTTAAAGATCTTCAAGCCATAAAAGGACTGAAAAGACAACTACCTTTTTGGGTAAATATGATTGTCATCAGTTGTCTGGTTCCTTAAGGCATATAGGAATTCAGCCCTTCCACCAAAGGAAGGCAAGTCCTGCCAGATTATCTAAGCAGAACCATATTTCTATTTGAAAGAAAACCTAACTTTAAAAGTATTTCTATATAGAAAACTTCTGACTTATGGTGAAGTCTAAAAAGCTGCTGTTTATCCAACTTATTCTCTGAATCATTTTAAAATAAATGCTCAAATTTATATATCTAAATAACTATTCAATAAAATGTCATAAAAATAAATAAATAAATGTCATAGGCCCTAAATACAACTTCAGAAGGGAAGTTCCAATTTTTTTTGTTTTTAGTGGTACCTGTTTTGTTGGGATAAGTAAATAGCCTACGAAGGTGACTATTTTCAATACTCCTCTGTATAATTAAAAAATGATTGACTTACATTGTGCTTTAGGGTAATGCTTCATGTAAAGCAGTTTCCCTTTCCCTCTATGTCAGTGCCTGGTTAATGATCCAGCTGACAGTGATTGGAATAAAGCTTGTTGGATGACCAGCATTTGCGGAAATGAAATATGGGGAAATGGGATATCTACCATACTATCAATAATGTTTTTTTCAACAAGTAAAAGGAAAGTGGAAGGGGGAATGGGAGAAGAATAAGAGGAAGGGTAAAGGAGATAAAGAAAATGAAGAAGCAGAAGTAGAAAAAACAAGAAAGAGGAACATATATGTGAAATCCCAATGGGTTATTATAAAAGTTACAAGGATAACTACAGAAGTGAAGTCTAGATATTTTTATAAAGAGATAATACATGAGGCACCTTTGAGAATTAGAATTGCTGACAACAGAATTTAAAACGATGTTATATTTATTGTGAAATTGCATTGCTTCTACTTATTTCATAAAATATATGCCTTTAGGGACTCTGGTTAACATAGTTTGGTTGATTATTGTGTTGTTTTAACATCCTGTGGTGAAAGCAATCTGGCAAACTAACCACATTACAGGACAGATTCTAAGGAAATTTACCAAAAGAAAGAAATCTGTCTGCTTCAACTCTATTTATACTTGGTGGTCCTATTGAGAATTTGATTTGGAAACACTTTTAAGAGCTTAGACTCTCTGAAATACATTGAACCTTCAACTACCTGATGCTGGATACTTGTTATTATCAACTTGTAAATATCATGCATGAAGCTCTGATTTCTATTTTATACATGCTGGATGCAAATGTTAATAAAATATAAATCCCTCTTCCAAGGAGCTTAGAGTCTGGCATGCCAAATAAATATTTAGGCTTCTATAAGAGGAAATAAAAATCAAAAGTTATGCTTCTATGATTATTATAGAATCTCTGGGTCTTAGAGATTATTTTTCTATTACCCTAACAACTTGAATATGGCATGTGACTTACTAATATGACTTACTAATTCAACCCTATAGAATTTCTCGAGTTCTTTGGCATTGGTCTGAAATAGCTGACCTGAGACTGGGGTAACAACAAGTTAGGAGTGAATTATGGGCAGGGGAGTACAAAAGAGGTTTCTCTTTAGCAATTCAATTTGACAAAATTTTTTTCAGCCTTACACATTACGTATTGATACTAGATCAGGTATTGGTTATCCTAGCCCAGAGAGTCATAAAGACATTGGTGAGAGGTATCTTGAGGGACTCTGGGATGAAACTGTGTGGCCCAGATGATCTGAGTTATATCATGGAGATAAAGATCTTCACTGACCAAGAGGTTATTGCCTCTTTACAGCAGGCTCAGGTTCTAATTCATCAGAACTTTGATTCCTAGAAGCAGTGGGAAAAAAACAACTTCTAAAATTGAGTCATTAAGGATGACCTGTTTATTGCTCTTTGAGATGGAGAATGCATATTTACAAGTTGCTTGTAAATGTGTTTTTAAACATTTTAGAAAAATCTAGCATAAACAGCAGATTCCTATTAATGAAACTACACCTTGTTTTTCTGAACGCTGCATTTTCTTATTTCATTGTTACTTTGGATTTTAGAATAAAAATGATATGAATAAGGGGCATTAATTCTGTACTCAAAAGTCATATAGTTCTAGTGAAGATATAAAGTATTCACTAAATGTAGAGGGAGAAATCTAAATAAACAAATTTCTAGCAACACAGGAGAACACACAAGTTCTCAGAAGATTTTTTAGAAAGATAAGCAAGATGCAAAGCACCCCAAATTAATTCCTGTCTATTTTTTTCCTGTATCTTTGTCTTTCTCCTCCTAAGAACAAGGTCCAATGTGATTTCAACCCTGAATACATTTCCTCTTGCTTTTGTAGGGTTGAAGACAAAACACAAGTTAATACAGTAAATATGTTTAGAAAATACAGCTCTCTTAGGTTAATTTTGTAGATCTGTTTTTGCAGGAGTAAGATTGTATTTTGTGGCACTTCTGGTCTTTCAGAATATTGACTGAGGCTAAGTCCCTGTTAAAGTGTTATTCATATCTATGGAATTCAAACACCTTGTTGATGGTACATAGTAACTATTGCGTAAGTGTATATTGAATTAATTGTCTAAGTTATAATAAAAACAAAATAAAGCTCAATTCAAATGAACAATTTTCTATTTGATAGGACACAGAAGCTTTCATGTGAGTTGCTGTTCCTCAATTATGTAGAAGAGTCCACATTTGTCCTGTAGCACAACCACTAGACAAAATCATGCTTATTTTTTTTTATTTGACCATCTGAGTTAATTAGCCCCACCTGGCTGAGTTATAGTTCAATGAAAGGGAATTCTGAAGAGTTTTTCTTTGTTAGTTTCATGTTTGAAGTAAACACCCTGAACCTTTTATAAATGTAATGATTTTCTCTTAAAAACTCACTAGTATCATAACTATACTAATAAAAGCATAATGTATATTATTAGGTCTGAACTCTTGGTCATGGATATCTGTGCATTTTAGAGGTGGTCTGTGTACAAGTGTCATAAATGACCATTTTACAGATAGATAATGTTCTTAATCCATAATTCTTTATTGCTGATGGTTATTGCATTAGATGATGACCCATAGCTGTTAAGAGTCAGTTTTTAATATCACAACCATTTAGAAAGGTTAATGGACTCGGTTTTGAGACTTAACCTTTGGAGGCTGCAGGTTAAGAGGTTATATTTTGTGCACTGAAATGCCAGAAAATATCTACTTATTTTCATTTCTCTATGTACTTTTAGTAGTGTGGTTATGTACAGTAACTGTTATTTACTAAGCAAACTGAATGAAAGTGTGACATATAAGATAACAAGTTTCTAGAGCAGTGAGATTCTTTCAAAATATACATTTCATATTTGGCTTCTATTATTTTTCATTTAGACACAAGAACTGAAATGTGAACAGATGTAACCTAAATCAGTTGAGGAATGTTTATTATGGTTGTTCAAAAAAAAAAAAAAAGACCAAGATAATAATTCATAGTTTTCTTAGCTAGTCTGAAAAGTTCACATGAATTGTAATGGGAAACTGGTCATTTAGGAAAATCATGAATCCCTTCTGGATGATACCTATCTCCAGCCCAGAATTTTCAGAGGAATAAAATAGTGTCTATCTGGATTCAGTTAATTTCATTTCAGAAATCTAAATAGGGTTCCACTGTGGCCATTTATCATTTATTTTGCCACCCATTACCCATTTTCTTCTTAATATTACCCTAGTCCCTTTTATTTCATTATTTTGTTCATTGTGAATAAGCTTTGTTGGAGGAAAATTGCAGGCACTCCCCTTCTATGAAGCCAGAAGCTGAATGTATAAATAGAGTAATGGCTCCCGATAAATTACACCTTCCGTACCCATTGGGTTGTGTCTCCCCACCACACTGACTCTGGGCTTGACCATGTGACTTGTTTTGGCCAATAGGATATAAGTAAACATGATGCAAGCAGAGGCTTGAAAAGTGCTCATCCATTAGGTTACCCTCTCTTGCTTGCTCCTTTTAGAACCCATCCACAATGTGAAAAGGCCTAGGGTATGATGTATGAAGAGAGACTCCTGAACCAGTGGCTTCTTTGCAAAATTATTATCAGACGTGGGAATGAGGTCATCTAGAACCAGACAGTCCTCAGCTGATGTGCCTGTCCCCATTTTCTGTTACCTAACCTCTCATTGGCTCTCTGAGCTTCTTGAACGTTTTCTAGGAAATTGCCTTTTACTCATTTAGCCAAAATTAGTTGCTAATGCAACCAAGAACCCAAAATAACATAGGGACTTTGAAAATGCAAAGGGATTACTTGAGAATAACACACAACCACCATGAACATACTTACACAGATTCACTTAGAAGTTACGAGTGAATCATATGTATGTTAATTAGTTTTGGTTATCAAATATTCCTTACCAGAGAGTAGTTGATAGAACATTTTATAAGACAGATGGTGGTATTAACTTAGCCACCTCTGGGTAGGAATCTGAGTTTCCATTTACTTTTCACATATGTTGTATGGAGCTCAGCCTAGAAGTTACTCAAAGAATAGTTACAGTATTTGAAGACTTTGTGTCCTAAACAGCATTCTTTTTCCCAGTTTCATTGAATATAATTGACATAGAATGTTGTATTAGTTTAAGGTGTACATAGCATTCCTTCTTTATTCCTGTATTCTCCTGAACTTTTTTGTGTGTCTATTTTTTCCCTTTGCCCCATGTTTCTACATTCTGTTCCCCATGCCATCTGGGGATTCTGCTGTTGCAAATTGCGCTACCCCAGTGCCTCCCAATGTTGTTCTGACATTTGGCATGTGCTGTTGCTCTCCTTTCACATCTGCTCTGAGCTCATCACCTGCTTTATGCTATTGGAAACTTGGTGTAAAATTCACATACAATGTGAATTATCCTAAAAGACAATGCATTAATTTTTTTTTTCCACCCATAGCTCTTCTCACAGGCTAAACTGCATATTGATACATGTTTCTGTCTTTACCACTTTAAGGGCAGTAGCTTTTTGTCATTTTATCGCTTCAGTTCTAACCTGGGGTTGATGGGTGGTTAAATTGGGGCATGTGTGGATGTAGGCAATTTATAGCGAGAAGATCCTCGCTTTTAAAGTTGGCTATCATCACAAAGAGGCAAAGAATCATGTTGCTACTACCAGGCACACTGCTTTACAGGTAGTTGATGCTCAATAAATGTTCATTGAATTGAAGTTAAGTAATTTTCCAAATTTGGAGAATTGGTCTTCATTCTAGAACAAAGGAACCCATAGTTTGTGATATTATGTAACTACTTTCATGGTAAAAAGAAAGTTATTCCCTTTTGATACACAGATAAATATTCAGTCACAAAAGATAAGGGGCCATGAGAAGACAGAAGAGGAACATGAAATCTAAAATCCAAGAGAAAAAGAGGCCTTGGAGGTTAAGTAACATTTCCCTTTTCTTGCACAGCATCACTCCACCAAAGCTGTCACAATCTATTCAAAGACTGTAAATTTGGTGTTTTGTACATTAGAAGGTACATTCAACTGACAATGCTAGGAAATCCATTTTTACAACATAACAATTTCTGTCAACGTTTAAAAAATGTTTTCTCTATCCATTTCTTGGGAGACTCATAAAGCTGGCTTTCCTGAGTGTTCTTGGTTTCTGCTGTTTGTTCGTTCTTTAACTTTTTTTTTTCCTTCCATTTCGAGAAAAGCTGTTGGCCATTTTCTCATCTTCTTTGGCTTTGGCTGTGATGCCAGGTGATTCCAATATAATTAGGTGAGATTTTTATAGGCCCTCAAAGGCTAACAAAATAATAAATGTGGCAGTTCAAATAATAGCAATCATAGCAGGTCAGGCAAAAAAAAAAAAAATCCTTTGAACTGAGTGACAAACCTTAACATTATCAGAGTTTGGAAATGCAACACTCTTTCCTTATTTTTAGTTTTTTTAAACTTTTTTTGTATTGCATAGGGATATTTTCATTCTGTCTCAACTGTTGCTGATATCTTTTAAAATTTGCAATGCATAGATTCTGCTTACTAAGAAAGACTCAAATATTACTGCAAAATGAATCCTTTTCCTTGATTATATTTTTTCTAGACTCTTTCAAAGGATACCTATTTGTCTACTCTTATAAATCAAGATGTTACAGATGTCTTTGAAATGCTTTTTTATTTGATTTTAAAAGTAATGTGTTTATTGCAGAAAATTACACTACAGAAAAGCACAAAGAAATTACAATAATTATTTTTCTAGTGATAACTAGCATTACCCTTTTATTTTGTATCTTTCTAGTCTTTTTTCTATGACTAGATGTACACATGTTTATGACATATATGTAACTGGATTCATGCTTTTTGAGTAAGCAGTATGAAACATAAATTTCTTGACAATAAACAAAAAGGCTTATAAAACTTCAAGTGATAAAATTTCAAATGGAACCCTTTTATAATTAAAATGTGACAAAAATCTATCAAATTTCTATTGTTTGGGTGGGAGTACAGTTACTCCTTAGGTACGAATAGCTCTTGCTGTTTTGATGGGAGCATGTCAAAAAAATTAACTATGGCATATGTGAAATGAGAGATTTCAGATGGCACTACAAATAACGTCCTGAGATCCATTTTGATACTTATTTTCCAAGTGACTTTAAGGCTGCTCACCTCTCAGTCCCCACCTGGCATCTTTTTCTCATGAAATTCAGCTGTTACATGTAACTGGTTGAAATAAGCAAAAAGAAAGCTCACAGCATTTTACCTTTTTAAGCATAGCTTTATTCATTTTTTTCCCTCAATGCTTAGAAATGTGGCCTGTGAAAGATAACAAGGCATGGTTTCGGAGCATGCGATAGCCTCTCTCAGTCTCCCCCACTCAGTGCTAACTCTTTTGTTTGTACAATGTTCTTTTATTCTGAGCAATATAACATTTTAGTTCTTGTAATAAATGCCTTCATGTGAAGCAGTTCAGCTAAGAGAATGTTATTAGACTGTGCTCCCAGGCAGTGCACCTCCACACGATCAATACAAAGCTGGGCCTCAGCTCATTCCCTCTTTGCTTAAATTCCCTGCAAATGTGCAAGAGAAGCAGCAGAGGGTGTCATCAATCACAGGCCACTGTGACATATGCTGAAACCTGACCAGGGCTGAGATGTTTTAATAAGGCATCCATTAAAACCCTCAAATAAATTGCAATTTGAAAACAGAACATAATACCAGCCAAGTTTTCCTCATCCATCTTGTGGCATGTCATGTAATGTAATTGCGTTGTTAATTTATCCAAGAACTTTCTCAGTACACTGTTACATTGGCACCGCTTAATTTCCCTGTAGACTGTGTGTGTGTGTGTGTGTGTGCGCGGGTGCGTGCACATGCACATGCATGCATGTGAGACAGAGAAAGAAAGAGAGTGAGCAACTGGAGGAGAAGAAAAGACAGAATCTGTGTTTATTTCTGTGTGTTTGTGTGTCTGTGTGTCTGTTGGTTCCTTGGAGGAAATAGCCATGTTTCTGCTTAGCATGGCATTAGCCAGAGAGCTAGTCAGAAATTTGAAATGTTTGACATTTTGTCAATGGCCCCAGAGCATCCTGTCGCTGCCTCACCAACTCTGGCCTACAGCTGGACCACCTCTCTGCCATGGGTTTATGCCACTCCAGAGTGGGATCACTCAGAGTGCCTGTGGATCCCATCAATAAATATTGACAGAAGTGTTTAGGGGCTACTTAGGATCACCACACAATGACACTCAGGACAGTACTTGTTTTGGTTCCCTAGCTCTTGGGTTATAAGTGAAAAGTTTTGACAAGTGTAAGAAAAGTAAGAATTTATAAATCAATAGGAGAGAATGAAACAGTATTTCTGGAATAATATCAAAGTGATTGCATTGAATATAATATATATATGTGTGTGTGTGTATATATGTGTTATTTTTAAGAGCTTAGAGGAAAGATGCAGGCAGGCAAGGGCTCATATAGATTTCTTTGTCTTCTAAAAATCTAAAAATAAGTAATGCAATTCTTCATGTAGGGCTGCATCAGCAGATTCTTCACCTTTATTCTTCTAGGTTTTCTTAATCTGTTCTCTTTTTTTTCTGTAAGAGAAGCCATTGGAAAGCAGAGGGTAAATCCACTTCACACATTCCATCTATATCTAGGATGTCACAGTAACCATGTTGCCAATCAAATATTGGTTTAAAACTCTCAAATATCTTTCCTAGGCCTACTGTTTTTAAGTGTTGAACTAATGACAGAGGAGAGAAGACAGTGTGACAAAAGGGAAAAAAATGCACCATTAATCTACTTGTGTAGTTGTTGTTTTATGGTTAATAATGAAGAGTAAAATAGTTATTTGAGACCCAGTTAGATTAAAAAAGACAGTTAAATGTAAAGCATGCCAGTTAATAAATTAACAGACACCTTCTCTCAATAGATTCTTATGTCTAAAGTTGTGTTATAAGTTGGCCCTAAGAATACAGTGACATTCTAATGTGCAACCTGCATACAAAGCATTCTCCAAGGCTCCACATTCTCACTATGCAAACTATTAGACAGTCACTGAGTATGAAAGGTGCCAGGAAAAGCCAAATTAGTTTCTGCTTTCTGCTAATGGATGACCTTTGTGATTTGGATCAGGGGCTGAAATTCACTTAGTCAGAAAGGCAGGAGAGTGGGGAAAACACCTAAAATCATTTTCTCTCCCTATAGAGGAGACGCCTGCCTACCACCTGTCCAATAAATGTCAATTGGGTCATTTTTTTTTAAAATAAGCAGCCTGATTCAAAAGCACAGAATGCTTGGTTGAGAGGTACAGGGCGGTAGGAGTGAAATTGCTTAAAAATATAACATCAGAAAACATAAAGCATTTATAGATAACAAAAAAAAAAAAAACCATTAAACATTAGACAGGAGAATGGTTAGTTCTTTCCTAGGGACTTGGTTAACACCTCAGTGTTCTACGCAGATTCTTAAAGCTTTACTGAAATTTGAGCTGATTTATTATGCTTAGGAGAAATCATGTTTGGTTTCTTAGAGTTGAAAATATTTTGAGGTTTAGCTGAAATTTGTTTGGAATTGGGAGTGTAATACCCCCAGCAACATTCAAGGGATCAGAACCAACAGGAACTGGAATATACAAAAACACTTTCTTTAGCTCCACGTGAGCCTGGGTTGCCAACTTTCACATGCTTCTAATGTTAGCTCAAGCTTTCTGGCAGTCCCATTGTAAGCTCCATTTCACAGGAATCCTCTGCTATTTTGGCATTTTAATGTTGGCCTTGCTGCTTTTTATTTCCTTGTCCAGGAATACAGTCATTTTAAAAACAGCATAATTATTATTGGATGTGCATTTTTTTTTTTAAAGTTCCAGCTTGAGATGAATTCTTTCTCGCATTTAGCTACTACCCTTGAAATGCACGGAAGGAATGCAACATGAAAGACACCGAGGACATGGACCTTTAATTCCTCTTGTGTATTGCGAGGGCAAAAATGAAATGTCAGTTCCCAAGGTGATTATATAGTGCATGTTGGCAAGAATGGAATAATTGTGTCCTACCCAGGGTGTGAGAAATGTATACATGGGGAGATAAAATGGTAAGGGGAGAGACAGTATAGGGTAAGCACATGTACAGCACAAAAGAATTCAATTGGGTGGATGACACAGGTCTTTGGCCTTTGTGGAAATCAATGAACTGCTGTTTAGGTGTCTTTTTCAAAGCACAGGGATGTTGAAAGGATAAAGCCTTGACTCTCTGATCCACTGAGGCTTGCTCAGTTAACCCTAGGATATTTTTAAGAAAGCTGATTTGTTTTTCTTTTTGATTTCCTTTTTCTCTCCCTTCCTTGAACTGATTTACAATTCCTGCATCTATTGCTGCCTTTAGCTATGAGCGCCATTATTCAGCTACCCTTTTTGTAATTAAATTCTGCTTGAATTGCTTATAGGCCTAACCCTCCTTAACTTCTGTCTGTGACCTCCTGTTTCTAAGTTAGTTAGTGACATTGTATTGGACGCACCATGAATAACCTTTGCTGGCTGCTAAAATACCCAGGTCTGAATTCAATTTGAGGTTTCTTTGTACAAATTCCCTGCAAACTTGCATTCAAATTCGAAGCCTGATCCATAAAAATCTTCTAGCAATATCATTCTAATTTCAGAAGCCTAGTGAGATGAAGCCATGTGTTATGTTATAAACACCCCAACAAAAGAACTGTGATCTTACCATGTTATTTTTTTCCCCAACGTAATTTTGTAAATGTTTTTGATTCTGCCTCACCATTTGGAGACTCTTGCATGTGTTACTCTTCCAAATTCCCTGCTTTAAAATCCCCTAGAGCCCCATAAGTGCTGGGTTTCTTAAAGAAATAGGTTACCCTCGCCCCTACCCCCAACACTCCCCACTCCTCCAAAAACAATCCCCATACAAAAGTGCCAATAAACTAACTCAGCCGCATACAATGATATTGTGAAGAAAACCTCAGGAGAAAACCATTTAAATTTCATGGCATAAATCTGAGCTCTTGGCCAGCCTTCCGTTAGCAAGTAGCAAGCACCAGTCTCGTGCTAATTCTCCACCAAACCTCGAGTTTTATGAAAGCTACATTTTATCTGTTTGGTTATTTGCAGTCACTCCAGAGTTTGAAAAGGATTATTAGCACCACTCACATTTTATTGTGGGAGTCACAGTACTTGGTTGACCCCCTTTTCAGGTCCTATTGAATTTCCTATACAAAGGAAATGAAAATGTTTTATATTTAATACAGCAGCACATAACAAGAGACTTAGTTATTACACAGAGAGCTGCAATTTTCTACCTTTGTTTCAGCTATTACTGTGGAGCTGAAATTTCCAAGCACATTTTTTTATGATTTGCTTACTGCTGGCTTTAGAGATGACAGTGAGGGGGAATGCCACCTTTATGCTACCTCCTCTATAGTAAGGGGCTTTCTGTTTGTACTTATTTATCTCACAAAAGAGTGGTCCAGCTTTTTACTGATGTCCCAGTTTCTTGCAGACAGATCAATTTAAAAAGTTAAGGAAAAAAAGTGATCTGCCAGAAACCATGGATTGAACAGAGAGCATTTTCCTGATTTTACTCCCATGTGCTCTGAGATTACGCTGGGGCAAGAACTCCTGTTGGGCTCTTGGCATGGGCCAGACCCTGGTGCTAAGCACTTCACCTTTATTATTCAATTATTACAGTGATGACAGTGGAATAACAGGTAGGTATTCTTATAATTATTAACCTCTTTCTATAGATAAGGAAACTGAGGCTTAGGGAGGTTTTCTAACTTGTCCAGTGTTGCCACCTAGGATTGGAACCTGATCTGATTCCAGACCCTGCTCCTCCCTCTTTTTTTTTTTTTTTTGGTAACAATAGTCATTTATTCTATCACTTTTAAAAACTTACTTTCTTTGATGCTTCTTTATTTTAACATTTAAAATTATTATTTTTTAAAAAAGTAGTATACAACAAACACACACATACTTTTTCAGATGGCTAAACCACCTAAAAGTAAGTTTGTCATTATGATACTTCTGAAAATAAGAACATTCTCCCATTTAACCACAGTGCCATTGCCACACCATAAAAATAAACATTTCAGTAATGTCATCTACTAGCCAGTCTATATGCAAATTTCCCAGATTGCCCCCAAAATAACTTTTTGACCCTATTATTTTTGATTCAGGGTCCGATCAAGGAAGAGCTTGCCCTCTTAACTACTTTATCTACAGCCTCTGCAGAATACTGGATTTGGAGTGAGATTGTCACAGGTTAAAAGAATTAAGTACAAAAGCCGGTGCCTAAGTGCAGCTATCATATTGATTTATATATTATCATAGTAGGTCTATACATTCTAAAGTCCCTTTCCACTCTGACATTCTTGGAACCTGTGATGTGTGACACTGGCTATCCAAAGAGTGGAATAATGGAATAGTTTCGTGATTCCCTAAGCTGTTCTACAGTCATTTAGTCTCAGAATTAGTTATAGCTGCCATATGGAGCCTGGTTCTATCTTGTCATTGCTTAAATGATTCTAAACTGGCCTCAGCCAATCTGTTCCTAAACAGGTAACTCCTGACACTCCGGGATTCAAAAAGTCATTATTGAAGGATAAGAAAAGGGAAAACATGAGTAAGAAATCAGAAATGAGGAAGAACTAGGGAGAGAATGTGAAGAGAAAAAAAAAAAAAGCAATCCGAATCAGGTTGATTAAATTTATAATTACAACAACATAGCAATAAATGGCCAAAACATATTAGTGCTTAGCATGCCTGGCAGAATAATGAGGATAATTATAATAATTGAGGATTTTAAATAATGAGGATTTAAAATACTACATTTTAAATAATGTAGTATTTCATTTAATCCTTAAAAAATAATGTTCCAAAATAGGTTACTATTACCCCTTCACCATTTTATGGAAGAATTATTGAGTCTCACAAAGGTTAAGTATCTTGTCCAAGGTCACCTAGATAATAAAATGCAGCTGTGCTCAAACCCAAGCTGAAGAAGTGGGGAGGGAGAGGGGGAGCTAAGGAATGGTGACATTGGCAGGGATGAGTGGGCACTTCTGTTCCTAGTGTGCCCTCTCTTCCCACAAGTTCTTAGTCAACACATCCTGTCACTGGTCGAGAATCTCATTTTTTCTGTCTCTACTACCACTGCTTTAATTCAAGCCAAGGCCATGTCTTCACCAGATGCTTGCAGTAACTCTTAACAGACTCCCTGCCGCCAGCCTCGCCCTCCTTTACTCTCTACTATACTGGTCAGACCCGTTCTTCCCCGTGATCTTTCTCAACATGTCATTCCTTTGTTTGAAACTCTTTGACTGTTCATCACTTAGACCGATTGTTGTTAACCCTGCCTGCACAGAAAATTCCTGGAGAACTTTAAAAAACGTTGGTGGCTAGGCCCCCACCTCGGAGATTCTGATTTGATTATTCTGAGGGGGTAAGTTTCCCAGAAAAAAATACAGGACACCCAGTTAAATTTGAATTTCAAGCAAACAAATACTTTTATTTTAGGTATGTTCCAAATACTGCACTGGACATATCTACACTTTAAAAAAATGTACTAAAAATAAATTGTGTTTATCTAAAATTCTGATTTAACTGGGTATCTTGTATTTTTATTTGCAAAATCTGGCTATATGCTTGCATGTCTTGTGAGGAAGCTGAACATAAGTATTTTAAAAATCTCCCCAGGTAAGTCATGTACAGACTTACATGGAAACCACTGGAAACCAGAATGGAAACCACTGGCTTATAGGAAAAAGTTTGAATAAAATAATATCTAAATGTCTTCTTATGGCATAAAAGATCCTTCAGACTTTAGCCTCTGCCTCCTTTCCAAGCCTCACCCCCACCCACTACCTCACCTTCACCCTCCTAAATGCTGTATAATCTATCTCCATGTCTTTGCACATGCTGTCTCCCAAGACTGGGATTTCCTTTCTGGGCTGTTTGATGAACTCCCAGTCATCCTTTAAGACCCAAATCTGACTTCCTTAGGTGAAGTGAATTGCATGGTCTTCTCTACTCCTGCAGACTTTTGTGTGTGTGTCTACTGTTCTGACTACTCCTGCTACTGACAGTTGTATACATTGTCTATCCGCTTTTTACTAAGCACTGTATTAGTTGCTTTACATTCATCTCAAACTCACATCAATTTTGTGCAAATTAACATGTATTATACTTTTAACTTTAGTATATTCTAAGGTAATAATATATATTAAAAACAACATATACTAGAATTGTATACTTTTTGCCAAGATTCCTTTCTTTCCCTCCTACCCACCAACCAACAGAACAGAGTAAAACAAAGCAGCTAGACAAACACTTGTCTCCATGACTTCAACATTTAAAAAGATGTTTATATTTCTCATCTCCCCAGCTACAACTTTGTAGTGGCACTACAGTTTTCCTCAATAACATTTTAGATGTACCATATATTAATTTATGTAAATCTTTGTTAAATGTAATTAAAATGTTACTATATTTGGTATTATGTATTTTCCATACCTAACAATGTTAACATATGTCGTATAGTAAAATTCAGTTAATTTGGATTCTATTAATAATAGATTATGATTTGGGAAAAGATTGTGCTGTGGTTACTTCTCATACTCAATGTTCATTTTACCAGATCACTTCTTTTGGAGTTGGAAACAGGAAGAAAGGTAGAAATGCCAGTTGTTTCATAGTCCCTAGGTTGAAACCTAACACAGATTTCCAATTGAGTAATGAGAGAAAAGCCCACTGAAGGAGGAAGTCAGGTGGTTGCAGTTGCCCCAAATACGTTGTTCATGTTGGCATTTCCCATTCGGAAGGCAGGTGGAACCTTCAGAGCAGGATGGTGACTTTTCCTATTTGAGCTCTGGGATTTAGAGAAGCTGCTGACAAAATTGATTTTTGATAAATTTTGTCAACTGCTATATGAACTTGTAGCATTTCTCATCACTTTACAAAGCAACCCAGAGTTTGCAATGTGATCTAAATTTTTGGTTGTATAGGCATCATATATTTCACTTCTTGTAACGGGAATAATGTTCTGCTCCACTAAGCTTTTCCCTTGTCCCATGTTTTCCTGTTTTCATCTTGTAGTGGATTATGGCCACTTTCTTCCATGTACTCTTAGGTAGTGTCAGGCTTCTCCTGCTTAATGTTAAGCCTTTCTAACTTCATTTGTTGGTTAAATGCCTGACTCCTCACTAGGTGGTGACTTCCTTAAAGGCAGACTGTCAAACATTTAGAGAAGAGCTAACACCTATCCTTCTCAAACTCTTCCAAAATATAGCAGAGGGAGGAACACTCCCAAGTTCATTCTACGAGACCACCATCACCCAGATACCAAAACCAAACAGAGATGTCACAAAAAAAGAAAACTACAGGTGAATATCACTGAACATAGATGCAAAAATCCTCAACAAAATACTAACAAACAGAATCCAACAGCACATTTAAAGGATCATACACAATAATCAAATGGGGTTTATCCCAGGAATGCAAGGATTCTTCAATATATGCAAATCAATCAATGTGATACACCATATTAACAAATTGAAGGATAAAAACCATATGATCATCTCAATAGATGCAGAAAAAGCTTTTGACAAAATTCAAACCCATTTATGATAAAAAAAAAAAAAAAAACTCAAGAAAGTGGACATTAAGGGAACCTACCTGAACATAATAAAGGCCATATATGACAAACCCACAGCCAACATCGTTCTCAGTGTTGAAAAACTAAAACCATTTCCTCTAAGATCAGGAACAAGACAAGGTTGCCCACTCTCACCACTATTATTCAACATAGTTTTGGAAGTTTTAGCCATGGCAATCAGAGAAGAAAAAGAAATAAGAGGAATACAAATTGGAAAAGAAGAAGTAAAATTCTCACTGTTTGTAGATGACATGATACTATACATAAAGAATCCTAAAGACGCCACCAGAAAACTACTAGAGCTAATCAATGAACTTGGTAAAGTAGCAGGATATAAAATTAATGCACAGAAATCTCTTGCATTCCTATACACTAATGATGAAAAATCTGAAAGAGAAATTATGAAAACACTCCCATTTCCCATTGCAACAAAAAGAATGAAATACCTAAGAATAAACCTACCTAAGGAGACAAAAGCCCTGTATGCAGAAAACTATAAGACAATAATGAAAGAAATTAAAGATGATACAAACAGATGGAGAGATGTACCATGTCCTTGGGTTGGAAAAATCAACACTGTGAAAATGACTATACTACCCAAAGCAATCTACAGATTCAATGCAATCCCTATCAAACTACCAATGGCATTTGTCACGGAACTAGATCAAAAAATTTTACAATTTGTATGGAAACACAAAAGACCCCAAATTGCCAAGCAATTTTGAAAGAAAAACAGAGCTGGAGGAATCAGGCTCCCTGACTTCAGACTATACTACAAAGCTACAGTAATCAAGACAGTATGGTACTGGCACAAAAACAGAAATATAGATCCATGGTACAGGGTAGAAAGCCCAGAGAAAAACCCACGCACATGTCATCACCTTATTTTTGATAAAGGAGGCAAGAATATACAATGGAGAAAAGACAGCCTCTTCAATAAGTGGTGCTGGGAAAACTGGACAGCTACAAGTAAAAGAATGAAATTAGAATACTCCCTAATACCATACACAAAAATAAACTCAAAATGGATTAGAGACCTAAATGTAAGGCCAGACACTATAAAACTCTTAGAGGAAAACATAGGCGGAACTCTCTATGACATAAATCACAGCAAGATCCTTTTTGACTCACCTCCTAGAGAAATGGAAATAAAAACAAAAATAAACCAATGGGACCTAATGAAACCTAAAAGCTTTTGCACAGCAAAGGAAACCATAAACAAGAAGAAAAGACAGCCCTCAGAATGGGAGAAAATATTTGCAAACAAAGCAACTGACAAAAGAATAATCTCCATAATATACAAACAGCTAATGCAGCTCAATATCAAAAAAAAAACCCAAACAACCCAATCCAAAAATGGGCAGAAGACCTAAATAGACATGTCTCCAAAGAAGATATACAGATTGCCAACAAACACATGACAGGATGCTCAACATCACTAATCATTAGAGAAATGCAAATCAAAACCACAAGGAGGTATCACCTCACACTGGTCAGAATGGCCATCATCAAAAAATCTACAAACAATAAATGCTGGAAGGGGTGTGGAGAAAAGGTAACCCTCTTGCACTGTTGGTGGGAATGTAAATTAACACAGCCACTATGGAGAACAGTATGGAGGTTCCTTAAAAAAAACTAAAAATAGAACTACCATATGACCCAGCAATCCCACTACTGAGTATATACCCTGAGAAAACCATAATTCAAAAAGAGACATGTACCACAATGTTCATTGCAGCACTATTTACAATAGCCAGGACATGGAAGCAACCTAAGTGTCCATTGACAGATGAATGGATAAAGAAGATATGGCACATATATACAATGGAATATTACTCAGCCATGAAAGGAAATGAAATTGAGTTATTTGTAGTAAGGTGGATGGACCTAGAGTCTTTCATACAGAGTGAAGTGAGTCAGAAAGAGGAAAACAAATACTGTATGCTAACACATATATATGGAATCTAAAAAAAAAAAAAGTGGTTCTGATGAAGCTAGGGGCAGGACAAGAATAAAGACGCAGATGTAGAGAATGGACTTGAGGACACGGGGAGGGGGAAGGGTAAGCTGGAACGAAGTGAGAGAGTAACATTGACATATACACATTACCAAATGTAAAATAGATAGCTAGTGGGAAGCAGCCGCATAGCACAGGGAGATCAGCTTGGTGCTTTGTGACCACCTAGAGGGGTGGGATAGGGAGGATGAGAGGGAGATGCAAGAGGGAGGAGATATGGCGATATATGTATATGTATAGCTGATTCACTTTGTTATACAGCAGCAACTAACACAACATTGTAAAGCAATTATACTCCAATAAAGATGTTAAAAAAAAAAAAAGACTCATTTTCTCTATTCCAGTGCCAAGTATTGTGCTACCACAAACCAGGATTTCAGTATGTTAATTTGTTCAAAAGCTGACATGTGACATACAAAGTGCAACTAACAATGTTAGTTGTCATTAACTTGAAATAACAAATCAACAAATGATTGCATTTTAATCATGAGAACTGAGATATTCAATATAAAGAACCAAATAAATTGCTTAGCAAAAAGCAAACAGACAGTGCATACAATGGTTAGTAGGAGTAGTCAGAATAGCAGATGTTCATGGAAAACCCTGCCGGAATAGTATAAGGACTATACATTGACTTTGCCTAGGGAAGTCAGATTTGGGTCTTAAAGGACCAGTGGGACTTAAACAGCTTAAGAAAATCTCAGGCTTGGGAGATAACGCATGCAAAGACAAGACAAGAAAGTGTAGGGAATTTAGGAAGATAGGTGTTTGGAGTGGAGGGACAGAGGAGATAAGACTTAAAGGCAGCAGAAAATTAAGACATGCAAATGGCCAACAGGTACATGAATAGATGCTAAACATCACTAATAATTAACGAAATGCAAATCAGAAGGAGATACAAGCTCACACTTATTAGAGCATCAACAAGACCAGAGATAACAAATGTTAGCAAGGAAGTAGAGAAAAAGGAACGCTTCTCTACTGTTGGAGTGTAAATTGGTACAGCTACTATGGAAAATAGCTTGGAGGTTACTCAAAAAATTTAAAGAAGAACTACCATATGATCCAGCAATTCCACTTCTGGGTATATATCTAAAGGAAATGAAAACATGATCTCAAAGAAATACTTGCACTTCATGTTCACTGCAGCATTATTCACAATAGCCAAGACATCAAAACAATCTGTTCACTGATGGATGAAAGAATAAAGAAAATGTGGTGTATATATGTATAAAATAAGATACTATTCAGCCATGAGAAAGAAAAATCCTGTCATTAGCAACAACATGGACGGACCTTGAAGGCATTATGCTAAGTGAAATAAGTCGGAGAAAGACTGATACTGTATGATATCACTTACATGTGAATCTAAAAAAGGCAAACTCATAGAAACAGAAATGTAGTTACACGGGTTAGTGGGGTGGCAGAAATAGAGGTGTTTGTCAAAGGATACCAGTTATAAGATCAGTAAGTTCTGGGGAATCTAATGAGTAAAGTGGTGATTTTAGTTAGCAATACTGTATTATTATATATTTGAAAGTTGCTATGTGAGTAGATCTCAAATGTTCTCACACATAAAAGAAATGGTGATTATGGGAAGTGATGGATATGTTAGCTAATGCAGCAGTGGTAATCATTTTATGATATGTAAGTGTATCAAATCTATACATTATACACATTAAACTTAACAATGTTATGTGTCAATTATATCTTAATAAAACTGGGGGAAAAAGGGAGGCAGGGGCCAAACTCTGAAGTACATTTTATGCCATAATAAATAGTTTAGATAATACTTCATTCATAATTTTTTCTGTAAGCCAGTGGTTTCAACCTTGCATGCACACTTGACTTACCTGCATGTGTTTATTCACTAAACGATTAAACACTGATCTCTTTCTAGACCCACAGAGTCTATTTTCACATGACCCATCTGCCTAATACTCTGATGTTTTTAAAAAATCTGTTAGAATAATATCACTTACATTTGCATGGTACTTTATACCTTTCAGAACAAATCGTTTTCAAAGAAAAAATAAGTAATTTATTTTGATCCTCACAACAACTTCGTGAAATTGATAGGAAAGTTGTTACAAGTTGAAAAGTTAAATTACCTTATGATTCGATATAACAAGCAAGAATACTAATAACAAACCATCTCCTGCCTCATTGCCCATTCTTATCTATTTTTTTGTTTTTTTTCCAGCTTCATTGAGATATAATTGACATGTATAAGTTTAAGGTTCTTCTGTTTTTTCCAGTTTTATTGAGATGTAATTGACATACGGTACTATATAAGTTTAAGGTATACAACATAATTATTTGACATACATATCAATACATCATGAAATGATTACCACCATAAATTTAGTGAACTCTTATTATCTATTGAACATGGAGCTATAATGCAAACAACACACAGAATATTTTATTTTCTTAGTAGCTGGTCTGAGAATTCTATGAAGGGAAAAGTCCACATTTGTTGGGACCCTTCCATGATGAGCCCCTTAAGATGAGTCTAAGACTTTTAAAGAGCATGCTAAAAACACAAGAAATAGCTTCTAATTTGTTTACAAAGACTAGTAGGGTCTGATAATTGTCAGGTCTTTGGTTTAAATGAACAAAGATATGCCATTTGGTGATATAATTTTGATCTAGATGAATTTCTCTGTATAATAGAGGGGAGAGGCATTCGAGGTTGGAGATTATCGTGTCTGGGGAGGAAAAAACAAGAGCCAACAAGGCTACATCACATGGGAAGAAGAGACTGCCCCATCTCATACCAAAAAGAGATAAGAACAAGATCTATGTCTGAGGTTGTGAATGTGATTGGAATCTTCCCTTGCACCTCCCTAAGTCATCTTCGCTTTCATACATTGCTCACTAATAATTATGCGTGGAAGCTAAAAATAAGGATGAAAGGATGCCTGGTATTTGGATGCTATAACATAGCCTTATAGATTAAGGCAATTTATGTACATTATAAGGACCATGAATTTTGAAACCAGGCAAACATACTACCTGTGTGACTAAGGAGACCTTTTTCCTAAATTGGGATAATGATACTTAAGACAGGGGATCATCTCAAGTTTTAAAGTAGTGATAAAATATGTATGGAAGCTAGACTGAGATAGGTACCCTATATCATGCAGTAAACCATGGCTACAATTACTGATGCAAATAGACTCATCTAAATTGACAGGTCATAGAAACTCACATATTCATGTCAAGAGACCCTTGGAGCTGGAAGCCAGAGAACAAAGTAGTCCTGGACGGAATGAAACAGGCTAGGTTCAGTGAGCCATTTTTATGTCATTATTTCCCTCTACCTCCATTAATCTTTATATGCTCTCCAATTTTACATTTTTTAGACAAGGATTAAAATCTCATTTACACTAAGGTTTTAAGATACAAGTGGCTTACAAGGTTCAATGATATCTTTCTAGGGGTTGAAAGAGCATTTTATGGCTGATGAAAGTAAAATTAATCTTTGATAATGGAATTTCAGGCATCAAAAGCTGAGGCAGTGGGATTGAGAAACACCTCAAGCACTTGAATTCATACCAAGCTGATAGTCTCTTACTCTCCTTGTGCATGAGGTCTGCACAGTTCCTTTGCTAAGATCACTTTCAGAGGGTCTTGGAGTCCTATAACTGAGCAGTATTCATGCAGGATACATGTACACGGGAGGCATGCATTTCCAAAGTCTATGTGGCAGCAGTAGTTTTTAAGGAAATAAATTTCCTGGTCCTCGACATCCACATGAACTTTTGTCTGTTAATGGGTCTGTGGCTGATGCATCATCCTGATTCTTTTTTCATATCTCTTCTTTAACAATTATCCTCCTACTTTATAAAAGAAAGTCATACCACTCACCAGTTTGGCCCCAGGTGTAAAAAGGTCCAGCATACCAAAAGAAGGGATAATTTTTAATACTGTTTATCTGCGAAGCTTCCTGTAACCAAAGTGCTGTGAGAATGAAGAGTGACATTAGAACGGGGTGGTGTGGCACAAGATGACATTTTCTTTTTTTTTCTTTTAATTGAAGTATAGTTGATTTACAATATTGTGTTAGTTTCAGGCGTACAGCCAAGTGAGTCAGATTACATATATATATATATATACATATATATATATATATGTATATATATATATATATGTATATATATATATATATATATATTCATTTTCTTTTCCCTTATAGGTTATTACAAAATATTGAGTATAGTTCCCTGTGCTGTATAGTAGGTCCTTCTCGGTATTCTATTTTATATATAGTAGTGTATATGTTAATCCCAAACACCTAATTTATCCCTCCCCCCTTTCCGCTTTGTAACCATGTTTGTTTTCTATGTGTGTGGGTCTATTTATGTTTTGTAAATAAGTTCTTTTGTATCTTTTTTTTTTAGATTCCACATATAAGCAATATATGATATTTGTCTTTCTCTGACATATTCTAATTCAAGTATATTTGTAAAGTAGGTAGCAGATGTTATATTTCCTTCCAAGAATCTTGTCTTTTTTCCTTTGTGAACTATTGTCAAAGAATGACTGATTCTCATTGGAGAGACCCTTGGGAGCAAAGCAAAGAGAGACTATGAGAAATATGGAGGGTCATGAGGTAACAGATTTATGGCAAATTTTCATGCCTAATCTATCTTTATAATTACCTACTTACCTACCAACCTACTTACTTACCTACCTAGTGTACCTTAGAGCTGGAATTCAGGAGTGATATGTGTAACAGGATGATGTAATAATGTCAGACTTTTTTTCCTATTAAAGGTAAATTTGATTTGATTGATTGGTTAGACAATGAGAACTGGTTTTGCCAAGTAGGTTAAATGGCGACCATTTTCCAAAAACGGAATGAACAAAATCTTCAGCTCTAAATTTTGAAAAAAATATATTCAAAGCATGTGATAAGATAAAAGCATTTTATTTAAAAATATACTGGCAAACATGTATTGAAATTAACCATATTTTAATTTTTCCGGCCTTCTTTTGAGTGTATCAGGACTCATACAAGATGCTTCAAAGTAAAAGAGTGGCAGGAATAATTAATAGTTATTTGATGGGTATTGATAAAACCTTCTTTGTATACTTCCCAGAAACTGAGGCAATGAATGACTCTAATGACTGGGTGACAGAGCCTTTCTCAAGACAGGTTGTTTATAGTTCTTTGTTTTCAGTGAAATTAAAGGAGCACCTAGTCAAGTTGTTAGCTGATAGAACACTAGAAATATTTTTTGATGATAGATCACTATGTGATATTTTGGCATATAACTCAGAGGAATACCAAGAATTGAGTGACGATGCTATAATAAAATTCCTTCCATTTCCATCTACCTACTTGTGTGCACAAGGTTTTGCAGTGTTTATATCCATAAATGTGGAAAGGAATAGAATTGATGCTCAACTCTGTTTCCTTCTGGCAGTAATATTCATCCATAAACACATGAATCAATTGAAAATGAAACCAGTCCCATCCATCTCATTATGAAATGAATTTCCAATGAAATTTATCATATATAATTATTATTTATATGATTTATATCTTATTTCTACTCTTCATCCTTTGTTTACTAGTACTAATAATATTTGTAATCATAACCAAATTAGAAAATTCTTTTGTAGAGCCTTACACCAAAGGGAAATAAATAAGATTTTAATTTACACACATTTTTATTTGAGAGAAGTAACATAGAGCAATCAGTAAAAGACCTTCACAAGTAAAAATGTGTGTCTTGGGATTAAAATTTAGTTGGGAAATTGGAATAAATATACAATTTGAAGAGAAGGCTATAAAATTCAACTGTTAAGGCAATCTCATTTATTTATTTATTTATTTTTTGAAAGTAGATTACGGTAGATTGAAATTCCAGAAGTATTTAGGGATTTTGTTTTTTAAATGTCAATATTCATGGTAAACCAGGAACTTTATACTCTGGCTGTTTAACTTGTTATGAAAAGTTTTAGATGTCAACTTTAAAGAGATTTTAATAATTATTTCAGAAATCAGGAGAGCAAAAAAAAAAAAAGAAAAGAAAAGAAAAGGAAATTTAAATACTGTAAAGGGGAAGAGACAATTGTGAAATTTTGAGTCATCTTCTCCTTTTGCCCATTAAATGAGTTTCTGTAGCTACAGCCAGGTCCTCACACAACTGCTTGTAAAAGCATCCCCAATGCCCCTTCTGCTATGAGAATGTGCAATAAAAATGCACCTGGGTAGCCGTATACCAGCACATTTTTAAAGGTTCCTAAGAGGGACCAAAAAAAATAATTTCTGATGTCACTATTTTACATTAAGATACAAATATTGCTAATGTAGAAGCTTAGACCCCCAAGTGCTCATTGTTTAGAAACAGTACACATTGAGTTTTTATGAAGACACTTCCCTCTCCAGTTCCTTTATCATTCTTTTCCAGTGGAATCCAATGAACATGATTGATATAAAGTTTAATGGGGATTTGGCCACAATCCAAATATACACTAACCATGGGAAACCTGGGACATGACACTGTGCTGATTCCACAGAAAATCCCTTCACTCCTATTAAGAATAGGTGATTTGGGAGTTAAGGATGAGCAGCTAAATTTTATCCAGATGTACTAAGAAATTGCATTTTCATGAGTATAGATGCAACTAGAAGTGGTCCCCTATAAAGATTTTAAAGACTACACAAGGTATATAGCCTTGACTAAAGACAGATTAATGAATCAAATGTCTAATAATTAGTATTCTTTTTTTTTTTTTTTTTTTAGTATTCTTAAAAAAAAAATAATAGGGTGGGGGAAGGAAGGATTGGGAGTTTGGATTAGCAGATGCAAACTACTATATATAGGTTGGATAAACAACAAGGTCCTGTGTATAGCACAGGGAACTATATTCAGTATCCTGTGATAAACCATAATGGAAAAGAATATGAAAAAGAATACATATATGTATAACTGAGTCACTTTGCTGTATAGAAGAAATTAATACAACATTGTAAATAAACTATACTTCAATAAAATTAAAAATAAATAAATAATAACCAACCATTTGAGGTCTTATACTGTGATTGTCCTAGTGCTTACCAAGCTGTTTGAATACATTACCTGAGGTAATCCTCACAATAAATCTAATTTCGATGAATATCACTCTTGTTTTATAGATGGGGAATCCAAGGTACAGAGAGGTTGAGTAACCTTCCAAAAGTCACGCAGCAAATAAGTGGCAGAACTGGGGTTCTAGAGCCTTGCACTTAACCCCTCTATTACCCATTATTTTATGAAAACTCTGCTGCCATAGACAAAGAAATTTATACTTCTTTAAGGTGGGTTTTTTAAAATATGGCAAGGGCAGATGGAGGAGGGGGTTTGGGATAATTTGGCCCTCTGCCTAGAATTAAACATTCACTAATTTTCTTTTGCTCTCTCCTGTTTCTGAGTAAATTGCTATACACACTTATTTTATTATCATTATTTCTATCTGACATGCTGTGCAAGAACATCACGATTTAAAATATCTTAATAACAACCCAAAGAAAGAGACTTAAAAGTAATGTTCAGAGAGAAAACAGATGGCCACCAAGTGCGAATTCTAAATTCTTATATTTTTGTATGGGGAGTAGATGTGGTTGGTAAAAGGTTATGCTAATAAGCAAAATGTTCTTGTATTGTTATGAGCTTATTTAAAATCATTTCTGAGATCTGTAAAATTGTTTAAATAGTAACCAAAGTAGATTCTGGCAAAATAAACTTCAAATCTTCCTTAAGAAGCTGATCTGATTTAAGCAGATTGCTGAGACTCAGTTAAAAACTCAGAGATTAAATGTCATCGATAGGATAGAACAAGGGCCATTCGTTTAAGGCCTGGCTATTAGCTCATATTGGAAAATACCAAGGTACTTGTATAAACCTGGACTCTACACTGAAGCTATTTTTAAATCCCTATAAACTTCCCGGGGAAAAGCTCAGTAATAGGGCCGGGAAACTTGAATCCAGGATCCAAACTCCTGAGGTCCTTCTTGGTTGCCTTTGAACCCTGTCTTGCTGTATCCACAGTGCAGTCACCCCCCTCCCCCTCCCCTTTCAGTGGCCGGCTGGAGTCTCAACTTCATGCAGGTTCATGCCCTAGTTCAAGAGCCCCACCACTGTCCTTTTCTTCACCTTTTTCTGGATGACAAATGTTTCCTTCCGTTTTAGTGATTTTGGGTTAAAAAAAAAGATAAGTCATCTTCAAAACCCCCTATACAATTCTACAAAAAGGATTTATTCCTATTCCTGGTCTGCCCTTGGCGTTATCCTCCTAATCCAGCTGTAGTGATGTATTCTACTGGCTGCCTGCCACATGCAGAATTCTACCTCAGGACATCCTGCTGGAGGCAAAGGCCAATCTGGCCTGTTTCTCAGCGGCTGGCTTGACAAGCCAATACCCTAAGGATGACAACAACAGTCTATGTGTATATATTTAGAAACACGCATACATTCCATGTGTGCTTGTGCGTGTATGTATACAAACACACACATATATACTGACTGTGCCATACATGCTCTGTGTTTGTATACATATGTATACATGTATTCAAAGTCCAGATGTGCTGTACACCTAAGTCTAATATGAAGTCAATATGCCTCCGACCTTACTTTTTGTCCCTCTTAGTCTAAAAGGATATTGCTCACCCTTCAGTGTACTCTCAGAGCACAACTCTATCCTATACTGTGTTGACATGTTTTCACTTTGGGAATCCTTAAAGTACTAACACACCTTCTGACTTGCAAGTGGTAAGTGTAATGTTAAACGTTATGTTTTGTATTTCCGGGTTACCCATTCACACATCATTTTATTTTTATAAGCAAGGAAACGACATACCAATCCAAATAGATATCAACATAAACCTTGAACTTCCAGACCTGAAGGTTTAACATGGATTTCCCTCTACTCTATAAATCACTGTCCTAGAGTCTACTAAATCTAGCTAAGCAAGGTCTATTAATATTTTGTCTGACAACACAGATGCAGTTTGGAAACAAGTGAAGGAAAAAAAAAGGTTACAAGTCCTGGAGATTCTTGGACGTTTCTCTAAACCTCCTATGCAATTAGAGAACACAAATTTAGATGGATTTTAACAGATTAAAAAGAGAATTGTAATGAAGCCAGGGCTTCCTTTAGAAGACTCTTTATTCAAAAAGGGTCTGGGATAACTGTGAATAAGACAGCAATGTGTTTTTTAAATAAAAAGATAGTGGGAAGCAAAGGTTAGGGCCAGAAGAATGAAAAACACCTAAAATATATCTTTCTTGATAAAAAAAAAAAGCTTATTTAAATGTATAAATATATACAATAAATATTTAAAATATTAAAAGAAGTCAAATAACTCTGAACATATTAGGTGGTTCCAAAAACACTGTGCAGCTTAACACACAGGCTCTCCTCTTAATTATCTTTTTTTATTGCTCTAAATTTAGCAACTCTTTCTATTTGAGACTATAATCTGATGAGGAATCATTTTCTTCTGGATTTTTTCATCTAGAAATAATTTACCACAGACTTCTGGCTGTACTGAGGCACAACGTTTGAGTCTCATGCTTGTGCCCCTTTTTCACTCTAGTGATGAAATGAAACACAGGTTATTATGAATGGAGTTTCAAATAGCCTTTGAGGTATTTGTGCACAGAATAGTTCAGTTTGGGACAGAATCAGAGTGAGAAATTTTAGGGAGAAAAACATGAAGTACTTTGAGGAATTGAACAATTAAAAACAAATATAGAAATAGTTACCCATGTGTGAGTACAGTAGAAACACAAAATACAGGATGATCAAATGAGTGAGTCAGGGAAACTTGGAGGGTGTGAGGTTTTGATTTGGACATTATATCCTAGTGCTATTCATCCTTTCTTATGGCAGTTGTCTGTAAAATGTGAAGTAGCTATCTCATTTAATCATACACAGTGAACTAAAATTGATTAGTTCAATGTCAATCAATATGTTATCTCTCCTGAAAGGCATTTCTGACCCTCCAATAGAAGAAATCACTCCCTCCTCTGTGCTATTTTTGTGCTTTATGTGTACCTCCACTGTGTATGAATCACCCTCTGTTATAATTTTGCTTTTTAATGGTGTTTTCCTGTACTTGACTGTGAACACCTTGAGGGTAGAAACTGTGAATCCTTGCGCTGTGTGTCTTACTCAAAATAAATGTTTTATGAATTGATAGATGGTTGATGAATAGGTAACAATATTAAGCTGAATACTTGTCATTAAAAGTGAAAAGGCTCTTCTGAGACACCTCACATCAGCTCTTTCACTAGGGCTTCACTGAATCACCTTTCCTTTCAAGTGCATTCAAGAGTAATGATTCTGAACTACACTTCCTAAAAAGTTTCTTTGTCCCTTTTTGTAAGGTTAGTAGTAAGGATTCTGAATGACATTTCCAAATACCTTTCTTTTTTTGATATTACTACATGAGGTGTCACGAAGTAATTTAAAGAATTTTATCCTCCTTCTTAAAATTAATCCCTACAATGAGATGAGGACCCACCAGGGAACATTAATGATTAGGTGAGAACTGCTGAATAGACAAACTGTACAGCTGTTATGAAATCCAAACTCTATGAGTACTATTTAGAATATATCAAGTCTGTTTTTCTTATCCCATACGAATAGTTTATTTATGATAGCCGTTGTAGCCAAAAATCTTCTAACTTATTTCTAACCACAACTGAGAAAAAAAAAGTTTCACTGATCTTGGGGGCCAACTTCTGAAGTGATATATAGAGCAGTATAGCATTAAAGAACCTGATTTTGACCTGAGTTTTTGACCTGTTAAGCAATTAATTTTTTTAGAGTTTTGTAGTATTCATGTATATAAAATCATGCCTTTATTTGTAATACACTGTTTAGTTATAAAATATTCCTTTCCAGGTCTCTTGCATATTTGCTGCAAATTGAGAAAAAAATGGCAATCATTTTACTGGTAGCATCGTAGACTTTCATTGCTATTGTAATCACCACTGCTCAGAACAAATATTTCATTATTATTCATTGAAGAAGCGTGTTTCACCCAGTGTTACACAGTAGTTGGCTGCAAAACTAGTTAGAACCTAAGTCTTCCTTCCAACAAAATACCCTAATATAAGTCATTTGACCTTCAACTGGTTGGTAACCTTAAAGCTATAAAGGAATCTGTGAGTGTTTTATGGGATTGTTTCCAAATAGAACAAAAACCCAAGTAATCAAGAATCAGAACTTTATTAAGTTCTCAACACTGCCTGCCAGCTCAGGTGTCTTATCAGCTACACAATTATTTCAGGTTTCTACTATTTTCCTCAAGCCCATACTCCACAGCCTCTCTTCTCAAAGAATATGCTCAACTTCTAATTCTGCCAAGTTTATGGGCATCTCATTACCTTCACCTCTCAAATCTTGATCTAAGAAGATTCTGTCCTCTAACTCAAGGCAGGAAATGGCTACCTAGACCACAGATCCCCTGCCTAGCCCCACCCCAGTCCCTAATTCCCTCAAAGACTTCAGTCATAGTTCAGATTGGACATTTATCTTTAGCCTCAACTTTCAGCAGCATATTGATATTTTTCTTCCTTTCTAACTTTAAATGTCCTCTACCTTCTGCACCACCACTCCACTTACCTTCACAGATAAGGTATTTGAAAGAACAGTGTCTATTACTTCACTTACGTTACCATCTCTTTATTTCTGAGACACATTGCAATATGGTTTCTGATACCATTAGTCCAAAAAAAAAAAAAAAAGCCTCACCACTGTGGTAAGTACATTGGATGCTTTTCAATTATTGACCTGACTATTATAGAATTGGAAAAAATGAATCATTCAGTTCTTGAAGATCATGCTTACTTTGGGCTCTATGACCAGTGTTGTCAGTCTTTCCCGGTTTTTCTCCTACTTCTATGTCCTATGGCCTCCTCTACTCATATTTACATGCTCCTCAGTCTCTGTTTATTTCTTCTCACCATATAAGTCACTCTTAAATGAACTCATCCATTTCTGTGGCTTAATAAACTAACTGATTTCACAAGTATATTTATTGAGCACTGTATGTGTCAGTGAGCTACAAACCTGCATCCCTGGTCCTGACCTCTTTTCTGACCTCCAAACCCATATTCATATCACAATCATCCTAGTTCATAACAACATAAAAAAAGCCAACAGGCCCCTCAAGTTAGTAGGTCCTTGATGAATGTAGGCACAGAATAAAGAATCAATGACTGACTACTGAAGGAATTGATGAATTTCCCCTGAATCATCCTAGGAATTGCAGAAGACTCAAAAATCAGAAGAAACTCCATACCTGTGAAAGAGAGAGGGGAAAACTATATAAATACATGTTTAGTTGTGATTAAATAAGCCTTCAAATGAACACTAGGTGCATATTTTAGAGCCTTGCATTTAAACATATGTCAATTCCTAGTTCCTCCTCCTGCCAGCTAGGTAACCATAGATAAAGTACTTCATTTACTCATTCAACAACAACAAAAAATGGATAATAATACCTATCTTGTAGAGTTTTGTGAATATAAAATGAGAACTAATATGTGGAGTTCACCTAACACACTGTGCTGGTAATAAGCAGGTTCTCAGTAAATGGCATTTATAATTATTACAAGGTTTCACCTATGTAATTCTGACAACTTGGTTTTAAACGACAAAGTGAATCCTGACTATACTGGGTCCTTGAAAGCTTCAGAATGGAGTGAAAATTATCAAGCTTTTGGGAGAAAATGGTTAACTGGACAAACTAAGGTAAAGTGGAAGGAGAAATACCACTGGATTTTGTTGGTTATTTGAGAATCTTAAGGCTTCTCTTTATTGTATTATTATAATACCCTATATTATAATAATATCTATTATTTACTCTGTAGAATTTTAAATAATAGTAGTAATAATAATGACAGTAATAGTACCATCTACTTATTGTGCACATCCCATGTGTCTTACCTTTTGTTTAGACTGTCCCTAATGCATGATAGAAACTACAAAGAGGTAGTGCTGTTACTTAGTATTTTATGAAAGAGAAAATTAAAGTTCGAAGAGTTGGATCAATGAGTTAATGCCACATTTAATAAATACAGGGGTAAGATTTTCATCTGGCTGTTCTGACTTAGAGCCTGTGCTTTTCCTACAATATATCACATTGCCTCAGTGACTCTTATGATTCTCTCACACATCTTTACTCCAGTTGAAGGACCTGATTCTGATAACTCTGTTGTTGACTATTTTAAGCTGTGTGTGTGCTAGTGGACTGTAGCCAGGAGGCCGAGGTTCATTTGGGTCAAGGTCTAGTGGAGTCTCTGTCCTCTAGTCTAATCTGTTTCCAAACCCTCCTAACAACAGAGGCTGGATTGTTCCATTGGTCTTAATGCTCTCTTGTAGGCTTCTGAATCTTGTACCCTATTGGCTCTAATTAACTAAGATGGAAATTCAAGAAAAGAGGCCCTTCATCTTTTCCCCTATGACCAGTTCCAGCCTTTTCAGTGACAGAAATCACCACCCTAGAGAGAGTGGTTCAGGATTACAACATTAATCTCTGTTCTGGGCCAGGACTGGCACAATAGCCTGGCCCCTAGCTCCAATAGAGGTTCTTAGACCTTGCTTGCTTGAAATTCTCCAGGGCGTGTTTCTCCAGGTCCCCAGCTCTCTGAACCCTTCGTTTCCCTGATCTTTGCCTTCACTAGGCTTTGACCTATCTGAACTATGGTGTCCTGAACTTACTTCTTGGCTAAAGCATAGAAGCACACACACAGCTTAACCCTTTTGCTCCTAATCCATCACTCATTGACTACATAGGTCACAAATCTGACAGTTGAAACATCTCATTCAGAGTCCGAACTCTTTCATGGTTAAGAAATTTTTGTAATTTCTTTGTGAAAATTAGAATTAAAATAATTATAAAACTGTATATGGTGACTCAAAAACCTATGTATTAAAAAAGTCAACAAAATTGTAAATAAGTAACACATATTTATTTTTATAAGGTATGTTTGATATTCATTTTCAACATTTATGATAGCTAAAGTACAATAAAAAAACTGCAATTTTCCTGCAAGATTCTCATAGACATTTTCCATGCTAAGTACATAAGGATGTTTAATTTATGAAGTGTTCCATTAGTAGTCCCTTCTTCGTAAAATTAATAAGCAGATTTGAAAAGTTAGTTAAAACATATTTTATAAACATTTTAAAACTAGCACTTATTGCAATATATGATTTTAAAACTTCTTTAGACATTTTAGATAACAAGACTACAAGAAGAAAGAGCTAAATTCTAAGATCTATGAATGTGTAGTTCAGCTGACTTCTGAGAAATCCCTGCCTTCTGAAAAATCCCTATGAGTATAGAAATTTGATGACAAATGGCTGAAGATATATATTTTTTAAATCCCAATTAACAACTACTTGTGTTCAAGAATATTCAATTCTGTTTAGTTTATAACAGTAAAACATAGAAAATAGTCTA